>NC_138775.1:133003757-133603757 GCF_965119305.1 Pelophylax lessonae | reverse complement strand
GGAGTAGGAGGAGTACGGAACAGGCAGCACCCTCAAATCTTCAGAAGTATGAGATGAACCCCAAAAATTCGAAAGGTGTATCTCACACGTACCAACACAGACTATCCCGCAATTTAATTGTTTATACCCAAAGGTTTTTATTGAATAGCGGAATAGAAAATATTATCAAAAAACGGTGTATGTATCTCACACATACAGAACCAGACTAGGCCCCAATTACTATTTTTTGTACCCCCAAAGGCAGGATGAGGAGTAGGAGGAGTTCGGAACAGGCAGCACCCTCAAATCCTCGGAAGTATGAGATGCACCCCAAAAATTGGAAAGGTGTATCTCACAAGTACCAACACAGACTATCCCGCAATTTAATTGTTTATACCCAAAGGTTTTTATTGAATAGCGGAATAGAAAATATGATATAAAATTGGTGTGATTTATCAATAACACGTGTGAACAGCAGTGTCTTATATCATTCAGCTCTGCTGCAGGCTATGGAGGGAAATAAAAAATTCCCCTTTTAAGTTTGTAATTTTTAACTAGATTAGTACAGACTATGCCACAATTTAATTTTTTTAACCCAACGCTGTATATTGAATAGTGGAATAGAAAAAAGTGTATAATTTTTGAAACAACTCAATAATAGCACATGTGAACACAGCAGTGTATTATCACAGTCAGCACAGCACAGCACTGAAGGAAAAACGCTGCACACAGTGACTGATAGAAAAAAGACTTTTCTCCCTCCTCCTCAGTGGGCAAAAAAGATTGTTTTCACTGCACTCCACACACAGCAAAATCGACATGGACCAGCTCTGCTGCAGGCTATGGAGGGAAAAAAAAAATTCCCCTTTTAAGTTTGTAATTTTTAACTAGATTAGTACAGACTATGCCACAATTTAATTTTTTTAACCCAAGGGTGTATATTGAATAGTGGAATAGAAAAAAGTGTATAACTTTTGAAATCTCTCAATAATAGCACATGTGAACACTGAACACAGCAGTGTATTATCACAGTCAGCACAGCACAGCACTGAAGGAAAAACGCTGCACACAGTGACTGATAGAAAAAGACCTTTCTCCCTCCTCCTCAGTGGGCAAAAAAAGATTGTGTTCACTGCACCCCACACACAGCAAAATCGATGTGGACCACTGACACCTGCCTATCTCCAGCCTCTCCCTAAAAGGATTGATAAGATCGGTCACTGCAAACCCCCCCCCCCACACACACACACACAGCAATATCGATTGTAGAACACTGACCCTAAAAATCAGCAGCCTCGCCCTAAAATGCCCTACAACTCGCCCTGCCTAACACACTCTGACCTGTCCCTCAATTCTATCCGGACACAAATGATTTTCTCTATCGCTCATTGACAGACGTAGTCCTCGGTGATTCAACACCCTCGGGTTATGCTGCCCTCCACAGGAGTAGGACTAGACAGGAAATAAAATGCTCTGGCCACACCCTAGGGGCAGTCCCCGAGGGTATATCCTCTCGCTCTCTGCTACAGCAAATCATTTTTTTTTCTGTCTATTCAGGAGTAAGGACCTAGATACCTTGCTGGGATCTTCGGTCCTGGCAGGATTTTTTTCTTAAAAAGATTTTTAGACAGCTTTTTTTCTCCAGTGTTCCTGTGAGATCTTCAAGCAAGAAAGCTGAACTGGGCGACGGGCGGGATGTTGAGATCCAGTGGTCACCCCCAGTTCAGCCTACGAGCGCGTGCAGGCCATAGCTCCGCGCTGGGTCGGCCGCGACATAGTCCCACTGGACGGGGACTGACCCTGCGAGTTAAACGTCTCGCTGAAACGCCAAAGACCATGAGTCACGGCGCCCATATTGGTCGACAGCCCTCCAACTTCGGTGGAGAGGGGTACTGTCAGGAGTTGGCACCCGCCTGGTTCCGGTACGGTGAGTAGTATGTTCCCCCATTTCCCCTGACGGGTCCTGTGGTGAACGCGGGCCCCTCTCTGTATGGTAAGGATGGGTTCCCCTCTATCCTATAACATGGCACAGATCCCCCTATTTTGAGTGTGATTTTTGTGTACAAAAAGCCAGGAGGCTTGGTTTGGGAGCTGACAATCTAATTGCAAGTATGTTTAAATGATTGTAATCAGTGGCAGTACTGGAATCTTACTGTGATAAGAGAAAGTATCCTACCTGTCAGAAGCCACAGGACATGTATGCGGCTTTCCAGGTCATTCCTCCAGCTATAGCATGCTTTCCGACGGCCATGCGGTCCGCCAGGGTCCGGTACCGCCGGCCAAGCTGATCTCCATGAAGAGAAAGTTTTGTGATGCCGAGATACTCTGCAGTCACGCCGCTATTCTGTAACAGACCGCCGTAGATCGCACGAGGCCGCCATTTTGGCGTAGCCTCGTGTCTTCAGCATGGGGGCGGCCATGTTTGAGGTGACCCAAACACCTCGTGGAGCTAGGGGAGGCACCGGAAGGCGTACAGAGGGGCGGAGCCGCCTCCTTTCTTCCCGGGCAGCCAGCCAAGAGACTTCCTGTCTGTTCGAGACAGTGCTGAGACTAGTTGCAGTGAACTCTGAGCATCAAGTGGTGAGCCTGGGGGTCTATCTCTCTCTCTCTCTCGCTCGATAGGGATCCCTAGCAGGTAACACTGAGGGGCTTTGTGGCGCTGGGGGTCTGAAAGAAAAAAAAAAAAAGTTTTATTTTGGATTGAATTTTCCGGGTAGTAACTGGAATTATCATGGACCCTGCCACTCAAGTACCCCCACCTGTTTCCCTCGAGGGGGCCACGGGACCCGCCGGTGCACAGAGTATGGATGCATTTACAGCAGTTTTGGAGTCGATGGTGGCTCGGGTGGAGGCGGCCTGTCAGGAACGGGGGTCAAGAAAGCGACCCCCGCCTACCCCTATATCATCTGACACTTCGGACTCAGAGTCTGAGATGGTCATTGCAGCTGCAGGTCCCTCTGCAAGGGCTGTTGTCTCGGGTAAAGTTCCTTCAGACAGTGAGGAGGACGTTCATACTTCCGCCATAATTCGGGAAGAAGCATTGGTGGACGCACTAGTTGTGGCGGTTCGGGAAACCTTAAGACTTGAGGTTTCACCGGCAGAGGCAACTGAAACAGAGATTCCCTTTGGTACTAACAAACCCACCAAAACGGTGAAGGTTTTTCCTGTACCCAAGTGTTTTGGTAATAAAATTAAAGAAGAATGGGAGCATTCTAAGCGTACCTTTACTATTTCCAAACGTATTGCTAGACGCTATCCGTTTGAGGAATCCCTCATTAAGAAATGGACGGTACCACCAGTGGTAGACCCACCTATTTCCAGACTGAATAAAGCCACGGTTATTCCAGTAGAGGACACTTCGTCCTTTAAGGATCCGGTGGATCGGAAGGTGGAAGCGGAGTCCCGCACTATCTTTTCCCTGATAGGGTCAGCATTTAGACCAGTAATTGTCATTGGTCTGGTTTCCCAGACACTTACGGAATGGGCTAGATTGGTACGCCAGGACCTGAGGGGGAAAGATATCCCCCAGGGAACATCTGAATTGATGGAACAGATTATACAAGGGCTACAGTTTGTCTGTGACGCAGCCTTGGATGCTACCCCCCTATTAGGGCATGCATCTATGTCAGCGGTTATCCTCAGACGTGTGCTGTGGTTAAAATGCTGGTCAGCGGACCTAGGTTCCAAAAAGACCTTGACGAATCTCCCCTTTCAGAGGAATCGCCTATTTGGGGCCACCCTAGATGAGATCATTAAGGATGCCACTTTCTTGCCACAGGCTGCTAAAGCTAAGGGACCTCGTAACAAGCGAGGACCTTTCTTTACCGCCCATAAAGGGTTCGTACGCCCAGCTGGAACAAGTGGGAAAGGCAAGGCTCCTCCAGGAGGGTTCAAGAAGGGCTGGTCGGACAAACAAAAGACCGACTCAGCCAAACCTGAAGCAAAGGATTACACAGCCTGAAGGTGCGCCCCCACCCGGTTTGAGGGTGGGGGGACGTCTTCACCGGTATTCAGGGCATTATATCGAGCATCGATCACTGCTACCGGTGCGATTCTTCCCTTCCAACATTTAAGTACTACAGGGAGTGGCAGTTACCGTTCCCTGAACAGATCTTTTTCTTTACCTTTTCCAAAGATTAGTCTCAGTTCCCCACAAGAATCGGATCCGGTTGAACAGACAGACCAAGAAGCCTCTAGCCAGGTGACTTTGGTCCCTGAGGTTCAACCAGGAGAGATCACCGTTCCGGACAGGAATCAGGTGTCTGATAAATGTGTGGGAACAGAGAACGAGCAGACTTTGTCGGATGGTCGGGGCCAGATAGCTCTAGGGCCGCCTGGTTCAGATCCAGTCAGCGCCAGTGGTCCTAGAAATTCTAGGCTGGCCTCGTCAAGCCGGTCTGGCCGACTTGGACATGCTAGTCGCGGACGTTCCTTGGGAACATCGTCTCAGGGAGTGTCTGCGGTCTCAAGGACCAATCTTCCATCGTGCTTTACAGTCGCTGGTTTTAATGGCCTGGCCCTTGAGACCCAGGTACTGAAGGACAGAGGGTTGTCAGCCTCAGTTATTCCTACCCTTATTAAAGCAAGGAAAGCGACTTCCAGCAAGGTCTATAATTGCACATGGAAGACGTATATCGCGTGGTGCGAATCTTTAAGGATTCCTCCACGTACCTATTCGGTGACTCGAATATTGGCCTTTCTGCAAAAGGGGGTTGAGCAGAAACTAGCCTTGAGCACCATCAAAGGTCAAGTTTTAGCATTAGCTATCTTCTTTCAGAAACCTTTAGCTACCAAGTCCTTGGTGCGGAATTTCATCCAGGGGGTGCGGCACCTGGCTCCACCAGCCCGCTCGCCCTTACCGCCCTGGGATCTTAATTTGGTTTTGTCGGTTCTACAGAAACCTCCCTTTGAAAACATCAGGGAGATTCCCTTGCTTACTTTATCCCAGAAGGTAGCCTTCTTGGTGGCTATCACTTCTGCACGCAGGGTGTCAGAACTGGCTGCATTATCATGCCAGTCCCCATACTTAGTGATTCATAGGGATAAGGTAGAGTTTCAGTAGAGCAGTGTACAGTGTCAGAATTGTATTATTTTATTTTTTTATTATTTAACAATTCTATAATTTATACTATATATATATATGCTTTAAAAAAAAAATCGGGGGGGGGGGGGGGGCATTGGACATTATCAGTAGAGCAGTGGATGGTATCAGTAGTTTTTTATTTTTATTATATTATTTTTATATTTATTTACACTTTTACATTTTTAGAATTTTATTACAATTTGTTTTTAATATTACTTTCACAATGCTATGGGGGGGGGGGGGAGGGCAAACATTGTCCATAGGGCAGTGGACAGTGTCAGTATATATATTTTTTATTTTATCTTCTAATATGTTTTACAGTTTTATTTTTTAATATATTTTCAAAAAATAATGTAATTTCGTTTTTTAACCACTTAAGCCCCGGAGGATTTTCCTGCTAAAAGACCAGGGGGTATTTTGCGATTTGGCACTGCGTGACTTTAACGGACAATTGCGCGGTCGTGCGACGCTGTACCTAAACGAATTTGACGTCCTTTTTTCCCACAAACAGAGCTTTCTTTTGGTGGTATTTGATCACCTGTGCGATTTTTTGATCACGCGCTATAAACAAAAAAAGAGTGACAATTTTGCAAAAATAGCAATATTTTTCACATTTTTTTATATGAAATTCCCCAAAAAAAAATGTAAAAATCAAAATTTTTTAACATTTTTGGCCAATTTGTTTTATCCTACCTATGTTTGGTAAAAAAAAATCGCAAAAAGCGTATTTTGATTGGTTTGCGCAAAAGTTATCGCGTTTACTAACAAAGGGAAAGATTTTTGTCATTTTTGTTGTTTTTTTTTTAACGCGTAATGGCGGCGATCTGCGATTTTTTTTGCGGTACTGCGACATTGCGGCGGACAGATCGGACCCTTGACTGACATTTTTGACACTTTTGGGGTTACCAGTGACATTTCTACAGTAATCAGTGCTATACATATGCACTGTTACTGTAAAAATACACTGGCAGTGAAGGGGTTAACTTTATTTGGGAGGGAGGGGCTGTGTGTGTCCCTAGGGGCGTGATTCTTACTGTGATTGGCTGTGGCTCTAGCTGTAAGGACACTGATCAACGGATCTACATACTAGATCCGTGTAATCAGTGTCTTTACAGCGAGGAGAATGACAGGCAGCTTGTTTACACAAGCTGCCTGACATTCTCCCTCTTCCCCCGACGATCGCCGAGTGGCCGGCGGACATCGGGTTCGCTGGTCACACGCGCGGGGGGGTGCGTGACCGCGCGGGAGCGCGCCTCCGCGGGCGCGCGCTCGCTCCCCAGACCCTCCCAGGCTAGTGACGTTAATTAACGTCACTCTGCCTGGCAGGGGCTGACCGCCGCAGTAAATCTACTTGCGGCGGTCGGCAAGCAGTTAAAGTGCCCCTGGGAGGGGGGCAGTGGATGGTCTCAGTAGGCACTGAACAGTGGTGTCAGTAGTTTTTATTTATTCATTTTTTTTACAATTATATTTTTTATTTAATTTATGTTGAAACACTTTTTTCACAGTGCTCCTGGGGGGCAGTGGATTATGTCAGTAGGGCAGTGAACAGCGTCAGGAGTATTATATGTATATACACACCTAGACATATATAGGTGTGATAGTAGCAGAAATATATGCTTGCGCTAATGAAATCATTTACACTAATATGGTTACGCTCCTATAACACCTATATATGTCTAAGTGTAAAATACATATAAGTATGTGTGTGTATATACCACTATACACAAGTTCAGATGTTTTGCCTGCCTCCAAAAACCCCCAAAAAATGCCTGCAACAACACACCTGGGCGTTTTTTTTGACGCTAGTGTTTTTTTGGGCATTTTTTTGGGTTCTTTGGAGGCAGGTGAAACATCTGAACTTGTGTATAGTGGTATATATACACACATACTAATATGTATTTTACACTTAGACAAATATAGGTGTGATAGGAGCGTAACTATATTGGTGTTAATTATTTCATTAGTGCAAGTAGTTTTTTCTGCTCCTTTCACACCTATATATGTGCAGGTGTATATATACATACATGGGTGTGTATATATACCCCTATACACATGTTCAGATGTCATGTCTGACTCCAAACATGTGCTCAAAAGATCCCTATAGACGCCTGCAGCCAAAAAGAATGCTGACGGGGACGAAGCCATATTACTGCAGCGAAAGTGACTTCAGAGAAACTAGCTTTTCTCTATAGCGGTCACCCTGATATGGAAGGGTTTTTTCACCCTGCCATAGCAGTCACTGTCAGATAACCCTACACTACACTACGGTCCCCTTACACTTAACACTTTCCCTACAGAAACAGAATAAATTAAAGCTAACTAAAGTGTAAAAGAGCACCCTAACTACACTAGATATCCCTTTCCTCACACTAATAAATGCTAAATGACACTTTGTAGCAGTAGTCCACGAACTGCTTCCACTCTCTTCCATGTCCCTGTATAACAATGCTAGGAATTTGGCGGGGGCTATCTTATATACTGGGGGGCGTATTCACTAATGATTGGTCTATGGACCCCCTAGTCACTCCAATCACATTCCTAGCATTCTCCTGCCCCCTCAATTGGCTTTTGTTAACGGTTCTGGTCCAATCATGGGCTTTTAAAGCCCACTTGCTGTCCCATTGCATTTTGGTCGGTTCTGGTTGCCGAATTCCGAACTTTTTGTTCAAAAAGTTCTAAATTCGGCCGAACCTCGAACAGCCATTGCGGTGGACAGATCGGACCCTTGACTGACATTTTTGACACTGGGGGTACCAGTGACATTACTACAGTAATCAGTGCTATAAATATGCACTGTTACTGTAAAAATGACACTGGCAGGGAAGGGGTTAATTTTATTGGAGAGGGAGGGGTTAATGTATGCCTGGTGCTTACTAACGTGTGTGGGGGGAGGTGGCTGAGTGACACAGGCACAGATCGCAGGTTCAGGTTTGTTTACACAAGCGGGCGGATCTCCACACCCGATTCCCCGATGATCGGGGAAGAGCGGCGGTGATCACCGCCGCTCCTCCCCTGGCCCGACTCCCGCTGTGACTGAACGCAAGGGGAGGAGTCCAGCGATGTAGGTCTACGTCGCTGGTCGATAACGAGCCACATTGCTGCAGCAGCAGCAATGTGAGCGTACGTAAAGTGGTTAAAAAATGCTTTTAGGGACATTGGATGGTGCCAGTAAGGTAATCATCAGAGTCAGTAGAGTAATGTACAGTGTCATTTTTTTTTTTTTTTTTAAATAATTGGTCAGTTGAACAATGCTTTTCTCAAAAGTTTTATATTTTTATTTTATTTTTTACATTTTTTACAATCTTATTTTACATTTTTTTTACAATGTCAGGAAGGGGTTGGTGTCAATTGGGCAGTGGACACGTTCGGGACTCTGCTAGACAGGGCAGAGAGAGAGGGCCAGCTGGCATGTTGGGAGGAACTCCAGCGGCAGGTACAGTTAAGGGAAGAGGAGAACCCAGTCTCCATTCCCCAGCGGCAGTGTAAAGTGCAGGGAGAGGAGAGCAATGTCCCCCCCCCTAGCAGCAGGCTGAGTTACAGGGGGCAGAGGTAGTTGTTCCTGCCCCCCAGCAGCAGAGTTATATGCCTGGAAGGCAGTGTGAAGTACAGGGAGAGGAGAGCAGTGTCCTCCCTCCCCAGCGGCAGCGTGATTTTTTGGGAATTGGGAGCCCAGTCTCCATTCCCCAGCGGCAGTGTGATGTGTCGGGAATTGGGAGCCCAGTCTCCATTCCCCAGCGGGAGAGTATCCTACAGGGAATAGAGAGCCCAGTCTCCTTTCCCCAGCAGCAGGACTCTGTGTTGGGAGGAGATACAGTCGGTCTCCCTCCGCAAAGGCTTGTTACCCCCTCTCCCCATGGACAGTTTGATTTGTTGGGAATTGGGAGCCCAGTCTCCATCCCACAGCGGCAGGCTGAGTTACAGGGGGCAGACACAGTTGGTCCTGTCCCCCAGCAGCAGATGGATTCATTGGGAATTGGGAGCCCAGTCTCCATTCCACAGCGGCAGAGTATTTTAATGGTAATTGGGAGCCCAGTCTCCATGCCACAGCAACAGGGCTGTTTAGCCAAAGGGGAGACAGTCGGTCTTCCCCCACAGCAGCAGGGTGGGTTATCTAAAGGGGAGACAGTCGGTCTCCCCCTCCAACAACCAGGCTACTTCCGTGGTAGCGCTTGCAACAGGGCAGAGTACCGCTGGTCTCTGCCCACTCAGCATCCCACCAAGGCAGTCTACCAGTCCCCCACACAGCCAAGGTGAGGCACCTGGACATGGACACATTTCTCTTCTACCCAGGTGTAGTAACCAGTTCTTTTGGGTGGGCTGTACTGCTGTTTCTGTTTTGTGGGTGGGCTGCTGGACTAACAAGGGCACTGACCGGCAGAAGGTCAGATACCCTGTTAGTCTGTTTGGAAAAGGGGAGAAATGTGACGAGACCAATCTCGCCTCTGGGCATTGGAGAAGCCTGGTTGCTCGCCTCCTGCAAGGTGACTATGGACCCTCTCTCAGCCCATGCTAAATATAAACCCCATGGCAATTTGACTGTGTTTGTGGCATCTGAGTGCTGTTTGGATATGTTGAGCGCTCCGATCCAGGCTATCTGGGGATGGGTTGAATGTGGGGGTTCTGTTCAGTAGACTGGGAGTTATGCATTTTTGTGTCTTTTTGTGTTTCTTTAACCAATGTGGCTAATGGAGTCTTGCCTCTATCCTGGAAGCTAAAACTTATTCCTGTAAACTGTAAGGAACAGGAAGTCAACTCCTAATATGGTTATTCCAGGAAGTTCTGAGGAGACGGACTGTCTAAGGTGGCTCCCCATTCACCTTTTGTCAGGTGTGCTAATGACCTCACCTGTTGTCTGCTAAGGGAGGTATTGACACTCAGAGTAATGTGTATTGAGGGCTCGTTAGGGAACCATTGTTCTGTGTCTGACTATAGTTTACATTGATTGCCCCCTGGGGCTTCTGTCTCCTTGCATTGGTCAAAGCTATCTGACCAATCCCTGTTGACTCATTTTCAAGTCCTCATTTGCATAGCAGCCCTCCTGGTCAAGCTATCTGACCAATCACTACTGACTCATTTTCGAGCCCTCATTTGCATGTCTGGAGAGGACCTTATGGGGGACTGCAGGTACTGTGAAATTGACCAATGGGAAAGCGGGTTGTTGGGGGAAGGATGTTCCAAATTCTGTATAAAAGTGTGCTGTGTTCTTCCAATAAATGTTGTTCCTGTTTTACCCTCATCTCGGAGCTTTGTCTCGTTATTGGGGGGATTCACTGTATGCTGTTGGAGACTGATTTTTTAGGAGTGTAAGCTGATGTATGCTTTTCCTGTTCGTCTGCTAGCAGCTATTCGTGAGGTTCCAGGTTGGAGTGCTATTTTGTATCCAGTTCGGGAGTTTGATGTTCTGCAGTAGCTGTGCCTGTCTCTCAGAAAGGGGCATATCGCCTAAACGGATTTTAACCCCTTGTCTGCTGAAACGGTCCGTAACAGTGCCTTTTTTTGTTTTTTTGCAGCCACAGTGTAGCACCAGAGGCCAGAAAAATTAAGCATGTACACATGCCTGAAAAAAGTAGGTATTGTTTCAGCTGCTGCTGTAGCAGCGGCCGGAAAAATTGAGGTTTTTCAGGCAGAAAGTTCACTAAAACATTGTGGCTTGAACCGTAGTTGGTGGCGGAGAAGTCACGTAAGTCATCCGGCATGCAGAGATTAAATACAGCAGCGTGTGGACCATTTTTAGCTCAAGGCATCTCATCAGGCCTTTTTTAGTCAAATGCATCCCCCACTGTCATTCCCTTCAGGATCCATGCCTCATTCATCTTAATAAAGGTGAGGTAATCTAGACTTTTTTGACCTAGGCGACTTCTCTTCTCAGTGACAATACCTCCTGCTGCGCTGAAGGTCCTTTCTGACAGGACACTTGAAGCGGGGAAGGACAGAAGTTCTAAGGCAAATTGGGATAGCTCAGGCCACAGGTCAAGCCTGCACATCCAGTAGTCAAGGGGTTCATCGCTCCTCAGAGTGTCGATATCTGCAGTTAAGGCAAGGTAGTCTGCTACCTGTCGGTCGAGTCGTTCTCTGAAGGTGGACCCCGAAGGGCTGTGGCGATGCGTAGGACTTAAAAAGCTCCGCATGTCCTCCATCAACAACACGTCTGTAAAGCGTCCTGTCCTTGCCGGCGTGGTTGTGGTAGGAGGAGGATTACTTTCACCTCTTCCCCTGTCAGATTCCCGTTGTGCTGTGACATCACCCTTATACGCTGTGTAAAGCATACTTTTTAACTTGTTTTGTAACTGCTGCATCCTTTGCGACTGCCGGTAATTCGGTAACATTTCAGACACTTTCTGCTTATACCGGGGGTCTAGCAGCGTGGCCACCCAGTACAGGTCGTTCTCGTTCAGCCTTTTTATACGAGGGTCCCTCAAAAGGCATGACAGCATGAAAGACCCTATTTGCACAAGGTTGGATGCCGAGCTACTCATGTCCAATTCCTTGTCCTCACTGATCTCATTGAAGGTCTGTTCTTCCCCCCAGCCACGTACAACACCACGGGTACCAGATAGGTGACAACGAGCACTCTGGGATGCCTGCTGTGGTTGGTGTTCCTCCTCCTCAAAGCTACATTCCTCCTCTGACTCCTCTTCCTCAGACTCCTCTTCCAGCGTTGCCGCAGGTCCAGCAAGCTATGATAAGGCTGTTTCTGGTGGTGATGGTGACCACAACTCTTCCTCTTCACGCTCATCTACGGCCTGATCCAGCACTCTTCGCAGGGCACACTCCAGGAATAAAACATATGGGATGATGTTTCTGATGGTGCCTTCGGTGTGACTGACTAGGTTTGTCACCTCCTCAAAAGGACACATGAGCCTACAGGCATTGCGCATGAGCGTCCAGTAACATGGCAAAAAAATACCCAGCTCTGCAGAGGCTGTCCTAGCACCCCGGCAGAGATGTATAGTAACGAAGTAGAAGTAGAAGTGCCGTTCTCCAAGCCTTTCCAGAGGGCCCCGGTTGCCGTTCTCCAAGCCCTTCCAGAGGGCCTCGGTTGCGTGTCTCCAAGCCCTTCCAGAGGGCCCCGGTTGCGTGTCTCCAAGCCCTTCCAGAGGGCCTTCTGACCATCACTGCACCCTCCCTCCTGTCGGATGATGGGGGTGTTGCAGTGCCTTTTTTTCCTCCTCCAGCCCAGGGGAGCAGTGGCCAGCAGGGTTGTCTGTGCCTGTGTGCCCGATGCTGTTTGGAGTTATATGAGCTTGTGTCATGCAGCCCAGGACTTGCAAGGTGGTTCTTGCAGTGAAGGGAAGCCGCTGCAGTGGTGGAAGCTTGCCACATGTGATTTGCGGGTCCTGGCCACTCCGCATTCTCAGAATTCTGCTGCTCTGTGCAACATGGAGAAAGCAGAAACTGTTGGCTGCTACAGCAGAAGCAGGTGCCTAATCTCATGCACTAGCCAGGCCCAGGTTAGGGGGGCACAGTGGTGCCTTTTGGTTATCCTTACTATTGGGATTACTTGTGTGTGGTTTATTGTGCCTTCCTCTCTAGGTGTCAGGGTAAAGGAAGCCTGCTGCTGAAGTGCGCTACAGCTTGGGGGGCAGCTTTGCATTGGTGAAAGTTCTCGGAGCTCCTTCCTCTCTCGTCTATTTGCAGTTGATTGACCTTGCATGGGGAGCTTGGGTGGTCACATGGCGGGTGTGGGTCAATTGTTGCTGGAGCCCACTTAAAATGGAATTGTGTTTGTTTCCCTTTGTTATTGTTTAAGGTTAAAGCAAATGGAGCTCTCCTGATAAAAGGAAAATGCCCTTCCAGAGTGCCCGGGTGCCCGTCTCCATGCCCTTCCAGAGTGCCCGGGTGCCTGTCTCCATGCCCTTCCAGAGTGCCCGGGTGCCTGTCTCCATGCCCTTCCAGAGTGCCCGGGTGCCTGTCTCCATGCCCTTCCAGAGTGCCCGGGTGCCGGTCTCCATGCCCTTCCAGAGTGCCTGGGTGCCTGTGGTGTGGGTCTGCACTTGAAGCCCCCTGTGTCAAGAAGGTTGACCACCACTGCCTTAAATAATGCTCTTAAAAAGCTGGGGGTCTATTGAATTCAAGCTTCTGGTTCATGTGGTCTCTTCTTCCATTCAGCTCTTTAATAGGTTTCTGCAGTTCATCCATGGACCATGGCTGGAAGGTGTGTGTGCATGGACTTAAGAAGCATTGAACAAATATTGGCATTGAGCTCTTTGTTTTCATCCAGCATCGGGTATAATTAACCTTTTACACTTCCCCATTTGTCTATCAGGACTGCACCTAGAGAGAGAGTTGCTGCACCCAAATTCCAAAGAAACACCACAGCAAGCCTTTAAGTTCTACCTCTTCCACCATGCCCTTCTGTTATGGTGTTTCCTCCACTATGGAGGCTCTACAGGCAACTTTTGTAGTGGGGGCTATGCTCTCACTGGAGGGGGGGGTGGTAGTGGTGGCCTTACCCAGGGTTTTTTCTGACGATCCCTGCACCCTCCCTCCTGTCAGATGATGGGGGTGTTGCAGTGCCTTTTTTTTCTCCACCAGCCCAGGGGAGCAGTGGCCAGCGTGGTTGTCTGTGCCTGTGTGCTCGACGCTTTTCGGAGTTATATGGGCATATCATGCACCCCAGGACTTACAAGGTGATTCCTGCAGTGCAGGGAAGCCGCTGTAGTAGTGAAAGCTTGCCGGGTCCTGGCCACTTCACATTCTCAGTATTCCGCTGCACTGTGCAGCATGGAGAAAGCAGAAACTGACTGCTGCGGCAGAATCAGGTGCCTCATCTCATGCACTAGCCAGGACCAGGTAAGGGGGGTACAGTGGTCCTTACTATTGGGATTTTTTGTGTGTGGTTTATTGTGCTTTCTTCGTTAGGTGTCGGGGTGATGGAAGCCTGCTGCTGAAGTGTGCTCTGCATTGGTGAAGGTTTTCGGAGCTCCTTCTTCTCTCCTCTATTTGCGGTTGTTTGACCTTGCATGGGGAGCTTGGGTGGTCACATGGCGGGTGTGAGTCAATTCTGGTCTTGCTGGAGCCCACTTAATATGGGATTGTATTTGTTTCCCTTTGTTTTTTAAGGTTAAAGCAAATAGAACTCTCCTGATAAAAGGAAGTGCTCTTCCTGGAAAAAGCCACTTAAAGTAGAACTACAAGCAAAACTTTCTTTATGTATACAGTAAGGGGGGGTTTATAACCTCAGTCAGATATTTATTTGCCATCTGTCCATTTGCCAAGATTTTCCTAAACTTCCTGTCCCGTAGACAAACTTAGAAGAAATCCCTGCAGATTGAGGGGTTTCCTTGGGGACTGCCAGGTCACCAGATCTAGTGTCCCTACTGTAATATTTCCCGTTTATTTCTTTTATGGGGACAACCCAAACTTTAGGATTTTTTTACTATGAATGATACCACCTGTCTCCAGCCCATCAGAAGTGCGCGGATGCCTGTCTCCAGCCCATCAGAAGTGCGCAGATGCCTGTCTCCAGCCCATCAGAAGTGCGCGGATGCCTGTCTCCAAGCCCTTCCAGAGGGCCCGGGTGCCTGTCTCCAAGCCCTTCCAGAGGGCCCCGGTTGCGTGTCTCAAAGCCCTTCCAGAGGGCCCCGGTTGCGTGTCTCCAAGCCCTTCCAGAGGGCCCCGGTTGCGTGTCTCCAAGCCCTTCCAGAGGGCCCCGGTTGCGTGTCTCCAAGCCCTTCCAGAGGGCCCCGGTTGCGTGTCTCCAAGCCCTTCCAAAAGGCCCCCGGTTGCGTGTCTCCAAGCCCTTCCAGAGGGCCCCCGGTTGCGTGTCTCCAAGCCCTTCCAGAGGGCCCCGGTTGCGTGTCTCCAAGCCCTTCCAGAGGGCCCCGGTTGCGTGTCTCCAAGCCCTTCCAGAGGGCCCCGGTTGCGTGTCTCCAAGCCCTTCCAGAGGGCCCCGGTTGCGTGTCTCCAAGCCCTTCCAGAGGGCCCCGGTTGCGTGTCTCCAAGCCCCTCCAGAGGGCCCCGGTTGCAGGGCCCCGGTTTCGTGTCTCCAAGCCCCTCTAGAGGGCCACGGTTGCGTGTCTCTAAGCCCTTCCAGAGGGCCCCGGTTGCGTGTCTCCAAGCCCTTCCAGAGGGCCCCGGTTGCGTTTCTCCAAGCCCTTCCAGAGGGCCCCGGTTGCGTGTCTCCAAGCCCTTCCAGAGGGCCCCGGTTGCGTGTCTCCAAGCCCCTCCAGAGGGCCACGGTTGCGTGTCTCCCCGGTTGCAGGGCCCCAGTTGCGTGTCTCCAAGCCCCTCCAGAGGGCCACGGTTGCGTGTCTCCAAGCCCTTCCAGAGGGCCCCGGTTGCGTGTCTCCAAGCCCTTCCAGAGGGCCCCGGTTGCGTGTCTCCAAGCCCTTCCAGAGGGCCCCGGTTGCGTGTCTCCAAGCCCCTCTAGAGGGCCCCGGTTGCAGGGCCCCAGTTGCGGGTCTCCAAGCCCCTCCAGAGGGCCCTGGTTGCATGTCTCCAAGCCCTTCCAGAGGGCCCCGGTTGCATGTCTCCAAGCCCTTCCAGAGGGCCCCGGTTGCGTGTCTCCAAGCCCTTCCAGAGGGCCCCGGTTGCGTGTCTCCAAGCCCTTCCAGAGGGCCCCGGTTGCGTGTCTCCAAGCCCTCTTAGAGGGCCCTGGTTGCGTGTCTCCAAGCCCTTCCAGAGGGCCCCGGTTGCGTGTCTCCAAGCCCTTCCAGAGGGCCCCGGTTGCGTGTCTCCAAGCCCTTCCAGAGGGCCCCGGTTGCGTGTCTCCAAGCCCTTCCAGAGGGCCCCGGTTGCGTGTCTCCAAGCCCTTCCAGAGGGCCCGTTTGCGTGTCTCCAAGCCCTTCCAGAGGGCCCCGGTTGCGTGTCTCCAAGCCCTTCCAGAGGGCCCCGGTTGCGTGTCTCCAAGCCCTTCCAGAGGGCCCCGGTTGCGTGTCTCCAAGCCCTTCCAGAGGGCCCCGGTTGCGTGTCTCCAAGCCCTTCCAGAGGGCCCCGGTTGCGTGTCTAAAAGCCCTTCCAGAGGGCCCCGGTTGCGTGTCTCCAAGCCCTTCCAGAGGGCCCCAGTTGCGTGTCTCCAAGCCCTTTCAGAGGGCCCCGGTTGCGTGTCTCCAAGCCCTTCCAGAGGGTCCGTTTGCGTGTCTCCAAGCCCTTCCAGAGGGCCCCGGTTGCGTGTCTCCAAGCCCTTCCAGAGGTGCCTTTTGGTTATCCTTACTATTGGGATTACTTGTGTGTGGTTTATTGTGCCTTCCTCTCTAGGTGTCAGGGTAAAGGAAGTCTGCTGCTGAAGTGCGCTACAGCTTGGGGGCAGCTTTGCATTGGTGAAAGTTCTCGGAGCTCCTTCCTCTCTTGTCTATTTGCGGTTGATTGACCTTGCATGGGGAGCTTGGGTGGTCACATGGCGGGTGTGGGTCAATTGTTGCTGGAGCCCACTTAAAATGGGATTGTATTTGTGACCCTTTGTTATTGTTTAATGTTAAAGCAAATAGAGCACTCCTGATAAA
The DNA here is from genome assembly GCF_965119305.1 of Pelophylax lessonae. NCBI lineage: Eukaryota > Metazoa > Chordata > Amphibia > Anura > Ranidae > Pelophylax > Pelophylax lessonae. The sequence goes on along the minus strand of NC_138775.1, from coordinate 133,587,251 downwards.
AGGAAGTGAAGAAAAAAGCCACTTATAGTGCCCGTGAACTTAGGTCCTTACTCCTGACTAGACAGAAAAAAACTGATTCTCTGTAGCAGACAGGAAGAGGATATACCCTCTGGGACTGCCCCTAGGGTGGAGCCAGAACGTTTTTTCTTTCTGCCTAGTCCTACTCCTGTAGAGGGCAGCATAACCCAGTTCTTGTGAATCAAGAAGACTACGTCTGTCAATGAGCAACAGAGAAAAGAGGACAGCCTCTGCAGAGCTGGGTATTTTTTGGCCGTGTTACTGAATGCTCATGCACAATGGCTGTAGGCTCATGCGTCCTTTTGCGGAGGTGACAGTCAAACCCAAGGCAACATCATCGACCTCATCCCATATGTGTTTTTTCTGGAGCGTGCCCTGCGAAGAGTACTGGATCAGGCCGTAGATGAGCATGAAGAGGAAGAGTTGTGGTCCCCATCACCACCAGAAGCAGCCTTGTCGTTGTCGATTGCTGGACCTGTGGCAACGCAGAGAGAGGAGTCTGAAGAAGAGAAGTCAGAGGAGGAAGGTGGCTTTGAGGAGGTGGAAGACCAACCACAGCAGGCGTCCCAGGGGGCTCGTTGTCACCTTTCGGGGACCCTTGGAGTTGTACGTGGCTGGGTGGAGGAAGAGACCTTCAATGACGTCAGTGAGGACAAGGAACGGGACATGGCTAGCTTGGTATCCAACCTTGTGCAAATGTGGAGTTTGCGGTTGTGCAAATGGACTGACTGACTGACTGACTGTTAAACGGGGAGTTTGGTCTGTCACTGTGAAGCGGGCATAACCCTTACACTACCTGATTGATACAACATCATACCTGATCGTACACACACACTGAATGTTTTAAAGCACGTTATTCCAAACAATTTAGGAATGTTAGGTGATTTATGCCCTTTATGGATTAAAACCCGACTCTGCGTTAACTACGGCATGCCAAAGTCCAGGTGTTAGTCCCCTTGAAACAACTTTTCCATCACTATTGTGGCCAGAAAGAGTCCCTGTGGGTTTTAAAATTCGCCTGCCTATTGAAGTCTATGGCGGTTCGCCCGATTCGCGCACATTCGCGGAGGTTTGCGTTCGTCGTTCGCGAGCGGCAAATTTTAGGTTCGCGACATCACTACTGAGTATAGTAACTGGCAAGTATATAAACAGTAGGAAAGCGAGGCCAGAACACATTGGCCCCCATAAAAGATGATAAAGGAAAAATGGCCACTGAGGACAGAGCACAGGCGGAAGTGTTAAATAATTTCTTCTCTTCAGTCTTCACAAAAGAATCGGGGTGCTACACTAACCCAGCTTGTAAGGCCAAACTAAATAATACACCTCAGGAAGTGCCGCCATGGCTAACAGAAGATAGACTTAGAGCTAAACTAGAGAAACTTAACATAAATAAATCCCCGGGACCGGATGGCTTGCACCCGAGGGTTCTCAATGAGCTCAGCCAGGTGATTGCCAGACCATTATTCTTGATCTTTAAGGATAGTTTACAGACGGGTATGGTGCCAGCTGATTGGAAAAAAGCCAACGTGGTACCGATATTTAAAAAGGGGCCGAGATATATCCCGGGTAACTATAGGCCGGTCAGCCTAACATCAGTAGTCTGCAAAATTTTGGAGGGGATGTTAACCACTTGCCGACCGCCGCACGACTATCTACGGCGGCGGTCAGCCCCTCACAGGCAAAGTGACGTAGGTCTACGTCGCTCGCCTGTGAGGGTTTAGGGAGCGAGCGCGCGCCGCCGGAGGCGCGCTCCCGCTCCCGTGTGGTCACGGACCCCCCCGCGCGCGTGACCGGCGGACCCGATCGCCGCCGGCCACTCTGCGATCGGCGGGGGAGAGGGAGATAGTCAGGCAGCTTGTGTAAACAAGCTGCCTGTCATTCTCCTCTCTGTATGAGAGCTGATCACATGGATCTACTATGTAGATCCATTGATCACTCTGCATACAGTTGAAGCCACAGCCAATCACAGTTAGAATCACGCCCCTAGGGACACACACAGCCCCTCCCTCTCAAATAAAGTTAACCCCTTCACTACCAGTGCATTTTTACAGTAACAGTGCATATGTATAGCACTGATTACTGTAGAAATGTCACTGGTAACCCCAAAAGTGTCAAAAATGTCAGTCAAGGGTCCGATCTGTCCGCCGCAATGTCGCAGTACCGCAAAAAAAATCGCAGATCGCCGCCATTACGCGTTAAAAAAAAAACAACAAAAATGACAAAAATCTTTCCCTTTGTTAGTAAACGCAATAACTTTTGCGCAAACCAATCAAAATACGCTTTTTGCGATTTTTTTTACCAAACATAGGTAGCATAAAACAAATTGGCCGAAAATATTAAAAAATTTTGATTTTTACATTTTTTTTGGGGGAATTTCATATAAAAAAAAGGGAAAAATATTGCTATTTTTGCAAAATTTACGCTCTTTTTTTGTTTATAGCGCGTGATCAAAAAATCGCACAGGTGATCAAATACCACCAAAAGAAAGCTCTGTTTGTGGGAAAAAAAGGACGCCAAATTCGTTTCGGTACAGCGTCGCACGACCGCGCAATTGTCCGTTAAAGTCACGCAGTGCCGAATCGCAAAATGCCCTCTGGTCGTTTAGCAGCCAAATCCTCCGGGGCTTAAGTGGTTAAGGGACCACATACAAGACTTTAGTAATGAAAATGGTATTATAAGTAGTAATCAGCATGGATTCATGAAAAATAGTTCGCGCCAAACCAATCTATTAACCTTCTACGATGAAGTGAGCTGCCATCTAGATAAAGGTAAGCCGGTGGATGTGGTTTATCTGGACTTTGCAAAGGCCTTTGACACCGTTCCCCACAAACGCTTACTGTACAAACTAAGGAAGGTAGGTATGGACCATAAGGTGAGTACCTGGATAGAGAACTGGCTCCAGGGGAGAGTCCAGAGGGTGGTGATTAATGGGGAGTACTCGGATTGGGCGGGGGTGGAAAGTGGGGTCCCCCAGGGTTCTGTCCTGGGACCAATCCTGTTTAATTTATTCATAAATGATCTAGAGGAGGGGATATCGAGTACAATATCAGTATTTGCAGATGATACTAAACTAGGCATGCCAATATCTTCTATGCAGGATGTGGAAACCTTGCAAGCGGACCTGAACAAAATAACGGGATGGGCAACTACATGGCAGATGAGGTTTAATGTTGAAAAATTTAAAGTAATGCACTTGGGGGCCAGAAACCAGAAAGCAAGCTACTCACTAGGGGGGGAACCTCTGGGGGAGTCTAGGATGGAAAAGGACTTGGGGGTACTGGTAGACAACAAGCTTGGCAGTGGCATGCAATGCCAAGCCGCCGCAAGCAAAACCAACAGAATACTGGGATGTATAAAAAAGGGGATTCACTCCAGAAATAAAGAGATTATTCTCCCTCTCTACAAGACTCTGGTCCGGCCACATCTGGAGTATGCTGTCCAGTTCTGGGCACCGGTCCTCAGGAAGGATGTGCTGGAACTGGAGTAAGTCCAGAGAAGGGCAACAAAAATAGTTAGGGGAATGGAGGACATCAGCTATGAGGAAAGACTACAAGCACTGAACCTATTCTCTCTGGAGAAGAGACGATTGAGGGGGGATATGATATCAATGTAGTCCAGAGAAGGGCAACAAAAATAGTTAGGGGAATGGAGGACATCAGCTATGAGGAAAGACTACAAGCACTGAACCTATTCTCTCTGGAGAAGAGACGATTGAGGGGGGATATGATATCAATGTACAAATACTGTACTGGTGACCCGAGCATAAGGAACAAACTATTCAGTGAAAAGAGATACAATAAGACACGTGGCCACTCACTAAAACTAGAGGAAAGGCGGTTTAATCTTAAAGTGCGTAAGGGGTTCTTCACTGTAAGAGCGGTAAGGGTGTGGAATTCTCTTCCACAAGCAGTCGTATCAGCAGGGAGCATTGATAGTTTCAAAAAACTATTAGATGGACACCTTAAAGACCAAAACATACAGGGGTATACAATGTACGGTTAAAAGCAAACACACACACACATCATAGGTTGAACTGGATGGACTGATGTCTTTTTTCAACCTCACTAACTATGTAACTATGCAACTATGTAACTGTAGAACCTCATAAAGTTCAGGAGATACATAAAAGTTTTCCGTTGATTTAGCAATGGCTCAATTAGTGAAAGAACAGAAGATGTTGCCATTCCATAATTGCTGTATTTTTCATCAAATTTTGTTCCTTTTCCAGTGTATATCACTGAATTCCAAATGTAGCCCATTGACGATTTGCATAGCATGTAGGATTTTTACGCCAAATCTTGCCCTCTTTGATGCAATGTATTGCACCCAGCTGAGCCTTCCCTTGTAGGCCATTAGACTTTCATCTATGCTGGGCACCGCTCCTCAGGAAGGATGAGCTGGAACTGGAGAGAGTCCAGAGAAGGGCAACAAAGCTAATAAAGCGACTGGAGGATCACAGCTCTGAGAAAAGACTACAAACATTGAACTTATTCTCTCTGGAGAAGAGACACTTGAGAGGAGATATGATATCAATGTACAAATACAGTACTGGCGACAAACTATTCAGTGAAAGGGAATATAAAAGGACTCACGGCCATTTGGTAAAATGAGAAGAAAAGCAGTTTAACCTAAATTGCCTAAAGCAGGGGTGTCAAACTCAATTTCATCATGGGCCACATCAGCAATACGTTTGCCCTCAAAGGGCCGGTTGTAGCTGGGTTGCATCAGCAATGCGTTTGCCATCAAAGGGCCAGTTGTAGCTGGGTTGCACTATGTACACGGTGCAGAGTTCAGTATTACCTCAGGATTATTCTACGTACAGAGTGAAGGGTTCAGCAGCTCACTATGTACAGATGTCAGGGGTGCGCTACATACAGAGAGCAGGGTTCAGGGGTGTGCTACATACAGAGAGCAGGGTTCAGGGGTCCGCCATGTACAGAGTGCAGGGTTCAGAGGTGTGCGCTACGTACAGAGAGCAGGGTTCAGGGGTCCGCTACGTACAGAGAGCAGGGTTCAGTGGTCCGCTACGTACAGAGAGCAGGGTTCAGGGGTCCGCTACGTACAGAGAGCAGGGTTCAGGGGTCCGCTACGTACAGAGAGAAGGGTTTAGGGGTCCGCTGTGTACAGAGAGCAGGGTTCAGGGGTCCGCTATGTACAGAGAGCAGTGTTCAGGGGTCCGCTATGTACAGAGAGCAGGGTTCAGGGGTCAGCAGCACGTTACAGTGGGTACGGAAAGTATTCAGACCCCCTTAAATTTTTCACTCTGTTATATTGCAGCCATTTGCTAAAATCATTTAAGTTCATTCTTCTTCCTCATGAATGTACACATAGCACCCCATACTGACAGAAAAACACAGAATTGTTGACATTGTTGCAGATTTATTAAAAAAGAAAAACTGAAATATCATATGGTCCTAAGTATTCAGACCCTTTTCTGTGACACTCATATATTTAACTCAGATGCTTTCCATTTCTTCTGATCATCCTTGAGATGGTTCTACACCTTCATTTGAGTCCAGCTGTGTTTGATTATACTGATTGGACTTTATTAGGAAAGCCACACACCTGTCTATATAAGACCTTCCAGATCACAATGCATGTCAGAGCAAATGAGAATCATGAGGTCAAATGAACTGCCTGAAGAGCTCAGAGACAGAATTGTGGCAAGGCACAGATCTGGCCAAGGTTACAAAAAGATTTCTGCTGCACTTAAGGTTCCTAAGAGCACAGTGGCCTCCATAATCCTCAAATGGAAGACGTTTGGGACGACCAGAACCCTTCCTAGAGCTGGCCGTCCGGCCAAACTGAGCTATCGGGGGAGAAGAGCCTTGGTGAGAGAGGTAAAAAAGAACCCAAAGATCACTGTGGCTGAGCTCCAGAGATGCAGTCAGGAGATGGGAGAAAGTTGTAGAAAGTCAACCATCACTGCAGCCCTCCACCAGTCGGGGCTTTATGGCAGAGTGGCCCGACGGAAGCCTCTCCTCAGTGTAAGACACATGAAAGCCCGCATGGAGTTTGCTAAAAAACACCTGAAGGACTCCAAGATGGTGAGAAATAAGATTCTCTGGTCTGATGAGACCAAAATAGAACTTTTTGGCCTTAATTCTAAGCGGTATGTGTGGAGAAAACCAGGCACTGCTCATCACCTGTCCAATACAGTCCCAACAGTGAAGCATGGTGGTGGCCTCATCATGCTGTGGGGGTGTTTTTCAGCTGCAGGGACAGGACGACTGGTTGCAATTGAGGGAAAGATGAATGCGGCCAAGTACAGGGATATCCTGTACAAAAACCTTCTCCAGAGTGCTCTGGACCTCAGACTGGGCCGAATGTTTACCTTCCAACAAGACAATGACCCTAAGCACACAGCTAAAATAACAAAGGAGTGGCTTCACAACAACTCCGTGACTGTTCTTGAATGGCCCAGCCAGAGCACTGACTTAAACCCAATTGAGCATCTCTGGAGAGACCTAAAAATGGCTGTCCACCAACGTTTACCATCCAACCTGACAGAACTGGAGAGGATCTGCAAGGAGGAATGGCAGAGGATCCCCAAATCCAGGTGTGAAAGACTTGTTGCATCTTTCCCAAAAAGACTCCTGGCTGTATTAGATCAAAAGGGGGCTTCTACTAAATACTGAGCAAAGGGTCTGAATACTTAGGACCATGTGATATTTCAGTTTTTCTTTTTTAATAAATCTGCAACAATGTCAACAATTCTGTGTTTTTCTGTCAGTATGGGGTGCTATGTGTACATTCATGAGGAAGAAGAATGAACTTAAATGATTTTAGCAAATGGCTGCAATATAACAAAGAGTGAAAAATTTAAGGGGGTCTGAATACTTTCCGTACCCACTGTATGTACAGAGGGCAGGGGTGCGCTATGTACAGAGAGCAGGGTTCAGGGGTAACGACGTACAGACAGCAGGGTTCAGGGGTCTACTATGTACAGAGTGCAGGGTTCTGAGGTGCGCTGTGCCCACTGTGCAACATCTCATTTCCACTGTTGATCCTGGGTTCGGACATCCGCACCCAGCACTCTGCCCCATCCCCCCACCTATAAACACATCTTTCTATACACCTCTTTAGCTCTCCCCCCTCCCCCCACCTTCCAAAGAAAACCACACATCTGTACTCTCTCCTACCTGATTTAAGATGGCATTTACAGAATGCTTTCATGGCCACTACTGCTACAAGTCCTCAAAATCCCGCCCTCAAGATGCAGCTGCTTGATGCAGATTAGAACACACAGCCACTGGAGCCGCCAGGTACCTCTGCCACTGACAGACTATGCTGAATCAACAGCATCATGCGCTCAGCTACACACAGCCAGGGAGAGGAGGAGGAGAGTGCAGGAGAGTGTGTTTACTCCTGTTGCCAAGGAGACTTGTTCCGTGACAGCAGAAAGCGGCTGGCGGCCGCTCCGCGGGCAACATCACAATACCCGGCAGGCCGGATTCAGCCCACGGGCCTTTTGTTTGCCACCTGTGGCCTAAAGGGTTCTATACCATCAGAGCTGTAAGGATGTGGAATTCTCTTCCACAAGCGGTGCAAAACTATTAGATGGGCACCTTAACGACCACAACATACAGGGGTATACAATGTACTATTGACATAGTAACTTATACACACACTCATCATAGGTTGAACTGGATGGACTGGTGTCTTTTTTCAACCTCACTAACTATGTAACTATGAAAACCTCCAGATTTTTAGAGAAATTTTTGGGTACGTTCATTTTTCACCATTTTGCAAAAAAGGCGCAATGTAGAGTTGAGCGGACACCTGGATGTCCGTGTTTGGCGGGTTCGGCCGAACTTGAAAAAAAAGTCCGGGTCTGTGTCCCGTACTTTTGCCGAACTTTTCCCGGACACCGAACCCCATTGAAGTCAATGGGGACCCGAACTTTCAGGCACTAAAATGGCTCTAAAACACCAATGGAAAGGGCAAGAGTGCTGCAAATGGCAGCAAAATGTAGTTAAGAGCATGGCAAGTGCTCTGCAAACAAATGTGGATAGGGAAATAACTTAAAACAACAAAAAAAAACAGAAAAATAAAACAATGTTCTTCATCTCTGAAGGACGAGGCCCATATGGAGTAGGAGGGAGGTTGAGGTGGTGGTGGATGTGGCGGTGTCATAGGCGTGCGCACAATCACCTAGGGCACATAGCATTATCGCTCTGTTTGCCAGTAAGGAGATGGGAAAGATCTCCCTCGGACCTACTCTGCTCTATTTCACTTTGTCAGCAGGGAGAGTAATGTATCGGGGCCATGTACATGTAGGCAAACACATGCATGTGTATTTAAACTTTGGGGTGCACACCCTAATGCAATAGGCTGCGCACACCTATGGGCGGTGTAGGTGGAAGCGGCGGTGGAGGAGGACCAGGGCTGGATTAAGAGCATCATGGGCTTGGTGCTGAGGATTTTGAAGGGCCTTAAGGGCCGTGGCTTGGCATGCACCCAGAGGAGGAAGGGTGCAGCCATGCATGCCTAATTCAACATGGGATGCTGTCTCTGAAGCCCATAAACACATCCATGCATCGGCAACTGTCCCTCCTTGTCCGGCCTTCGTGCTGTGTGGGGAGGTTCTGAGGGAGCTGCCTGGGGAAGCGAGCATAGAAGCCAGACTTCTGTGTTTACAAGTGACAGAAGAGCGGTAACAGTGAATATGGCCAACCCGGGGCCTATATTAAGGTAGGGGCCTGGAGCTGCAGCTCCAATAGCCCCTATGTTAATCTGGCCCTGAGGAGGACGAGGTAGCCAATACTGCTTTTTTTCAGAAATTTTAAATGAGGGTACACCCCAAAAGAGTGAGAAAGAGCAAAAATAGAACAATGGCTGGGTTAGGTCGGTATCCATCGCTATTCTGCACAAGGTACGCAAAAGTCCCGTGGGATCCATGCTTGGTTCATGTTAATGTCTCTGGACAGTCGACTGCGCTTGTCTGTGATAACGCCCCCAGCCGTGCTAAATACCCGTTCAGATAATACACTGGCTGCAGGGCACGCCAGCACCTCCAAGGTGTAAAGGGCAAGCTCAGGCCATGTGCCCAATTTGGAGACCCAGAAGTTGAAGGGGGCAGACCCGTCATTCAGTACGTCTAGGCGTGTGCACACATACTGCTCCACCATGTTGGTGAAATGCTGCCTCCTGCTAAGACGTTCCATATGAGCTGCTGTTTGTTGTGGCGTGCTGACAAAGCTTTTCCACATTTCGGCCATGCTAACCCTGCCTTCTGAGGTGCTGGCGGTGCCCTGGTTGCGTTGGCGACCTCTTCCTCCTCCTCCTCCTCCTCCTCTGCCTTGTGCTTCCACTGTGGCCCCGCTGTCAGGTGGGAATGCCAGAAGCATCGCGTCTACCAGCGTGCGCTTGTACTCGCGCATCTTGCGATCGCGCTCCAATGAGTGAATTAAGGACGGTACGTTGTCCTTGTAACGGGGATCCAGCAGCGTGGCCACCCAGTAATCAGCACAAGTTAGAATGTGGGCAACTCGGCGGTCGTTGTGGAGACACTGCAGCATGTAATCGCTCATGTGTGCCAGGCTGCCCAGAGGCAACGAAAGGCTGTAATCTGTAGGAGGTGTATCGTCTGTGTCCTCTGTATCCCCCCAGCCACACACCAGTGATGGCCATGAGCTGGCCTGGGTGCCACCCTGCTGTGAACATGGTTCCATCTCCTCCTCCAGCTCCTCCTCCTCATCCTCCAGAACTGTGCCCCTGCTGGACAATTGTGTCCCTGGCGTTTGTGTGTGCAGGAACCCACCCTCGGAGCCCCTTGTGAATGACTACCCTGAAAGCCTTGGAAATGTTACCTCTTCATCCTCCTCCTCCTCCTCATCCTGTGCCACATCATCTTCCATCATCGCCCAAATAGTTTTTTCAAGGAGGCATAGAAGTGGGATAGTTAAGTTGACAACGGCATCATCGGCACTGGCCATGTTGGTGGAGTACTCAAAACAGCACAACAAGGCACACAGGTCTCGCATGGAGGCCCAGTTATTGGTGGTGAAGTGGTGCTGTTCCGCAGAGCGACTCACGCGTGCGTGCTGCAGCTGAAACTCCACTATGGCCTGCTGCTGCTCGCACAGTGTTTCCAGCATGTGCAAGGTGGAGTTATACCTTGTGGGCACGTCACATATGAGGCGGTGAGCGGGAAGGCCGAAGTTACGCTGCAGCGCTGACAGGCGAGCAGCAGCAGGGTGAGAACGCTGAAAGTGCGCACAGACGGCCCGCACTTTCTGCAGCAGCTCTGACATATCGGGGTAGTTTTTAAGGAACCTCTGCACCACCAAATTCAGCACATGCGCCAGGCAAGGGATGTGCGTCAAACCGGCTAGGCCCAGAGCTGCTATGAGATTTCGCCCGTTATCGCACACCACCAGGCCGGGCTTGAGGCTCGCTGGCAGCAACCACTCATTTGTCTGCTGTTCCATGCTCCTCCACAACTCCTGCGCAGTGTGTGGTTTTTCCCCCAAACAGGCAAGTTTTAAAACTGCCTGCTGTCATTTACCCCTAGCCGTGCTGAAGTTGGTGGTGAAGGTGTTACGCTGTCCGGATGAGGAGGCGGTAGAGGATGAGGAAGCGGAGTAGGAGGAGTTAGGAACAGGAGGCAAACTGAAGCGCCCTGCAATCCTCAGTGGTGGAAGGACATGCGCCAAATTGCTATCCGCCTCAGGCATATCCGCCACTGCATTTATCCAGTGTGCCGTTAGGGAGATATAACGCCCCTGACCATGCTTACTGGTCCACGTATCGGTAGTTAGGTGGACCTTGCCACAGATGGCGTTGCGCAGTGCACACCTGATTTTTTTCCCCCACTTGGTTGTGCAGGGAATGTATGGCTTGCCTGGAAAAGTAGTGGCGGCTGGGCACGACATACTGTAGGACAGCCACCAACATAAGGTTTTTAAAACTGTGCGTCTCCACCAGACGGAATGACAGCATTTCAAAGGCCAAGAATTTTGGCCTTTTTCTTGGCCTCAAGAATTCAGGGCCAGGGATCGCAGGTGGGTAGGGGGGTACTTCCTCTTCCTCTCAAGTGTTTGGGAGATGGAAAGCTGAACGCTTCCACGGGACATTGTGGAGATGGTTGGTGACCCAGGTGGTGGTGTTGCTGACAGATCGTCTGTTTGCGGGGTGGCAGGTGCCGGCCGGTATCACTACAGATGTGGATGGAGTGGCCGAGACTGCAGCAGAAGAGGAAGCAGGATGAGCCAGAGACGTTTCTTGGTTTTGAAGGTGTCTACTCCACTGCAGCTCGTGCTTTGCACTTAGATGCCTGATCATGCAGGTTGTGCTCAGGTTGAGAAGGTTTATGCCTCGCTTCAAGCTCTGATTGCACAGGGTGCAAACCACTCGTGTCCTGTCATCAGCACATTTTCTAAAGAACTTCCACACTAGAGAACTCCTTTGAGCTGGCTTTGCTGCGCTTGTTCCCTTGCTGCGTTGGGCAGTAGCAGGCGTAGTGTGTAGGGCACGGCCGCTCCGCTTCTGCACCCTGCTCCCTCTTCTGCTGTGCTGGTGGGTCTGTGCGACCACCGCCTCTTCCTCCAAACTACTCAGGTCACCTGCATGACCTTCATTCCATGTGGGGTCGAGGACCTCATCGTCCTCCACATCATCTTCTACCCAGTCTTCACCCCTGCCCTCCTTGTCGGTCTCCACAATTCTGAACACCGCAGCAGTTGGCACCTGCGTTTCGTCATCATCGGAGACGTGCTGCAATGGTCCTTGCATGTACTCATCTTGAGAAATAAGTGGTTGGGCATCGCTGCACTCAATCTCTTCCACTTCTGGGGCAGGGCTAGGTGGATGGCCCTGGGAAACCCTGCTGACAGAGTCATCAAAAAGAAGAGACTGCTGTATGGCTTGGGGCTCAGGCTGCTTGCCTGATTTGCAAGGGGGTGAGGTGAAAGACGGTTGGACATTGGCTGCAGGTGCCAACTCTGACCTTTCTGCAGTAGACTGGGTGGGAAATAATGTGAAGGAACTGGAGGCACTGTCAGCAGCAAACCAATCTACTATCGCCTCTACTTGTTCTGGTCTCATCACTTCTAGAGGCGTATGATGCCCTACCAAATACTGATGCAGGTTCTGTCGCCTACTCACACTTGAGGAAGGTGTTTCACTTGTGCGTGTAGCTGGCACAGATCGACCACGTCCTCTCCTTGCAACAGGAGCTCTACCAGCAGCACCACGACCCAGGCCACGGCCCCTATTTGACGGTCTCCTCATATTTCTGTAATTTATGATCTTGCCCTAGAAAGGTGTTTATTGAATAGCGGAACAAAACAACAACAGTATCGCACGGGTGTATCTCACAGTCAAATATGCAAACTATGCCCAAAAGGGTGTATATTGAATAGCGGAATAGGAAAAATTTTATAATACAGTGTATCTCACACACAGACTAGGCCCCGATTACAATTTTTTGTACCCTAAAGGCAGGATGAGGAAGAGGAGTAGGAGGAGTTGGGAACAGGAGGCAAACTGAAGCGCCCTGCAATCCTCGGCGGTAGAAGGAGATGCGCGAAACAAATTTAAAAAGGTGTATCTCACATGTACCGATACAGACTATCCCGCAATTTAATTTTTTACACTCAAACAGGGTGTATATTGAATAGCGGAATAGGACAAATTTTACAAAACGGTGTATCTCACACGTACAAACACAAACTAGGCCCCGATTACAATTTTTTGTACCCTAAAGGCAGGATGAGGAGTAGGAGGAGTTCAGAACAGGCAGGAGGCAGACTGAAGCACCCTCAAATCCTCGGCAGTATGAGATGCGCCCCAAAAATTGGAAAGGTGTATCTCACACGTACCGACACAGACTATCCCGCAATTTAATTATTTTTACCCAAAGGTGTAGATTGAATAGCGGAGTAGAAAATATGATATCAAAAGGTGTATGTATCTCACACGTACCGACACAGACTATCCCGCAATTTAATTGTTTTTACCCAAAGGTGTAGATTAAATAGCGGAATAGAAAATATTATCAAAAAAAGGTGTATGTATCTCACACGTGCAGAACCTGACTAGGCCCCAATTACTATTTTTTGTACCCCCAAAGGCAGGATGAGTAGGAGGAGTTCGTAACAGGCAGCACCCTCAAATCTTCAGAAGTATAAGATGCGCCCCAAAAATTGGAAAGGTGTATCTCACACGTACCAACACAGACTATCCCGCAATTTAATTGTTTATACCCAAAGGTTTTTATTGAATAGCGGAATAGAAAATATTATCAAAAAACGGTGTATGTATCTCACACGAACAGAACCAGACTAGGCCCCAATTACTATTTTTTGTACCCCCAAAGGCAGGATGAGGAGTAGGAAACAGGCAGCACCCTCAAATCTTCAGAAATATGAGATGCACCCCAAAAATTGGAAAGGTGTATCTCACACGTACCAACACAGACTATCCCGCAATTTAATTGTTTATACCCAAAGGTTTTTATTGAATAGCGGAATAGAAAATATGATATAAAATTGGTGTGATTTATCAATAACACATGTGAACAGCAGTGTCTTATATCATTCAGCTCTGCTGCAGGCTATGGAGGGAAATAAAAAATTCCCCTTTTAAGTTTGTAATTTTTAACTAGATTAGTACAGACTATGCCACAATTTAATTTTTTTAACCCAAGGGTGTATATTGAATAGTGGAATAGAAAAAAGTGTATAACTTTTGAAATCTCTCAATAATAGCACATGTGAACACTGAACACAGCAGTGTATTATCACAGTCAGCACAGCACAGCACTGAAGGAAAAACGCTGCACACAGTGACTGATAGAAAAAGACTTTTCTCCCTCCTCCTCAGTGGGCAAAAAAAGATTGTGTTCACTGCACCCCACACACAGCAAAATCGATGTGGACCACTGACACCTGCCTATCTCCAGCCTCTCCCTAAAAGGATTGATAAGATCGGTCACTGCAAACCCCCCCCCCCCACACACACACAGCAATATCGATTGTAGAACACTGACCCTAAAAATCAGCAGCCTCGCCCTAAAATGCCCTACAACTCGCCCTGCCTAACACACTCTGACCTGTCCCTCAATTCTATCCGGACACAAATGATTTTCTCTATCGCTCATTGACAGACGTAGTCCTCGGTGATTCAACACCCTCGGGTTATGCTGCCCTCCACAGGAGTAGGACTAGACAGGAAATAAAATGCTCTGGCCACACCCTAGGGGCAGTCCCCGAGGGTATATCCTCTCTCTCTCTGCTACAGCAAATCATTTTTTTTTCTGTCTAGTCAGGAGTAAGGACCTAGATACCTTGCTGGGATCTTCGGTCCTGGCAGGATTTTTTTCTTTAAAAGATTTTTAGACAGCTTTTTTTCGCCAGTGTTCCTGTGAGATCTTCAAGCAAGAAAGCTGAACTGGGCGACGGGCGGGATGTTGAGATCCAGTGGTCACCCCAGTTCAGCCTATGAGGGCGTGCAGGCCATAGCTCCGCGCTGGGTCGGCCGCGACATAGTCCCACTGGACGGGGACTGACCCTGCAAGTTAAACGTCTCGCTGAAACGCCAAAGACCATGAGTCACGGCGCCCGTATTGGTCGACAGCCCTCCAACTTCGGTGGAGAGGGGTACTGTCAGGAGTTGGCGCCCGCCTGGTTCCGGTACGGTGAGTAGTATGTTCCCCCATTTCCCCTGACGGGTCCTGTAGTGAACGCGGGCCCCTCTCTGTATGGTAAGGATGGGTTCCCCTCTATCCTATAACATGGCACAGATCCCCCTATTTTGTACAAAAAGCAAGGAGGCTTGGTTTGGGAGCTGACAATCTAATTGCAAGTATGTTTAAATGACTGTAATCAGTGGCAGTACTGGAATCTTACTGTGATAAGAGAAAGTATCCTACCTGTCAGAAGCCACAGGACATGTATGCGGCTTTCCAGGTCATTCCTCCAGCTATAGCATGCCTCCCGACGGCCACGCGGTCCGCCAGGGTCCGGTACCGCCGGCCAAGCTGATCTCCATGAAGAGAAAGTTTTGTGATGCCGAGATACTCTGCAGTCATGCCGCTATTCTGTAACAGACCGCTGTAGATCGCACGAGGCCGCCATTTTGGCGTAGCCTCGTGTCTTCAGCATGGGGGCGGCCATGTTTGAGGTGACCCAAACACCTCGTGGAGCTAGGGGAGGCGCCGGAAGGCGTACAGAGGGGCGGAGCCGCCTCCTTTCTTCCCGGGCAGCCAGCCAAGAGACTTCCTGTCTGTTCGAGACAGTGCTGAGACTAGTTGCAGTGAACTCTGAGCATCAAGTGGTGAGCCTGGGGGTCTATCTCTCTCTCTCTCTCTCGCTCGATAGGGATCCCTAGCAGGTAACACTGAGGGGCTTTGTGGCGCTGGGGGTCTGAAAGAAAAAAAAAAAGTTTTATTTTGGATTGAATTTTCCGGGTAGTAACTGGAATTATCATGGACCCTGCCACACAAGTACCCCCACCTGTTTCCCTCGAGGGGGCCACGGGACCCGCCGGTGCACAGAGTATGGATGCATTTACAGCAGTTTTGGAGTCTATGGTGGCTCGGGTGGAGGCGGCCTGTCAGGAACGGGGGTCAAGAAAGCGACCCCCGCCTACCCCTATATCATCTGACACTTCAGACTCAGAGTCTGAGATGGTCATTGCAGCTGCAGGTCCCTCTGCAAGGGCTGTTGTCTCGGGTAAAGTTCCTTCAGACAGTGAGGAGGACGTTCATACTTCCGCCATAATTCGGGAAGAAGCATTGGTGGACGCACTAGTTGTGGCGGTTCGGGAAACCTTAAGACTTGAGGTTTCACCGGCAGAGGCAACTGAAACAGAGATTCCCTTTGGTACTAACAAACCCACCAAAACGGTGAAGGTTTTTCCTGTACCCAAGTGTTTTGGTAATAAAATTAAAGAAGAATGGGAGCATTCTAAGTGTACCTTTACTATTTCCAAACGTATTGCTAGACGCTATCCGTTTGAGGAATCCCTCATTAAGAAATGGACGGTACCACCAGTGGTAGACCCACCTATTTCCAGACTGAATAAAGCCACTGTTATTCCAGTAGAGGACACTTCGTCCTTTAAGGATCCGGTGGATCGGAAGGTGGAAGCGGAGTCCCGCACTATCTTTTCCCTGATAGGGTCAGCATTTAGACCAGTAATTGTCATTGGTCTGGTTTCCCAGACACTTACGGAATGGGCTAGATTGGTACGCCAGGACCTGAGGGGGAAAGATATCCCCCAGGGAACATCTGAATTGATGGAACAGATTATACAAGGGCTACAGTTTGTCTGTGACGCAGCCTTGGATGCTACCCCCCTATTAGGGCATGCATCTATGTCAGCGGTTATCCTCAGACGTGTGCTGTGGTTAAAATGCTGGTCAGCGGACCTAGGTTCCAAAAAGACCTTGACGAATCTCCCCTTTCAGGGGAATCGCCTATTTGGGGCCACCCTAGATGAGATCATTAAGGATGCCACTGGGGGCAAGAGCACTTTCTTGCCACAGGCTGCTAAAGCTAAGGGACCTCGTAACAAGCGAGGACCTTTCTTTACCACCCATAAAGGGTTCGTACGCCCGGCTGGAACAAGTGGGAAAGGCAAGGCTCCTCCAGGAGGGTTCAAGAAGGGCTGGTCGGACAAACAAAAGACCGACTCAGCCAAACCTGAAGCAAAGGATTACACAGCCTGAAGGTGCGCCCCCACCCGGTTTGAGGGTGGGGGGACGTCTTCACCGGTATTCAGGGCATTAGATCGAGCATCAATCACTGCTACCGGTGCGATTCTTCCCTTCCAACATTTAAGTACTACAGGGAGTGGCAGTTACCGTTCCCTGAACAGATCTTTTTCTTTACCTTTTCCAAAGATTAGTCTCAGTTCCCCACAAGAATCGGATCCGGTTGAACAGACAGACCAAGAAGCCTCTAGCCAGGTGACTTCGGTCCCTGAGGTTCAACCAGGAGAGATCACCGTTCCTGACAGGAATCAGGTGTCTGATAAATGTGTGGGAACAGAGAACGAGCAGACTTTGTCGGATGGTCGGGGCCAGATAGCTCTAGGGCCGCCTGGTTCAGATCCAGTCAGCGCCAGTGGTCCTAGAAATTCTAGGCTGGCCTCGTCAAGCCGGTCTGGCCGACTTGGACATGCTAGTCGCGGACGTTCCTTGGGAACTTCGTCTCAGGGAGTGTCTGCGGTCTCAAGGACCAATCTTCCATCGTGCTTTACAGTCGCTGGTTTTAATGGCCTGGCCCTTGAGACCCAGATACTGAAGGACAGAGGGTTGTCAGCCTCAGTTATTCCTACCCTTATTAAAGCAAGGAAAGCGACTTCCAGCAAGGTCTATTATCGCACATGGAAGACTTATATCGCGTGGTGCGAATCTTTAAGGATTCCTCCACGTACCTATTCGTGACTCGAATATTGGCCTTTCTGCAAAAGGGGGTTGAGCAGAAACTAGCCTTGAGCACCATCAAAGGTCAAGTTTTAGCATTAGCTATCTTCTTTCAGAAACCTTTAGCTACCAAGTCCTTGGTGCGGAATTTCATCCAGGGGGTGCGGCACCTGGCTCCACCAGTCCGCTCGCCCTTACCGCCCTGGGATCTTAATTTGGTTTTGTCGGTTCTAC
This sequence comes from Pelophylax lessonae, assembly GCF_965119305.1. NCBI lineage: Eukaryota > Metazoa > Chordata > Amphibia > Anura > Ranidae > Pelophylax > Pelophylax lessonae. The sequence goes on along the minus strand of NC_138775.1, from coordinate 133,569,625 downwards.
AGAAACCTCCCTTTGAAAACATCAGGGAGATTCCCTTGCTTACTTTATCCCAGAAGGTAGCCTTCTTGGTGGCTATCACTTCTGCACGCAGGGTGTCAGAACTGGCTGCATTATCATGCCAGTCCCCATACTTAGTGATTCATAGGGATAAGGTAGAGTTTCAGTAGAGCAGTGTACAGTGTCAGAATTGTATTATTTTATTTTTTTATTATTTAACAATTCTATAATTTATACTATATATATATATGCTTTAAAAAAAAAATCGGGGGGGGGGGGGCATTGGACATTATCAGTAGAGCAGTGGATGGTATCAGTAGTTTTTTATTTTTATTATATTATTTTTATATTTATTTACACTTTTACATTTTTAGAATTTTATTACAATTTGTTTTTAATATTACTTTCACAATGCTATGGGGGGGGGGGGGAGGGCAAACATTGTCCATAGGGCAGTGGACAGTGTCAGTATATATATTTTTTATTTTATCTTCTAATATGTTTTACAGTTTTATTTTTTAATATATTTTCAAAAAATAATGTAATTTCGTTTTTTAAAGTGCCCCTGGGAGGGGGGCAGTGGATGGTCTCAGTAGGCACTGAACAGTGGTGTCAGTAGTTTTTATTTATTCATTTTTTTTACAATTATATTTTTTATTTAATTTATGTTAAAACACTTTTTTCACAGTGCTCCTGGGGGGCAGTGGATTATGTCAGTAGGGCAGTGAACAGCGTCAGGAGTATTATATGTATATACACACCTAGACATATATAGGTGTGATAGTAGCAGAAATATATGCTTGCGCTAATGAAATCATTTACACTAATATGGTTACGCTCCTATAACACCTATATATGTCTAAGTGTAAAATACATACAAGTATGTGTGTGTATATACCACTATACACAAGTTCAGATGTTTTGCCTGCCTCCAAAAACCCCCAAAAAATGCCTGCAACAACACACCTGGGCGTTTTTTTTTTTTTTTTTTTTTTTGACGCTAGCGTTTTTTTGGGCATTTTTTGGGTTCTTTGGAGGCAGGTGAAACATCTGAACTTGTGTATAGTGGTATATATACACACATACTAATATGTATTTTACACTTAGACAAATATAGGTGTGATAGGAGCGTAACTATATTGGTGTTAATTATTTCATTAGCGCAAGTAGTTTTTTCTGCTCCTTTCACACCTATATATGTGCAGGTGTATATATACATACATGGGTGTGTATATATACCCCCTATACACATGTTCAGATGTCATGTCTGACTCCAAACATGTGCTCAAAAGATCCCTATAGACGCCTGCAGCCAAAAAGAATGCTGACGGGGACGAAGCCATATTACTGCAGCGAAAGTGACTTCAGAGAAACTAGCTTTTCTCTATAGCGGTCACCCTGATATGGAAGGGTTTTTTCACCCTGCCATAGCAGTCACTGTCAGATAACCCTACACTACACTACGGTCCCCTTACACTTAACACTTTCCCTACAGAAACAGAATAAATTAAAGCTAACTAAAGTGTAAAAGAGCACCCTAACTACACTAGATATCCCTTTCCTCACACTAATAAATGCTAAATGACACTTTGTAGCAGTAGTCCACGAACTGCTTCCACTCTCTTCCATGTCCCTGTATAACAATGCTAGGAATTTGGTGGGGGCTATCTTATATACTGGGGGGCGTATTCACTAATGATTGGTCTATGGACCCCCTAGTCACTCCAATCACATTCCTAGCATTCTCCTGCCCCCTCAATTGGCTTTTGCTAACGGTTCTGGTCCAATCATGGGCTTTTAAAGCCCACTTGCTGTCCCATTGCATTTTGGTCGGTTCTGGTTGCCGAATTCCGAACTTTTTGTTCAAAAAGTTCTAAATTCGGCCGAACCTCGAACAGCCAATGTTCGGGTCGAACCGATGGTCGACCCGAACCGTTCGATCATCCCTAATGGTAAGCTGTTATAATATTTGAAGAAAAAGAATTGGAATTGTATAAGGCATGTGAGTGAAATTATTTGGTCATTATGTACTGCCTCATAACTTATTGTTGTGTTTCTTTATATTATTAAAGTATCGGAAGATGAATATATTGCCCTCATTCCTGATGAAGCAAGTTCTCTCAGACTGATTGCACAGAACTTGCTTCATCAGGAATTAACTACTCTGTTATATCTGTATATGAACATATATTTAACATACCACAACCTGTGTAACTAACAAAACTACTATCTGCTATGTTATGTAGGAAATCAAAATCTCTCCGCATCCAGACCCCTGAAGAAAGGCCTGCGTGCCTGAAACGTGTCGGGTTGGAGGATTTCTTTCAAAGCAAACATATGCCACTGAGTATATGTACCACTATCATCTTTATTGTCCTGGTTTTACATCCATACACACTCTGTATATATTGTAATATGTCTACATTCTAGATCTTTTACAGATCGATTTTAATATTTTTTTTACTAAAATTATTTAAATTTTACTTTCTTGTGGAAGTGTATCACCGCTAAAATCCCGCAACCCAGGGGGACCCCTTGTCCACTTTTGAGGACCATAGAAAGAACATGGTGGGTTCCAATAAGTTCAAGGAAATGATACAACTTCCAGGTATTTTTTATGTCGGTAACCAGCAGTCTTTAAAAATGCATAGACCCAATAAGGGTTACATGTTCAGCAATTACCCTGCTCAGGCCTGGGTTTGGCTGCCGACACCTGGAGCTGCCTCTCCTCTTCCTTCCCCGGAGGATGAGTCATGGAGGGCTTCATTTCCACAGCAGACATCCGAGCTCCGATAGCCTTGGATTCTGCTTTGCCGCTCGTAAGTGGCTCCGGCATCTCCTCCACGTTCTTCCGCTTTCCCGTGTCGCGCGTGTATGACTTTGCGCCGGAATTTCCAGTTTTGAAGATGAGGCTTGAAGTGCCTGTCCGGCGGGAAATTCAAAAACCTTCGGTGGAGGAGAGCTGCTGGCACCGGATCGCAAGACCTGGAAACATCCCGCAGGTGACCGAGGGCTTGCACCACATTGGGCGACCTGCGAGAAGCCTGGACGGGGCAGCAGGTAAAGCTCCGCTCGTGGGGTCCCCCAGGGGGAACCCGTGGCCTTCCGCTGAACCTGGCTCACAGGGTTCCCTTTCGACTCCATAAGTCTGAAGGTTAGTAATAACACACGTATCTTGTAGGAAGAAACGCAATCTAAACTGAGGGCCTGAGGGAAGGGTGGGGCCTTTTAACTAATCTTAATTGATTGTGTTTCCGGTAGGAGGAGCCTCTCATCTCTCACTGTTGGGCCGTCCTGGAAGACGGGGAGAGAAAAACTTTTTAAAGGGACAGTGTAAAAAAATACAAGAAGAAAAAATAAGAAAAAAAAAAGCACCTCGTCCCTCTGTGCTTGCGCGCAAATGCGAACACATACACAAGTCGCGCCCACATATTTATATGGTTTTCAAACCACACGTGAGGTATCGCCACGATTGTTTAAGCGAGAGCAATAATTCTAGCACTAGACCTCCTCTGAAACGCTAAACTGGTAACCTGTAGAAATGTTTAAAGCAACGCCTATGGACATTTAAGTACCAAACTTTGTTACCATTCCATGAGCGTGTGCAATTTTGAAGCATGACATGTTAGGTATCAATTTACTTGGCGTAACATTCTCTTTCACATTAGAGAAAAAAATTGGGCCAACTACTGTTTTCATATTTTTTTATTCACATAAGTGTATTTTTTCCAAAAAAATTGCATTTGTAAGACCGCTGTGCAAATACGGTGTGACAAATATTGCAACGATCTCCATTTTATTCTCTAGGGTCTCTGCTAAAAAAAAAAAAAAAAAAAAAAAACAAATATAATGTTTTGAGGGTTCTAAGTAATTTTCTAGCAAAAAATATTGATTTTAACTTGTAAACAAGTGTCAGAAATAGACCTGGTCCTTAAGTGGTTAAGATTGAACTAGACAATAATGTCAATACTAAAAGGGCAGCACTTTTTTTTCATAACTAATGGCATCCATACCTGACTGTATTCTGTGATATTAGACATGTATTATTGTACGCACTTATAGGTAATACTTTGGTGCTTTGGTGGGGGGGCTCCCATGGAAGAGGAATAGAGACTAAGATAAGGAGGCAGCCAGCATCACACAGATGTTTTCATATTTCACAGTGCTGGAGCCTTGAGATGCTTAAGGGAGGAGGTGGGTGAAGCAAACACCCACTAGGCGTGCGGTGGAAGAGGAAGGTGGCGGCTCCGCTCAGTTTGGACTTGGTACTCTGGAGTAATACTTTTTTGAGGGGCAATTGCCCAGTTGCGCCCCCCCCCCCCACCCTGGATCCGGCCCTGGTTCAGCAGGAACCAGCCAAATGTCGACCCATGTAAGGGCGGGCTGGTTGTACAATAGCCTATTTGAAAAAGTCTGCACGATCAACACTGAAGTGATATCCGGCAGTGCTGATCAGTGTATTCTGACAGCAGGGAACTTTCCCCACCATCAGAATACAATACCTCAGCAGGAGTGATTTCCCCATCCACATTAAGTGTGTGGGAAGAGTTGATCGAAACGAATAAAATAAATTGTGTATGGGCTGCTTTATTCTGATGGATCAAATGGTATCTGAAAGTGCATGCATCTTAATACTACGATCCAGGTTAGAAACACAGAGAAAAAATGGGAAGACATAACTAAGGTTTAAAAATCAGGTCAACATTTATTTTTTAGCTATATTCAATGACTCCATGTTATAAAGAATGGTAGAGGACAGTCCTTCAAGTCATCAGAAAGGGGCTACATCTTCATGCACATTACAGAACAAAATTGCGAAGCAAGTCGGGAAAATTGATGAAGATGAGATCTTTGCGTTGATTGCAGTTCACCTCGACCTTGCTGACAAGCACTGCTAGTCCAGTTAGGCAGACTCGTTGAAATGAAGGCAGGAGCTAAAAAAGAGGAGAGGTATAGGGTTAGAGACAAAACATTTGTAAAGCAGTCCTTAAAGCATATTTCCACTTTTGGAGCCAAAGTGGAATGTAACATGTACTTTATATATTGTTAGATGCTCCTATTAACATAGCATTATTTCAAACTTTAAAAAACTTACCGTTAGTTCACCGGTAACGGCTTTTCTCTTCAATCCTTCCAGGACGGCCTACAATTGGGAGATTGTGGCTCCGCCTCACAGGAAACACAACTAATTTGCCGCTGTTTAAAAGGGTCCCACCCATCCTTAGCTCCAGTTAATAGGAAAGTAGTTTCCAACCGAACCTTAAGGAATATAGTCAATCAAACAGCTACATATAAATACATATACATTTATATTATACATATTCTTTTAGAATTCACCACCACATAGGGTGGGATGTAGGCCGGCCGTCCTGGAAGGATTGAAGAGAAAAGCCGTTACCGGTGAACGGTAAGTTTTCTCCTTTCATCCTTCCAGGACGGCCTACAATTGGGAGGATAATAAAGGAATCCATACAGGCCTACCTCAGGGCGGGACCACTGCCTGTAAGACCTTTCTGCCAAAGGCCAGGTCTTGTTGCGACAGTACTTCCACACGATAGTGCTTTAGGAAGGTATCTTGACTGGACCAAGTAGCAGCATGGCGGATCTGTTCCCAGGATGCTCCGGCTTTTTCGGCCCAGGAAGTTGCCATGCCCCTTGTGGAATGTGCCTTTAGAGTTGTTGGTGTGGGGGTACCTGACACCTTATATGACATACTAATGGCTTGTTTAATCCACCTAGAGATTGAGGGTTTTTATGCTTGTAAATCCTTCCTTGGTAAAGAATGCAGAACCAATAAGTGACTAGATCTTCTAAAACTCTTGGTTCTTTCTAGATATGCTAGAAGGCATCTTCTAACATCTAAGCAATGGAATTTTTCTTCTTTTGCGCATTTAGGTTTCTCACAAAATGATGGGAGAACCATCCCTTGATTCTTATGAAAAGATGACACTACCTTGGGCAGGTATAGTGGATCTGGTTTAAGAATCACCCTGTCTTGGAGAATTCTCATAAAGGGTTCTTTCATGGATAAGCTTTGCAAATCACCAACTCTCCTGGCTGTGGTGATTGCTAACAAAAAAGTTAATTTAATAGACAAAATGTCTAAACTAATTTTGTTTAAGGGGTCAAACGCTTCACTAGATAGCGCCTCTAGTACTAGCGTTAAGTTCCAGGCCGGAACAATAGTTCTGTTTATTGGAGATACCCTACTCCGGGCCAACAGAAATCTTTTAAATTTCAATAGATTTTTATTGTTTTAAATGCAAAGGGAAAGGATACACAATAAAACAGTTCAGAGAACGTCCGTTGTAGAGTACATGGGTACAACTTAAAACACAACGAGTGACACAGTCCCCAGAGGGATACATAATAGCATACAATACTTCCAAGTGATACATTGTTTGCCACGTCACCGGCCGGTCGGTCCGGGCTAGGCCCGGATCCACCCCCTCCCAGCGCCCCGCAGGGGAACACACTGCGCCGAATGGAGGGGGGCGGTCTTCCAGATCCCAGCCGAACACCAACCTCCGGCCTCAGGGGAGCTCTGTAGCCACAGTAATATACCAGATAAGAGAACTATTGTGCCTAGTAAGGTCGCTCAATGCGGCACTGACAAACCCAACGGGGTCCCAAGGGGGCCGCGTCTTTAAAAAATAAGGGTCAACAGAGGTTCAGGAAGGAAAAAGGAAAAACAGAGAGAGAGAATAAGAAAGTCTGGGAAGGAAAAGAAGGGGTAGGGGGTAGAGAAGGAGTAAGGTACGGGGGCAAGGGGAGGGTGGTGTCCAGGTCCGCCACAAGGAAACCGAATAGCCATGGGGAGGCGCTCCCAGGGGAGCTCCCCAGGAGAACCTCACTTACTACTGAGGTCCCGCTAGATATCGCATCCAGGGGTCCCAGGTTTTCTCGAATAGAGGCAATTTGTCCTGGAGGATCGCCACCATTCGCTCGTTCACCATTATCCATGTCAATTTAGCCTTTAGAAGTTCAAATAATATTACCAGGGATCGCCATGAGCGAGCTATGGCAATCTTGGCTGCCGTAAAGACGAGAACAGAAATCTTTTAATTAAAGGTTCTTGGGCTAACCTTTTGTCTAAAAAAACAGAAAGTGCCGCTATCTGTACTTTAAGGGTGTTCACCGCCACTCCCTTATCTACCCCTCTGTCTGAGCATCCTTTTTCTTTTAATACCTGTTGTTCTCTATCCAGATTGTTGATCTGGGGTGAATCAGAGTTCCTTGTAGTGACCGTTCCAGTATTTTCCAAAGAACTGTCACAAATAGAGACACCAGGGTTGCAAATCACATCGTTTTTTGCGACCATACTTTGTGACTCTGCAGAACTCTTGATATTAAATTTTGTAGTGGAAAGGCATAGGTTTGCTTGAAAGGCCCAGGTGGTACTGGGGCCTCCAAGCCCAGCATATCCTTCTGTACCATCAGAAGGAAGAACTGTTCTACTTTTTGGCTCTTCTGTGCGACAAACATGTCCACTCCTGTTTGACAATTTTATTGGACCAGGTTTTAGACTATTGTGGGGTTCAGTTCCCATTCTACCTGTTGGGTGAGATGGTAACTGATTCCCAATAGACCTGCTGATTTTAGCCGAGTCCCCATATCGTCCAGAGATGGGACCCACCTTTTGCCTAGTAGGTACTGAGGCCCTACTACCTTGATCCAAATCTTTATAAAGATCCTTGGCTCTGCTATCAGGCAAGGAGGAGAAAAAAGCTTGATGTTTCCCACACATTGTAATGTGTAGGTAAGCATTTCTTACATCCAACATTGTCATACAGACATTTTGGTACAGATTTTTTCTGACCATGAACATGTTCACCCTGGAGAACTTTTGTTCTATTTTTAAGGGACAAGTCATAGTTGATTTTTGTACCACTTGGGAGACCAACTCCAATTGGTACCCTTCCCGATGCAGAAAGTAGGGACTGGCAGAGATGTTTTCCCATTGGGAAGCAAAATGGGTTAGTCTGCCCCCAACACTGACTCTGACGTCAGTTAGATTCTTTGGGTTTAGGCCCAGGTTTAAGGAACAACAAATTGTCCCCTTGTTTTCCTTTCCCAGAGCCTTTTTTCCTGGCTTTAAATGGTCTTTGACTCTTGCCTTGGAAGTTTTGAAAGGAATATCTTCCTGATTTATCCTTTCTCTTGGTGGGGAATTTTTTCCCTTTTTCTGCGAATCTGGACAAGGTATCATCAAGTCCTGAACCGAAAAGCAATGAACCTTCAAAAGGCAGGGCACAAAGTCTTACTTTAGAGTTTGTATCACCTTCCCAAGCTTTGACCCAAAGCGCCCTTCTAGCAGAATTAACCAATGCTGCTGTTTTAGCAGATGCTGCTAATGACTCCACAGCTGCGTCTGCTAGATAGGACGCAGCTTTACTAATCAGGTTTAAGGAATTCATCAAATCTTGTGATCCTGCCATACTGCGGACACGTTTTAATAGTTCCTTAAGCCAAAAGTCTGTATTCCTGGCCACACAGGTATCAGCTAAGGCTACAGTTGTATTGTATGCATTTGAATCCCAGGCTTTACTTGATGCGGATTCAATCCTGCGATCCATGGGATCTGTAATATGCCCGGCATTTTCAAAGGACAAATCTGTTCCTTTTGATAATTGTGACAGGGGAGCTTCAAGTTTAGGGTTTTTTGTAAATACCCTCAAAATCCTGAGGCTCAAAGGGAAACCTTTTCCAGTTTTTTGGTCTGGAAAAGGCATGTGTAGGTACCTTCTATTCCTGATGTATTATGTCCTTTAATGACTGATGAATGGGAATGGTTCTGTACTGGGCTTTCCCCAAGCCTTTGTACACTTTGTCTTTGCAAGAAGACTTTTTTGCTGGAATAGGAATCTCTTCAGTGTCATATACCACTTTGAGAAGATTTTGCATATATTCCAAGGGAAAAAGATTTTTAACTTTTTCCCCTTCACTGTTATTTCCAGAGTCATCCTCTGAACTTGAAGAGTCTCTTAAACAACTAGAACCCTCTTCTGGATCCTCCTGTTCCCTAACCTGAGTTCAGGGAATGGATAAATTATCTTCCCAGAGGGATGGGGGTCCCATTGACCCCTCAGCGTCTTGGGAGGATGCATTGTCTGCTCCTTCCATTGCTGGAACTAGAGGGATGGCTGCTGGAGCCTTAAAGGTTTGAACAGCAGCTGCTATTTCCTCCCTCATAGATTTAAGTAAATCTTTCATAAGGTCCTGCCCTGCCAATTTGTTAATGCAAGTCTGGCATAAGGGCTTTGTATAAGACCTAGATAACCTAACCCCACATTCCCCACATTTTTTAGTTGAGGATAGGGGTCTGGCAGGGGCTTCCTGTGCCGGTGGTGTACCTGTGACAACACATGAAAAAACAAGAAGAGAGGACACCATGAATCAACATAATCTTCTTGCCTATCACTACGGCAACATACAGGAAAAGCATGGCATGGCATACCTGTCCAAATAGACAGCAGTGGGCCACCATCGGTATCACTTACCCGATCCTGTCGCCACCTGCGTTGCCGCTTTCTCCCCTGTGAGGACTGCGGCTGCTTGTGTCTCTTTTTGGGGCTTTCGTCCTCTCGGAGTCGGAGAGTCAGTCATGGTATCACCGAGTTCGCTCCGATCCGGCGTCTCCTCCACGCTGGGTTTCTTCCGGGAGTCAGCCGCTCCGCCCCTTCCGCCGGAACTTCCTGTCTCCATAGCGAGGCTTGGGGCTCACCGCTCGGCGGGAAATTCGAAATCCTTACCGCCCAACGAAGTGAATGGAGGAGACTTCCTTCAGAGACTAGCAGGACTTCAGGTATAAGGGACCTTCCACGAGGCAAACCGCACTACCTGGTATGTTTGGTGACCTGAAAAATGGATTTTTGTAAAATCTTACCGTAAAATCCTTTTCTCTTAGCTCATCGACAGACGTAGTCCTCGGTGATACACCACCTTCGGGTTATGTTACCTCCGCAGGAGCAGGACTAGACAGGAAATTAAAAAGCTCTGGCCACACCCTAGGGGCAGTCCCAGAGGGTATATCCTCTCTCTCTCTGCCTCAGCAAATCAGTTATGTGAAAAAGCAGTGCTTAGAGAATTTAACCCAACCCAACTCCAAAACAGAGGGGCGGGGACTACGTCTGTCGATGAGCTAAGAGAAAAGGATTTTACGGTAAGATTTTACAAAAATCCATTTTTCTCTAGCGCTCATCGACAGACGTAGTCCTCGGTGATACACCACCTTCGGGACGTCCCAGAGCAGTATCACAACTGAGGGGTGGGAAAATGGAAATCAAATCCCAATCTAGAAGGCCCAACCGGTGCCAACTAGAAGTTTACAATGCTCATCCTTAATGATGAGACTCAACAAAACAATTTTCAAACAGAAAAAAACCCTCGAGGTAGACCACCGGTCTCCTCAAATTGCGGCCTGCAAAACCTTGCGGCCAAATGAGGCATCCGCCGATGCCGTCACATCAATTTTATAGAATTTAGTAAAGGTATGTACCGACGACCAAGTGGCCGCCTTACATACCTGGACCACTGACGCCTGATGGCGAAAGGCCCAGGAAGTACTGAGCGCTCGAGTGGAGTGCGCCCTAACAGGGAACGGAGGACTCTGACCCTTAATAGAATAAGCCTGTACCACCGTTTGTCTAATCCATTTGGCAATGGTCGCGGCAGATGCAGGCAAACCCTTTCTGGGGCCATCCGTGATCACAAAAAGTGAATCCGTCTTACGGAATGATTCCGTAGCTTTCAGGTATACCCTGATTGCCCGAACCACATCCAAGGAATGCAACGCATGTTCCCGATGATGCTTGGGCTGAGGACACAAGGAAGGTAGTACAATATCTTCATTCAGATGAAAATCTGAAACCACCTTAGGAAGAAAAGATGGCTTAGGATGAAGTACTACCTTATCCCTATGAATCACTAGGTATGGGGACTGGCATGATAATGCAGCCAGTTCTGACACCCTGCGAGCAGAAGTAATAGCCACCAAGAAGGCCACCTTCTGGGATAAAGTAAGCAAGGGAATCTCCCTGATGTTTTCAAAGGGAGGTTTCTGTAGAACCGACAAAACCAAATTAAGATCCCAGGGCGGTAAGGGCGCGCGGACTGGAGGAGCCAGGTGCCGCACCCCCTGGATGAAATTCCGCACCAAGGATTTGGTAGCTAAAGGTTTCTGAAAGAAGATTGCTAATGCTGAAACTTGACCCTTGATGGTGCTCAAGGCTAGCTTCTGCTCAACCCCTTGTTGCAAAAAGGCCAATATTCGAGACACCGAATAGGTACGTGGAGGAAATCCTAAAGATTCGCACCACGCAATGTAAGTCTTCCATGTGTGATAATAGACTTTGCTGGAAGTCGCTTTCCTAGCTTTAATAAGGGTAGGAATGACTGAAGTAGACAAACCTCTGTCCTTCAGTACTTGGGTCTCAATGGCCAGGCCATTAAAACCAGCGACTGTAAAGCACGAAGGTAAATAGGTCCTAGAGACTACAGACACTCCCTGAGACGAAGTTCCCACGGAACGTCTGCGACTAACATGTCCAAGTCGGCCAGGCCGGCTTGAAGAGGCCAGCCTAGAATTTCTAGGACCACTGGCGCTGATAGGATCTGAACCAGGCGTCCCTAGAGCTATCTGGCCCCGACCATCCGAGAAAGTCTGGTCGTTTTCTGTTCCCACACATTTATCAGATACCTGATAGTTATCAGGAAAGGTGATCTTTTCTGGTTGAACCTCAGGGACCGAAGTCACCCGACTAGAGGCTACTTGGCCTATCTGGTCAATCAGATCCGATTCCTGTGAGGTATCGGGACTAATCTTAGGAAAAGGTAAAGGAAAAGATCTATACAGGGAACGGTAACTACCGCTTCCTGTACTTAAATGTTGGAAGGGAAGAATCGCACCGGTAGTAGTGGTAGATGCTCGATCTAATGTCCTGAATACCGGTGAAAACGTCCCCCCACCCTGAAATCGGGTGGGGGCGCACCTTCAGGCTGTGTACTCCTTTACTTCGGGTTTGGCTGGGTTGGTCCTCTGCTTGTCCGACCATCCCTTCTTGAACCCTCCTGGAGGAGTCTTGCCTTTCCCGGGAGTACCAGCCGGGCGCCCTTTATGGGCGGTAAAGAAAGGTCCTCGCTTGTTGCGAGGTCCCTTAACTTTTGCTAACTTAGATGCATGCCCTAACAAGGGAGTAGTGTCCAAGGCTGCGTCACAGATAAACCGTAGCCCTTGTATGATCTGTTCTATCAAATCAGATGTCTCCTGGGGAATATCTTTTCCCCTAAGATCTTGGCGTACCATTTTCGCCCATTCCGTAAGTGTCTGGGAAACTAGACCAATAACAATTACTGGTCTAAATGCTGACCCTATCAGAGAAAAGATAGTGCGGGACTCCGCTTCTATCTTTCGATCCACCGGATCCTTAAAGGACGAAGTGTCCTCCACTGGAATAACCGTGGCTTTATTCAGCCTGGAAATAGGCGGATCCACGACTGGTGGTACCGTCCATTTCTTAATGATGGATTCCTCAAACGGATAGCGTCTAGCAATACGCTTGGAAATAGTAAAGGTACGTTTAGAATGCTCCCATTCTCCTTTAATCTGATTACCAAAACATTTAGGTACAGGAAAAGCCTTCGCCGTCTTGATGGGCTTATTAGTCCCAAAAGGCCTTTCTGTTTCAGTTGCCTCTGCCGGTAAAGCCTCAAGTTTTAAGGTTTCTTGCACTGCCACAACTAGTGCGTCCACCAATGCTTCTTCCTGAATTATAGCAGGAGAAGAAGCGTCCTCCTCACTGTCTGAGGGGGCTTTACCTGGGATAACAGCCCTTGCAGAGGAACCTGCAACTGCAGTGACCATCTCTGAATCAGAGTCAGAGGTGTCAGATAGTATAGGGGTAGGCGGGGGTCGCTTCCTTGACCCCCGTCCCTGACAGGCCGCCTCCACCCGAGCCACCATAGACTCCAAAATTGCTGTAAATGACTCTATACTCTGTGCACCGGCGGGTCCCGAGGCCCCCTCGAGGGAAACAGGTGGGGGAATATGTGTGGCAGGGTCCATAATAACTCCAGTTACTTCCTGGATGATATAATTCAAAAGTAAAGAAAAAAATTTTTTTTTTTTTTTTTTTTTTTTTTTTTTTTTTTTTTGACCCTCAGTGCCACAAAAAAACCCCTTTAGTGTTACCTGCTAGGGATCCCTATCGATCGAGAGAGAGAGAGATAGACCCCCAGGCTCACCACTTGATGTTCAGAGTTAAACTGCAACAGCTTACAGCGCTGTCTTAGACAAACAGGAAGTCTTTTGGCTGGCTGCCCAGGAAGAAGGGAGGCGGCTCCGCCCCTCTGCACGCCTTCCGGCGCCTCCCCCAAGCTCCACGAGGTGTAGAATCACCTCAAACATGGCCGCCCCCATGCTGGAGACACGAGGCTACGCCAAAATGGCGGCTCGTGCGATCCAGCAAAAAAAAATGGCGGCGGCCTGTGTTGACTAGCGGTGTGCTGCAGGCACACAACACTCTCTCTGCATGGGGATATGGCGTGGTTGGCGGTACCGGCCCTGGTGGACCGCATGGCCGTTCGGGAGGCCTGCTAATAGCTGGAGATCTGATTTGGAAGGCAGTCTACATGTCCATGGCTTCTGACTGGTAGGTAGCTTATACTTAACCCATAAGATTCCCAGAATGCCACAGATTACATCTTTAAAACATGTATACAATAGATTGTTAGCTCCCAAACCAAGCCTCCTGGCTTTTTGCACACATAAAATCACACTCAAAGTAGGAGGATTTGTGACATGTTATAGGATAGAAAGAACTCTTTCTTACCATACAGAGAGGGGCCCGCGTTCACCACAAAACCCGTCAGGGAAAAAGGGGGAACATACTACTCACCATACCGGAACCAGGCGGGCACCAACTCCTGACAGTACCCCTCTCCACCGGAGCGGGAGGGCTGTCGACCGATACGGACGCCGTGACTCATGGTCTTTGGCGTTTCAGCGAGACGTTTAACTCGCGGGTTCAGTCCTTTTAATGGGACTTTGTCGCGGCCGACCCAGCGCGGAGCTATGGCCTGCACGCGCTCGTAGGCTGAACTGGGGTGACCACCGGATCTCGACATCCAGCCCGTCGCCCAGTTCAGCTTTCTTGCTTGAAGATCTCACAGGAACACTGGAGAAAAAAAGCTGTCTAAAAATCCTTTTAGAAAAAAATTCTTGCCAGGACCTAAGATCCCAGCAAGGTATCTAGGTCCTTACTCCTAACTAGACAGAAAATAACTGATTTGCTGAGGCAGAGAGAGAGAGGATATACCCTCTGGGACTGCCCCTAGGGTGTGGCCAGAGCTTTTTAATTTCCTGTCTAGTCCTGCTCCTGCGGAGGTAACATAACCCGAAGGTGGTGTATCACCGAGGACTACGTCTGTCGATGAGCGCTAGAGAAAGCTCATTTTTCCAAAGGACACAGCTAGGGAGGAACCTGCTATTAGGCCGACCGAAGCTGCCTTCCAGGGGTACCGTCTTGGCCAGCTATTTGCCTCAGGTTAGTTAAAAAAAAACAAACGTTTCGATGTGAGGTTGGAAACCCAACTGAACTGGAGCTAAGGATGGGTGGGACCCTTTTAAACAGCTGCAAATTAGTTGTGTTTCCTGTGAGGCGGAGCCACAATCTCCCAATTGTAGGCCGTCCTGGAAGGATGAAAGGAGAACAATTGCCTTTTTACATGCATTTTATTTGCTTAAAATAGTTACATGCTCTTGGCTGGAGACAGGCAACTGGGCACTCTGATGGGCTGGAGATAGGTGGTATCAGTGAAAGTAAAAAAATCCCAAAGTTTGGGTTGTCCCCATAAAAGAAATAGAGGGGAAATATTCCAATGGGGACACTAGTCCTGGTGACCTGGCGGTTCCCAAGGAAATCCCTCAATCTGCAGGGATTTCTTCTAACTTCCTGTTTGGCTATGGGACACGAAGTGAAGGAAAACATCAGCAATGGGACAGATGGTGAAAAAATATCTGACTGAGGATATAACCCCCCCCCCTTACTCTATACAAAAAATCGGATTTTTGTAAGATCTTACCATAAAATCCTTTTCTCTTAGCTCATTGACAGATGTAGTCTTCTTGATTCACAAGAACTGGGTTATGTTGTCTCCGCAGGAGTAGGACTAGGCAGAAAGAAAAAACGTTCTGGCTCCACCCTAGGGGCAGCCCCAGAGGGTATATCCTCCCTCTCTCTGCTACAAGGCATCAGTTCTGTCACAAAGCAGCAACAGAGAATTTAACCCAACCCAACTCAATGATAGAGGGGCGGGTACTACGTCTGTCAATGAGCTAAGAGAAAAGGATTTTACGGTAAGATCTTACAAAAATCCGATTTTCTCTGTCGCTCATTGACAGACGTAGTCTTCTTGATTCACAAGAACTGGGACATCCAGAAGCAGTGCCACAAATGAGGGCTGGGATTGACAGAAATCAAAATCCAATCTAGAAGGCCCAACCGGTGCCAAACTAGAAGTTTTAAAGGCTCATTATAAACAAAGAATGAGACTCAAATAAAAATTCCAACGGAAAAAAAAAACCCTCGAGGTAGACCACTGGTCTCCTCAAATGGCGGCCTGCAAAACCTTGCGGCCAAACGAGGCATCAGACGATGCCATTACATCAACTTTATAATGTTTTGTAAAGGTATGCACCGACGACCAGGTAGCCGCCTTGCACACCTGGACCACTGACGCCTGATGGCGAAAGGCCCATGACGCACTAAGTGCCCGAGTGGAGTGCGCCTTAACAGGGAACGGGGGCTCCCGACCCTTAATAGAATAAGCCTGTACCACCGTCTGTCTGATCCATTTGGAAATAGTCGTGGCAGATGCAGGTAACCCCTTTTTGGGTCCATCCGGGATCACAAAAAGTGAATCTGTCTTGCGAAACGAGTCTGTCGTTTTCAAGTATACCCTGATCGCCCGGACCACATCCAAGGAGTGTAAAGCAAACTCCCGAGGATGACTGGGCTTAGGACACAGGGAAGGTAATACAATTTCTTCATTCAGATGAAATTCTGAAACCACTTTTGGTAGGAAGGATGGATTCGGACGAAGAACCACCTTATCTCTATGAACCCCCAGATATGGGGAACGACAAGATAATGCGGCCAGTTCTGACACCCTGCGTGCAGAAGTGATAGCCACCAAGAAGGCCACCTTCTGGGACAACGTAGGTAGAGGAATCTCCCTAATATCTTCAAAGGGAGGTTTCTGAAGAACCGACAATACTAAATTAAGATCCCAGGGTGGTAACGGCGCGCGCACTGGCGGAGCCAGATGTCGCACCCCCTGGATGAAATTCCGCACCAAGGAATGAGTAGCCAAAGGCTTCTGAAAGAAGATAGCTAATGCTGAGACCTGACCCTTGATAGTACTCAAGGCCAGTTTCTGCTCAACCCCTTGTTGCAGAAAAGCTAATATTCGACTAACCGAATAAGACCGTGGACGGAACCCCAGAGGTTCACACCATGCAATGTAGGACTTCCATGTGCGATGATAAATCTTTCTGGAAGTCGCTTTCCTTGCTTTAACTAAAGTAGGAATAACTGAAGCTGACAATCCCTTGTCCTTCAGCACCTGGGTCTCAATAGCCAGGCCGTTAAAGCCAGCGATCGTAAAGCAGGATGGAAGATCGGTCCCTGAGACAGTAGGTCCTCCCTGAGGGGAAGTCTCCACGGGACGTCCGCCACCAGTCTGACCAAGTCGGCGTACCACGCTCGGCGAGGCCAGTCCGGAGCTACCAGGATTACTGGAATTCCTTCCTCCTCTATCCTGCGAAGAAGTCTTGGCAGTAACCCGAGAGGAGGGAAGGCATACATTAGCTGGTATTGCCCCCACGGGGCGATCAGTGCGTCTGCGGTCTCTGCTAGAGGATCGCGGGAGCGAGCCACGAATCTCTGTACTTTCCTGTTGAATCGTGATGCCAACAGATCCACATCCGGGGTGCCCCAACGTAGGCACAACTGGTGGAAAACTTCTGGATGGAGGGACCATTCCCCCTGATCCAGAGTCTGACGGCTGAGATAATCTGCCTGCCAATTTTCCACCCCCGGAATGAACACCGCAGAGATCGCTGGAACAAAACGTTCCGCCCAGCGAAGAATGCAAGCCACTTCCTTGGCCGCTCGGACACTCTTGGTGCCCCCCTGGTGATTGACATAAGCCACGGCCGTGGCGTTGTCCGACTGGATCCGAACCGGGCTGCCCTGGAGCTGCTCGGTCCAGTGAATCAGACAAAGTCTGATTGCTCTCAGTTCCAATACATTTATCGGCAACCTGGATTCTTCCGGGGACCAAAGTCCCTGGACAGATAACTGACCGAGAATTCCTCCCCATCCGGATAGACTGGCATCCGTGGTCACTATCGTCCAATATATTGGCAGAAATGACTTTCCCTGGCTGAGCATCGGAGACCGAAGCCACCAGACCAGAGACTCTCTGGTCTGTTTGCTCAATCGGATCCGATTGTCCAGGGATTCCGGATTCCAATTCCATCTGAGAAGAATCTCTTGCTGAAGAATTCGGGTATGGGACTGCTTCGAAGGAAGCCACCATCAACCCCAGAACCCTCATGCAAGTTCGAAGAGAAGACCAGCTGTTGGATAGTAACAACTGGACTGCTGATTGAATCTTCTGGAGTTTCCCTACCGGAAGGAAAACTCTTGTCCTGACTGTGTCTAGAATTAGACCCAGATATTCGAGCCTCTGGGTGGGAACCAGAAATGACTTTTGCTGGTTCACCAGCCACCCGAATTCCTGTAAAGAAATTATAGTAATTTCTATGTTTTGTAGCAGGGTCTGAGGAGACTCTGCATGAAATAGGAGATCGTCTAGGTAACCTAGAATCGATATGCCTCATTGGGGCCAACACCTTCGTGAAGACCCGAGGAGCCGTGGCGAGACCGAAAGGTAACGCCACAAACTGATAGTGGTTCTCTTCTACGGAAAAGCGTAGAAACCGCTGATGTCCTGCGAAAATGGGAATGTGAAGATAGGCGTCCTTGATGTCTATGGACGCTAGGACATCCCCTGGATGCAGGAAGGCTGCTACTGTGCGAATGGATTCCATCTTGAATTTTCTTATGTTGAGAAAGGAATTGAGTGCCCTTAAGTCCAGAATTGGACGCACTTTGCCCTCTTTCCTGGGTATTGTAAATAGGTTTGAATAAAACCCCTGAAAACGTTCTGTCCAAGGAACGTGGACTACCACTCCTTGTTGTAGTAAATCCGTGACTGCTCTCCGTAGATCTTCTAGATGATCCGGGGATAGTCGGATATTGGAAGGAAAGAATCGCGCCGGTGGGAGAGATCGAAACTCGATCTTGTACCCTGACCTTATGACTTCGCAAACCCACTTGTCCGGGATTCTGGAAAGCCATGGATCCGGGAACCGGCGAAGACGTCCCCCCACCCCAGTTATGGGTGGGGGCGCACCTTCAGGCTTTGGACGATTTATCTTCAGGTCTGGAGGGGGCGGGCTTTTGCTTGCCCGACCAACGTCCCCTGAAGCCTCCTGAAGGAGCTTTGGAGGACTTAATTTTTTCACCCGCGGGACGAAAAAACTTTTTGTGAGCAGAGAAAGAAGGCCCTCGTCTTTGACGAGGTCCTTTACCTTTAACATTTTGCAGTAAAAAGGTGCTCTTTCCTCCCGTGAGATCCTTAATGATCTCATCTAAGTTGGCTCCAAATAGACGCTCTCCTAAAAAGGGGATATTAGCCAATGCTTTTTTGGAACCTTGGTCGGCTAACCAACCTTTTAGCCACAGTGTACGCCTGAGAACCACTGCTGAAACTGATGCTCGCGCCAATAATGGAGTGGCGTCTAACGCCGCATCACACACAAACTGTAACCCCTGTATCATTTGTTCCAACAAATCTGATACCACCTGAGGGACTTCTTCTAAGTCCCGGCGCAACCACTTGGTCCATTCAGTTACAGTCTGCGAAACCAGTCCAATAGCAATTATTGGTCTGAAAGCTGATCCAATCAAGGAAAACATGGTGCGAGACATAGCTTCTATCTTGCGATCCACTGGATCTTTAAAAGACGGAGCGTCTTCTAAAGGAATAACCGTGGCTTTATTCAATCTAGCAATTGGTGAATCCACCACAGGTGGTTCTGTCCATTTCTTAATGAGGGTTTCCTCAAACGGATAACGCCTGTTAATGCGTTTAGAAATAGCAGAAGTGCGTTTTGGCAGACTCCATTCTTCTTTGATTGGATTGCCAAAACATTTGGGCAATGGAAAAACCTTCGCTACTTTGATGCGTTTTTTAGTCCCAAAGGGGATTTCAGTTTCAGCTATTTCCGACGGAATACCCTGTAATCTTAAGGTTTCTTGAACAGATACAATGAGTGCGTTTACCAACGCTTCCTCTCGGGCTATGGCTGATGCTGAAACATCCTCCTCTGAAGAGACAGTACCCGAGACACCAATCCCAGATGAAGTACCTGCAACTGCAGAAATAGGCTCAGATTCTGAATCCGAAGTTTCAGATAATAAGGGGTTAGGCGGGGGTCGCTTTCTTGCGCCCTGTCCCTGACAAGCCACTTCCACCCGGGACACAAAAGTTTCCATAATAGCTGACAATGATTCAACCGTCAGTGGGGTGCTGGAGGATCCTGCAGACACCTCGAGGGGATCCGGTGGAGATACATGAGTGGCAGGGTCCATGTTAATTCAGGACACCTCTGCCAGAAAAAACAAAAACTTTTTTTTTTTTTTATGTGTATCCCCCTAGCGCAACAGCTCCCCTCAGAGTACCTACTTCTCGATCCCCACAGAGAGAGAGAGGGACCCTCAAGGCTCACCACCCGATGCAGAGAAGTTTCCAACCAACTGCAGTCAGCGTCTGTCTTTTACAGACTGGAAAGAGCTGTGTTAGTTTTCCCGGGTAGAAGGACGTGGCTCCGCCCCCTGTGTACGCCTTCCGGCGTTCCCAGCTCTCCACGAGGTAGCTGGGCTCATCAAACATGGCCGCCCCCATACAGGAGACAATAGACTCCAAAAACATGGCGGTCGGCGTGATCTGAGGACATTCATGCACCCGGTCTATGACAAAATGGCGGCGGACTGCCGAAATCGTTTTTCCCAGCACATCCACCTGCATCTCTGCTAAATGGCGGTTTATCGATCTGCAGGAGGTACACTACAATTAAGGTAGGATTATACCTTCTATGTCTGCTGTAATACTACAGTCTGCTGGGTAGAGTGTTAGCTCTCAAACCAAGTCCACTTCCCACCAAACACATGCTGTATTTACAAGGGGGACTTTTAGTGTCAGACAGATACTGACCATGTATGGAGGGGCCCATAATTCATACTGCCTCATAACGAGGAAAAAAGGGAACGTTTACTCACCATACCGAACCGACAGGCACCCTCTCTTCACAATACCCTCTCCACCGGGGTGGGGGGTTGTGGACCACTCCGGACGCCTCGACTCTATGGTTCCTGGTGTCCAAGCGAGACTTTTAACTCGCAAGGTCAGTCCCTCCAATGGGACTCCGTCGCGGCCGACCCAGCGCGGAGCTCTGGTCTGCACGCGCTCGTAGGCAGAAACCGGGGTGACCACTGGATCTCAACATCCAGCCCGTCACCCGGCCCTGCATACTTACTTGAATGTGTCGCGGCCGACCAAGCGCAATGCAATGGTCTGCGCGCGCTCGTAGGCCGGCTGGGGTGACCACTAGTGTCGCCCAGTCCGGCGTATTTGCTTGAAGATCTCACAGGATAAAACACTGGAGAAAAAACTACCTAAAAAATATTTTTTCTAAAAAAAAAAATCTTGCCAGGACCAGAGATCCCAGCAAGGAACTTAGGTCCTTACTCCTGACTAGACAGAAAAAACTGATGCCTTGTAGCAGAGAGAGGGAGGATATACCCTCTGGGACTGCCCCCAGGGTGGAGCCAGAACGTTTTTTCTTTCTGCCTAGTCCTACTCCTGCAGAGACAACATAACCCAGTTCTTGTGAATCAAGAAGACTACGTCTGTCAATGAGCGACAGAGAAATAAAGTTTTACTTGTAGTTATACTTTAAGTGGCTTTTTCCAGGAAGGGCACTTCATTTTAATCAGGTAATCTCTATTTGTTTTAACCTTAAACAATAACACAGGGAAACAAATAAAATTCAATTTTAAGTGGGCTCCAGCAAGAATTGGCCCACACCCACCATGTGACCACCCAAGCTCCCCATGCAAGGTCAAACAACCGCAAACAGAGGAGAGAGGAAGGAACTCCAAGAACCTTCACCAATGCAGAGCAACCCCCAAGCTGTAGCGCACTTCAGCAGCAGGCTTCCTTTACCCTGACACCCAGAGAGGAAGGCACAATTTCACACACAAAAAAGCTCAATAGTAAGGATAACCAAAAGGCACCATTGTACCCCGCTTACCTGGGCCTGGCTAGTGCATGAGATGAGGCACCTGCTTACGCTGTAGCAGCCAGCAGTTTCTGCTTTCTCCATGTTGCACAGTGCAGCGGAAAACTGAGAATGTGGAGTGACTAGGACCTGGAGCTCACATGTGGCAAGCCTCCACCACTATAGCGGCTTCCCTGCACTGCAGCAACCACCTTGTAAGTCCTGGGCTGCATGACACCAGCTCACATAACTTCACACAGCTTCGGGCACACAGGCACAGACAATCCGGCTGGCCACTGCTCCCCTGGGCTGGTGGAGGAAAAAAGGCACTGCAACAATCCCATCATCCAACAGGAGGGGGGTGCTGGGATGAACAGAAAATCAGAAACAACCCTGTGTAAGGCCACCACTCTCCCCCCCCCACCCCCTCCAGTGAGAGCATAGCCCCCACTACAACAGTTGCCTGCAGTGCCTCCATAGTGGAGGAAACACCATAACCGAGGGCATGGTGGAAGGGGTAGAACAAAAAGGCTTGCTATAGTGTTTCCTGGGAATTTGGGTGGAGCAACTCTCTCTCCAGGTGCAGTCGTGAAAGATGATTGGGGAAAGTGTAAAGGGTTAATTATACCCGATGCTGGATGAAAACAAAGGAGAGCTAAGTGCAAAATTTGGTTCAATGCTTCTAAGTCCTTACACACACCACTTCCAACCATAGGAGGTCCATGGATGAACTGCAGAAACCTATTAAAGAGCTGAATGGAGGAAAAGACCACATGGACCAGAAGCTTGAATCCAATAGACCCCCAGCTTTTTAAGAACATTATTTAAGGCAGTGGTGGTCAACTTTCTTGACACAGGGGGTTTCAAGTGCAGACCCACACCACCAAAGGGACGCACATACAATTAAAAGCGAAGTTTAACCTTGAGGGTGGAAAAAAAGAAAAAAAAATCATAAAATGCACATATTATTGCAGGAAAAAAAAAAGTGTGTACCCTTTCCTTATATCCCATGATCCTCCTAGATTTTCCTCTAAATATAAAAAACAACATAGGTTGCATATTCCAACGACTAAATTGTATGCTTACCAATTTACCAAACTAACCCAAACAGCAAAGTCTTGCCAGAGCCCAACCATGCTGCTCATTCTGATCCGCAAAGAGATTTAGAAAGAGGCTGGGCATAAATCAGCAGGGAAGGGGAATTACTGGCATTGTATACAAACAATGCTAGAGAGGGCTTGATTACACAACATATCATTTGCATTTCAGATGAATGAAACACGGCTCTATTAAAGCAGCCAATCACTATATGCATTGCCTATGAACTCTGCTTTGTTGGGACCACAAAGAGCATATGCGCAAGGGGAAATCATTTGCAATGCATTCTACACTGCTCCAGGGGGGGCATATAAATGAGCAACAATTAATGGCATAATAATGGCATAATAAAAGTATGTTAAGCTTTGGGTCCACAAAACTGAGTGGCTAAACCCAAGCAACGAGTTAGAATGAAAGCTCATAACTCAGTTCATCTCCTTCCTTACTCAGCATAAAACATTAAATATTTTTCAGTCCACAAAATTGAGAGGCTAACCCAAGCCATGAGTTACATTGATACCCACCATCCGCCAATGCCGCAGGAAAGGGATTTCATCTTGCTTGGAGTGTTCATGGCTTACCATTTTGCTTGGAGTGTTCATGGCTTCTCACTTTGCTGTTCATTGTTTCCACCTATTAATGGAAAAGATAAAATTTACAACGGCATCATGCCTATGTTTTCAGAGATAATGAAATATGAGATTTGGGTTAAAAACACAAAATGTAAACCATTTCATGAGAAAGACTTTCGCCTTGAACCTAAAATGCTTGCTGCATGGTTGTTATAATAAATCTGGCTTCCCTGCTGTGGCATTGTATTCTGACAGCGAGGAGACTCCCCTGCTGTCAAAATATACAGATCAGCTCTGCAGCCTACTGCACTGATCGAGCGGGAATATACTGACTTCTGTAAACCACATTGGCCACACATGGATCGAAATTCAGCTGGGCCCTGCTGAACCAGCCACATTTTAATCCATGTATGGCCAGCTTAAGGAAGTTACAACTCTTTCTGAATACATGTCACAGTTTAGTTACTTTAAGGCTGGCCATACATGGAACTGTTTAACTGAACAGATTTCCCCATCCACACAAGGTGGAAGGAGATGTCCTTCCAATTTTGTTAATGTATTTTAGACTCCTCCGCTGTCAGATTACACTGATCATCACTTATTGAAAGGAACAAGCTGGCTCGAGAGAAGTCTTACCATTAGATCTACATTTCTGGAATAGGAACAGCCATAGATTAGCTGAAAATGCAGCCCAGTCCCTGCTGAACTGCATGAATTGTGATCCATCTATAGCAAGTTTTAGTTTTTCAAGAGAATCAGCAGTCTCCAGTTGAATAAACCCATGAGGGAAGCCTCCATGTTTTCTTATGTTACTTCTATCAAAACCGCAAGATGCCTTGACACATGAAATTCTAGCCAACCAAAAAGAACATGTATTGCTTTGTTTGCATTTAAACATTTTCATGCACTGCAAGACAGCATTTTAGTCTCAGATGGTAAAGTTACAGAAGTAATATTGAACAAGCAACTCTTATTTAACCACTTGAATACAAGGGCACTCTCACCCCCTGCCCAGGCCAATTTTCAGCTTTCAGCGCTCTCACACTTTGAATGACAATTACTCAGTCATGCAACGCTGTACCCAAATTTTTTATCCGTTTTCACACAAATAGCGCTTTCTTTTGGTGGTATTTAATCACCACTGAGTAATTAATTTTTTTGCGAAAAAAGTAAAATAAGAGCGAAAATGTAGAAAAAAAAAACATTTTTATTTAGTTTCCATTATAACATTTTGCAAATAAGTAATTTTTTTTTCTCATAAATTTGAACTGCTACATATCTTTGGTAAAAATAACCCAAAATTACTGGGTATTATTATGTGTGACAGTTAGGGTTCTTTTACACTAGGATTCCGTCAAACGGACTCCGTTTATCTCAGCGGGGGATCGATCCGTCGATCCCCCGCTGAGCAGCCGGATGACAGCTGTTCTCCGCGCTGTGTGCGGAGATACAGCTGTCAGGTCCCTATGCATCTCTATGGGGGAATTGGATGGGAACGGACCGTCGGTCCATTCTCATTCGATCCCATCCGATCGACGGATGGAAAATAGGGTTTCCATCCGTCCAGATTTGATGGATCTGATGGGATGTCAGCGGACATGTCTCCGCTGACACCCGATGCCCCATAGAGATGCATGGGGTGTCCGTTCAAATCCACAAAAACAACTGACAGGCGGATTTGAACGGTCCGTCTGTGTGAAAGGGGCCTTATAGAGTCTATGGTGCCAATCATTAAAAATTGATCACACCTAATCACATCAGATGTACCGATGGGCCCATCTAATTTCTTGAGGCCCTGAAATGTTAGGACAGTAAAATGACCCCTTTTTGGAAAGTAGACATTCCAGGGTATTTAGTAAGAGGCATAGTGAGATTTTTGGAGTTGTAATTCTTTCCCACAATTCTTGAGGAAATAAATACTTTATTTTTTACACAAAATTGTAATAACAAGTTATTTCTCACACACAGTATAGGCATACTTGCAATTACACCCCAAAATACATTCTGCTACTCCTCCTGAATATGGCAATACCACGTGTGAGACTTTTACACAGCCTGGCCACATACAGAGGCCCAACATGCAAAGAGCACCGTCAGGTGTTCTAGGAGCATAAATTACACGCAATTTCATAACGACCCAACACACTTTGAAGGCCCTGGAGCACCAGGACAATCGAATTACCAACAAAATGACCCCATTTGAAAAACACCCCAATGTATACTCTATGAGGCATTATGAGTCTTTTCTCTATGTCATTTTTTTCCACAAATTTTTAGAAAATGTGGAAAGAAAAATAAACATTTTTTATTTATTTATTTTATCTACACAAAGCTGTCAATTTTAAAGATATTCCTAACACATAGCATGTACACAGCAAAAATTACACCCCAAAATACATTCTGCTACTCCTCCGGAGTAAGGCGATACCAGGTGTGAGAGGCCCAACATCCAAGTAGCACCTTCAGGCGTTCTAGGAGAATTGCACATCTAATTTCATTACAACCAATCACACTTTTGAAGGCCCTGGAGGACCAGGACAATGGAAACACCCACAAAATGACCCCATTTTGGAAAGCAAACACCCTAACACAATCTTTGAGGCATGGGCTGCAGACAGGCACCCGGCGCCCTCTGGCAGGCTGGACACAGGCACCCGGACGCCCTCTGGCGGGCTGGACACAGGCACCCGGGCGCCCTCTGGCGGGCTGGACACAGGCACCCGGGCGCCCTCTGGCGGGCTGGACACAGGCACCCGGGCGCCCTCTGGCGGGCTGGACAAAAGGCACCCGGGCGCCCTCTGGCGGGCTGGACACAGGCGGCACCCGGGCCCTCCGACGGGCTGGACACAGGCGGCACCCAGGCCCTCCAACGGGCTGGACACAGGCGGCACCCAGGCCCTCCGACGGGATGGACACAGGCGGCACCCGGGCCCTCTGATGGGCTGGACAAAGGCAACCGGGCCCTCTGAGGGGCTGGACACAGGTGGTATCATTGAAAGTAAAAAAAGTTTGGGTGGTCCCCATAAAAGAAATAAAAGGGAAATATTCCAATAGGGACACCTTTTTTTGGTGACCTGGCTGTCCCCAAGGAGGTCCCTCAATCTGCAGGAATTTCTTTTCCCTTCCTGTTTGGCTATGGGACAGGAAGTGAAGGAAAATCTCGGTTATGGGACAGATGGCGAATCAATATCTGATTGAGGTTAACCCCCCCCCTTTACTCTATACATAAAGAAAGTTTTACTTGTAGTTCTATTTTAAGTGGCTTTTTCCAGGAAGGGCACTTCCTTTTATCAGGAGAGCTCTATTTGCTTTAACCTTAAACACAGGGAAACAAATACAATCCCATTTTAAGTGGGCTCCAGCCATGTGACCACCCTTGCTCCCCATGCAAGGTCAAACAACCGCAAATAGAGGAGAAAGGAAGGAGCTCTGAAAACCTTCACCAATGCAGAGTAGCCCCCCATCTGTAGCGCACTTCAACAGCAGGCTTCCATCACCCTGTCACCCAAAGATGAAGGCACAATAAACCACACACAAAAAATCCCAATAGTAAGGATAACCGAAAGGAACACTGTACCCCCCTTACCTGGGCCTGGCTAGTGAATGAGATGAGGCACCTGCTTCTGCCGTAGCAGCCAACAGTTTCTGGTTTCTACATGTTGCACAGTGCCGCGGAATGCTGAGAATGTGGTGTGGCCAGGTCCCGGAGCTCACATGTGGCAAGCCTCCACTACTACAGCGGCTTCCCTGCACTGCAGGAACCACCTTGTAAGTCCTGGGCTGCATGACACAAGCCCATATAACTCCGAACAGCGTCAGGCAAACAGGCACAGACAACTCTGCTGGCCACTGCTCCCCTGGGCTGGTGGAGGAAAAAAGGCACTGCAACACATCCATCATCCGACAGGAGGGGGGTGCTGGGATGAACAGAAAAAAACCTGGGTAAAAAAACACTCCCCCCCTCCCCCTTCAGTGAGAGCATAGCCCCCACTACAAAAGTTGCCTGCAGTGCCTCCATAGTGGAGGAAACACCATAACAGAAGGGCATGGTGGAAGAGGTAGAACTTAAAGGCTTGCTGTGGTGTTTCCTGGGAATTTGGGTTCAGCAACTCTCTCCAGGTGCAGTCCTGATAGACGAATGGGGAAGTGTAAAAGGTTAATTATTCCTGATGCTGAATGAAAACAAAGAGCTCAATGCCAATATTTGTTCAATGCTTCTTAAGTCCATGCACACACACCTTCCAGCCATGGTCCATGGATGAACTGCAGAAAGAGCTGAATGGAAGAAGAGACCACATGAACCAGAAGCTTGAATCCAATAGACCCCCAGCTTTTTAAGAGCATTATTTAAGGCAGCGATGGTCAACCTTATTGACACAGGGGGCTTCAAGTGCAGACCCATACCACAGGCACCCGGGCACTCTGGAAGGGCATGGAGACCGGCACCCGGGCACTCTGGAAGGGCATGGAGACCGGCACCCGGGCACTCTGGAAGGGCATGGAGACCGGCACACGGGCACTCTGGAAGGGCATGGAGACCGGCACCCGGGCACTCTGGAAGGGCATGGAGACCGGCACCCGGGCACTCTGGAAGGGCATGGAGACCGGCACCCGGGCACTCTGGAAGGGCATGGAGACCGGCACCCGGGCACTCTGGAAGGGCATGGAGACCGGCACCCGGGCACTCTGGAAGGGCATGGAGACAGGCACCCGGGCACTCTGGAAGGGCATGGAGACAGGCATCCGGGCACTCTGGAAGGGCATGGAGACGGGCACTATAAGTGGCTTTTTTCTTCACTTCCTTTTATCAGGAGAGCTCTATTTGCTTTAACATTAAACAATAACAAAGGGTAACAAATACAATCCCATTTTAAGTGGGCTCCAGCAACAATTGACCCACACCCGCCATGTGACCACCCAAGCTCCCCATGCAAGGTCAATCAACCGCAAATAGACAAGAGAGGAAGGAGCTCCGAGAACTTTCACCAATGCAAAGCTTCCCCCAAGCTGTAGCGCACTTCAGCAGCAGGCTTCCTTTACCCTGACACCTAGAGAGGAAGGCACAATAAACCACACACAAGTAATCCCAATAGTAAGGATAACCAAAAGGCACCACTGTACCCCCCTTACCTGGGCCTGGCTAGTGCATGAGATGAGGCACCTGCTTCTGCTAAAGCAGCTAACAGTTTCTGCTTTCTCCATGTTGCACAGAGCAGCAGAATTCTGAGAATGCGTAGTGGCCAGGACCCGCAGATCACATGTGGCAAGCCTCCACCACTGCAGCGGCTTCCCTTCACTGCAATAACCACCTTGCAAGTCCTGGGCTGCATGACACAAGCTCATATAACTCCAAACAGCATCGGGCACACAGGCACAGACAACCCTGCTGGCCACTGCTCCCCTGGGCTGGAGGAGGAAAAAAAGGCACTGCAACACCCACATCATCCGACAGGAGGGAGGGTGCAGTGATAGTCAGAAGGCCCTCTGGAAGGGCTTGGAGACACGCAGCCGGGGCCCTCTGGAAGGGCTTGGAGACAGGCAACCGGGGCCCTCTGGAAGGGCTTGGAGACAGGCAACCGGGGCCCTCTGGAAGGGCTTGGAGACAGGCAACCGGGGCCCTCTGGAAGGGCTTGGAGACAGGCAACCGGGGCCCTCTGGAAGGGCTTGGAGACACGCAATCTGGGCCCTCTGGAAGGGCTTGGAGACAGGCAACCGGGGCCCTCTGGGGCACTTGTCTGCCGGTTGCTGTGTGGAGAGGACACCCAATTTCCTTCCAACTTTATCCTCAAGATCGGCAGTACCTCCATTTGATTGTTTACACCATAAGGGATTGCTCCTGGCTCCTCCCTTTGAGGACTTCAGATGCCCAGCTATTTGTGGGGCACCTACCTGACCTGATCCTCCGGGGTTCCAAATATTCGATCAATCCACAAACTATACTGCTGCATACATTGCCAGATAAATCCACACCAATCAGATGTTTTTAACCTTTGTGCATGCAATGAAAGCCCAGTTATGACCTAACTCTAGTACCGCTTTGAACCACACCTGAAGAAGAAGCAAGCATTTTGGCTTCGAAACATGTCGGGTTTCATATTTCTAGCGTTATGAGTTTTGTCCCCCTGTCCATTTCATGCTTGTACATGTCTTTTTAACCCATTGTTTTTTGTATTCAATACAATTTATTACATTTTCTATTATATACAATTTTACCATTTTTATGTGCCTTCAAAGTCCCATTTAGGGGAACCCCTGTTTCTTTGACTTGGAGACACGCAACCGGGGCCCTCTGGAAGGGCATGGAGACCGGCAACCGGGCACTCTGGAAGGGCATGGAGACAGGCAACCGGGCACTCTGGAAGGGCATGAAGACAGGCACCCGGGCACTCTGGAAGGGCATGGAGACAGGCACCAGGGCACTCTGGAAGGGCATGGAGACAGGCACCCGTGCGCTCTGGAAGGGCATGGAGACGGGCACTATAAGTGGCTTTTTTCTTCACTTCCTTTTATCAGGAGAGCTCTATTTGCTTTAACATTAAACAATAACAAAGGGTAACAAATACAATCCCATTTTAAGTGGGCTCCAGCAACAATTGACCCACACCCGCCATGTGACCACCCAAGCTCCCCATGCAAGGTCAATCAACCGCAAATAGACAAGAGAGGAAGGAGCTCCGAGAACTTTCACCAATGCAAAGCTTCCCCCAAGCTGTAGCGCACTTCAGCAGCAGGCTTCCTTTACCCTGACACCTAGAGAGGAAGGCACAATAAACCACACACAAGTAATCCCAATAGTAAGGATAACCAAAAGGCACCACTGTACCCCCCTTACCTGGGCCTGGCTAGTGCATGAGATGATGCACCTGCTTCTGCTATAGCAGCTAACAGTTTCTGCTTTCTCCATGTTGCACAGAGCAGCAGAATTCTGAGAATGCGTAGTGGCCAGGACCCGCAGATCACATGTGGCAAGCCTCCACCACTGCAGCGGCTTCCCTTCACTGCAATAACCACCTTGCAAGTCCTGGGCTGCATGACACAAGCTCATATAACTCCAAACCGCATCGGGCACACAGGCACAGACAACCCTGCTGGCCACTGCTCCCTTGGGCTGGAGGAGGAAAAAAAGGCACTGCAACACCCACATCATCCGACAGGAGGGAGGGTGCAGTGATGGTCAGAAGGCCCTCTGGAAGGGCTTGGAGACACGCAGCCGGGGCCCTCTGGAAGGGCTTGGAGACAGGCAACCGGGGCCCTCTGGAAGGGCTTGGAGACAGGCAACCGGGGCCCTCTGGAAGGGCTTGGAGACAGGCAACCGGGGCCCTCTGGAAGGGCTTGGAGACACGCAATCGGGGCCCTCTGGAAGGGCTTGGAGACACGCAATCGGGGCCCTCTGGAAGAGCTTGGAGACACGCAACCCGGGGCCCTCTGGGGCATTTGTCTGCCGGTTGCTGTGTGGAGAGGACACCCAATTTCCTGAGACACGCAACCGGGGCCCTCTGGAGGGGCTTGGAGACACGCAACCGGGGCCCTCTGGAGGGGCTTGGAGACACGCAACCGGGGCCCTCTGGAGGGGCTTGGAGACACGCAACCGGGGCCCGCTGGAGGGGCTTGGAGACACGCAACCGGGGCCCGCTGGAGGGGCTTGGAGACACGCAACCGGGGCCCGCTGGAGGGGCTTGGAGACACGCAACCGGGGCCCGCTGGAGGGGCTTGGAGACACGCAACCGGGGGCCCTCTGGAGGGGCTTGGAGACACGCAACCGGGGTCCCCCTGGAGGGGCTTGGGTACACGCAACCGGGGACCTCTGGAGGGGCTTGGAGACACGCAACCGGGGACCTCTGGAGGGGCTTGGAGACACGCAACCGGGGTCCCCCTGGAGGGGCTTGGAGACACGCAACCGGGGCCCTCTGGAGGGGCTTGGAGACACGCAACCGGGGCCCTCTGGAGGGGCTTGGAGACACGCATCCGGGGCCCTCTGGAGGGGCTTGGAGACACGCAACCGGGGTCCCCCTGGAGGGGCTTGGAGACACGCAACCGGGACCCTCTGGAGGGGCTTGGAGACACGCAACCGGGACCCTCTGGAGGGGCTTGGAGACACGCAACCGGGGCCCTCTGGAGGGGCTTGGAGACACGCAACCGGGGCCCTCTGGAGGGGCTTGGAGACACGCAACCGGGGCCCTCTGGAGGGGCTTGGAGACACGCAACCGGGGCCCTCTGGAGGGGCTTGGAGACACGCAACCGGGGCCCTCTGGAGGGGCTTGGAGACACGCAACCGGGGCCCTCTGGAGGGGCTTGGAGACACGCAACCGGGGCCCTCTGGAGGGGCTTGGAGACACGCAACCGGGGCCCTCTGGAGGGGCTTGGAGACACGCAACCGGGGCCCTCTGGAGGGGCTTGGAGACACGCAACCGGGGTCCCCCTGGAGGGGCTTGGAGACAAGCAACCGGGGCCCTCTGGAGGGGCTTGGAGACAAGCAACCGGGGCCCTCTGGAGGGGCTTTGAGACACGCAACCGGGGCCCTCTGGAGGGGCTTGGAGACACGCAACCGGGGCCCTCTGGAGGGGCTTGGAGACACGCAACCGGGGTCCCTCTGGAGGGGCTTGGAGACACGCAACCGGGGTTCCTACTGGAGGGGCTTGGAGACACGCAACCGGGGCCCTCTGGAGGGGCTTGGAGACACGCAACCGGGGCCCTCTGGAGGGGCTTGGAGACACGCAACCGGGGCCCTCTGGAGGGGCTTGGAGACACGCAACCGGGGCCCTCTGGAGGGGCTTGGAGACACGCAACCGGGGCCCTCTGGAGGGGCTTGGAGACACGCAACCGGGGCCCTCTGGAGGGGCTTGGAGACACGCAACCGGGGCCCTCTGGAGGGGCTTGGAGACACGCAACTGGGGCCCTCTGGAGGGGCTTGGAGACACGCAACCGGGGCCCTCTGGAGGGGCTTGGAGACACGCAACCGGGGCCCTCTGGAGGGGCTTGGAGACACGCAACCGGGGTCCCCCTGGAGGGGCTTGGAGACACGCAACCGGAGCCCTCTGGAGGGGCTTGGAGACACGCAACCGGGGCCCTCTGGAGGGGCTTGGTGACACGCAACCGGGGTCCCCCTGGAGGGGCTTGGAGACACGCAACCGGGGTCCCCCTGGAGGGGCTTGGAGACACGCAACCGGGGCCCTCTGGAGGGGCTTGGAGACACGCAACCGGGGCCCTCTGGAGGGGCTTGGAGACACGCAACTGGGGCCCTCTGGAGGGGCTTGGAGACACGCAACCGGGGCCCTCTGGAGGGGCTTGGAGACACGCAACCGGGGTCCCCCTGGAGGGGCTTGGAGACACGCAACCGGGGCCCTCTGGAGGGGCTTGGAGACACGCAACCGGGGCCCTCTGGAAGGGCATGGAGACCGGCACCCGGGCACTCTGTAAGGGCATGGAGACCGGCACCCGGGCACTCTGGAAGGGCATGGAGACTGGCACCCGGGCACTCTGGAAGGGCATGGAGACTGGCACCCGGGCACTCTGGAAGGGCATGGAGACTGGCACCCGGGCACTCTGGAAGGGCATGGAGACGGGCACCCTGGAAGGGCATGGAGACGGGCACCCGGGCACTCTGGAAGGGCATGGAGACGGGCACCTTGGAAGGGCATGGAGACGGGCACCCGGGCACTCTGGAAGGGCATTTTCCTTTTATCAGGAGAGCTCCATTTGCTTTAAACTTAAACAATAACAAAGGGAAACAAATACAATCCCATTTTAAGTGGGCTCCAGCAACAATTGACCGACACCCGCCATGTGACCACCCAAGCTCCCCATGCAAGGTCAATCAACCGCAAATAGACAAGAGAGGAAGGAGCTCCGAGAACTTTCACCAATTCAAAGCTGCCCCCACGCTGTAGCGCACTTCAGCAGCAGGCTTCCTTTACCCTGACACCTAGAGAGGAAGGCACAATAAACCACACACAAGTAATCCCAATAGTAAGGATAACCAAAAGGCACCACTGTACCCCCCTTACCTGGGCCTGGCTAGTGCATGAGATGAGGCACCTGCTTCTGCTGTAGCAGCTAACAGTTTCTGCTTTCTCAATGTTGCACAGAGCAGCAGAATTCTGAGAATGCGGAGTGGCCAGGACCCGCAGATCACATGTGGCAAGCCTCCACCACTGCAGCGGCTTCCCTTCACTGCAATAACCACCTTGCAAGTCCTGGGCTGCATGACACAAGCTCATATAACTCCAAACAGCATCGGGCACACAGGCACAGACAACCCTGCTGGCCACTGCTCCCCTGGGCTGGAGGAGGAAAAAAAGGCACTGCAACACCCCCATCATCCGACAGGAGGGAGGGTGCAGTGATGGTCAGAAGGCCCTCTGGAAGGGCTTGGAGACAGGCAACCGGGGCCCTCTGGAAGGGCTTGGAGACAGGCAACCGGGGCCCTCTGGAAGGGCTTGAAAACAGGCAACCGGGGCCCTCTGGAAGGGCTTGGAGACAGGCAACCGGGGCCCTCTGGAAGGGCTTGGAGACACGCAACCGGGGCCCTCTGGAAGGGCTTGGAGACACGCAACCGGGGCCCTCTGGGGCACTTGTCTGCCGGTTGCTGTGTGGAGAGGACACCCAATTTCCTTCCAACTTAATCCTCAAGATCAGCAGTACCTCCATTGGATTGTTTACACCATAAGGGATTGCTCCTGGCTCCTCCCTTTGAGGACTTCAGATGCCCAGCTATTTGTGGGGCACCTACCTGACCTGATCCTCCGGGGTTCCAAATATTCGATCAATCCACAAACTATACTGCTGCATACATTGCCAGATAAATCCACACCAATCAGATGTTTTTAACCTTTGTGCATGCAATGAAAGCCCAGTTATGACCTAACTCTAGTACTGCTTTGAACCACCCCTGAAGAAGAAGCAAGCATTTTGGCTTCGAAACATGTCGGGTTTCATAGTTCTAGCGTTATGAGTTTTGTCCCCCTGTCTATTTCATGCTTGTACATGTCTTTTTAACCCATTGTTTTTTGTATTCAATAAAATTTATTACCTTTTTTTTATTATATACAATTTTACCAT
Source organism: Pelophylax lessonae (assembly GCF_965119305.1). Taxonomy (NCBI): domain Eukaryota; kingdom Metazoa; phylum Chordata; class Amphibia; order Anura; family Ranidae; genus Pelophylax; species Pelophylax lessonae. The sequence continues at coordinate 133,535,491 of NC_138775.1, read as the reverse complement.
TTTTATGTGCCTTCAAAGTCCCATTTAGGGGAACCCCTGTTTCTTTGGCTTGGAGACACGCAACCGGGGCCCTCTGGAAGGGCCTGGAGACACGCAACCGGGACCCTCTGGAAGGGCTTGGAGACACGCAACCGGGGCCCTTTGGAAGGGCTTGGAGACACGCAACCGGGGCCCTCTGGAAGGGCATGGAGACCGGCACCCGGGCACTCTGGAAGGGCATGGAGACCGGCACCCGGGCACTCTGGAAGGGCATGGAGACCGGCACCCGGGCACTCTGGAAGGGCATGGAGACCGGCACCCGGGCACTCTGGAAGGGCATGGAGACCGGCACCCGGGCACTCTGGAAGGGCATGGAGACCGGCACCCGGGCACTCTGGAAGGGCATGGAGACAGGCAACCGGTGCCCTCTGGAAGGGCTTGGAGACACGCAACCGGGGCCCTTTGGAAGGGCTTGGAGACACGCAACCGGGGCCCTCTGGAAGGGCTTGGAGACACGCAACCGGGCCCTCTGGAAGGACATGGAGACCGGCACCCGGGCACTCTGGAAGGGCATGGAGACCGGCACCCGGGCACTCTGGAAGGGCATGGAGACCGGCACCCGGGCACTCTGGAAGGGCATGGAGACCGGCACCCGGGCACTCTGGAAGGGCATGGAGACCGGCACCCTGGAAGGGCTGACACGGGCACCCCTGATGGGCTTACTCTATACAAAAAGAAGGTTTTGCTTGTAGTTCTACTATAAGTGGCTTTTTTCTTAATTTCCTTTTATCAGGAGAGCTCCATTTGCTTTAACCTTAAACAATAACAAAGGGAAAAATACAATCCCATTTTAAGTGGGCTCAAGCAACAATTGACCCACACCCGCCATGGGACCACCCAAGCTCCCCATGCAAGGTAAATCAACCGCAAATAGATGAGAGAGGAAGGAGCTCAGAGAACTTTCACCAATGCAAAGCTGCCCCCAAGCTGTAGCGCACTTCAGCAGCAGGCTTCCTTTACCCTGACACCTAGAGAGGAAGGCACAATAAACCACACACAAGTAATCCCAATAGTAAGGATAACCAAAAGGCACCACTGTGCCCCCCTTACCTGGGCCTGGCTAGTGCATGAGATGAGGCACCTGCTTCTGCTGTAGCAGCCAACAGTTTCTGCTTTCTTCATGTTGCACAGAGCAGCAGAATTCTGAGAATGCGGAGTGGCCAGGACCCGCAGATCACATGTGGCAAGCCTCCACCACTGCAGCGGCTTCCCTTCACTGCAATAACCACCTTGCAAGTCCTTGGCTGCATGACACAAGCTCATATAACTCCAAACAGCATCGGGCACACAGGCACAGACAACCCTGCTGGCCACTGCTCCCCTGGGCTGGAGGAGGAAAAAAAGGCACTGCAACACCCCCATCATCCGACAGGAGGGAGGGTGCAGTGATGGTCAGAAGGCCCTCTGGAAGGGCTTGGAGACAGGCAACCGGGGCCCTCTGGAAGGGCTTGGAGACAGGCAACCGGGGCCCTCTGGAAGGGCTTGGAGACAGGCAACCGGGGCCCTCTGGAAGAGCTTGGAGACAGGCAATCGGGGCCCTCTGGAAGGGCTTGGAGACACGCAACCGGGGCCCTCTGGAAGGGCTTGGAGACACGCAACCGGGGCCCTCTGGGGCACTTGTCTGCCGGTTGCTGTGTGGAGAGGACGCCCAATTTCCTTCCAACTTAATCCTCAAGATCAGCAGTACCTCCATTGGATTGTTTACACCATAAGGGATTGCTCCTGGCTCCTCCCTTTGAGGACTTCAGATGCCCAGCTATTTGTGGGGCACCTACCTGACCTGATCCTCCGGGGTTCCAAATATTCGATCAATCCACAAACTATACTGCTGCATACATTGCCAGATAAATCCACACCAATCAGATGTTTTTAACCTTTGTGCATGCAATGAAAGCCCAGTTATGACCTAACTCTAGTACCGCTTTGAACCACCCCTGAAGAAGAAGCAAGCATTTTGGCTTCGAAACATGTCGGGTATCATAGTTCTAGCGTTATGAGTTTTGTCCCCCTGTCTATTTCATGCTTGTACATGTCTTTTTAACCCATTGTTTTTTGTATTCAATAAAATTTATTACCTTTTTTTTATTATTTACAATTTTACCATTTTTATGTGCCTTCAAAGTCCCATTTAGGGGAACCCCTGTTTCTTTGGCTTGGAGACACGCAACCGGGGCCCTCTGGAAGGGCCTGGAGACACGCAACCGGGACCCTCTGGAAGGGCTTGGAGACACGCAACCGGGGCCCTCTGGAAGGGCTTGGAGACACGCAACCGGGGCCCTCTGGAAGGGCTTGGAGACACGCAACCGGGCCCTCTGGAAGGGCATGGAGACCGGCACCCGGGCACTCTGGAAGGGCATGGAGACCGGCACCCGGGCACTCTGGAAGGGCATGGAGACCGGCACCCGGGCACTCTGGAAGGGCATGGAGACAGGCAACCGGGGCCCTCTGGAAGGGCTTGGAGACACGCAACAGGGGCCCTCTGGGGCACTTGTCTGCTGGTTTCTGTGTGGAGAGGACACCCAATTTCCTTCCAACTTTATCCTCAAGATCGGCAGTACCTCCATTGGATTGTTTACACCATAAGGGATTGCTCCTGGCTCCTCCCTTTGAGGACTTCAGATGCCCAGCTATTTGTGGGGCACCTACCTGACCTGATCCTCCGGGGTTCCAAATATTCGATCAATCCACAAACTATACTGCTGCATACATTGCCAGATAAATCCACACCAATCAGATGTTTTTAACCTTTGTGCATGCAATGAAAGCCCAGTTATGACCTAACTCTAGTACCGCTTTGAACCACCCCTGAAAAAGAAGCAAGCATTTTGGCTTCGAAACATGTCGGGTTTCATAGTTCTAGCGTTATGAGTTTTGTCCCCCTGTCTATTTCATGCTTGTACATGTCTTTTTAACCCATTGTTTTTTGTATTCAATAAAATTTATTACCTTTTCTATTATATACAATTTTACCATTTTTATGTGCCTTCAAAGTCCCATTTAGGGGAACCACTGTTTCTTGGGCTTGGAGACACGCAACCGGGGCCCTCTGGAAGGGCTTGGAGACACGCAACCGGGGCCCTCTGGAAGGGCTTGGAGACACGCAACCGGGCCCTCTGGAAGGGCTTGGAGACACGCAACCGGGCACTCTGGAAGGGCATGGAGACCGGCACCCGGGCACTCTGGAAGGGCATGGAGACCGGCACCCGGGCACTCTGGAAGGGCATGGAGACCGGCACCCGGGCACTCTGGAAGGGCATGGAGACCGGCACCCGGGCACTCTGGAAGGGCATGGAGACCGGCACCCGGGCACTCTGGAAGGGCATGGAGACAGGCAACCGGGGCCCTCTGGAAGGGCTTGGAGACACGCAACAGGGGCCCTCTGGGGCACTTGTCTGCTGGTTTCTGTGTGGAGAGGACACCCAATTTCCTTCCAACTTTATCCTCAAGATCGGCAGTACCTCCATTGGATTGTTTACACCATAAGGGATTGCTCCTGGCTCCTCCCTTTGAGGACTTCAGATGCCCAGCTATTTGTGGGGCACCTACCTGACCTGATCCTCCGGGGTTCCAAATATTCGATCAATCCACAAACTATACTGCTGCATACATTGCCAGATAAATCCACACCAATCAGATGTTTTTAACCTTTGTGCATGCAATGAAAGCCCAGTTATGACCTAACTCTAGTACCGCTTTGAACCACCCCTGAAAAAGAAGCAAGCATTTTGGCTTCGAAACATGTCGGGTTTCATAGTTCTAGCGTTATGAGTTTTGTCCCCCTGTCTATTTCATGCTTGTACATGTCTTTTTAACCCATTGTTTTTTGTATTCAATAAAATTTATTACCTTTTCTATTATATACAATTTTACCATTTTTATGTGCCTTCAAAGTCCCATTTAGGGGAACCACTGTTTCTTGGGCTTGGAGACACGCAACCGGGGCCCTCTGGAAGGGCTTGGAGACACGCAACCGGGGCCCTCTGGAAGGGCTTGGAGACACGCAACCGGGCCCTCTGGAAGGGCTTGGAGACACGCAACCGGGCACTCTGGAAGGGCATGGAGACCGGCACCCGGGCACTCTGGAAGGGCATGGAGACCGGCACCCGGGCACTCTGGAAGGGCATGGAGACCGGCACCCGGGCACTCTGGAAGGGCATGGAGACCGGCACCCGGGCACTCTGGAAGGGCATGGAGACCGGCACCCGGGCACTCTGGAAGGGCATGGAGATGGGCACCCTGGAAGGGCATGGAGACGGGCACCCGGGCACTCTGGAAGGGCATGGAGACGGGCACCTTGGAAGGGCATGGAGACGGGCACCCGGGCACTCTGGAAGGGCATTTTCCTTTTATCAGGAGAGCTCCATTTGCTTTAACCTTAAACAATAACAAAGGGAAACAAATACAATCCCATTTTAAGTGGGCTCCAGCAACAATTGACCCACACCCTCCATGTGACCACCCAAGCTCCCCATGCAAGGTCAATCAACCGCAAATAGACAAGAGAGGAAGGAGCTCCGAGAACTTTCACCAATTCAAAGCTGCCCCCACGCTGTAGCGCACTTCAGCAGCAGGCTTCCTTTACCCTGACACCTAGAGAGGAAGGCACAATAAACCACACACAAGTAATCCCAATAGTAAGGATAACCAAAAGGCACCACTGTACCCCCCTTACCTGGGCCTGGCTAGTGCATGAGATGAGGCACCTGCTTCTGCTGTAGCAGCTAACAGTTTCTGCTTTCTCAATGTTGCACAGAGCAGCAGAATTCTGAGAATGCGGAGTGGCCAGGACCCGCAGATCACATGTGGCAAGCCTCCACCACTGCAGCGGCTTCCCTTCACTGCAATAACCACCTTGCAAGTCCTGGGCTGCATGACACAAGCTCATATAACTGCAAACAGCATCGGGCACACAGGCACAGACAACCCTGCTGGCCACTGCTCCCCTGGGCTGGAGGAGGAAAAAAAGGCACTGCAACACCCCCATCATCCGACAGGAGGGAGGGTGCAGTGATGGTCAGAAGGCCCTCTGGAAGGGCTTGGAGACAGGCAACCGGGGCCCTCTGGAAGGGCTTGGAGACAGGCAACCGGGGCCCTCTGGAAGGGCTTGGAGACACGCAACCGGGGCCCTCTGGGGCACTTGTCTGCCGGTTGCTGTGTGGAGAGGACACCCAATTTCCTTCCAACTTTATCCTCAAGATCGGCAGTACCTCCATTGGATTGTTTACACCATAAGGGATTGCTCCTGGCTCCTCCCTTTGAGGACTTCAGATGCCCAGCTATTTGTGGGGCACCTACCTGACCTGATCCTCCGGGGTTCCAAATATTCGATCAATCCACAAACTATACTGCTGCATACAGTGCCAGATAAATCCTCACCAATCATATGTTTTTAACCTTTGTGCATGCAATGAAAGCCCAGTTATGACCTAACTCTAGTACCGCTTTGAACCACCCCTGAAGAAGAAGCAAGCATTTTGGCTTCGAAACATGTCGGGTTTCATAGTTCTAGCGTTATGAGTTTTGCCCCCCTGTCTATTTCATGCTTGTACATGTCTTTTTAACCCATTGTTTTTTGTATTCAATAAAATTTATTACCTTTTCTATTATATACAATTTTACCATTTTTATGTGCCTTCAAAGTCCCATTTAGGGGAACCCCCGTTTCTTTGGCTTGGAGACACGCAACCGGGGCCCTCTGGAAGGGCTTGGAGACACGCAACCGGGGCCCTCTGGAAGGGCTTGGAAACACGCAACCGGGGCAATCTGGAAGGGCATGGAGACCGGCAACCGGGGCCCTCTGGAAGGGCATGGAGACTAGCACCCGGGCACTCTGGAAGGGCATGGAGACCGGCACCCGGGCACTCTGGAAGGGCATGGAGACACGCAACCGGGCACTCTGGAAGGGCATGGAGACCGGCACCCTGGAAGGGCATTGAGACCGGCACCCGGGCACTCTGGAAGGGCTGACACGGGCACCCCTGGTAGGCTGGACACGGGCACCCCTGATGGGCTTACTCTATACAAAAAGAAGGTTTTGCTTGTAGTTCTACTATAAGTGGCTTTTTTCTTAATTTTCTTTTATCAGGAGAGCTCCATTTGCTTTAACCTTAAACAATAACAAAGGGAAACAAATACAATCCCATTTTAAGTGGGCTCCAGTAACAATTGACCCACACCCACCATGTGACCACCCAAGCTCCCCATGCAAGGTAAATCAACCGCAAATAGATGAGAGAGGAAGGAGCTCCGAGAACTTTCACCAATGCAAAGCTGCCCCCAAGCTGTAGCGCACTTCAGCAGCAGGCTTCCTTTACCCTGACACCTAGAGAGGAAGGCACAATAAACCACACACAAGTAATCCCAATAGTAAGAATAACCAAAAGGCACCACTGTGCCCCCCGTACCTGGGCCTGGCTAGTGCATGAGATGAGGCACCTGCTTCTGCTGTAGCAGCCAACAGTTTCTGCTTTCTTCATGTTGCACAGAGCAGCAGAATTCTGAGAATGCGGAGTGGCCAGGACCCGCAGATCACATGTGGCAAGCCTCCACCACTGCAGCGGCTTCACTTCACAGCAAGAACCACCTTGCAAGTCCTGGGCTGCATGACACAAGCTCATAACTCCAAACAGCATCGGGCACACAGGCACAGACAACCCTGCTGGCCACTGCTCCCCTGGGCTGGAGTAGGAAAAAAAGGCACTGCAACACCCCCATCATCTGACAGGAGGGAGGGTGCAGTGATGGTCAGAAGGCCCTCTGAAAGGGCTTGGAGACACGCAACCGGGCCCTCTGGAAGGGCTTGGAGACACGCAACCGGGGCCCTCTGGAGGGGCTTGGAGACACGCAACCGGGGTCCCCCTGGAGGGGCTTGTTGACACGCAACCGGGGACCTCTGGAGGGGCTTGGAGACACGCAACCGGGGACCTCTGGAGGGGCTTGGAGACACGCAACCGGGGGCCCCCTGGAGGGGCTTGGAGACACGCAACCGGGGCCCTCTGGAGGGGCTTGGAGACACGCAACCGGGGCCCTCTGGAGGGGCTTGGAGACACGCAACCGGGGCCCTCTGGAGGGGCTTGGAGACACGCAACCGGGGTCCCCCTGGAGGGGCTTGGAGACACGCAACCGGGGCCCTCTGGAGGGGCTTGGAGACACGCAACCGGGGCCCTCTGGAGGGGCTTGGAGACACGCAACCGGGGCCCTCTGGAGGGGCTTGGAGACACGCAAACGGGGCCCTCTGGAGGGGCTTGGAGACACGCAAACGGGGCCCTCTGGAGGGGCTTGGAGACACGCAAACGGGGCCCTCTGGAGGGGCTTGGAGACACGCAACCGGGGCCCTCTGGAGGGGCTTGGAGACACGCAACCGGGGCCCTCTGGAGGGGCTTGGAGACACGCAACCGGGGCCCTCTGGAGGGGCTTGGAGACACGCAACCGGGGTCCCCCTGGAGGGGCTTGGAGACACGCAACCGGGGTCCCCCTGGAGGGGCTTGGAGACACGCAACCGGGGCCCTCTGGAGGGGCTTGGAGACACGCAACCGGGGCCCTCTGGAGGGGCTTGGAGACACGCAACTGGGGCCCTCTGGAGGGGCTTGGAGACACGCAACCGGGGCCCTCTGGAGGGGCTTGGAGACACGCAACCGGGGTCCCTCTGGAGGGGCTTGGAGACACGCAACCGGGGTCCCCCTGGAGGGGCTTGGAGACACGCAACCGGGGTCCCCCTGGAGGGGCTTGGAGACACGCAACCGGGGCCCTCTGGAGGGGCTTGGAGACACGCAACCGGGGCCCTCTGGAGGGGCTTGGAGACACGCAACCGGGGCCCTCTGGAGGGGCTTGGAGACACGCAACCGGGGCCCTCTGGAGGGGCTTGGAGACAAGCAACCGGGGGCCCCCTGGAGGGGCTTGGAGACACGCAACCGGGGCCCTCTGGAGGGGCTTGGAGACACGCAACCGGGGCCCTCTGAAGGGGCTTGGAGACACGCAACCGGGGCCCTCTGGAGGGGCTTGGAGACACGCAACCGGGGCCCTCTGGAGGGGCTTGGAGACACGCAACCGGGGCCCTCTGGAGGGGCTTGGAGACACGCAACCGGGGCCCTCTGGAGGGGCTTGGAGACACGCAACCGGGGCCCTCTGGAAGGGCTTGGAGACACGCAACTGGGGCCCTCTGGAGGGGCTTGGAGACACGCAACCGGGGCCCTCTGGAGGGGCTTGGAGACACGCAACCGGGGTCCCCCTGGAGGGGCTTGGAGACACGCAACCGGGGTCCCCCTGGAGGGGCTTGGAGACACGCAACCGGGGCCCTCTGGAGGGGCTTGGAGACACGCAACCGGGGTCCCCCTGGAGGGGCTTGGAGACACGCAACCAGAGCCCTCTGGAGGGGCTTGGAGACACGCAACCGGGGCCCTCTGGAGGGGCTTGGAGACACGCAACCGGGGTCCCCCTGGAGGGGCTTGGAGACACGCAACCGGGGCCCTCTGGAGGGGCTTGGAGACACGCAACCGGGGCCCTCTGGAGGGGCTTGGAGACACGCAACCGGGGCCCTCTGGAAGGGCTTGGAGACACGCAACCGGGACCCTCTGGAAGGGCTTGGAGACAAGCAACCGGGGCCCTCTGGAAGGGCTTGGAGACACGCAACCGGGGCCCTCTGGAAGGGCATGGAGACCGGCACCCGGGCACTCTGTAAGGGCATGGAGACTGGCACCCGGGCACTCTGGAAGGGCATGGAGACTGGCACCCGGGCACTCTGGAAGGGCATGGAGACTGGCACCCGGGCACTCTGGAAGGGCATGGAGACGGGCACCCTGGAAGGGCATGGAGATGGGCACCCGGGCACTCTGGAAGGGCATGGAGACGGGCACCTTGGAAGGGCATGGAGACGGGCACCCGGGCACTCTGGAAGGGCATTTTCCTTTTATCAGGAGAGCTCCATTTGCTTTAAACTTAAACAATAACAAAGGGAAACAAATACAATCCCATTTTAAGTGGGCTCCAGCAACAATTGACCCACACCCGCCATGTGACCACCCAAGCTCCCCATGCAAGGTCAATCAACCGCAAATAGACAAGAGAGGAAGGAGCTCCGAGAACTTTCACCAATTCAAAGCTGCCCCCACGCTGTAGCGCACTTCAGCAGCAGGCTTCCTTTACCCTGACACCTAGAGAGGAAGGCACAATAAACCACACACAAGTAATCCCAATAGTAAGGATAACCAAAAGGCACCACTGTACCCCCCTTACCTGGGCCTGGCTAGTGCATGAGATGAGGCACCTGCTTCTGCTGTAGCAGCTAACAGTTTCTGCTTTCTCCATGTTGCACAGAGCAGCAGAATTCTGAGAATGCGGAGTGGCCAGGACCCGCAGATCACATGTGGCAAGCCTCCACCACTGCAGCGGCTTCCCTTCACTGCAATAACCACCTTGCAAGTCCTGGGCTGCATGACACAAGCTCATATAACTCCAAACAGCATCGGGCACACAGGCACAGACAACCCTGCTGGCCACTGCTCCCCTGGGCTGGAGGAGGAAAAAAAGGCACTGCAACACCCCCATCATCCGACAGGAGGGAGGGTGCAGTGATGGTCAGAAGGCCCTCTGGAAGGGCTTGGAGACAGGCAACCGGGGCCCTCTGGAAGGGCTTGGAGACAGGCAACCGGGGCCCTCTGGAAGGGCTTGGAGACAGGCAACCGGGGCCCTCTGGAAGGGCTTGGAGACAGGCAATCGGGGCCCTCTGGAAGGGCTTGGAGACAGGCAACCGGGGCCCTCTGGAAGGGCTTGGAGACACGCAACCGGGGCCCTCTGGGGCACTTGTCTGCCGGTTGCTGTGTGGAGAGGACACCCAATTTCCTTCCAACTTAATCCTCAAGATCAGCAGTACCTCCATTGGATTGTTTACACCATAAGGGATTGCTCCTGGCTCCTCCCTTTGAGGACTTCAGATGCCCAGCTATTTGTGGGGCACCTACCTGACCTGATCCTCCGGGGTTCCAAATATTCGATCAATCCACAAACTATACTGCTGCATACATTGCCAGATAAATCCACACCAATCAGATGTTTTTAACCTTTGTGCATGCAATGAAAGCCCAGTTATGACCTAACTCTAGTACCGCTTTGAACCACCCCTGAAGAAGAAGCAAGCATTTTGGCTTCGAAACATATCGGGTTTCATAGTTCTAGCGTTATGAGTTTTGTCCCCCTGTCTATTTCATGCTTGTACATGTCTTTTTAACCCATTGTTTTTTGTATTCAATAAAATTTATTACCTTTTTTTTATTATATACAATTTTACCATTTTTATGTGCCTTCAAAGTCCCATTTAGGGGAACCCCTGTTTCTTTGGCTTGGAAACACGCAACCGGGGCCCTCTGGAAGGGCCTGGAGACACGCAACCGGGACCCTCTGGAAGGGCTTGGAGACACGCAACCGGGGCCCTTTGGAAGGGCTTGGAGACACGCAACCGGGGCCCTCTGGAAGGGCTTGGAGACACGCAACCGGGCACTCTGGAAGGGCATGGAGACCGGCACCCGGGCACTCTGGAAGGGCATGGAGACCGGCACCCGGGCACTCTGGAAGGGCATGGAGACCGGCACCCGGGCACTCTGGAAGGGCATGGAGACCGGCACCCGGGCACTCTGGAAGGGCATGGAGACAGGCAACCGGGGCCCTCTGGAAGGGCTTGGAGACACGCAACAGGGGCCCTCTGGGGCACTTGTCTGCTGGTTTCTGTGTGGAGAGGACACCCAATTTCCTTCCAACTTTATCCTCAAGATCGGCAGTACCTCCATTGGATTGTTTACACCATAAGGGATTGCTCCTGGCTCCTCCCTTTGAGGACTTCAGATGCCCAGCTATTTGTGGGGCACCTACCTGACCTGATCCTCCGGGGTTCCAAATATTCGATCAATCCACAAACTATACTGCTGCATACATTGCCAGATAAATCCACACCAATCAGATGTTTTTAACCTTTGTGCATGCAATGAAAGCCCAGTTATGACCTAACTCTAGTACCGCTTTGAACCACCCCTGAAAAAGAAGCAAGCATTTTGGCTTCGAAACATGTCGGGTTTCATAGTTCTAGCGTTATGAGTTTTGTCCCCCTGTCTATTTCATGCTTGTACATGTCTTTTTAACCCATTGTTTTTTGAATTCAATAAAATTTATTACCTTTTCTATTATATACAATTTTACCATTTTTATGTGCCTTCAAAGTCCCATTTAGAGGAACCCCTGTTTCTTGGGTTTGGTGACACGCAACCGGGGCCCTCTGGAAGGGCTTGGAGACACGCAACCGGGGCCCTCTGGAAGGGCTTGGAGACACACAACCGGGGCCCTCTGGAAGGGCTTGGAGACACGGCACCCGGGCACTCTGGAAGGGCATGGAGACCGGCACCCGGGCACTCTGGAAGGGCATGGAGACCGGCACCCGGGCACTCTGGAAGGGCATGGAGACCGGCACCCGGGCACTCTGGAAGGGCATGGAGACCGGCACCCGGGCACTCTGGAAGGGCATGGAGACCGGCACCCGGGCACTCTGGAAGGGCATGGAGACCGGCACCCGGGCACTCTGGAAGGGCATGGAGACCGGCACCCGGGCACTCTGGAAGGGCATGGAGACCGGCACCCGGGCACTCTGGAAGGGCATGGAGACCGGCACCCGGGCACTCTGGAAGGGCATGGAGACCGGCACCCGGGCACTCTGGAAGGGCATGGAGACCGGCACCCGGGCACTCTGGAAGGGCATGGAGACCGGCACCCGGGCACTCTGGAAGGGCATGGAGACCGGCACCCGGGCACTCTGGAAGGGCATGGAGACCGGCACCCGGGCACTCTGGAAGGGCATGGAGACCGGCACCCGGGCACTCTGGAAGGGCATGGAGACCGGCACCCGGGCACTCTGGAAGGGCATGGAGACCGGCACCCTGGAAGGGCTGACACGGGCACCCCTGATGGGCTTACTCTATACAAAAAGAAGGTTTTGCTTGTAGTTCTACTATAAGTGGCTTTTTTCTTAATTTCCTTTTATCAGGAGAGCTCCATTTGCTTTAACCTTAAACAATAACAAAGGGAAACAAATACAATCCCATTTTAAGTGGGCTCAAGCAACAATTGACCCACACCCGCCATGGTACCACCCAAGCTCCCCATGCAAGGTAAATCAACCGCAAATAGATGAGAGAGGAAGGAGCTCAGAGAACTTTCACCAATGCAAAGCTGCCCCCAAGCTGTAGCGCACTTCAGCAGCAGGCTTCCTTTACCCTGACACCTAGAGAGGAAGGCACAATAAACCACACACAAGTAATCCCAATAGTAAGGATAACCAAAAGGCACCACTGTGCCCCCCTTACCTGGGCCTGGCTAGTGCATGAGATGAGGCACCTGCTTCTGCTGTAGCAGCCAACAGTTTCTGCTTTCTTCATGTTGCACAGAGCAGCAGAATTCTGAGAATGCGGAGTGGCCAGGACCCGCAGATCACATGTGGCAAGCCTCCACCACTGCAGCGGCTTCCCTTCACTGCAAGAACCACCTTGCAAGTCCTGGGCTGCATGACACAAGCTCATATAACTCCAAACAGCATCGGGCACACAGGCACAGACAACCCTGCTGGCCACTGCTCCCCTGGGCTGGAGGAGGAAAAAAAGGCACTGCAACACCCCCATCATCCGACAGGAGGGAGGGTGCAGTGATGGTCAGAAGGCCCTCTGGAAGGGCTTGGAGACACGCAACCGGGGCCCTCTGGAGGGGCTTGGAGACACGCAACCGGGGCCCTCTGGAGGGGCTTGGAGACACGCAACCGGGGCCCTCTGGAGGGGCTTGGAGACACGCAACCGGGGCCCTCTGGAGGGGCTTGGAGACACGCAACCGGGGCCCTCTGGAGGGGCTTGGAGACACGCAACCGGGGCCCTCTGGAGGGGCTTGGAGACACGCAACCGGGGCCCTCTGGAGGGGCTTGGAGACACGCAACCGGGGCCCTCTGGAGGGGCTTGGAGACACGCAACCGGGGCCCTCTGGAGGGGCTTGGAGACACGCAACCGGGGCCCTCTGGAGGGGCTTGGAGACACGCAACCGGGGCCCTCTGGAGGGGCTTGGAGACACGCAACCGGGGCCCTCTGGAGGGGCTTGGAGACACGCAACCGGGGCCCTCTGGTGGGGCTTGGAGACACGCAACCGGGGCCCTCTGGAGGGGCTTGGAGACACGCAACCGGGGCCCTCTGGAGGGGCTTGGAGACACGCAACCGGGGCCCTCTGGAGGGGCTTGGAGACACGCAACCGGGGCCCTCTGGAGGGGCTTGGAGACACGCAACCGGGGCCCTCTGGAAGGGCTTGGAGACACGCAACCGGGGCCCTCTGGAAGGGCTTGGAGACACGCAACCGGGGCCCTCTGGAAGGGCTTGGAGACACGCAACCGGAGCCCTCTGGAAGGGCTTGGAGACACGCAACCGGGGCCCTCTGGAAGGGCTTGGAGACACGCAACCGGGGCCCTCTGGAAGGGCTTGGAGACACGCAACCGGGGCCCTCTGGAAGGGCATGGAGACACGCAACCGGGGCCCTCTGGAAGGGCTTGGAGACACGCAACTGGGGCCCTCTGGAAGGGCTTGGAGACACGCAACCGGGGCCCTCTGGAAGGGCTTGGAGACATGCAAGCGGGGCCCTCTGGAAGGGCTTGGAGACACGCAACCGGGGCCCTCTGGAAGGGCTTGGAGACACGCAACCGGGGCCCTCTGGAAGGGCTTGGAGACAGGCACCCGCGCACTTCTGATGGGCTTGGAGACAGGCACCCGCGTACTTCTGACGGGCTGGAGACAGGCACCCGCGTACTTCTGACGGGCTGGAGACAGGCACCCGCGCACTTCTGACGGGCTGGAGACAGGCACCCGCGCACTTCTGACGGGCTGGAGACAGGCACTCAGGCACTTCTGATGAGCAGAAGACCGGTGGGATCATTGGAATTAAAAAAATACCAAAGTTTTGGTTGTCCCTATGAAAGAAATAGAGAGGAAATATTACAATGGGGACACTTGTTCTGGTGACCTGGCGGTCCCCATGGAAAACTCTTAATCTGCAGGGATTTCTTTTCAGTTCCTGTTCAGCTATGGGACAGGAAATAAAGGAAAATCTCGGCAATGGGACATATGGCAAAAAATATCTTAGGTTATAACCCCCCCCCCCCCCCCCCCTTTACTCTATACAAAAATAAGGTTTTGCTTGTAGTTCTACTTTAAGTGGCTTTTTTCTTTACTTCACTTTTTTTTTATCAGGAAAGCTCTATTTGCTTTAACCTTAAACAATAACAAAGGGAAACAAATACAATCCCATTTTAAGTGGGCTCCAGCAAGAATTGACCCACCCCCACCATGTGACCACCCAGGCTCCCCATGCAAGGTCAAACAACCGCAAATAGAGGAGAGAGGAAGGAGCTCTGAAAACCTTCACCAATGCAGAGCAGCACCCCAGCTTTAGCGCAGTTCAGCAGCAGACTTCCATCACCCTTTACTTATATCTCATGATCCTCCTAGATTTTCTTGTAGCTAAAAAACAACACAGGTTGCATATTCTAACTACTAAATCGTATGCTTACCAATTTACCAAACTAACCCAAACAGCAAAGTCTTGCCAGAGCCCAACCATACTGATCATTCAGATGATCCGCAACAAGATTTAGATAGAGTTAGATAGCTCCAGGCTGGGCATAAATCAGCAGCGAAGGGGAATTACTGGCATTGTATACAAACAACGCTAGAGAGGGCTTGATTACGCAACATATCATTTGCATTGCATATGAACGAAACACGGCTCTAGTAAAGCAGCCAATAACTATATGCATTGCCTATGAACTCTGCCTTGTTGGGACCACAAAGAGCATATGCGCAAGGGGAAATCATTTGCAATGCATTCTACACTGCTCCAGGGTGGGCATATAAATGAGCAGCAAAGGGGAATTAATGGCACTGTATTCGAACAATGCTCAACTGGACTTCAATACACATCATTTGCATTTCATCCCATCACTCCAGCACAGGAACCAGGCACTATGGGGATAGCATACGAATGCTGTTCTGTTGGGACCACAAAGAGCCTGCAATCAATGGGAAATTATTTGCAACCGCGTACTATACTGCTCCAAGGTGGGCATTAATGAGCAGCAATCAGGGAATTAACAGCCTTTTATACAAAGCTACATTGGGCTTTGGGAGAGGGACATTTCCATTGTAAGCCACAATCAAACATCTAGAGTGATTGTTAGGATGCACTGGGAGCAGTTGGAGAGAAAACTGAATCTGATCTAGCCCTGACCTTCTCGGAGGAGTGGGCACTCCTCCCCCAATCCAGCAAGGACTTTGATAGCCCCAGTCCCTCAACCCTCTACTACAGAACAGCCCAGCAACCAGTCCAGGTACCCAATTACAGCTCACAATAGAAATTTTGCAACAATTCTTGCAACAGCTAATCCTTTACTTCCAGAGAGCGGGGGCTCCCTGTACACTTTCACAAGAGGGATCTCAGTGTGGGGATATTTAGCAAGCTATAGAATATAGTGGTAAAATATGTAGTAAAGCTTTGGGTCCACAAAACTGAGTGGCTAAACCCAACCAACGTGTTATGATGAAAGCTCATAACTCAGTTGATCGCCTTCCTTACTCAGCATAACAAAACACTAAGTACGTTAATTTTTGGGTCCACAAAATTGAGTGGCTAAACCAAACCAATGAGTTATGATGAAAGCTCATAACTCAGTTGCTTTTCTTCCTTACTCAGCATTGCAAAACTTATTACATTCATTTTTCGGTCCACAAAATTGAGTGGCTAACTCAAGCCATGAGATACATTGGTACCCACCATCCGTTAATGCTGCAGGAGCAGAAAAGGGATTTCATCTTGTTTGGAGTGTTCATGGCTTCCAATTTTGCTTGGAGTGTTCATGGCTTCCCACCTTGCTGATCATTGCTTCCAACTATTAATGGAAAAGATAAAATTTACAATGGCATCATGCCTATGTTTTCAAAGATAATGAAATAGGAGATTTTAGTTAAAAACACACACAATATAAACCATGTCATGAGAAAGACTTTCACCGTGAACCTAAAATGCTTGCTGCATGGTTGTTATGGTTAAATCTGGCTTCACTGTGTTCCAAATCGCCTTCAGGAATCTTCCCTGCTGTGGCATTGTATTGTGACAGCGGGGAGACTCCCCTGCTGTTTAACCACTTGCCGACCGCCGCAAGTACATATACTGAGGCGGTTAGCCCCGGCCAGGCAAAGTGACGTACCCGGTACGTCACTAGCCTTCGCCGCTCTGGCGCCCGCGGTCCCGCCGATGATTCGATTGGGTTCAGAACCTATCAGTCATCAGGTCCAGGGCAATCATTTTTGGCCTGGACCTGTTGATCGGTCCTGCCCAATCAAATGACACTCTAAGCCTGTGAAATGTAAACACAGGCTTAGAGAAGAGGTGCCCTCCCCTCCCATCGTCCTTTTTGGATCCAGCGTGAGAGGAGAGCACATCTAACTGAGTAACTGCACAAGCACACCCACACACAGGTAGATAGGCACATTTAACCCCCGATCCCCCCCCCAATTAACCCCTACAGCCCCTGACACAACACACACTGTATACAGCATATAGCATTTTCCTATATACCTGTATAAGTGTGATTTGTGGTCAGATGTATCGCTTGCGACCCCCCCTTTTCCACTTAAATTACCCCCCCACCCCCCCATAAAGATTTAACCCCCTGATCCCCCCGATCACCTCCAGTTAACCCCTACCCCGCTGTCACATTCAACACTAATACAAACGTAATATACAGTGTTTTTGTATTAGTGTGATTGTGATCAGAATTAGCGCAGGCGACTACGTTTCTGTCCCAAGAAGGTTTAGGGTCCCCGCCACCCCCCCAATAAAGATTTAACCCTCTGATCCCCCCTACACCACCTGCCACAACACACACTGTATACAGTATATAGCATTTTCTATATACCCGTATAAGTGTGACTTGTGACCAGGTTTAGCGCTTGCCACCATTTCTTTTATCTGTAGGATACCCGCCAGCCCCTCCCAATAAAGATTTAACCCCCTGATCACATCCAGTTAACCCCTTCCCCCCTGTCACATTGCACACTAATACTCACATAATATACTGTTTTTACTGCATTATGTATTAGTGTGCTTGTGACTTGAGTTTGCGCTAGCGAGTTAGTTTATATCCCAAAGGAGATTTGGGGTCCCCGCAGACCCCTGGCGCATAGTTAGAAATAACCCCTTGATTACCACACACATACGCACACATACACTTCCATTACTAGTATAGTGTTTGAACAGATCAATATCTGATCAGAACTATACTAGCGCCCCCATAGTTTGGGGTTCCCAAAATTAGGTTTTTGCACGGTCAGCACTGATTCCTGCCAGCGCCTGCGTTTAACCCTTTCACCCAGGCAAGTGTAGTAATCAATAGATTATTGTCACTTACAAAAAAACACAACACACAAAACTGCTGTGTTAAGAGTCAGGCCTGATCCCTGCTAGCATTAGCAGTTTTTTTGGTAGCGCTTGAAATAGTCCTTGACAACCAGGTGCTTTTATTACCTGTGAGTCGCACCACTGTACCGGTAAATTTAGTTACCAAAATGGCCAAACGTTGGTACAGTGGTGAAGAGGTATATAATATACTGTCCGTGTCAGATGATAGCGATAGGGAAGCTACACTGGCAGAATCAGGGTCAGTATATGAACCAGATGACGGCAGCGGCTCCCTGACAGATAGCTCCGACGAAAGATGGGTCCCTGTTAGACCTAGGCGTACTAGGGAATGGGGGGGGGGTACAGATGTAGAATTAGCCAGTGGAAAGCAAGATTCAGAGGGCAGAAATGGGGGCACTAGCGGTAGGGTGTTCGGAGCTCCTAAACCCAGGGTGGGTACGGGGAAAAATCAAGAGAACAGCCTAAAAACATCAAATGAGGATAAATATAACCGATCAAAATTAAGAGGTTTGTATACCAATGCCAGAAGCCTGGCCAACAAGATGGGAGAGCTGGAGCAACTGATGTTTGAGGAGGACCTAGATTTTGTGGGTATAACTGAGACTTGGTTTGACAGCTCTCATGATTGGATGGCGACCATTCAGGGGTATTCCCTTTATCGCAGGGATAGAGAGGGTCAAAAAGGGGGAGGGGTATGTCTGTATATTAAGAACAGTATACAGGTAAATATGAGGGATGATATTAATAATGGAGCTAAGGACGAGGCAGAATCCCTATGGGTAGAGCTTCAAAGGGAAGGCACGGTGGGGATGGTAATATTGGGCGTATGCTATAGGCCCCCCAACCAGAGGGAGGAGGGTGAGGCGGACCTCATGTTACAGATAGGATTGGCAGCAAGGATGGGAAATGTCATTATAATGGGGGACTTTAATTATCCGGATATGGACTGGGCAGAAGGAACCATGCACTCAGCCAAGGCTAGGCAGTTCCTAAATATTTTGCAGGACAATTTCATGGGTCAAATGGTGAATGCACCGACAAGAAACCATGCGGTACTTGACCTACTGATTACCAACAATACAGACCTGCTCACGGCTATAGAAATACGGGAAAACTTAGGGAGCAGTGACCATAGGTCGATTGGTTTCAGTATTAATTACAGTAATAGGAAACATAAGGGTAATATTAAGACGCTGAATTTCAAAAGAGCCAATTTCCCTAAACTGCGCTCACTGCTAGAAAATATAAAATGGGATAGAACCCTGGGAACAAAGAACACGGAGGAAAAATGGGAGTGCTTAACAAGGGGGTGGGCCAGTGCATTCCACAGGGAAATAAATTTAAAAGAGCAAAACTAAACCCAGGATGGCTAAATTCCAACATAAAAATGTATATTAGAGCTAAAGAAAAGGCCTTCAAAAAATACAAGACTGAGGGGTCAGTGGCAGCATTTAAGCATTATAAAGAGTGTAATAAGAAATGTAAAGATGAAATCAGGGCGGCTAAAATAGAACACAAGAGACATATAGCGGAGTAGAGTAAAAAGAACCCCAAGAAGTTCTTTAAGTATATAAACAGTAAGAAAGCGAGGCCAGAACACATTGGCCCCATAACAGATGATAAAGGAAAAATGGCCACTGAGGACAGAGAAAAGGCGGAAGTGTTAAATAATTTCTTTTCTTCAGTCTTCACAAAGGAATCGGGGGCTACACGAACCTTGCTTGTAAGGCCGAACTAAATAATACACCTCAGGAAGTGCCGCCATGGCTAACAGAGGATAGACTTAGAGCTAAACTTGAGAAACTTAACATAAATAAATCCCCGGGACCGGATGGCTTGCACCCGAGGGTTCTTAAAGAGCTCAGCCTGGTGATTGCCAGACCATTATTCTTGATCTTTAAGGATAGTTTACAGACGGGTATGGTGCCAGCTGATTGGAAAAAAGCCAACGTGGTACCAATATTTAAAAAGGGGCCGAGATATATCCTGGGTAACTATAGGCCGATCAGCCTAACATCTGTAGTCTGCAAAATATTGGAGGGGATGTTAAGGGACCACATACAAGACTTTAGTAATGAAAACGGTATTATAAGTATTAATCAGCACGGATTCATGAAAAATCGTTCGTGCCAAACCAATCTATTAACCTTCTATGATGAAGTGAGCTGCCACCTAGATAAAGGTAAGCCTGTGGATGTGGTGTATCTGGACTTTGCAAAGGCCTTTGACACCGTTCCCCACAAACGCTTACTGTACAAACTAAGGAAGATAGGTATGGACCATAAGGTGAGTACCTGGATATAGAACTGGCTCCAGGGGAGAGTACAGAGGGTGGTGATTAATGGGGAGTACTCGGATTGGGCGGGTGTGGAAAGTGGGGTCCCCCAGGGTTCTGTCCTGGGACCAATCCTGTTTAATTTATTCATAAATGATCTGGAGGAGGGGATATCGAGTGCAATCTCAGTATTTGCAGATGATACTAAATTAGGCATGCCAATATCTTCTATGCAGGATGTGGAAACCTTGCAAGCGGACCTGAACAAAATAACGGAGTGGGCAACTACATGGCAGATGAGATTTAATGTTGAAAAATGTAAAGTAATGCACTTGGGGGCCAGAAACCAGAAAGCAAGCTACTCACTAGGGGGGGAACCTCTGGGTGAGTCTAGGATGGAAAAGGACTTGGGGGTACTGGTAGACAACAGGCTTGGCAGTGGCATGCAATGCCAGGCCGCCGCAAGCAAAGCCAACAGAATACTGGGTTGTATAAAAAAGGGGATTCACTCCAGAAATAAAGAGATTATTCTCCCGCTCTACAAGACTCTGGTCCGGCCACATCTGGAGTATGCTGTCCAGTTCTGGGCACCGGTCCTCAGAAAGGATGTGCTGGAACTGGAGAAAGTCCAGAGAAGGGCAACAAAAATAATTAGGGGGATGAAGGACATCAGCTATGAGGAAAGACTACAAGCCCTGAACTTATTCTCTCTGGAGAAGAGACGATTGAGGGGGGATATGATATCAATGTACAAATACTGTACTGGCGACCCTAGCATAAGGAACAAACTATTCAGAGAAAGGAGATACAATAAGACACGTGGCCACTCACTAAAACTAGAGGAAAGGCGGTTTAACCTTAAAGTGCGTAAGGGGTTCTTCACTGTAAGAGCGGTAAGGATGTGGAATTCTCTTCCACAAGCAGTCGTATCAGCAGGGAGCATTGATAGTTTCAAAAAACTGTTAGATGGACACCTTAAAGACCACAACATACAGGGGTATACAATGTACGGCTAAAAGCAAACACACACACACACATCATAGGTTGAACTGGATGGACTGTTGTCTTTTTTCAACCTCACTAACTATGTAACTATGTACTGGACCCCATTCTGGAGTTGGAGATGCAGGAATCGCAGGGTGCTCGTATGGAGCAGAGTGTGGTTACTAGTGCCGGTTATCCTTCTGGTGACCTGGCAAGCGCCAGCGGCCTAGTACACCCTGGACCTAGTACAACCAGCACTGCAGTATCACCTGGTGACGTGGCGAGTCCCCTAAGTGCAGTTGAAGTTGGTGCGGTGGCTAGCACAAGTAGTGGCCCGCAGCCACCGCGTATTTGTAGACAGGCCCGTAGAGCCCATAGTGCCCTCCCTGATGCGCTGGCATATCCCAATTGGCAACCCACTGATTCTACAGCGCCAGTACTTCCCCCATTCACTGCCCAACCTGGAATCCACGTGGAGACAGCTGGTTTTACGCCCCTGAACTTTTTTTGAGCTGTTCTTCACAGAAGATCTTTACAGATCTATTGTGGATCAATCAAATTTATATGCACGACAATTTATCGCCGCCAACCCAAATTCGCCCCTTGCCAGACCATTTGGCTGGAAACCTAACGGTTTCCGAATTTGAAATCTTTCTGGGCCTTTCCCTCCACATGGGCATAACCAAACAGAGTGAAGTGTGGCTATATTGGTCCACTAGCCCAGTTCACCATATGCGACAATGAACTCTGTCGTCCTCGGGGAGACCCTGAATATGATCGGCTCCACAAAATTCGGCCCCTCATAGACCACTTCAATCAGCGGTTTGCAGCCTTGTTCACCCCTGAACAAGTTGTCTGCATTGACGAGTCCCTGATTAAATTTACTGGCCGCCTTGTTATGAAACAGTACCTCCCCAGCAAGCGTGCCAAGTACGGGATCAAGCTGTATAAATTGTGTGACAGGGCCACAGGTTATACAGTTAGTTTCTGGGTCTATGAGGGGAGCCCCCCCAACTGCCCAGACTACATAGGGAGCAGCGGCAAGATTGTTTGGGACTTGGTGTCACCCTTATCCGGAAAGGGGTACCATTTGTACGTGGACAACTTTTACACAAGCGTGCCACTATTTAGTCATCTTTCTGAATTACAAATTGGCGCATGTGGCACCGTGTAACCTAATCGCCGGGGCTTCCCCCAACGGCTTGTAAATTCCCGTCTTAGTCGGGGGGCGAGAGCCTGCTTGAAAACGGACAAATTGCTTGCGGTGAAGTGGAAGGATACACGGGATGTTTATGTTCTGTCCTCCCTTCACGCAGACACGACGATCCAAATCCCTAGGCAACTGGCGTTATGGAGAAACCCCTCTGTGTCCACGAATTTAACCTTAATATGGGAGGGGTGGACCTTAACGACCAGCTTTTGGCGCCGTATTTAGTTGCCCGTAAAGCCAGACACTGGTACAAAAAAGTGTCTGTTTACCTTTACCAATTGGCTATGCTGAACGCCTTTGTCCTATACAGGGTGTCAGGATGAACTGGATCCTTCCGGGAATTCCAGGAAGCGATCATCCTTACCTACCTGTACCCAGGAGGCATGCCTGCCCAACTTCCCCTTCCAGATGCAGTGAGCCAGCTGCATGAGAGACATTTTCCTTATGTCCTCCCGAGTACCCCTACCCAAAGACGACCCCAAAGACGATGTCGTATCTGTAGCAGGCGCGGATGTAGGCGTGACACCCGTTATTATTGTCCCAAATGTCCTGACCAACCTGGTCTCTGCATCGGGGAATGTTTTGAGCGCTACCATACACACTAGTGGAGTATTAGTGTAGGGTACAGCACAACACAGTGTAGGGCACACAAACACAGGGTCTCGAAAGATGTTGGATGTCCATCGACATTTTGAGAGACCCAAGCTGGAAGATCGCTGTCCCAAATCAAGGAACAACAGTTAGAAAGAAAAATAAAAGGATCCAAAAACTGTTGTTGTGTCAGTCATTTTATATGTTCTTCTACTCTTCCTACTGTACTTTTAATGTACTTTGTTTTTCCATTCTTTTGTGACCCGTTTCTCTTGCAGGTACAGCATTTGCACTCAGCATATATGGATAACTTTGCTGGCAGCAGCTGTGGCGATTTTCTGATTTCAGCACTGCAGTTAAAATCCAATTTTGGTATACGTGGATAGTGTCGTGTATACCCATCATTAAATTCAGTGGGTGGTTGTTTGGGCGGTTGTTTGGGCGGTTAATGAGTAATGCTACGCATTATTCCTGTGCTGATTTCTGATAGGTTCTCTTTTTCGTTCAGCCCACAGGCTGCATGAAAAAAAAAAACCTATATGCAAAACAAGGACCAGCAATGTACTGGTACGTTGCTGGACTTTGAGTGGTTATACCAGGATGATGCCTGCAGATTTAGGCATCATCTTGGTATCGTTTTTTACAGCCAGCGGTCGGCTTACATGTAAAAGCAATCCTAGCAGGTAATTGGCCGCTAGACCGCTTTTACATGCAGTGGGAGGGGACTTCCCCCCCCCACCGCCGCCTTCCGCAGCCTTCCGTGGTTTTTCTCGGGCTCTCCTGTCCCACCGGTTAACCCGAGAGTGCAGACGGTGGTTCAATTATCTAACCATAGATTTAATTGGAGATGAGAATGGCTCAATCATCTCTATGGCCTAAGATACCGGAAGCTACGAGCATTTCATGACTTCTGTTTCACCAGAAATAAACAGGGCCATTGGGAAATTGGGAAAGTATTTTATCACACCAATTTTGGTGTGGTCAGATGCGTTAAGGTCAGAGGAGAGATCTAGAGTCTAAAAGACCCCAATTTTTTTTAAAAAAAAGAGTACCTGTCACTACAGATTGCTATCATAGGGGATATTTCAATGAACTGAGATAAAAATTAAAAAAAAAAAAAGGAAAGGTGTCAAAATAACAAAAAAATCAAAAAAAATCAAGCCCCCCCCCTGTCCCCCCGTGCTTGCACGCAAGCGTTGGTCTAGTGACAAATGTAAACCGCAATTGCAGCATGCATGTGAGGTATCGCCACAAACGCCAGGTTGAGTGCAGTAATTCTTGCAGTAGACCTCCTCTGTAAGTCTAAAGTGGTAACCTGTAAAGACTTTTAAAGGTTTCTAAAAATGTACGTACTTTGTTGCCGCTGCAGAGGCATGCGCAATTTTTAAAGCATGTCATGTTTGGTATCTATGTACTTGGCATAAGATCATCTTTTAAATTTTACCAAACAAATTGGAATTATATAGTGTATTTGTGCAACAAATTTAAAAAAAAATGTATTTTTTTTCGCAGAAATTGCGTTTGGAAAATCTGTGCGCAAATACCGTGTGACAAAAAATTTTGCAACATCCACCATTTTATTCTATAGGGCCTCTGCTTTAAAGAAATATATATGTTTGGGGGTTCAAAGTAATTTTCTAGTAAAAAAAAAAAAATATTTTTTCATGTAAACAAAAAGTCACAGAAAAGGCTTGGTTTTCAAGTGGTTAGAAGAGTGGGTGATGTGTGGATAAGATTGAGCATAAAATGCCAGGACAGTTTAAACACCCCCCAAATGACCCCTTTTTGAAAAGTAGACACCCAAAGCTATTTGCTGAGAGGCATGGTGAGTCCATGGAATATTTTATATTTTGCCACAAGTGTCGGGAAAATTATCATTTCTTTTTTTTTTTGTTTTTACAGAAAGTTGTCACTAAATGATATATTGCTCACACATGCCATGGGTATATGTGAAAAGACACTCCAAAATACATTCTGCTGCTTCTCCCGAGTACAGGGATACCACATGTGTGAGACTTTTTGGCAGCCTAGCTGTGTACGCGACCCCGAAAACCAATCCACATCTTCAGGTTTTCTAATGGCGTAAATTGCTGATTTTACCCCTGACTACCTGTCACAGTTTCAGAGGCCCTGAAATTTCAAGATAGCACAAAACCCCCCAAATGACCCCATTTTGAAAAGTAGACACTCCAAGCTATTGGCTGAGAAGCATGGTGAACAAAAGAGAAAACAGGCGCCTCTGAGTTAAGACTGCGATTTAATATGGCAAACAAGTAATAAAAACTTACATCAAAGTAAGTATAAGCAGACAAGATGGGTCCTTCCGGTGTCCATGTGGAGGCTGGGGCTTGGAGTCATCACTGTGGGTCTGTAATCATCTCCTCTCTTCCTGTCCAGCAGGAAGTGGAGGGTGTCACAGCAGTGAGATGGAGGCTTGGACAGCAGGGTGAAACCGCAGTGAGATGGAGGCTTGGGCCGCACAGTGGCTGTGATGCTTGTCCACAGGATCTTCCGGCGTAATGACTGACGCGTTTCCGAGCATGCGCACTGTGGTGGGAAACCAGCGCGCGCTCCTTTTTCAAAGTCAAATGTAAAAGGGAAAGAGAAGGACCAATTTATGTGTTCCGGGACAATGCCCTCTGGTGGTGAAGTTATAAAACTACTATCAAAGTAAACATGACTCTACATTATAGCTGTATGAGGAACAATGCCCTCTGGTGGTGAAGTTATTAAATTACTATCAAAGTAAACATAACTCTACGTTATGGCTGTATGAGGAACAAGGGTCCCTCTAGAGGTCAAACCAGTAAGAAATAAAAATAAACAATAATATACATGTGATACGATGCATAAAGAGAATAATGCCATAGACAATGAGAGGAAAATTAGTATTTAGTATAATCATTTACTTCCTATCTGATTGTATATCCATTGTATGTTACCACATCAGTACAATTCTTGTGTCATAGTCATAACCTACGTTTTTGGCTGTTTTTGGCGTTTTTTTTTTTTTTTTTTTTTTCCCATCTTCCCATTTCCCCATCCCCTTCCCCTTCCCCTTCCCCCCCCCCCCCCCCTGCGTTGTGTTTTTTTTTTTTTTTTTTTTCCCTCCTTTCCCCTGCATTCTTTTTCCCTTCCCCTTTCTCTCTACACATCACCATCCTCAATAATAATCATGGATATTATCTCTGATATAGAATCTCATAAGTACAGCATATTGGATGATTTATACACCACATTACCCACCACATTATTCACCAGTAATCCATCCCTTACCAAAACATTCCGCTACATGTTATGTGGTAAGTTCAAAAAATTAGAGCGGCTTATACATTCCACCAATGTCCAATGGTGGGACAAATTTTTCTTAAATAAATACATCACCACTAAAATGACACCCAGAGGCCTACGCACTATGAAAACCTGCTCCTTTCTGGATAAAGAAAATTTAACAGAATGGAACAACATTTCCGAATTCTGTACCTCCAAATGGATCAGTGTCTTAATTAAACATAGATCCTCCAGGTTTTCTCAGCTCACCCATCAAGTGCAAATCCTCTCACAAGAAATTGTGAACGCCAAACAGTGTTTACCTCTCTCTTGGCTGGACACTTTAAAGAAAAACACCAAAAGACAAGAAGACACCCTTATCCGCACAAAAATAGGTAAATTTAGACGTGATCTCCATGATTACACCAACAATAGGGTCTTCACTTGGAACCAACCACAGCAGTCATCGAATTCTGTTGACCTGGTCATCCCTCCCCCTCTCTCCACTACTCCCCCATCTTTGCTGACCCTCAACCTAGAACCGCCACCTAGGCCCCATAATCGCCACACACATGGCAGGTCTCCCTTACCTCTTACTTCACATCCCATCAGAGTCCACACACCAGTCAGATCCAACCCCAGACTTCTTCCCCGCAACACAAAAGGTTGTACCCCATCTCATACCAAAACATTACAACACCTCACTACCTTTTATAATCGGCCCCACCATTCCTACCATACTCACCCATCCACAGCTTTGCATAAAGCCAAGCATCACCCTACCACTACAAAACATTCAGATTGTGGACCACAGATACCAGCACGTCTAAGTACACCATCTACTTCACGTGAATCTGTAGCTCACAATTTATCAGTGATCGCTACAATCAACACTCTGAATAAACCCCTATCCCCTATATCCATGGCTACTACCTCCAGAGAGGTCATTGGGATTCCATCTAGCCAACCACCCTGCCAGTCTCCCCATAACCCCGCTGCTCCTGTCTCATCCCACAGAGACACCCCAATTATGGAGGCATCCCCAGCTACTCATAGGGCCTCTTCTGATTGTCCTCCCCAAAACCCCTCCATCCATCTCAACACCATCACTAGGGAGTCTTTTTTAGTGACGGGCCCCCCTCAGACAGGCTCATCCAAAAGAAAGCACACAGAAGAGGATGCAGAGGGGGGAAAAATAGAAACAAGCACAAAAAAACCCAAAACACTGAAACCATCAAAATATTCAATCTATCCAAACACACACTCTCTCAGGCAGAAACATGCCTCTTAAGCAGGGGCCTCAACTTTGCCCCCTGCAATAAACCAGATCCGTTTCTCCTTTTCAAGGATCTAAACAAATACGTGAGAAACTTGACATTGAAAAGATTTTTCCAAATAAACGAAACCAAGCAGGGTTCTAGACCCAACACCACATTGATTGCACCCCTCAGTCTTACTCCTGAACCCCAAGAATTTGACTTTGAGACAGACATTATAAAGACATTGGAACAGCTATATAACAATGACACCCTAACTGACTTAGATTTGTTTACACAGCATTTAGCAACCTCCCCCCCGGTCCAACATTCAACATTGAAACCCAAATCAGTCTTTAACCCTTACCAGCATAAAGGCCCACATCTTACCACTTTTTACAATATGGTCTATTCCGACTTCCTGAAATTATGCAAACCGTCTTCCCACACCCCTACCCAGTTAGGCACCCTTACACCTCAAGAATCAAAAGCCCTTTCATCCTTGATTAATAACAATGACATTATTATTAAAAATGCTGATAAAGGAGGAGGCATTGTCCTCCTGGATCGAGATTCTTACATCCAAGAGGCCGAAAGACTTTTGGCTGATTCCAACACTTACACTCCACTCCATAAGGATCCCCTTCCTGAATACAAATTGGACCTGAAGGCTATCATTGACCATGCCATTGAAACCAAAATTATAGACTCCAATGAAGCCTCCTTTCTCAATAGGATGTTTTATCGGACCCCATATTTTTACCATATTCCCAAGATCCACAAAAGTCTCACCGATCCCCCAGGCCGTCCCATCATTGCATCCATGGAGAGTATCACCTCTGGTCTCTCCTTATACATAGACCATTTTCTCCAACCACTAGCTCAAAGTTTTCCTGCCTACATCAGAGACGGTACTCATCTGTTGGAACTACTGTCCCCCTACACATGGGAACCTAGTTATACCTGGATGTCTCTGGATGTTAATTCACTGTATACATCTATTCCACACCATTTCGGCCTCACAGCCCTAGATCATTTTCTGCATCTGGATCCTTACATGAGCCCCAAACAAGCCCACTTCATTCTGGAATGTACAAAATTTTGTCTCACTCACAACTATTTTAAATTTAATGATCAATTTTATTTACAAATCAACGGAACAGCCATGGGAGCAAATTTTGCACCTTCATACGCAAATTTAGCCATGGGGCTATGGGAATCCCAGAAAATATGGCACAACAACCCATATTCCAGACACCTTATCTTCTATGGTAGGTACATAGACGATATTCTTATAATTTGGGATGGACCCCCCGACATCATCCATAATTTCACACAACATTGCAACCAAAACCCCCACGGATTAACATTCACCCATGTCACCAATTCTGAACGACTTGCTTTTCTGGACCTTGAATTGTACTACATAGGAAATCAAATTCATGCCAAGAATTACTCCAAACCTACTGCAGGTAATTCCCTATTGCACTACAAGAGCTGCCATTACAACAAATGGACCAACAATATTCCCAAGGGACAATTTTGTCGGCTGAAGCGCAATTGCACCAGGCACGATGACTATGTAGCTGAAAGTCAGCTTCTAAAAGCCAAATTATTGGACAAAGGTTATCCACTCCCCCTGGTAGATCAAGCATATCATCTGTACCTCACAGATCCCCCTCCTGCCAAAACCCGAGACACATTTGATCAATCCATTCGTTTCACCACCAAATTCCATTACAAACACAAGACCATGGAACAGATTCTTCTAAAACACTGGCCTATACTCTTGGAGGACCCCCATCTCAAATTAGTCCTCCCAAGTACTCCCAGAGTCACATACAGGAAAGCACCCAACCTTAAAAACAAAATTGCACCCAGCAAACTTAAAACCATTAAAGACGCCACCCCTAGGGTGTGCCTGATTCCTTTAACAGGCATGTATAGGTGCAACAAGTCTTTGTGCAAAACCTGTGCATATGTAAAACATGGTAAAAAATCATTTCATACACATAACAAAACATACAACCTCGCTGATTTTTTCAATTGTTCATCTGATTTTGTAATCTATTGCCTCAGTTGTCCTTGCAACCGCCTCTATGTAGGACGCACGATCCGTCCCCTTCGACAAAGATTTGGGGAACACAGGAGAAAAATAGAGGAAGGAAAAGACAAACATAGCGTCCCCCGCCACTTTCTCAGACACCATGACAAATCTACCTCAAATCTTGAGGTATGGATCATTGAGCAAATATCAAAAGACCTTCCGGAAGCCGAAAGATTTCACAAACTGTGCGAACGTGAAACGTTTTGGATCTATTCCCTCAATACACTTTCGCCCAATGGGATGAACGAAGAATTGGATGTATCCACCATTCTTTAATTAGTCCCCTCTAGGGTTCACTTTAGGTAATCCATACAGTGCTAATTTTTATTTATTTATTCATTTATTTATTTTTTCCCACCCCCCTTCCTACCCTTCCTGCCGCCAACAATTCCTCATCCACTCACTGTCTAGCATTTATCCCTTGTCTCCACCGAATGATTATACATTCCATATTCATACCTCTTTCAGGTTGATATTCATCATTGTTCCCATTCCATCCATCTCATTGCATTAGTATCCATTTCCTGATTTTATACATACATGTATAAATATATACTATAAGAATTTTACATTATCACATACAAATATAATAAATATTTTTTTTTTTTTTTTTAATATATATTTTTTTATTGTATATTTAGTCTCAGTTAATGATATGCTTACATCATATACAATTCTTTATTTATTTTGTTTACATTTATTTTTATTTTTAATTTCCCATTTTTGATTTTTATTTCCATTTTAATTTCATTTTTATATTTTATTTTTATTTTCATTAATATTTAATTTTATTTCCACATTTATCATTTCTTTCTCATTTCATCCCATGGTTTGTTTGTTTGTTTTTTTCCCCCCCTCTAATTTTCCTCTCATTGTCTATGGCATTATTCTCTTTATGCATCGTATCACATGTATATTGTTTATTTTTATTTCTTACTGGTTTGACCTCTAGAGGGACCCTTGTTCCTCATACAGCCATAACGTAGAGTTATGTTTACTTTGATAGTAATTTAATAACTTCACCACCAGAGGGCATTGTTCCTCATACAGCTATAATGTAGAGTCATGTTTACTTTGATAGTAGTTTTATAACTTCACCACCAGAGGGCATTGTCCCGAAACACATAAATTGGTCCTTCTCTTTCCCTTTTACATTTGACTTTGAAAAAGGAGCGCGCGCTGGTTTCCCACCACAGTGCGCATGCTCGGAAACGCGTCAGTCATTACGCCGGAAGATCCTGTGGACAAGCATCACAGCCACTGTGCGGCCCAAGCCTCCATCTCACTGCGGTTTCACCCTGCTGTCCAAGCCTCCATCTCACTGCTGTGACACCCTCCACTTCCTGCTGGACAGGAAGAGGAAGAGAGGAGATGATTACAGACCCACAGTGATGACTCCAAGCCCCAGCCTCCACATGGACACCGGAAGGACCCATCTTGTCTGCTTATACTTACTTTGATGTAAGTTTTTATTACTTGTTTGCCATATTAAATCGCAGTCTTAACTCAGAGGCGCCTGTTTTCTCTTTTGTTTGTTGCATGTTTGGAGATCGCTTCTGCTCCCCAACAGGCTGGCCCTGAGCATTCAGACTATTTCCTCATCTCACCTTAAGACTTTATCATAGCCTTGATGTGCTATTATATGGACTATCGTTTTTATGTAGTGCTAACAGCTTGCGCCACTTGTTCCATTTCTTGTCTGTGAGAAGCATGGTGAGTCCATGGAATAGTTTATATTTTGCCACAATTATCGGGAAAATTATTATTTTTTTTTTTTTTTTTACACAAAGTTGTCAGTAAATGATATAATGCTCACACATGCCATAGGTATATGTGAAAAGACACCCAAAAATACATTCTGCTGCTTCTCCTGAGTACAGGGATACCCCATGTGTGAGACTTTTTGGCAGTCTAGCCACGTACAGGACCTGGAAAACCAATCCGCACCTTCTGGCTTTCTAAGGGCGTAAATTGTTGATCTCACTCCTTACTATCTATCGCACTTTTGAAGTCCATAAAAAGCCAAGATGGCACAAAACCCCCCCAAATGACCCCATTTTGCAAATTAGACACTCCAATCTATTTGCTGAGAGGCATGGTGAGTATTTTGCAGCTCTCATTTTCTTGGGAAAATGAAGAAAAAAAAACAGTAAAATGCATTTTTTCCTCTTTTTTCAATTTCCAAAACTTTGTGACAAAAAGTGAGATCTGCAAAACACTCAACATGCCTCTCTGCAAATAGCTTAGGGTGTCTACGTTCCGAAAAGGGGTCATTTGGGGCGGGGGGGGGTTGTGCTGTCTTGGCATTTCATGGCCTCCGAAACTGATAGGTAGTCAGGAGTGAAATCAACAATTTACGCCCTTGGAAAGACTGAAGGTGCGGATTGGTTTTCGGGGTCCTGTACTCGGCTAGACTGCAAAAAAGTCTCACACATGGGGCATCCCACATTAAGTACTTGGGCATTAATATTGGAAAGTCACCGTCATCAATATACTCCTTGAATTTTCCCCCAGTAATTGACACGATCATCAAACAAATGGGGGTTTGGTCGGCCCTACCCCTCTCTCTTCTGTGCAGATGCCATCTTTTCAAAATGGTTGGCTATCCAAAACTTCTGTACCCAATGCAAACCATTCCACTATTACTCAAACATAAAGACTCCCAAAAACTTTATAAGGCTTTGTCCGCATTCTTGTGGCACATGAAGCGACCACGTATCTCACTAAAGAAGCTCCAAATGCCCAGAAGAGAGGGGGGCCAACATTCCAGACATCAGACTCTACAACTTATCCTGTCTTTTGAGGGTGGGTCTTGACTGGATCACAGGGAAGTCTAGATTTTCTAACTTTGAATTGGAATCCCACATGGTGTCACCTCTTAGCTTAGCAGCTTTGTTACATTGTTCTTTACCTACTATACCGGCATCTCTGAGAAATAATTTGTTGTTGCGGGATACTGTGATAGCATGGAGGGAAGTGTCCAAGTTATTATCTCTGTCTCCCCGCTTCTCCAAATGCCTCCCAATCATGGGCCACCCCTTGTTTCCGCAAACCAGACAATACCTGCCCTTCTCTACATGGCCCGACAAGGGTCTCTCCCTTGCCCATCAGCTATTTGACCCTAACTCGGGTCGTCCACGTCCCTACTCAGAACTTTGTGACCTACACAATATACCACTTCACCATTTCCTGCATCTCCAACAAGCCACAAAGTTTGCTGAAGTCTTATGTCCAGATAAGAGCAAGCGCTCCTGTGACTCTTTGCTTGACGTCAAATTAGGAAATTAACGATATCGGATGTATATAAACCCCTCTTAAATCACCGTCTCCATAGAAAGGACATTGATCCACCAACGCCCTGGAAGACCGCCTTTCACTACCCTCCTTGTTCACCTCCATTCTCAGCGGCTTTAATACGACCTGTAAATTCATTGAAAACGAATTCTGGAGGGAACAACAACTAAAGATTATGCATAGGGCCTACTCTCCTTTTGCATCTTCTGCTACCTCGCCCACAGGTCAAGCATGTTCTTGGTGTCTACTGCATAGACCAACCCTATCCCATAGACTGTGGGACTGTCCTCAAATTGCCAAGTTTTGGTTGGATGTGCAGCATTTAGTTTCAACCGTATCAGGATTACCCCTAATGAACAACCCACTCCTCCTTCTGTTCGGAAATCTTCATGGTCTCACCCTGGGCCTGGCCCCGACACAGTCAGTTATATTATACCAGAACAAACCCTGGATATCTACATGTCTCATGGTCGCCAGAAGGTCTATCCTCAGGAAGTGGATCTCCCACGACCCCCCTAAGATCCAGGGGGTGCACAAAGATCTTAGTTCACTTATGGTTAAGGAACTACTGGATGTAAAGCTATTGTCGGGCTCCCCCGCACACTTCCAAGCCAAGTGGAACTCGTACCTGTCTTATTTTCCCCAGCCTTCTTCTGGAACACCCTGATTGTAAATTATTGTGGGCCACTGTGAGCATCTTGTCCTATTATGTTAGATTCTTTGTGCCGACCTGAACCTCCCTTTTCTTCTTACCCGACTCTCTCGTTTATCTCCCTCCCTCTCTCGGTATTCCTTTCCTTTCCCCAGTTACTTAATACCCCCCCCCCCCCCCACTCCCACTACTCTACTCTACTCCCCCCCTCCTCCCTCTCTGCTTCATCCCCACACGACATCTAGTGCAACTCCAGATCAGATCGTGTCTTCATCTCCTATCTGTATGAGTACAGTTGTATGGTTTACTGATATGTTCATTTGTATTCTTCCATATGTTTATGGTTCTTTCTTATTTTGTATTTCAAAAAACTCCAATAAAATTTGGTATAAATAGAAAAAAGGGGTCTGGTCAGGAAGGGGGTAAAATCTTCCGGGGCTTAAGTGGTTAACTATACACATCAGCTCTGCAGCCTACTGCACTGATCGAGTGAGAATATGACTCCTGTAAACCGCATTGGCCACACATGGATCGAAATTCAGCTGGGCCCTGCTGAACCAGCCACATTTTGATCCATGTATGGCCAGTTTAAGGAAGTTACAAATCTTTCTGCATACATGTCATGGTTTAAGGCTGGCCATACATGGAACTGTTAAACTGAACAGATTTCCCCATCCACACAAGCGAGGTGTGTTGTAGAAGTTTTATTAATATTTATGTGGACATTTCTTTAGGATGTATTTTTAGTTAAATTGCCATTATGTCTCCCAGTGTCAGTTTACCGGTACCTCGTAACTTTAATCACTATGCGAATATTGCTTTAACTGGCATTGAGGAAAGACTTGTTAGTGGAACTCTTCCATTAGATGGAATTGCACAAAACTTGTAGCCTGATTTATGGCAAGGAGCAATCCATCGCACAAATATATATCCGCCATCGAGAGCACCAGTATTCACTGCAGAGATTTGTTTGTGATGTGGAATTCTTAGTTTTACCAGGATTAATGGCTGGCATCTTTCTATTATATTTGATCCATATGAATGACATAAGACTGCTGCTATTGTCTTTTGCAGATATAATAAAGTCCCATTCACTGGAACAATAGCATGATCAGTATCAAATAGGGTTTATATGAACCATGAAAGGATTTATGTGGTTCCGCGCTTAGGATAGGGGGTATATAAGGAAAAATATATATGATACCGCACCTGGCTGCTGCCCACTTCAAAAAATGCAACCCTGAAAGGGGAGCATTTGAATGAATAAGAAAAAAAGGAGAAGTAATTGGCGCTGCCTGGTGGGGTATTGGCAATGCAATTTATGGTTGCTAGCCTCCTGAATTAAGTTATATAAAAAAATCTATGTACTGTTATTTAGGGTATATAAAACAACATGGACAAATTGGTAAAACTGGGTCAATCTATGTGTAGAATCAATGGTGTTCCATGTGTAAATCAAAGCATCAAAAAAATCTTAAAAATTATAAAAAACCAACATATACATACAATGTGTACAATCGGTGGGTATAAAGTGCAACAAAAGAGTGCAATAGTGGATATCAGGAGTGAAATGAAAAAATTAGTTAAAATATCCAATCATAAATAGGCAACCATATCATCACAATCAATAGATATAACCATAAAAATTCTAATAAATAGAAGTGCAAATAGAGTGCATATATATAGCTGCCAAAAAATACGTGCAAAGGTGCAAAAAGGTGAAAACGATCAAAAAGATCTTTCTGCTAATACAGCTGTGCAAAAGAAACGGCAGCACAAAAAATTGAAGTGTCCTTATAGATTATGAAGCAAATAAATCACAACACATGTGCAATCTCGGTGATTGACAGATCCAGAGCGTGACCACGTCATTTCCGTTTTCCGAACCCGAGGCCTGGAACGCACATCCGGCGGTTGACGCGCACGCCATCCCCTAGCGTGCACCGCAAGTGAGGAGGTTGCGGCTCCTATGCCAGACGGGCATACGATAGGTTACACTTTTATGTGAGTACATGTCCTTTTTTTAACAATAAAGTGTCTTTTAAAACGATATTACACTATCGGAGGCTCCTTCCCTTTTCTTCTACATACCCTGGTACTGAATTGGAATTCATTATATCTACTGAGCTGACACCTGAACACTATTAAAGGAGAGAGATCGAGATCTGGGGACATCCTTGATTGCCAGTGTATGGGAGCGATCCCTTATTATCGACCCGCTGTTTACCCCTGTAGGGGTAAGGGAATCTGGTAAGCGCAGGACCCCAGGCTCAGGGGAATACTTCTTCCTTCTGCCCATTCACCACACTCTGGGCATAGAGAAAAGAGCACCATAATCACTATATATGGACTATACAATCTAGGACTTCTCTGGATCTGTCAGAATCACCGAGATTGCACATGTGTTGTGATTTATTTGCTTCATAATCTATAAGGATACTTCAATTTTTTGTGCTGCCGTTTCTTTTGCACAGCTGTATTAGCAGAAAGATCTTTTTGATCGTTTTCACCTTTTTGCACCTTTGCACGTATTTTTTGGCAGCTATATATATGCACTCTATTTGCACTTATATTTATTAGAATTTTTATGGTTATATCTATTGATTGTGATGATATGGTTGCCTATTTATGATTGGATATTTTAACTAATTTTTTATCATTTCACTCCTGATATCCACTATTGCACTCTTTTGTTGCACTTTATACCCACCGATTGTACACATTGTATGTATATGCTGGTTTTTTATAATTTTTAAGATTTTTTGATGCTTTGATTTACACATGGAACACCATTGATTCTACACATAGATTGACCCAGTTTTACCAATTTATCCATGTTGTTTTTATATACCCTAAATCACAGTACATAGATTTTTTTATATAACTTAATTCAGGAGGCCAGCAACCATAAATTGCATTCCCAATACCCCACCAGGCAGCGCCAATTACTTATTTTTTTCTTATTTATATGAACCATATTTGATAGGATCCACTAACAGGATATGATGAGTTCATGCTTGTGAATTAGCATGGCTGGGTGCATGGGAATCTATGTAGCAGCCATGTTTCTTTGTTCACCTGGCAGTTAGTCTCTGCACTCAGTGATGTTCATACATAAACATTGACTCTTTTCTATTGTACTTTGGAGTGTATATATGTCTGGGGGCGTGGCCAGCGCGGGACAGTGATGGACGCCTGATCTCCCGCTCCGCAGATAGACGACTCCATCCAGCGCCATCCACAGCAACACAGACAGGATCCGAGCCCGATTTTCACCCCAGTTGACCGCGGCAACCTGCAGCGATGTCCCACAAGCAAAAGGAGAAAGGGCCGAAGAAACTCACCGCTTGCTTCCCCGCGCCTCGGGGGAAGCAGCGGGTGCACTATACTGACCTGCCGGAGGACGCTGCCTCGGCTGAACCCCTGCTGTCAGGTACTCTCTCCCCCTTCGCATCTGCTCCCTCCAGCCCTTCCTGCACGAGCCCAGCTAAGTCAAAATTGAGGCTAGACAGCGCTGACAAGGCCCCACAGCCTGGGAGCTCCAGTAACCCTCTACTGCCCATCTCCCTGGGGACATCTCCATTTGCGGCCTTTCCCACGGTAGGCCAGCCTATCATGGACACAGCTCAAGGAAATGATGTATGCCCTCCATAACTCTCTCCAAGCGAACATTGTGACACTTGCTAACAAATTCTCAGCAGAAGTCCACTCCCTAGGGGACAGGGTACACACTGTAGAATACTAAATATCAGAGATTGAGACCACTGTGAATGATTTGGTAGAGGCACATGAAGAACATGTGGATGAGCGACACTGGATCAAAGCAAAAAATGCAGATCTGGAGGATAGCTCCAGAAGAAATAACCTTAAAATCCGTGGCATTCCTGAAACTGCTTCCTGCTGAGCTACACAAATTTGCCACGGACCTTTTCTTAGCTATATTGCCTGGAGCGTCTCCCCTGGAGCTGACGGTTGACTGTATTCACAGGGTCCCAAAGCCCCCTTTCCTCCCTCAGCATGTTCCCCCGCGACACATTGCTACGTGTGCACTTCTACCAAACTAAGGAATCCATCTTAACCAAAGCTAGATCCCTGGGCACTCTCCCTGACCCCCTACTCAGCTGTGCAAATCTTCAAGGACCTCTCTAAGCATACCCTAGATATGCGCAGACAACTTTCCACCATTACCAAAGCCGTGCGCAACCACAACCTGCCGTACAAGTGGAAACACCCTTCCAAGATCTTAGTGGAGGGGAATGGAGAATCATACACAGTCACCACGCTTGAAAGGGGCATATCCCTGTTAAATTCTTGAGCATCATCCCTGATCCGGTTCCCCCCCGGGAGCGAAAAAATCCCCAGAGTTCCCCCTCAATGGCATTCCCTGCCTCAATGCCCTGCAAGGGACACTTGAAGTCTGGACTCGTGCATCCTATTTTTTCTTTTTTTATCTTTTTTTACCTCTTCATCATTGGGTCCTGTTCTGAATCCAGCCCGTTTGGCTACTGAACTGTTCTTACCCCCATTTGGAAACGGCTACACCAGCCCATGGTTTCCACCTGATTTTATGTTCCCTTGTTGTCTTGATTTGTTTTGTCCTCTTTTTTTTCCCCCTTCTGCAGGTGTAACAGATGTTGTGCTCCCAAGCAACGCTATGTCTCCTTCCAGGACCTATTGGAATTTCCTTAAGCTCTCCAGATCCGCCAGCACACTACAGCCGCCCTGGAGCATGCCTAGACGGTCAACAGCTCGTCACTCATTCTTTAAGTTTCCAAAAGACTGCTTACGGTTCCGTGAGTAACGACTTATCGCACACTCCGACACTCACTTATGACAGTTAAAATCTTATCCCTGAACGCCAATGGCCTCAACCATCTGGCCAAGTGAGCTTCGCTGTGGCGCACTGCCATCAAGCACAAAGCAGATGTAGTTTGTGCCCAAGAGACTCATTTTTTGGATCAGCATGCTCCTACCTGCTCCCATAGAGACTACCCTACAGTATTCACATCCTCCTGTTCCTGTGTCCTATTGGCCGTTCACAAAGATCTGGACTTTGATCTAATGTCATCAGTAGGGTTGAGCGGACACCTAGATGTCCGTGTTCGATGGGTTCGGCCGAACTTTAAAAAAAAGTCCGGGTCCGTGTCCCGGACTTTTACCGCTTTTCCCGGACACCGAACCCCATTGAAGTCAATGGGGACCCGAACTTTAAGGCACTAAAATGGCTCTAAAACACCAATGGAAAGGGCTAGAGTGCTGCAAATGGCAGCAAAACGTAATTAAGAGCATGACAAGTGCTCTGCAAACAAATGTGGATAGGGAAATAACTTAAAACAACAAAAAAAAAACAGAAAAATAAAACAATGTTCTTCATCTCTGAAGGACGAGGCCCATATGGAGTAGGAGGGAGGTTGAGGTGGTGGTGGATGTGGCGGTGTCATAGGCATGCGCACAGGGTGTGCCTGGTGTACCTGGGCACACCCTAATCACCTAGGGCACATAGCATTATCGCTCTGTTTGCCAGTGAGGAGATGGGAAAGATCTCCCTCGCACCTGCTCTGCTCTATTTCTCTTTGCCAGCAGGGAGAGTAATGTATCGGGGCCATGTACATGTAGGCAAACACATGCATGTGTATTTCAACTTTGGGGTGCACACCCTAATGCAATAGGCTGCGCACACCTATGGGCGGTGTAGGTGGAAGCGGCGGTGGAGGAGGACCAGGGCCGGATTAAGAGCATCATGGTCTTGGTGCTGAGGATTTTGAAGGGCCTTAAGGGCCGTGCCTTGGCATGCACCCAGAGGAGGAAGGGTGCAGCCATGCATGCCTAATTCAACATGGGATGCTGTCTCTGAAGCCCATAAACACATCCATGCATCGGCAACTGTCCCTCCTTGTCCGGCCTTCGCGCTGTGTGGGGAGGTTCTGAGGGTGCTGCCTGGGGAAGCGAGCATAGAAGCCAGACTTCTGTGTTTACAAGTGACAGAAGAGCGGTCACAGTGAATATGGCCAACCCGGGGCCTATATAAAAGGTAGGGGCCTGCATGGAGCTGCAGCTCCAATAGCCCCTACGTTAATCTGGCCCTGAGGAGGAGGACGAGGTAGCCAACACTGCTTCTTTTCACAAATTTTAAATGAGGGTACACCCCAAAAGAGTGAGAAAGAGCAAAAATGGAACAATGGCTGGGTAAGGTCGGTATCCATTGCTATTCTGCACAAGGTACGGAAAAGTCCCGTGGGATCCATGCCTGGTTCATTTTAATGAACGTGAGCTTGTCCACATTGTCTCTGGACAGGCGGCTGCGCTTGTCTGTTATAACACCCCCAGCCGTGCTAAATACCCGTTCAGATAATACACTGGCTGCAGGGCACGCCAGCACCTCCAAGGCGTAAAGGGCAAGCTCAGGCCATGTGCCCAATTTGGAGACCCAGAAGTTGAAGGGGGCAGACCCCTCATTCACTACATGTAGGCGTGTGCACACATACTGCTCCTCCATGTTGGTAAAATGCTGCCTCCTGCTAAGACGTTCCATCTGAGCTGCTGGTGCTGCTGTTTGTTGTGGCGTGCTGACAAAGCTTTTCCACATTTCGGCCATGCTAACCCTGCCTTCTGAGGTGCTGGCGGTGCCCTGGTTGAGTTGGCGACCTCCTCCTCCTCCTCCTCCTCCTCCTCCTCTGCCTTGTGCTTCCACTGTGGCCCCGCTGTCAGATGGGAATGCCAGCAGCATCGCGTCTACCAGCGTGCGCTTGTACTTGCGCATCTTGCGATCGCGCTCCAGTGAGTGAATTAAGGACGGTACGTTGTCCTTGTAACGGGGATCCAGCAGCGTGGCCACCCAGTAATCAGCACAAGTTAGAATGTGGGCAACTCGGCGGTCGTTGTGGAGACACTGCAGCATGTGATCGCTCATGTGTGCCAGGCTGCCCAGAGGCGACGAAAGGCTGTCCTTTGTGGGAGGTGTATCGTCCGTGTCCTCTGTATCCCCCCAGCCATGCACCAGTGATGGCCATGAGCTGGCCTGGGTGCCACCCTGCTGTGAACATGGTTCCATCTCCTCCTCCAGCTCCTCCTCCTCCTCATCCTCCTCATCCTCCAGAACTGTGCCCCTGCTGGACAATTGTGTCCCTGGCGTTTGTGTGTGCAGGAACCCACCCTCGGAGCCCCTTGCGAATGACTGCCCTGAAAGCCTTTGAAATGTTACCTCTTCATCCTCCTCCTCCTCATCCTGTGCCACATCCTCTTCTATCATCGCCCGAATTGTTTTTTTAAGGAGGCATAGAAGTGGGATAGTTAAGCTGAGAACGGCGTCATTGCCACTGGCCATGTTGGTGGAGTACTCAAAACAGCGCAACAAGGCACACAGGTCTCGCATGGAGGCCCAGTTATTGGTGGTGAAGTGGTGCTGTTCCGCAGAGCGACTCACGCGTGTGTGCTGCAGCTGAAACTCCACTATTGCCTGCTGCTGCTCGCAGAGTCTTTGCAGCATGTGCAAGGTGGAGTTCCACCTTGTGGGCACGTCACATATGAGGCGGTGAGCGGGAAGGCCGAAGTTACGCTGCAGCCCTGCCAGGCGAGCAGCAGCAGGGTGAGAACGCCGAAAGTGCGCACAGACTTTCTGCAGCAGCTCTGACATATCGGGGTAGTTTTTAAGGAACCTCTGCACCACCAAATTCAGCACATGCGCCAGGCAAGGGATGTGCGTCAAACCGGCTAGGCCCAGAGCTGCTATGAGATTTCGCCTGTTATCGCACACCACCAGGCCGGGCTTGAGGCTCGCTGGCAGCAACCACTCATTTGTCTGCTGTTCCATGCTCCTCCACAACTCCTGCGCGGTGTGTGGTTTGTCCCCCAAACAGGCAAGTTGTAAAACTGCCTGCTGTCGTTTAGCCCTGGCCGTGCTGAAGTTGGTGGTGAAGGTATTACGCTGTCCGGATGAGGAGGCGGTAGAGGATGAGGTAGCGGAGTAGGATGAGTTAGGAACAGGAGGCAAACTGAAGCGCCCTGCAATCCTCGGTGGTGGAAGGACATGTGCCAAATTGCTATCCGCCTCAGGCCCATCCGCCACTGCATTTACCCAGTGTGCCGTTAGGGAGATATAACGCCCCTGACCGTGCTTACTGGTCCATTTATCGGTAGTTAGGTGGACCTTGGCACAGATGGCGTTGCGTTGCGCAGTGCACACCTGATTTTTTCCCCCACTTGGTTGTGCAGGGAAGGGATGGCTTGCCTGGAAAAGTAGTGGCGGCTGGGCACGACGTACTGTGGGACAGCCACCGACATAAGCTTTTTAAAACTGGGCGTCTCCACCAGACGGAATGACAGCATTTCAAAGGCCAATAATTGTGAAATGCTGGCATTCAGGGCAAGGGATCGCGGGTGGGTAGGGGGGTACTTCCTCTTCCTCTCAAGTGTTTGGGAGATGGAAAGCTGAACGCTTCCACGGGACATTGTGGAGATGGTTGTTGGTGACCCAGGTGGTGGTGTTGCTGACAGATCGTCTGTTTGCGGGGTGGCAGGTGCCGGTATGACTACAGAGGTGGCTGGAGCGGCCGAGACTGCAGCAGAAGAGGAAGCAGGATGAGCCAGAGACGTTTCTTGGTTTTGAAGGTGTGTACTCCACTGCAGCTCGTGCTTCTTTGCACTTAGATGCCTGATCATGCAGGTTGTGCTCAGGTTGAGAAGGTTTATGCCTCGCTTCAGGCTCTGATTGCACAGGGTGCAAACCACTTGTGTCCTGTCATCAGCACATTTTCTAAAGAACTTCCACGCTAGAGAACTCTTTTGAGCTGACTTTGGTGCGCTCGTTCCCTTGCTGCGTTGGGCAGTAGCAGGCGTAGTGTCTAGGGCACGGCCGCTCCGCTTCTGCACCCTGCTCCCTCTTCTGCTGTGCTGGTGGCTCTGTGCGACCACCGCCTCTTCCTCCAAACTACTCAGGTCACCTGCATGACCTTCATTCCATGTGGGGTCGAGGACCTCATCGTCCTCCACATCATCTTCCACCCAGTCTTCACCCCTGCCCTCCCTGTCGGTCTCCACAATGCTGAACGCCGCAGCAGTTGGCACCTGCGTTTCGTCATCATCGGAGACGTGCTGTGATGGTCCTTCCATGTACTCATCTTGAGAAATAAGTGGTTGGGCATCGCTGCACTCAATCTCTTCCACTTCTGGGGCAGGGCTAGGTGGATGGCCCTGGGAAACCCTGCTGACAGAGTCCTCAAAAAGAATAAGAGACTGCTCTATGGCTTGGGGCTCAGACTGCTTGCCTGATTTGCAAGGGGGTGAGGTGAAAGACGGTTGGACATTGGCTGCAGGTGCCAACTCTGACCTTTCTGCAGTAGACTGGGTGGGAGACAATGTGAAGGAACTGGAGGCACTGTCAGCAGCAAACCAATCTACTATTGCCTCTCTGTGTTCTGGCCTCATCACTTCTAGAGGCGTATGATGCCCTACCAAATACTGATGCAGGTTCTGTCGCCTACTCACACTTGAGGAAGGTGTTTCACTTGTGCGTGTAGCTGGCACAGATCGACCACGTCCTCTCCTTGCAACAGGAGCTCTAGCAGCAGCACCGCCACGGCCCCTATTTGACGCTCTCCTCATATTTCTGAAATGTAAGATCTTGCCCTAGAAAGGTCTTTATTGAATAGCGGAACAAAAGAACAACAGTATCGCACGGGTGTATCTCACAGTCAAGTATGCAAACTATGCCGCAATTTAATGTTTTTTACACCAAAAGGGTGTGTATTGAATAGCGGAATAGGATAAAAAACTGTGTATCTCACACGTACAAACACAGACTAGGCCCGATTAAATTTTTTCCTACCCTAAAGGGAGGATGAGGAAGAGGAGTATGGAACAGGCAGCACCCTCAAAGCTTCAGAAGTATGAGATGAACCCCAAAAACTTGGAAAGGTGGATCTCACACGTACCGACACAGAATATTCCGCAATTTAATTGAGCCCCAAAGGTTTTTATTGAATAGCGGAATAGGAAATATGATCAAAAAAAAGTGTATGTTTTTCACACGTACAGAAGCACACTAGGCCCCAATTACTATTGTTTGTACACCTAAAAGGATGGATGAGGAGGAGGAGGAGGAGGAGGAGTATAGAACAGGCAGCACCCTCAAAGCTTCAGAAGTATGAGATGAACCCCAAAAACTTGGAAAGGTGGATCTCACACGTACCGACACAGACTATTCCGCAATTTAATTGAGCCCCAAAGGTTTTTATTGAATAGCGGAATAGGAAATATGATCAAAAAAAAGTGTATGTTTTTCACACGTACAGAAGCACACTAGGCCCCAATTACTATTGTTTGTACACCTAAAAGGATGGATGAGGAAGAGGAGGAGTATAGAACAGGCAGCACCCTCAAAGCTTCAGAAGTATGAGATGAACCCCAAAAACTTGGAAAGGTGGATCTCACACGTACCGACACAGACTATTCCGCAATTTAATTGAGCCCCAAAGGTTTTTATTGAATAGCGGAATAGGAAATATGATCAAAAAAAGTGTATGTTTTTCACACGTACAGAAGCACACTAGGCCCCAATTACTATAGTTTGTACACCTAAAAGGATGGATGAGGAAGAGGAGGAGTATAGAACAGGCAGCACCCTCAAAGCTTCAGAAGTATGAGATGAACCCCAAAAACTTGGAAAGGTGGATCTCACACGTACCGACACAGACTATTCCGCAATTTAATTGAGCCCCAAAGGTTTTTATTGAATAGCGGAATAGGAAATATGATCAAAAAAAAAGTGTATGTTTTTCACACGTACAGAAGCACACTAGGCCCCAATTACTATTGTTTGTACACCTAAAAGGATGGATGAGGAAGAGGAGGAGGAGGAGTAGTATATAACAGGCAGCACCCTCAAAGCTTCAGAAGTATGAGATGAACCCCAAAAACTTGGAAAGGTGGATCTCACACGTACCGACACAGACTATTCC
The DNA here is from genome assembly GCF_965119305.1 of Pelophylax lessonae. Taxonomy (NCBI): domain Eukaryota; kingdom Metazoa; phylum Chordata; class Amphibia; order Anura; family Ranidae; genus Pelophylax; species Pelophylax lessonae. Next base: position 133,491,380 of record NC_138775.1, on the reverse strand, counting down.
GCAATTTAATTGAGCCCCAAAGGTTTTTATTGAATAACGGAATAGGAAATATGATCAAAAAAAGTGTATGTTTTTCACACGTACAGAAGCACACTAGGCCCCAATTACTATTGTTTGTACACCTAAAAGGATGGATGAGGAGGAGGAGGAGTATAGAACAGGCAGCACCCTCAAAGCTTCAGAAGTATGAGATTGTGTTCACTGTACTCCACAAAGATTGTGTTCACTGTACCCCACAAAGATTGTGTTCACTGTACCCCACAAAGGTTGTGTTCACTGTACCCCACAAAGGTTTTGTTCACTGTACCCCACACAGATTGTGTTCACTGCACCCCACAAGGATTGTCTTCTCTGCACCCCACAAAGATTGTGTTCACTGTACCCCACAAAGGTTTTGTTCACTGCACCCCACAAAGGTTTTGTTCACTGCACCCCACAAAGGTTTTGTTCACTGCACCCCACAAAGATTGTGTTCACTGTACCCCACAAAGATTGTGTTCACTGCACCCCAAAAGGATTGTCTTCTCTGCACCCCACAAAGATTGTGTTCACTGTACCCCACAAAGGGTTTGTTCACTGCACCCCACAAAGGTTTTGTTCACTGCACCCCACAAAGATTGTGTTCACTGCACCCCACAAAGATTGTGTTCACTGTACCCCACAAAGATTGTGTTCACTGCACCCCACAAGGATTGTGTTCACTGTACCCCACAAAGATTGTGTTCACTGTACCCCACAAAGATTGTGTTCACTGCACTCCAAAAGGATTGTCTTCACTGCACCCCACAAAGATTGTGTTCACTGCACCCCACAAAGATTGTGTTCACTGCACCCCACAAAGATTGTGTTCACTGCACCCCACAAAGATTGTGTTCACTGTACCCCCCAAAGATTTTGTTCACTGCACCCCACAAGGATTGTCTTCACTGCACCCCACAAGGATTGTCTTCACTGTACCCCACAAAGATTTTGTTCACTGCACCCCACAAAGATTGTGTTCACTGTACCCCACAAAGATTTTGTTCACTGCACTCCAAAAGGATTGTGTTCACTGTACCCCACAAAGATTGTGTTCACTGTACCCCACAAAGGTTTTGTTCACTGCACCCCACAAAGATTGTGTTCACTGTACCCCACAAAGGTTGTGTTCACTGCACCCCACAAAGGTTGTGTTCACTGCACCCCACAAAGATTGTGTTCACTGCACCCCACAAAGATTTTGTTCACTGCACCCCCCAAAGATTTTGTTCACTGCACCCCACAAAGATTGTGTTCACTGCACCCCACAAAGATTGTGTTCACTGCACCCCACAAAGATTGTGTTCACTGTACCCCACAAAGGTTTTGTTCACTGCACCCCACAAAGATTGTGTTCACTGTACCCCACAAAGATTGTGTTCACTGTACCCCACAAAGATTGTGTTCACTGCACCCCACAAAGATTGTGTTCACTGCACCCCACAAGGATTGTCTTCACTGCACCCCACAAGGATTGTCTTCACTGCACCCCACAAGGATTGTGTTCACTGTACCCCACAAAGGTTTTGTTCACTGCACCCCACAAAGATTGTGTTCACTGTACCCCCCCAAAGATTTTGTTCACTGCACCCCACAAGGATCGTCTTCTCTGCACCCCACAAAGATTGTGTTCACTGCACCCCACAAGGATTGTCTTCACTGCACCCCACAAGGATTGTCTTCACTGCACCCCACAAAGATTGTGTTCACTGTACCCCACAAAGGTTTTGTTCACTGCACCCCACAAAGATTGTGTTCACTGTACCCCACAAGGATTTTGTTCACTGCACCCCACAAGGATTGTCTTCACTGCACCCCACAAGGATTGTCTTCACTGCACCCCACAAGGATTGTGTTCACTGTACCCCACAAAGGTTTTGTTCACTGCACCCCACAAAGATTGTGTTCACTGTACCCCCCCAAAGATTTTGTTCACTGCACCCCACAAGGATCGTCTTCTCTGCACCCCACAAAGATTGTGTTCACTGCACCCCACAAGGATTGTCTTCACTGCACCCCACAAGGATTGTCTTCACTGCACCTCACAAGGATTGTGTTCAATGTACCCCCACAAAGGTTTTGTTCACTGCACCCCACAAAGATTTTGTTCACTGCACTCCAAAAGGATTGTGTTCACTGCACCCCAAAAAGATTGTGTTCACTGCAGCCCACACACAGAAAAATGGATGTGGATCACTGACACCTGCCTATCTCCTATCCCACACCACACAGCAATATCGATTGTAGTTTGTAGAACACACTTTCCCTAAAATTCAGCAGACTCTGTCCCTAACAGGATTGAGAAGAGATCGTAGATCAGGAGAACTAAGTGCAGACCCCACCCCACACAGCAATATCGATTGTAGTTTGTAGAACACACTGACCCTATAATTCAGCAGACTCTATCCCTAAAATGCCTACAACTCGCCCTGCCTAAACACTCCGACCTGTCCCTCAATTCTATCCGGACACAAATGTTTTTTTCCTGCCTATCTTTCCCTAATCAGCAGCCAGCACGTTGATGTGTGCTCTGTCCCTGATCTAAGCAGCATAATGACGCCGCTGCGGCTGCCTCGAACTTATAAAGACTTGGTCACATGCTTCAGACGGCCAATCACAGCTACTGAGACATTTGCAGGCATGGCTGGGATGGCTTAAGGCACACCAGTTAAACGATTGTTGATTGGCTGTTGAAAGCCCGCCATGAAAAGAGCGCCAAAACATGCAAAACCCGGAAATAAAACAACCGAACACGGATTTTTACCCGAATATACAGTAAAGTGTCCGTGTTCGGGTAACAAAAATTATTCGGTACGAACACGAATAATACAGTCCGTGTTCGCTCAACACTAGTCATCAGTAACAGACACCAACGGTAGATACCTCATCATTGTCAGTTCTATTAATGGCTTTACAGTGACTTTAGTTTCTGTTTATGCCCCCAACGTCCATCAAATTCGCTTTCTGAATCGAATTATGAAAAAATTTGTGCAGTTCAAAAGGGTCCCCTAGTGCTATGTGGTGACTTTAACCTACCCCCCCGGATAGAACCGTGGACATTTCAGCCACCACCAAATGTCATCAATCCCTGCAAGGGTTTATCCATAGAAACTACCTCTACGACATTTGGAGGTGCCACCATCCCTCTGACCGGGAATTCTTCCACCATTCAGTAGTGCATAATACTTATTCAAGTATTGATGTTATTTTATCTGATATGTCGATTCTCCAGAGAGCAGTGGACTCAGAGATAGCCCCAATTACGTGGTCTGACTACGCCCCAGTGAGCGTTGTACTTTCGCTGTCTTCTAAAACATCTTCGCAAAAACCTTGGAGAGCAAATGCTGGAATTCTTAAGATCCCAGAAAATGTAGATTTTCTAAAACACTCCATTTCTGATTTTTTTTTTAAAGATAACCAGGGGTCGGTATCTGAGTCCGCGACTCTCTGGAATGCCCATAAGGCATTCAGTAGAGGGGTTCTGATCCAACTGCAGCGTCGAACAAACAGAAAACACTCGCACATTGTAGACAAACTCACCCGCGACATCACCTCTCCGGAAGCTCAAAACCAAACTAGCCCCTCCGCAGACCTCAAAATCAAGCTCTTATCACTTAGGCAGGAAATTAGATCACATCTCCTTGACACGAATGAACGCAATCGCCGAAAAATTAAGGCCTCTTATGCCACCAACAACAAATCAGGCAAATTATTAGCCACCAGACTTAAAGGGCAATGTCTTAAACACAAAATTAAATATATCATTCACCCCCACACAAACGAGCAGCTCTATGACCCCAGAGACATGGCCAACGCCTTTAGTAGCTACTACGAATCTTTGTACAATCTTAAAGACTCCCAGTCTACGTCGCCTACTCCTGACCACATCAAAAACTTTCTAGACAGCATCTCCCTTCCTACCCTCACTCCCGCACAATCTGCACAACTTAACATCCCCTTCACGGTAGAGGAGGTTTGTGAAGCCATAGCGTCCCTACCAACTGCAAAATCCCCAGGCCCGGATGGCTTGATTAATGACTATTATAAAGCTCCCAAACAGGGGTCTTCAAACTATGGCCCTCCAGTTGTTCAGGAACTACAATTCCCATCATGCCTAGTCATGTTTGGGCATGTCAGAGTTTTACAATGCCTCATGGGATGTGTAGTTCTGCAACAGCTGGAGGGCCGTAGTTTGAGGATCCCTGCTCTAAAGGATGTCCTAGCTCCCCACCTGTGCATGTTGTTTAACGATGCCACCACATCCTCTTCATTCCCAACGGAAATGCTTGAGGCCACTATCATCACCCTCCCCAAGCCAAGTAAGAACCAATCACTCCGCAAAATTTCCATCCCATCTCCTTACTCAATTCAGACATAAAAATCTATGCCAAAATGGTAGCCAATAGACTAATGCCCATCCTCCCACAGCTTATCCACAAGGACCAATCGGGTTTCACCTTAGGTAGACAATCCGCAGACGCAACCAGACGCCTCATTAACATTCACAATGCAAATGCTTCTAGAACGCCTTCTCTGCTCCTGTCACTGGATGCAGATAAGGCATTCGATAGAGTGCACTGGGGGTACCTTCAGGAGGTGATCCGCAGATTTGGTATAAACGGCAGAATGCATGTGGCTATACTAGCGCTCTATTCTCATCCATCAGCCCGAGTACTTGTTGACGACTCCCTTTCCTCACCTTTCTATATTACTAATGGGACGCGGCAGGGATGCCCACTCTCCCCCCTGGTCTTTAATATGGCCATAGAACCTCTGGCCCAAAAAATCCGAACGGACCCCGGCATCACGGGCATAATTATCGGGTCTCAGGAGAACCGCATCAGCTTGTTCGCTTATGTTATCCTGATGGTATCGAACCCAGTCACCTCACTTCCACGAAGGATATCCTTACAGCGTTCGGAGAAGTTTCACTATACAAGGTAAATGAGGCCAAATCCCATATACTTGATTTAGGTGTAGACGGAACAACCAGAAACCTTCTCAATCGGTCACTCCCGTACAAATGGGCAGATGCGGGTATTACCTATCTGGGCATTACGCTTACCAAATCCACATCCCTACTTTTTCAAGCTAATTTCTCTCCCTTCAAGAGCCAATTGGCCACGGAACTGCAATCTTTGGCAAAATTTGAACTTGCGTGGTCGGGACGCCTGGCTGCTTTTAAGATGTGCACATTGCCCAAACTTCGGTACCTATTCAGGTCGCTACCTATCCCCGTCCCCAAGTCATTCCTGCGTTCACTACAGACGATGCGGTCTCGTTATCTGTGGCAAGACAAAACGGTCTTGGTGTGCTAAAGGGATCTTACTGAAATCCAGGGAAGCCGGAGGTGCCTCCATGCCTGACCTGGAAGATTATTACACAGCCTCCATAATCTCCCAGTTGCGCACTTGGTTCCAGCGAACCCCAGACAGCCTCTGGGGAGCACTGGAAAGAGACCAAACCCCTCAAAAGGACCTCTCATCATGGTTATGCAGTAGGAACATAGGGGACAAACTTCCGGAACACATATCGCCGACCATTAGAGCATCGGTCTCGGCTTGGCTACATTTGACACACTCTAGATGGAAACACCTCACTTACCACGATCTCCCTTCCTATGTCCAGCATCCTTCAAGTGGTCCCAGATATGAACCTCAACCGGTGGATACTCCATGGCTGTACCACCTTAGATGCCCTGTATAATCTCGGAGTCCTTAAACCCTTCTCACAGTTAGTGTCGGAATAATGCATTCCCACAATGGAATGGTACCGTTACATCCAAATTAAGTCCTGCCTGACACAAAACCCCCAGCTCAGAGCTCCCCTCCCGAAGAAAATTTGGGATTACCTCACATCCACTTTGTCGAAAGCCAAGGGCATATCTACAATTTATCCCGTCCTCGGTGAGAACGTCCTGACCAAGACTTCCCCCCCCCCCCCCTACTTAAATGGGAAGGAGATTTGGGCACAGTTTTTTCCCAGCGTCAGAGGTCCCTGGCCCTAACCTCAGGTTGTAAAGCCTCCCTGAGCGCTTCTGTCAGGGAATTGCATCTAAAGATATCCTTGAGATGGTATCTCACACCGCATATCATAGCAAAATTCGATGACAACACCCCCCCAACATGTTGGCGAGAGTGTGGTCAGCAGGGTACCAAACATACTGTGGGATTGCCTGCCCATACGAGCCCTATGGTCTGAAGCCTTTTTACTCTCAAAAATTACTCAAATACCCCTAGACCCCTCCCCAGAGCTAGGTCTACTTAATCTGACAATAGAAAAAATACCGCTGCAACTCCGCAAAATAGTATTGAATATACTCCTGGCAACAAGATTAAACATCACTAGGAAATGGAACACCATCCAACCCCCATCATTGCTAGACATTGTCCGTACCACCCAATTGCACTACACATATGAACTGATTATGTCCCCCTCTAGCGAGCATTACCATAAAGAAAGAAAGAAATGGCACCCCTGGTGTCAATGGTTCAGTTCGAATTTTGATGTATAATCTAAGTTGATCACTAGATGGCGCACTTGTTTTTTCATTAGTTGTTGTGAGTGGTGAAGATGTAGGTATAATGCATTGTACTTTTCACCTGCCGATATTGTAGATGTTACGTGCTATCTGAGCTGATAAGATCTGGAAAGATATTGATGATTGAATTCTTCACAGTTTTACCTGTTACACATGTTTTGCAAACCTGCTTGTTTTCCCTTGTTGTATGACAAAAATTACAATAAAAACTATTTGAAATGAATGTATACATGTCTGATTGGTTGTCTTGAAGCCACTCCCTTGTAACCCCCTTCCTTTTGTTCACTTGCTGTAAATAAACCTAGCGCTGCTCTGGAGGGCTCAGAGACTTTCACACACACACTCAGACACAGAGAGACCCTTCAGATGGCATCGATATGACCCAACGTGACGGTTCCTTTGTCGCCGAGTGCGATGGGTTAACCTTATACAAAATAGCTGTACATTGTACTTTTCAATACAAGGGATTAATGGCGTTTGGCACATATTAATATCCACAAGTGCGCTTTTCATTGCAGCAAATTTCAATGCTCCAATCATTTCCACAACAGGTGGAAAGAGACATCCTTCCAATTGTTGTAATGTATTTGACAGCGGGGAGACTCCTCCGCTGTCAGAATACACTAAGCAGTGCTTATTGAAAGGAACAACAAGCTGGCTCGAGAGAAGTCTATCATCAGATCTACATTTCTGGAATGGGAACAGCCATAGATTAATTGAAAATGCGGCCCAGTCCCTGCTGAACTGCTTGAATCGTGATCCATCTATAGCCAGTTTTAGTTTCTCTAGAAAATCAGCAGTCTCCAGTAGAAGAAAAAGGAAGAAGCCTTGACACATCAAATTATAGCCAACCAAAAAAAGAACATGCATTTCTTTGTTTGCATTTAAACATTTTCATGCACAATAAGACAGCATTTTAGTCTTAGATGGTCAAGTTACAGAAGTAATATTGAGCAAGCAACTCTTTGTTAACTACTTCAGTACAAGGCACTTTCACCCCCTTCCTGCCCAGACCAATTTTCAGCTTTCAGCGCTCTCACACTTTGAATGTTAATTACTCAGTCATGCAATGCTGTACCCAAATGTTTCTCTTTTTTTTCACACAAACCAAGCTTTCTTTTGGTGGTATTTAATCACCACTGAGTAATTTATTTTTGCGATACAAGCGAAAATTTTGAAAAAAAAAAAAACACATTTTGTTTTACTTTCTATTATAACATTTTGCAAATAAGTAATTTTTTTTTCATAAATTTGGGCCAAAATTTATACTACTATATATCTTTGGTAAAAAATAACCCAAATTAGTGGATATTATTTAGTCTGTGTGAAAGTTAGAGTCTACAAGCTATTGTGCCAATCATTGAAATTTGATCACGCCTAATCACACCTGATGTACCGTCAGCCTATCGCATTAATTGAGGCCCTGAAATGTCAGGACAGTACAGATACCCCCCCCCCCCCCAAATTACCCCTTTTTGGAAAGTAGACATTCCAGGGTATTTAGTAAGAGGCATGGTGAGTTTTTTGAAGTTTTAATATTTTCCCACAATTCTTGGGAAAATACTTTATTTTTACACAAGATTGTCATAATAACAAGTTATTTCTCACACACAGTATATGCATACTTGCAATCACACCCCGAAATACATTCTGCTACTCCTCCTGAATATGGCAATACCAAGAGTGAGGCTTTTAAACAGCCTGGCCACATACAGAGTCCTAACATGCAAGGGGCACTGTCAGGTGTTCTAGGAGCATAAATTACACACATAATTTCATAAGTTTCACACATAATATCCTAACGACCTAACACACTTTTGAAGGCCCTGGAGCATCAGGACAATCTAATTACCCACATGACACCATTTTGAAAAGAAAACACCCCAATGTATATTCTATGAGGCATGAGTCTTTTGAACATGTCATTTTTTTACACAAGTTTTTGGAAAAATGTGGAAATAAAATTAAAACGTATTTTTTTTTTTTACACAAAGTTGTAAATTTATAAGATATTCCTAACACATAGCATGTACATAGCAAACATTACACCCCAAAATACATTCTGTTACTCCTCTGGAGTATGGCAATACCACAATGTGTGAGACTTTTACACAGCCTGGCGACATACAGAGGCCCAACATCCAAGTAGCACCTTCAGGCGTTCTAGGAGCATTAATTACACATCTAATTTCATTGCAACCCATCACACTTTTGAAGGCCCTGGAGCACCAGTGAGTAAAAAAAATAAAAAAAAAAACACAAAGTTTGGGTTGTCCCCATAAAAGAAAGAGGGGAAATATTCCAATGGGACACTAGTTCTGGGGACCTTGTCATCCCCAAGGAGATCCCTCAATCTGCAGGGATTTCTTCTCACTTCTTGTATGGCTATCGGACAGGAAGTGATGGAAAATCTCGGCAATGGGACAGATGGCAAAAAATATCTGACTGAGTTTATAACCCCCCCCCCCCCTTACTCTATACAAAATAAGTTTTGCTTGTAGTTCTACTTTAAGTGGCTTTTTTCTAGGAAGGGCACTTCCCTTTAACAGGAGAGCTCCATTTGCTTCAACCTGAAACAATAACACAGGGGAACAAATACAATCCCATTTTAAGTGGGCTCCAGCACGAATTGACCCACACCCGTCATGTGACCACCCAAGCTCCCCATGCAAGGTTAAACAACTGCAAATGGAGAGAGGAAGGAGCTCCGAGAACCTTCACCAGTGCAGAGCAGCCCCCCAGCTGTAGCGCACTTCAGCAGCAGGCTTCCATCACCCTGACTCCCAGAGAGGAAGTCACAATAAACCACACACAAAAAAGCCCAATAGTAAGGATAACCGAAAGGCACCCCCCTCACCTGGGCCTGGCTAGTGCATGAGATGAGGCACCTGCTTCTGCCGTAGCAGCCAGCAGTTTCTGCTTTTTCCATGTTGCACAGTGCAGCGTAATTCTGAGAATGTGGAGTGGCCAGGACCCAGAGTTCACATGTGGCAAGCCTCCACCACTATAGCGGCTTCCCTGCACTGAAGGAACCACCTTGTAAGTCCTGGGCTGCATGACACCAGCCCAAATAACTCCATGCAGCTTTGGGCACACAGGCACAGACAACCCGGCTGGCCATTGCTCCCCTGGGCGGGTGAGGGAAAAAAAGGCACTGCAACACCCCCATCATCCAACAGGAGGGAGGTGCTGGGATGGTCAGAAGATCAGAAAAAACCCTGGGTAAGACCCCCCCCCCCCTCCCCACCACGGAGAGAGCATAGTCCCCACTACAAAAGTTGCCTGTAATGGCTCCATTCTGGAGGAAACCGCATAACTGAGGGCATGGTGGAAGAGGTAGAACTTTAAAGCGTACAGCAGAAACATTTTTTGCTCAAGTGTGAGATCTGAGACAATGACCAGTCCGGCGTCTTTGGTTGTTTTTGTATATTTTATATGGGGATGGGAGAAGGGAATGAGTGGGATACTCCTCTGGCTCAACTAGGTACAAATTGGGACATTTGAAGAAAACTTACCGTTAGTGTACCGGTAGCGGCCTTTCTATTAACCCTTCCAGGAAGGCCTACATATGAGAGATTGTGGCTCCACCCTACAGGAAACACAACTAATTTGCAGCTGTTAAAAAGGTCCCACCCATCCACCCATCTTTGAGCTTCAGTAATAGAAAAGTAACTTTCCAACCAAACTTTCAAGGGACACAGTTATTCAATAACATACAGTTATATATATATATATATATATATATATATATATATATATATATATATATATATATATATATATATATATATATATACACACACATACATACACACATACATACACACATTTAACTCACCACCACCACTGGGCGGGAAGTAGGCCGGCCGTCCTGGAAGGGTTAATAGAAAGGCCGTTACCGGTACACTAACGGTAAGTTTTCTCATTTCACCCTTCCAGGATGGCCTACATATGAGAGGATGATAAAGGAATCCATACTGGCCTACCTTAGGGCGGGACCACTGCCTGTAAAACCTTTCTGCCAAAGGCAAGGACTTGTTGAGACAGTACTTCCACACGATAGTGCTTTAGGAAGGTATCTTGACTGGACCAGGTGGCTGCATGGCGGATCTGTTCCCAGTATGCTCCGGCTCCTTCGGCCCAGGATGTTGCCATGCCCCTTGTGGAATGTGCCTTTAGATTTGCTGGTGTGGGGATACCTGACACCTTATAAGACATACTAATGGCTTGCTTAATCCACCTAGAGATCGAGGGTTTTGATGCTTGCAATCCCTTTCTTGGTCCAGAATGTAGAACCAACAGGTGACTAGACCTTCTAAATCCTTTGGTTCTTTCCAAATAGATAAGACACCTTTTTACATCCAGGCAATGGAATTTTCATTCCTTTGCACACCTAGGCTTTTCACAAAATGATGGCAGGACCATCTCTTGTTTTCTGTGAAAAGAGGAAACTACTTTGGGTAGGTACAGGGGATCTGGTCTAAGAATCACTCTGTCTTAGAGAATTAGCATAAAGGGCTCCTTTATGGACAAACTTTGTAAATCTCCCACTCTTCTGGCTGTGGTAATTGCCAACAGAAAAGGTAACTTAATTGACAAAATATTCAGATTAACCTTAACCAAAGGTTCAAAGGGTTCACTAGATAACGTCTCTAGTACTTGAGTTAAGTTCCATACTGGAACATTAGCCCTATTAATCGGGGTCGCTCTTCCCTGAGCTAACAAAAATCTTTTAACGGCTCCAGACTTATCTAAGAAAACAGAAAGTGCCGCTACCTGTACTCTAAGGGTGTTAACTGCCACCCCCTTATCTACCCCATCCTGTAAAAATTCCAGGATAATGGGGATCAAGGCAGAGGAATTCTTCTGACTGCCAAGTACAGAATTTTTTCCAAATTTTGGAATACATTTTCCTAGTAACTTGTTTTCTACTTAGGAGGAGGGTATCAATGACCTTATCTGAACAACCTTTTCCCTTTAGGATTTGGCGCTCACTACCCAGGCTGTTAACTGAAAAAAAACTGTGGTCTGGGGTGAATAAGAGGCCCTTGTAGTAACAGATCCGGAACCTCTGGTAGTTTCCAAGGAGCTGTCACTGATAGGGATACCAGAGTCGCGAACCACGTTCTCTTTGGCCACCAAGGGGCAATCAAGATGAGACGTAGTTGCGGCCATCCACTGAGTCTCTGTAGAACTCTTGGAATCAGATTTTGAGGAGGAAAAGCATAGGCTAGCCTGAAGTGCCATGGCTGTGCTAGAGCATCCAAGCCCAACATACCCTTTTGTTGTGTCAGGGAGAAGAACCGGCTTACTTTTTTGTTCTGCCAAGTGGCAAACATATCCACTTCCGGCTGACCAAACTTTTGAACTAGAAGTTGAAATATTCTGGGATTCAGTTCCCATTCTGTCTGCTTGATGGAATGGCGACTGAGGAAGTTCACTTCCCAGCTGTCCTTCCCTTTTATATGCACTGCCGATAGAGAAATCACTCTCTTTTCTGCAAAGCCCAGTGTCTCCTGAGCTAACTTTAACAGGGTGTTCGATCTGGTCCCCCCTTGATGATTCAAGTAAGCTACTGTTGTAGCATTGCCTGAATGGATTTGGACTTCTTTCCCTGAAATGTCCTTTTCGAATGCTCTTATTGCTTCTCCCACCGCTTTCAGCTCTCTGTAGTTGGATGAGGCCTGACTTATCTGTATATCCCAGGTGCCCTGGGCATGAGCTCATTCAAGATGAGCTCCCCACCCCTCGGAACTTGCATCCGTGGTGATCTTTCAGGGTTGCTCTTGACCCCAGAGTCGCCCTTCCCTCAGATTTTTGAGAACTGTCCACCATTTTAGGGATATTACTTGCGGGGAGAGCGTAATTTTTTCGTCTAGGGACTCTGTTTCTTGTTCCAAGAGAGCAAGTGGAAAAATTGGAGGTGTCATGAGTGCAATTTGGCCCACTCTACAGCTGGGATACAAGCTGTCATCAGACCCAAAATCCTCATGATCTGTCTCCAGGAACACCGAGGATGAGAACAGACATTTTCCACCGCCGAGACCACTTTTTCCACCTTTTCCTCTGGGAGAAAAAGTCCCTTTACTCTGGAATCTATCTATCTTGTACCCCGGATAGACTTGAACCTGTGCTGGCTCTATTGAGGATTTCTCCACATTCATCAGCCACCCTACCGTCTGTAGGACTGACATCACTTTTTGGGTGCCTGCCGTGGCCTGTTTTGCTGATCTTGCAAAGATCAACATATCGTCCAGATAAGGGATCAAACTTAGGCCCTGAAGATGAAGATGGCCTACTACTTCTGCCAAGATCTTCGTAAAGATCCTTGGACTGGCTGCCAAGGCAAAAGGAAGAGCTCTGAACTGCCAGTGTGCAGTTCCTTCTTCCATCACTACTGCGAATCTGAATAATGCTTGATGTTCCGGACAAATTGGGACATGCAGGTAAGCATCCCTTAGATCCAGTGTGGTCATAAATTGATGTTCTGAAACGCATTTTTTCTGACCGCATAAATGTTCTCCATAGAGAACTTCTTGTATATTAGAAATTTGTTTAATTTTTGAGGTTTATGACTAGCCGGAATTTTCCTGAGGGCTTTGGTACCACAAATATGTGGGAGTAAAAGCCTTGGAATACCTGACTTAATGGTACAGGTGTAATCACCCTCTGTTATGCTAACTCTTGAATACCTTCTAGCAGTGCTTTCTTCTTTTGTTTTACTCTTGAGGGATATGTCATTGTTATTTCTGTCACTGGCTGAGAGGAAAACTCCAGTCGGTAACCTTCCCGGATGATCTGGAGAATATAGGGGCTGGTTGAGATGGTTTGGGAAATTGGGAAATGAAATGGGCTAACCTGCCCCCTACCCCGACGCTGGCGTCACTTGGTCTCTTTAGGATTGGGTCCAGGTTTAAGGAAAAATCGGATTTTTGTAAGATCTTACCGTAAAATCCTTTTCTCTTAGCTCATTGACAGACGTAGTCTTCTTGATTCACAAGAACTGGGTTATGTTGTCTCCGCAGGAGTAGGACTAGGCAGAAAGAAAAAACGTTCTGGCTCCACCCTAGGGGCAGTCCCAGAGGGTATATCCTCCCTCTCTCTGCTACAAGGCATCAGTTCTGTCACAAAGCAGCAACAGAGAATTTAACCCAACCCAATGATAGAGGGGCGGGTACTACGTCTGTCAATGAGCTAAGAGAAAAGGATTTTACGGTAAGATCTTACAAAAATCCGATTTTCTCTGTCGCTCATTTACAGACGTAGTCTTCTTGATTCACAAGAACTGGGACATCCAGAAGCAGTGCCACAAATGAGGGGTGGGATTGACAGAAATCAAAATCCAATCTAGAAGGCCCAACCGGTGCCAAACTAGAAGTTTTAAAGGCTCATTATAAACAGAGAATGAGACTCAAATAAAAATTCCAACGGAAAAAAACCCTCGAGGTAGACCACTGGTCTCCTCAAATGGCGGCCTGCAAAACCTTGCGGCCAAACGAGGCATCAGACGATGCCATTACATCAACTTTATAATGTTTTGTAAAGGTATGCACCGACGACCAGGTAGCCGCCTTGCACACCTGGACCACTGACGCCTGATGGCGAAAGGCCCATGACGCACTAAGTGCCCGAGTGGAGTGCGCCTTAACAGGGAACGGGGGCTCCCGACCCTTAATAGAATAAGCCTGTACCACCGTCTGTCTGATCCATTTGGAAATAGTCGCGGCAGATGCAGGCAACCCCTTTTTGGGTCCATCCGGGATCACAAAAAGTGAATCCGTCTTGCGAAACGAGTCTGTCGTTTTCAAGTATACCCTGATCGCCCGGACCACATCCAAGGAGTGTAAAGCAAACTCCCGAGGATGACTGGGCTTAGGACACAGGGAAGGTAATACAATTTCTTCATTCAGATGAAATTCTGAAACCACTTTTGGTAGGAAGGATGGATTCGGACGAAGAACCACCTTATCTCTATGAACCACCAGATATGGGGAACGACAAGATAATGCGGCCAGTTCTGACACCCTGCGTGCAGAAGTGATAGCCACCAAGAAGGCCACCTTCTGGGACAACGTAGGTAGAGGAATCTCCCTAATATCTTCAAAGGGAGGTTTCTGAAGAACCGACAATACTAAATTAAGATCCAAGGGTGGTAACGGCGCGCGCACTGGCGGAGCCAGATGTCGCACCCCCTGGATGAAATTCCGCACCAAGGAATGAGTAGCCAAAGGCTTCTGAAAGAAGATAGCTAATGCTGAGACCTGACCCTTGATAGTACTCAAGGCCAGTTTCTGCTCAACCCCTTGTTGCAGAAAAGCTAATATTCGACTAACCGAATAAGACCGTGGACGGAACCCCAGAGGTTCACACCATGCAATGTAGGACTTCCATGTGCGATGATAAATCTTTCTGGAAGTCGCTTTCCTTGCTTTAACTAAAGTAGGAATAACTGAAGCTGACAATCCCTTGTCCTTCAGCACCTGGGTCTCAATAGCCAGGCCGTTAAAGCCAGCGATCGTAAAGCAGGATGGAAGATTGGTCCCTGAGACAGTAGGTCCTCCCTGAGGGGAAGTCTCCACGGGACGTCCGCCACCAGTCTGACCAAGTTGGCGTACCACGCTCGGCGAGGCCAGTCCGGAGCTACCAGGATTACTGGAATTCCTTCCTCCTCTATCCTGCGAAGAAGTCTTGGCAGTAACCCGAGAGGAGGGAAGGCATACATTAGCTGGTATTGCCCCCACGGGGCGATCAGTGCGTCTGCGGTCTCTGCTAGAGGATCGCGGGAGCGAGCCACGAATCTCTGTACTTTCCTGTTGAATCGTGATGCCAACAGATCCACATCCGGGGTGCCCCAACGTAGGCACAACTGGTGGAAAACTTCTGGATGGAGGGACCATTCCCCCTGATCCAGAGTCTGACGGCTGAGATAATCTGCCTGCCAATTTTCCACCCCCGGAATGAACACCGCAGAGATCGCTGGAACAAAACGTTCCGCCCAGCGAAGAATGCAAGCCACTTCCTTGGCCGCTCGGACACTCTTGGTGCCCCCCTGGTGATTGACATAAGCCACGGCCGTGGCGTTGTCCGACTGGATCCGAACCGGGCTTCCCTGGAGCTGCTCGGTCCAGTGAATCAGACAAAGTCTGATCGCTCTCAGTTCCAATACATTTATCGGCAACCTGGATTCTTCCGGGGACCAAAGTCCCTGGACAGATAACTGACCGAGAATTCCTCCCCATCCGGATAGACTGGCATCCGTGGTCACTATCGTCCAATATATTGGCAGAAATGACTTTCCCTGGCTGAGCATCGGAGACCGAAGCCACCAGACCAGAGATATTCGAGCCTCTGGGTGGGAACCAGAAATTACTTTTGCTGGTTCACCAGCCACCCGAATTCCTGTAAAGAAATTATAGTAATTTCTATGTTTTGTAGCAGGGTCTGAGGAGACTCTGCATGAAGTAGGAGATCGTCTAGGTAACCTAGAATCGATATGCCTCTTTGGCGCAGTAGTGCCAACATTGGGGCCAACACCTTCGTGAAGACCCGAGGAGCCGTGGCGAGACCGAAAGGTAACGCCACAAACTGATAGTGGTTCTCTTCTACGGAAAAGCGTAGAAACCGCTGATGTCCTGCGAAAATGGGAATGTGAAGATAGGCGTCCTTGATGTCTATGGACGCTAGGACATCGCCTGGATGCAGGAAGGCTGCTACTGTGCGAATGGATTCCATCTTGAATTTTCTTATGTTGAGAAAGGAATTGAGTGCCCTTAAGTCCAGAATTGGACGCACTTTGCCCTCTTTCCTGGGTATTGTAAATAGGTTTGAATAAAACCCCTGAAAACGTTCTGTCCAAGGAACGTGGACTACCACTCCTTGTTGTAGTAAATCCGTGACTGCTCTCCGTAGATCTTCTAGACGATCCGGGGATAGTCGGATATTGGAAGGGAAGAATCGCGCCGGTGGGAGAGATCGAAACTCGATCTTGTACCCTGACCTTATGACTTCGCAAACCCACTTGTCCGGGATTCTGGAAAGCCATGGATCCGGGAACCGGCGAAGACGTCCCCCCACCCCAGTTATGGGTGGGGGCGCACCTTCAGGCTTTGGACGATTTATCTTCAGGTCTGGAGGGGGCGGGCTTTTGCTTGCCCGACCAACGTCCCCTGAAGCCTCCTGAAGGAGCTTTGGAGGACTTAATTTTTTCACCCGCGGGACGAAAAAACTTTTTGTGAGCAGAGAAAGAAGGCCCTCGTCTTTGACGAGGTCCTTTACCTTTAACATTTTGCGGTAAAAAGGTGCTCTTTCCTCCCGTGAGATCCTTAATGATCTCATCTAAGTTGGCTCCAAATAGACGCTCTCCTAAAAAGGGGATATTAGCCAATGCTTTTTTGGAACCTTGGTCGGCTAACCAACCTTTTAGCCACAGTGTACGCCTGAGAACCACTGCTGAAACTGATGCTCGCGCCAATAATGGAGTGGCGTCTAACGCCGCATCACACACAAACTGTAACCCCTGTATCATTTGTTCCAACAAATCTGATACCGCCTGAGGGACTTCTTCCAATTCCCGGCGCAACCACTTGGTCCATTCAGTTACAGTCTGCGAAACCAGTCCAATAGCAATTATTGGTCTGAAAGCTGATCCAATCAAGGAAAACATGGTGCGAGACATAGCTTCTATCTTGCGATCCACTGGATCTTTAAAAGACGGAGCGTCTTCTAAAGGAATAACCGTGGCTTTATTCAATCTAACAATTGGTGAATCCACCACAGGTGGTTCTGTCCATTTCTTAATGAGGGTTTCCTCAAACGGATAACGCCTGTTAATGCGTTTAGAAATAGCAGAAGTGCGTTTTGGCAGACTCCATTCTTCTTTGATTGGATTGCCAAAACATTTGGGCAATGGAAAAACCTTCGCTACTTTGATGCGTTTTTTAGTCCCAAAGGGGATTTCAGTTTCAGCTATTTCCGACGGAATACCCTGTAATCTTAAGGTTTCTTGAACAGATACAATGAGTGCGTTTACCAACGCTTCCTCTCGGGCTATGGCTGATGCCGAAACATCCTCCTCACTGTCTGAAGAGACAGTACCCGAGACACCAATCCCAGATGAAGTACCTGCAACTGTAGAAATAGGCTCAGATTCTGAATCCGAAGTTTCAGATAATAAGGGGTTAGGCGGGGGTCGCTTTCTTGCGCCCTGTCCCTGACAAGCCACTTCCACCCGGGACACAAAAGTTTCCATAATAGCTGACAATAATTCAACCGTCAGTGGGGTGCTGGAGGATCCTGCAGACACCTCGAGGGGATCCGGTGGAGATACATGAGTGGCAGGGTCCATGTTAATTCAGGACACCTCTGCCAGAAAAAACAAAAACTTTTTTTTTTTTTTTTTTTTTTTTTAAATAAAAAATACCTCTTTTTTTTTTTTATGTGTATCCACCTAGCGCAATAGCGCCCCTCAGAGTACCTGCTTCTCGATCCCCACAGAGAGAGGGAGGGACCCTCAAGGCTCACCACCCGATGCAGAGAAGTTTCCAACCAACTGCAGTCAGCGTCTGTCTTTTACAGACTGGAAAGAGCTGTGTTAGTTTTCCCAGGTAGAAGGACGTGGCTCCGCCCCCTGTGTACGCCTTCCGGCGTTCCCAGCTCTCCACGAGGTAGCTGGGCTCATCAAACATGGCCGCCCCCATACAGGAGACAATAGACTCCAAAAACATGGCGGTCGGCGTGACCTGAGGACATTCATGCACCCGGTCTACGGCAAAATGGCGGCGGACTGCCAAAATCGTTTTTCCCAGCACATCCACCTGCATCTCTGCTAAATGGCGGTTTATCGATCTGCAGGAGGTACACTACAATTAAGGTAGGATTATACCTCCTATGTCTGCTGTAATACTACAGTCTGCTGGGTAGAGTGTTAGCTCTCAAACCAAGTCCACTTCCCACCAAACACATGCTGTATTTACAAGGGGGACTTTTAGTGTCAGACAGATACTGACCATGTATGGAGGGGCCCATAATTCATACTGCCTCATAACGAGGAAAAAAGGGGATGTTTACTCACCATACCGAACCGACAGGCACCCTCTCTTCACAATACCCTCTCCACCGGGGTGGGGGGTTGTGGACCACTCCGGACGCCTCGACTCTCTGGTTCCTGGCGTCCAAGCGAGATTTTTAACTCGCAAGGTCAGTCCCTCCAATGGGACTCCGTCGTGGCCGACCCAGCGCGGAGCTCTGGTCTGCACGCGCTCGTAGGCAGAAACCGGGGTGACCACTGGATCTCAACATCCAGCCCGTCGCCCGGCCCCGCATACTTACTTGAATGTGTCACGGCCGACCAAGCACAATGCAATGGTCTGCGCGCGCTCGTAGGCCGGCTGGGGTGACCACTAGTGTCGCCCAGTCCGGCGTATTTGCTTGAAGATCTCACAGGAAAAAACACTGGAGAAAAAACTACCTAAAAAATATTTTTTCTAAAAAAAAAAATCTTGCCAGGACCAGAGATCCCAGCAAGGAACTTAGGTCCTTACTCCTGACTAGACAGAAAAAAACTGATGCCTTGTAGCAGAGAGAGGGAGGATATACCCTCTGGGACTGCCCCTAGGGTGGAGCCAGAACGTTTTTTCTTTCTGCCTAGTCCTACTCCTGCGGAGACAACATAACCCAGTTCTTGTGAATCAAGAAGACTACGTCTGTCAATGAGCGACAGAGAAAGCAAGTTAGCTCCTTGTTTTCCCTTTGCCGGACCACCTCTCCTGGTTTGCCCCCTGAAAGGCCTTTGTTGGTTTCTGTCTTGGAAGTTCCGAAAGGAATACCTCCCCAACTTGTCCTTCCTCTTAGTAGGGATTTTTTTACCCTTCTCTGAGGATCTGGATAAAACATCATCCAGCCCAGAGCCAAACAAAAAAGACCCTTCATAAGGTAATGCGCAAAGTCTCAGCTTGGAAGATATATCTCCTTCCCATGCTTTGACCCAAACTGCCCTCCTAGCAGAATTCATCAGAGCTGCTGTTCTTGCAGAGGCTAATATTGACTCTACTGCTGAGTCTGCTAAGACACCGCTTTCCCAATCACAGATAGGGAATCTAGTAAGTCTTGTGATCCCTCCATTGTAGAGATATGTTTTGACAATTCCTTGATCCACAAATCTACATTTCTGGCCATACAGGTATCTGCTAGGGCTGTAGTCATATTATATGAGTTAGAAGCCAAAGCCTTTTTTAGTAAGGATTCGATCTTGAGATCCATGACACCTTTAATGTGACCAGCATTTTTAAAGGACAAATCTGACCTCTTTGATAGCTGGGCCAGAGGAGCGTCTAGTTTAGGGCTTTTTATAAACTCCTCCAATTCCTGTTCCTCAAAAGGATACCTTCTTTTCCAGTTTTTTGGTCTGGATAAGGCATTCATAGGAAATTTCCATTCCTGGTCAATCATGTCCTTTAAAGACTGGTGGATGGGAATTGCTCTGTACTGGGCTCTTCCCAAGCCCTTGTACACTTTATCCTTAATGGAAGACTCTTTGACCGGAGTTGGGATCCCTTCAGTGGCATGCACCACTTTAAGGAGACCCTCCATACACTAAAGGAAAGAGACTCTTGTTTCTTTTGAAACTATCCCTTTCCTTCTCATTGTCACTGTTTGACTCCTTGTCTGAACTGGATGGGGATCTAATGTGACTAGTGCCTTCCCCTGGATCCTCCTCCTCCCTAACTTGTGATGAGGGAATGGGTTGGGATCCTGACGAGAGAGGAGGGTCCTCTTGACCACACACTATCCTGGGAGGATAACCTATCCCTTGATATTTCCTCTGTCTGTGTTGGGGTCTGAGTGATAGCTGCTGCAGTCCTAAATGACTGAATAGTAGCCAACATCTCATCCTGCATTGATTTAAGGAAACCTTTCATTAAAACAGATGCTTCTTGCCCTGCCAATTTATTAATACATGTATGGCACAATGGCTTTAAGTAAGACCTCGACAACTTATCCCCACAGTTACCACACTTTCTAGTCATGTTAGTGCTGGTGTTAGATGGGGGTCTGGTCTGGCAGGTGCCTCCTGTGTAGCTGGAAGACCTGTGCATAGACACAAGAAGAGAAAACATTTGTTTGCAACAGACATATTTAGTCTAACACTGCGGCTGCTCAATCAGGAAAGAAAAAGGCATGACTGTCTCCTATAGACAGCAGTCAGCCCCGCCACCACTGTAGTCACTTACCCAGTTTTTCTGAGTTTCCTACAGCCACCTGCACTGACGCTTTCTCCTCTGTGGGAAGTGCGGTCGTTCGAGTCTCTTTGGGGTGTTTCAGCCCCTTCGTAGCCATGAGTGCTCGTGGATCCGGCGTCTCCTCCCTCTCAAGCTTCCTTCCGGGTACTGCTCGCTCCTCCTCTTCTGACCGGAACTTCCTTTTCCAACTCTTTGGTGGGAAATTTGAAATTCTTACCGTCCAGCAATAGAGGAGCAATGGAAGAGACTCTTCCTGCAGAGACAACACGTATGGAGGGACCTTCTCCTTAAGGTAACCGACTACCCGACATGTTTGGCGACCTGTAAGTTCCTGTTTCCAGGACACAGATAGGGAGGAACCTCTCATAGGCTGTCCGTACCTGTCTTACAGGGGTACCTATCAGACACTCCTTTGCCTTCAGGTCAGAGAAAAAAACAAACGTTCCGGTGTAAGGTTGGAAACACAACTGAACTGAAGCTCAAGGATGGGTGGGACCTTTTTAACAGCTGCAAATTAGTTGTGTTTCCTGTAGCGTGGAGCCACAATCTCTCATATGTAGGCCGTCCTGAAAGGGTGAAATGAGAAAAATGCATTTAAGGGCTGGCTTGACGCTGGCTGAATGCCGGTCAACGCCCATAGGCGCTCGAGAATCTGACTCACTGTCGGTGAACTTAAACTTGACTTCTGACACTTCCTCACAGCTCAAAAGTCCTTTAAAGCACTCCCTGTAGACTTCACTGACCGAGGTAATCTCTTGTAATGCTGCAGCAACTGTTAACACTGTAAACACTGCACTGTATACTCTGCACTTCAGGGTCCAACCACTGGCACCCCCTTTATTTTGCTCCTGCACCAGCTAGCTAGCTCCTGGATCCCTCTGACCTTCTCCACAGTGGTCCCCTCTGCTAGGCAGACCCCCAGCAGCAGTTTACAGTACTCGTGACTGGGAATGCTTGCCTGAAACTCGACCCCTCACAGCTCCACTGGTCCTCAGCACACTGGATCCTCTCCTGCAGCTCAGCCCTGTGTCCCCTCAGGCAAGCTGCCTGAGACACCTGATTCCTCCTGATAGGAGGAGAGACACTTATCGCCTCTCCTGGGACTCTGCTTCCTGCCAAAGACAATCTGTCATGTGCTCCCCACAGACTTATACCCCTTCCCAGAATGCTCTGCGGCAGAATCTGCCCTTCCAGGATGGATACAAGCCCAGGTGTGCTATTGGTCAGGTTTCCTCCACTGCCCAATGAGAGCCCTCATTGGGACACAATGGGGAGACTCCCCAACACAACAGGCACACCTGGGAACACATACAAGCCTAGATGAAAATCATGGCCCTGCTGGTAAGACTATACTTTATCTTAGCACCTACCATGGAGGGTGCATATATATATATATTAGTGTGACAAGTGCCATGGGCTACTGGAGGAGTGTGGAGGCCAGCCTCCTGCCCACGGACTACGGGCCCTGGCTTGTAGGGGAGTGCACCTCTGTGTGGGGGTATATGCTGGAGGACCATGGGAGTAGTGTTGCTTTGGACTCAAATCCATGTCACCCCAAGATACAGACTCAGACTGGGATCAATGTTACAGGCCTAAAGCGGCCTGTTGCCGCAGAGGACTTCTCCACACATTGAGAGACTAAAGAGATGCTAATGATGTCTACTGTGGGGATGTGTATTGACAGTTATAATAAGGGGTGTTGAAAATGGAGATGGGCAGTCAGAGCCTACGTCTTCTGCTTTCATCTGTTTAGAGGTTAAGTGTGTTCACATTTCTAGGAAAGTGTATTCAGCTATGTTTGGGCTGGTTGTTTGTGGAGTCAATTATGATAATGCTAATCCTGTCTGAGCCTGCAATGTCATTCACCTGTTTCTGTCCAGATGGCCAGGTATGTTAATTATGTTCTGTATACAATACATTTGCATGATGTAATCAAGCACCTAAAACTGTATATATTGGAAGTGAGTAGGTGAATAAAGTGTCTTTTGTTTTACCCTTCATTGAGCTTAGGCTAATGTTTGGGGGGAATTGAGGGGCCAGGTCACTGCATCACGTGAGAATCTGGAGACCTAAGACCGAAATACTTGGTCCAAGTATTGGGGATCGGTTACATACATACATACATATATATATATATATATATATATACATACACACACACATACAGGTCCCTCTCAAAAAATTAGCATATTGTGATAAAGTTCATTATTTTCTGTAATGTACTGATAAACAGTAGACTTTTATATATTTTAGATTCATTACACACAACTGAAGTAGTGCAAGCCTTTTATTGTTTTAAAATTGATGATTTTGGCATACAGCTCATGAAAACCCAAAATTCCCATCTCAAAAAATTAGCATATCATGAAAAGGTTCTCTAAACGAGCCATTAACCTAATCATCCGAATCAACTAATTAACTCTAAACACCTGCAAAAGATTCCTGAGGCTTTTAAAAACTCCCAGCCTGGTTCATTACTCAAAACTGCAATCATGGGTTAAGACTTCCGACCTGACTGCTGTCCAGAAGGCCATCATTGACACCCTCAAGCAAGAGGGTAAGACACAGAAAGACATTTCTGAACGAATAGGCTGTTCCCAGAGTGCTGTATCAAAGCACCTCAGTGGGAAGTCTGTGGGAAGGAAAAAGTGTGGCAGAAAACGCTGCACAATGAGAAGAGGTGACCAGACCCTGAGGAAGATTGTGGGGAAGGACCTATTCCAGACCTTAGGGCACCTGCGGAAGCAGTGGACAGTCTGGAGTAGAAACATCTAGAGCCACCGTGTACAGGCGTGTGCAGGAAATGCGCTACAGGTGCCGCATTCCCCAGGTCAAGCCACTTTTGAACCAGAAACAGCGGCAGAAGCGCCTGACCTGGGCTACAGAGAAGCAGCACTGGACTGTTGCTCAGTGGTCCAAATTACTTTTTTCGGATGAAAGCAAATTTTGCATGTCATTCGGAAATCAAGGTGCCAGAGTCTGGAGGAAGACTGGGGAGAGGGAAATGCAAAATGCCTGAAGTCCAGTGTCAAGTAACCACAGTCAGTGATGGTCTGGGGTGCCATGTCAGCTGCTGGTGTTGGTCCACTGTGTTTTATCAAGGGCAGGGTCAATGCAGCTAGCTATAAGGAGATTTTGGAGCACTTCATGCTTCCATCTGCTGAAAAGCTTTATGGAGATGAAGATTTAATTTTTCAGCACGACCTGGCACCTGCTCACAGTGCCAAAACCACTGGTAAATGGTTTACTGACCATGGTATTACTGTGCTCAATTGGCCTGCCAACTCTCCTGACCTGAACCCCATAGAGAATCTGTGTGATGTTGTGAAGAGAAAGTTGAGAGACGCAAGACCCAACACTCTGGATGAGCTCAAGGCTGCTATCGAAGCATCTTGGGCCTCCATAACACCTCAGCAGTGCCACAGGCTGATTGCCTCCATGCAGAGGCGTAACTAGAACCTTCAGGGCCCCGATGCAAGAAACCATGAAGGGCCCCCCAGACTCCTGGCCGGGGAACTTCCCTTCAAGCCCGGGGCTCTTCCCACTAATCCTGGGGCTCTTTACTCTCATTGCATGGCCTTTTATTATGGTCCCGCATCAGGATCCTTTCACAAGTTCTGCAGTGGGCCCCCTTCCTGCAATCTTGGGGCCTCCCCACAGTGGTGAAATGCCAGGGCCCGGTCGCAAGTGTGACCTTTGAGATCCTAGAAGTTCACCCACTGGTTTGCTACCGGGCCCCCTGGAGCATGGGGCCCGGTAGCGATTGCAACCCCTGTAGTTACGCCCCTGCCTCCATGCCACGCAGCATTGAAGCAGTCATTTCTGCAAAAGGATTCCCAACCAAGTATTGAGTGCATAACTGAACATAATTATTTGAAGGTTGACTTTTTTTGTATTAAAAACACTTTTTTTATTGGTCGGATGAAATATGCTAATTTTTTGAGATAGGAATTTGGGTTTTTCATGAGCTGTATGCCAAAATCAATTTTAAAACAATAAAAGGCTTGCACTACTTCAGTTGTGTGTAATGAATCTAAAATATATGAAAGTCTAATGTTTATCAGTACATTACAGAAAATAAGGGACCTGTATATATATATATATATATATATATATATATATATATCTGCACATCGCATCTGAACTCTGCTCTGTTGGGACCACAAACAGCACAGTCCAGGGGGGTAGAGCAAAGAGTCAGTTGGCCGACAGTCACCAGCTCTCTGCTCACGGAGCTCTGAGAACTGAGCGATCTGCAGTCTTTGATCGCTTGGTTCTAAGTCTTCGAGCCAGCAGGAGAGGACTAAGGCTGCATCTACATAATCAAGTATGATTTTTGAAAAAAAAAAAAAAAACCTTTTATGTTCCAGGCATGTGGTATTTAAGGAATGAAAAAATATAATAGCCAATTTTGAGTAGTCCTACAAAGGTGCAGAACTTGAGCTGTAAGGAGCAGGGTGTCAATTTGAAGATTTGATAGATAGATACAAGAAACACTTTCAAGAACATCGGAGAATGGTAATGGCTATTCAACAAGAAAAAATAGACTTGTCTAAAGATATAGTATTGACTTCCCAAATATCACAGCAAAAAAGGACTTTAAAGCAGGGTTTCTCAACCAGGGTTCTATGGAATCACAGGTTCTAGGATCCTGCCCAAATCTTACAGGAGCTGCAGAGGTGAACCATCCATCATTCACCCCCCCCCCCCCCCCCCACTAATGCTTTTAAATGTTATACCACAGACTCTTAGTGTGTTTATCCATGGAATAATTGCTAATACATTAAACAGAGGAGCACTGGATGCTGTGTGTCATTTTTATACATTTCTTTGTTTCAGGGCTCTATGGAACCCTAGGGTTCCTCCAGAGGATACCAGGTGAATATAGTATAAAAAATTACACATGCATACCCTTCTTCCACCAAGACTTTTCTTTTCATAGGTGGAAGGGTATTTATACATGTCATTTCTTATACCATTTTCATTCAGATATTTGACATTTAAGGTTTTTAGTATGTACTTAATTGAACTTCGTCGTTTGATACACCACGTGTGTCCTGTGAAAGCAACTTTCCTTTGGCATTCTTAGTCACCATTTTTCTTTTGTATTAATACTTATGCTGCAGGGCCCGCACTGACTGCGTTGGCATGTTTCTATGGTTTACACAATTTTACCTCTTTATTAGCAGTAAAAACAGACGGAGGTTCACTGTGTCCATCCCACTGGATAGTGCATGAAATAAAATACTGCATGGTTGCATGAAATAAATATAGCATATTGCAATGAAATGGTGTGAAGAAAAGTCTGGTTGGCCACACTTCCATAAAATCACCTTAATTGACACATAATTCACGCTGACAATCCACAATGTACAAGGGGAGGCCAATAAGTTCTTACCCTCACCATGATCTAGATGTGCTAGGTATTTGGATATTTGCAGGTTTTTAAGTGGATATCTTTGTAATCTGCATGCCAATTTGTGGTGAATTATAGTTCGAGTCAAGAGAAATGCGTTCCAAGGTTACTGACAACTTTCCAAAAACAGCAAAGAGTAGAATTTGCACAAAGCATTTTGAACCTGTACCACAACAAGGAGGAGGACTTTTTAAACAGATTAGTGACCATGGGTGAAAGCTGGGTATATCTATATGACCCTGAGACTAAAGAAATGAGTAAAACGTGCTTAATCGCCCACCACCAAAAAGGATAAGGTGCAACATTCATTCAGCAAGGTCATGTTGTCAGCTGGTTTTCCTCCAAATCTGCATACTTCTATGCGGATGGTAGTAAAGATCTATTCGACAGATGTGAGAAGCGTGTAGACCATAGGAGGTAGATATGTAGATAAGAGTTAGTGGACTACATTTAGAATCCCTAGCACATCTGGATCTTGGTGAGGGTAATAAATTATTGGCCTCCCCTTGTACAGATGAGAGAATTTAGCCACCAGCTAAGTGGCTATATTCCCTCATTTGTACAAAGTTTATTTTATAGAAGTGCAACCAACCAGATTTTTTTTTTTCACACCATGACTTATGTGACAAACATGGCCAGCACCCATTAGTGTGCAGTAGGGGTGAGATAGGTGAAGACTCACCTTGAGCTGTGCTTCACGGTCTATAATTTGATGAAATAGAGCATGCATGCGGTATTTTAGTAGCTTTTTTTTTTTTTGTGTGAATTGCAATATAAAAGCTATTTTACCTCAAATTGTAAACAGGAAAATACTGCTTCGTAAATGGAATGGAGCCCACAACTTAAAAAAAAAAAAAAATGTCACTTAAATGTCCCGCAGATTACAGCATTTATAGACTAAATTTGATACATACCTCTAATTTCCCAGCATTTGACCCTCACAGCACCGTGTTGTCATTGTTCAGCCTTGATGGTCATTTCACCATCTACAAAATAAAGAAAAGATTTGTCGTTGTAGAAAACAAATTGACAGAAATTCCATTTCTACTCCACACATTATTCATACACCACAATCATCAAAAAACGTCCCCAAAACAAAGCAACAACATAAGACTACGTAACCTCTTTCATTTCATTCCTCCGGCAAAAAGTCTACATTTTTCAAGAGTAACAAGTTCCCCCCCTACAATTTTCTGCACCATGCTGTAGCCCCAGTTCACATGATGCGGAAATCAGCGCTATTCCAGTGTGGATTCCCGCATCCGATCTCCCTTGCAGGCAGTTCACACTGCCTTCTATGAACTGCTGTGGGTGTCAATATAAAGTTAATGACAACCCCAGATCAGTTCGCAGATCGCAGTGTGAAATGTTAATTCGGATAGAAAACAAATCGCATGGGTGTGATCCAATTCCAGTGCGGAAAAAAAAAAGTTTCTTGCATTATTTTCATGTGAATTCATTGCGAGCTCACCCATACAACTGTATGGCTGAATTAGCATTGCACAGCAGTGCAGTGAGAATCGAATGCAATGTCTGACATCACAGCAGTGTGAACCCAGGCTTAGAGCATTTTTTTTGCCACCTGCATACAATTTGGATACCAAACTAGAATACAATATGCTCATACACTCTCAATCGCAGAACGATCGGTCTCTACCACCTTCTGTTCCAAGCCATTCTTCCTAAGGAGTCTCAAAAAATAAACGTTGCTGTGATTTCCTAACCTCTTCTGGACTGCCCCATGTACATTTACTGCAGCGGGGCGGCCTCTTTGTTTGAAATTTCGTACCTGTATGTGATTTCACCCTTCCTCATCTGGGGCGCCTCCGGCGACCACCTCATCCTGTTACACCCAAACACACATGAATTACACATGTTCTAAGGCTGATTTAATGCAGATAAGGCACCAAGTGAGTTTAATTACCACAGAACCTGTGTAGTTAAAGGGGTTTTTAAAGCAGTGCTCCCAATCACTGCCAGCCCCTCTGCTAGGACAACATGTAGTATATGCTGTATGTTTTGAAAAATTCATCTTCTAAATTTCTTAATCCTTCTCCCCCATCAGCGGTCACGTGACCGCCCGTCGCTCTCTTTATCTGATGTATTTACTAAAGAGGGAGGGGCCGAGATTTCTTAATGACATCTGCCAGGCAGTCACGTAACCTCCCTTTGTAGTGTATACATTGGAGGAAGAGAGCGACGGGCGGTCACATGATCGCTGATCTGGAGAAGGATTGAGGTATTTAGAAGATTCATTTTACAAACCGCATACAGTATATACGACATGTTATCCTAGCAGAGGTGCCGACAGTGATTGGAAATAGTAATGTTTGCACCGCTCAGGACAGTGCTAGAAAGGGGCGGCTCAATCACAGTGTACAGGCGGGAGGGGGAGGGGGACACATGAGACAGAAGAGAGAGTGGATGATGGAGGCACGTAAACTTGACCATGATACACCGTGGACAGTTTACAGGGGGGAGGGCAGAACCAGGCAGGATCAGTCAGGTATTGCAGGTGATAGAAGGGGACAAATGACACAGCACAAGCACTGTGCGGTTATCCATGCTTTAAAGAAACGGGATATTTTTCTTTTCTGGGTAACAAACATCCTAACCACTTCCGGGACCGCCCGCTGCAGTTTTATGTTGGTACTTTGATGTTAAATACCGGTGTTATGGCAGCAGCTTGCTGCCATAACCCCGGTATTTTCTTACAGGTTGGGTGGTCCTCTCACATAAAAGTGGTCCCAGTGGTGAATTCACGTGGGATCACTTAGGGGGGGCAGAAGAGGTGCCCCCCCCAGTCATTTTTCCTGCTTACCGGAGCCGTTGGTAGCAGAGAAAACGATCCGGTCCGACCATGTCCCAGGCAGGAAGTCAGGTGAGGGCAAGATGGCCCCCACTTAACTGTATGGCTATGAGGACCGCAGTGACCTCATACATCAATTTCTCCCAATGGCCCATTTTTTCCATGCTGAAATAAAAAAAATACTTTTTTTGCTTTTTAGTGTAGATGCGAGATTTGATTTCTTTTTGACCCCAGATCTCACATTAAAGAGGTCCTGTCCTGCTTATTTCTATTACAAAAGAGGTTTACATTTTTAAAGCATCGCCTTTGGAGATTTTTAAGTACCAATATTTGTTCCCATTCCACGAGCGTGCGCAATTTTGAAGCATGACATGTTGGGTATCTATTTACTCCGCTATTACATATCTTTCACATTTATAAAAAAAAATGGGCTAACTTCACTGGTTCTTATTTTTTTTTATTAAAAAAAGTGAATTTTTTCCAAAAAAACTGCATTCGTAAGACCGCTGCGCAAATACGGTGTGACAAAGTATTGCAATGATCCTTATTTTTTTCTTTAGGGTCTCCGCTAAAAAAAAATATGTTTGGGGGTTCTAAGTAATTTTCTAGCAAAAAATACTGATTTTAACTTGTAAACAAGTGTCAGAAATAGGCCTGGTCCTTATGTGGTTAATACGCGTTCAGGTATAAAGGGATGAGGTGGCAACCCTAGACCAGCTCCCGCTGTGACAGGAGCCAATTAGCGGGTCCGGTGGACCCACCGATTGTTACCAAGGCAAACAGAACGGCAGTCTGCCTATGTAAATAAGGCAGATGGCAGTTCTGTGACAAGAGAAGTCAGGGATCCTATGTTTTTGCTAAGCAGGAACACAGATTTCTGTCTTCTTACAGTACAAGCCCATCCCCCACACAGTTGGAAAACACCCCCTAGGGACACATTTACCCTTTGATCACCCCCTGATGTTAACCCCATCCCTGCAAGTGCCATTAGTACAGTTGCAGTGCATATGTTTTAATACTGATCACTGTAGTAGTGTCACTGGTCCCCAAAAAGTGTCAGGGTTTATTTACTAAAGCTAAAGAGTGCAAAATTAGTCCCATTGCTGCATAGATGCCAATCAGTTTCTAACCTCAGCTTGTTAAATTAAGCTTTGGCAGAAAAAAAAAACCTGGAAGCTGATTGGTTCTGTGCAGAATTGGGACTAATTTTGCACTCTCTAGCTTTAGTAAATACACCCCTTCATGTACGATTACCTGCCGCAATATTGCAGTCGGCTATAAGTCGCTGATCACCGCCATTACTAGTAAAAAAAAATAAATAAATACAATATAATAAATACAATACCACATAGTTTGTAGAAATTTGCTCAAACCAAATCAATATACACTTAATGTCGATTTTTTTTTTTTTGAATTTTCATTTAAAAATTGTCAATTTTTTTTTTTTTGTTTATAGAGCAAAAAATAAATGCAGAGGCGATCAAATACCACCATAAGAAAGCTCTATTAGCAGGGGGGAGGGGAGAGGTTGGGGGGGGCAATGATGTAAAATGGGTCTGTGATGGCTGCGGACCACTAGAAGATTGAGCCAAAGTGCATTAGTCTTCACCTGTAATATCATGCAAACAGATAACATTTAGGGCTGATTTACAGTCAATGCATTTTTAAACAGTTGGCAGTATGAACGCATATGTAAAAAAAAATGAATGTATTCCAATTAGCTTAGTTTATAGCATGGCAGTGCTTTCGTCTGCATGTTAAAAAAAGTACAGCATACTGCACTTTCTGCAAAAAAAAAAATGCATTGCAAACATACGTAGATGCATACAAAAAAAATTAACAAAAAAAAAAATTATTCCAAAAAACACTGCAAATGCGCCAAACACGCACTGGGAATGCATGTAAACGCACAACCAATATGCTTGCAGAAACACACAGTTAAAGCGGATATTGTGTATATGACCCCTAGGGTACATTCACACAAGTATTAGTGTATTAATAAATTCTACAAGCAACATTTCCTGCAACGCACATCTTTCAAATGGGTGAATAACAATTTTGACAATAAATGAAACCTGCACTGGAGCTCAGCAGCAGCCAGAGAGCCAGGCAACTAGCATTTTCAGCAGGAGAGATCCACAGTGGCAGGCCACTGTCTCTCCTTTCCTGAAAATGCATGTTTAGTTTTTCTTATTTCTAACACCAGTCTTAGTCAACATAAAAAGTTCTAGAGAAACTGAGCAGGCTGTAAAATGGTTTATAGTATGGGTGACTGTTCAGTATGCATCTAAGTTTAGGCACATAGCAAGGTGCAATAACCATAGCAGCCAATCAGCAACTGACCTATGCTGTTTTCCAGCAGTCATGTGATTGTTTGCTATAAGGGCACACATTGTACTATATATAAATAAAGCCCCAATTGTCACTGAGCTATTATTGAACACCAATGGCTAGGGGTTGCATGCATTCCATTGATCACCAGTATATTGATTTTAGCAGGGGTTCCCTTGCTGTGAAAAGGTCTATGTGGTGCAAGAGCTTATCTGCTTGAATACAAACCATTAAGGCAGGCCCCAGCATAACATAGTTATTAGTAAATTTTAGGAGATTATACATGAATATTGGAACATGTACAGGATTTGTTACATTTTAACAAAGTGCAGAAAAAAAAATAAAGTTTAAACTGTAGTTTTTAAAATCAACATTGCAAACATAATCAAACAATACTTACCAAACAAACATGGCGGCAGCAAACCATGTGCTCACATCTGTAGGCCAAAGGGCAGACTGCTTCACAAGTGGGCGTATTTATAGGTAAATCAGCCTTTTTTTCACCCAACTTTATTTGTGACAGTACCAAACTGACAAAGCTCACAAACTCTAAAAACGTTGAAAATAACTCTCTTTTTCTCTTGCAGGAAGGGTTCGCATGCGTCGCTGCTCCTGAACAACTGTGGAGAAATGGAAAATAAATTTAAATCAAGGAAAAAATAAAATAAGGCAAAAAAAAAGGTCACACACAGCCACACCCCCTCAACTTTAACTCCTTATCGCCCAGATTCAGTGTTGCCTTTGCTTTGCTCAGGGTCAATTTGGCTGCGGTTGTTGTTTTATGGTTTCAGTTAGCAAAAAAAAAAATTGTCAATTGTTCAAATTCAGCAACCTAATCAGACAAATAGGGTTATTTAATAATGCAGAGTACATTCAGGGCCCATTCATATCTGGGTGTTGTGAAACACACTTCGCGTTTTTAGTGCATTATTAATGCGTTGCGTTACATTTTTACTATCAATGGCACCAAGGAAGACGATTATTTTATTCCCACCAACATCATTGATGGAGCTTATTCTGTCCCCAGCCACACTACTGATGAGCTTATTCTGTCCCCACTCGCACCAAAGATGGGGCTTGTCCTATACCCACCCACACCAATGATGGGGCTTATCCTACCCCACCAGGGCCGGACTGGCCATAGGGCAGTACAGGCATTTTCCCAGTGGGCCGCGGTCTGCAGACATCACAAAAAGTTCCCTCATAGTCACTGCGGCCGCCGGCCGGCTTCGCGGCAAATCAGCCTTCTGCTCAGGGGGGGTGTGAGTCACACCCCCCCTGAGCAGAAGGCTAATTGGCCGCGAAGCCGGACAAGGAAGTAATCAACACTCGTCACGAGTCACTCTTGTTCTTTCCCGCCAGTGTCATGCTCGGCACGGCCAGCCCAGCCCGAATCTCTCAAGCAGCTGCAGTCAGTCTCAGATGTGGCAGCTTCTTCAACCCGGGGCCCGGGCTGTTCACGGGGGACAGCGGCGATGGCTGCGGGGAGAAGGTAAGTGAGTGCAGAGTGCAGACAGTGCTGTGCTGCCCCGGTGTTACGGGGAAACCGATATCGGGACAACACCGGCCGACCGTGTGTGCTGACTGCTGATCACTCTGCCTGATCCCATCCATCCCTCCCACTGCCATCACTCTACCTGCCCTGATCCCATCCAACCCCCCCCCACTGCCATCACTGCCTGATCCCATCCATCCCTCCCACTGCCTGATCCCATCTCTCCCACTGCCATCACTCTGCCTGCCCTGATCCCATCCATCCCTCCCACTGCCATCACTGCCTGAACCCATCTCTCCCACTGCCATCACTCTGCCTGCCCTGATCCCATCCATCCCCCCACTGCCATCACTACCAGATCCCATCCATCCCCTCCACTGCCATCACTGCCTGATCCCATCCATCCCTCCCACTGCCATCACTCTGCCTGCCCTGATCCCATCCATCCCCCCCACTGCCATCGCTCTGCCTGCCCTGATCCCTCCCCCCACTGCCATCACTCTGCCTGATCCCATCCATCCCCCCACTGCCATCACTGCCTGATCCCATCCATTCCTCCCACTGCCATCACTCTACCTGATCCCATCTCTCCCACTGCCATCACTCTGCCTGCCCTGATCCCATCCATCTCCCCCACTGCCATCACTGCCTGATCCCATCCATCCCCCACACTGCCTGATCCCATCCATCCCTCCCACTGCCATCACTCTACCTGATCCCATCCCTCCCACTGCCATCACTCTGCCTGCCCTGATCCCATCCATCCCCCCCACTGCCATCACTGCCTGATCCCATCCATCCCTCCCACTGCCATTACTCTACCTGATCTCATGTCTCCCACTGCCATCACTCTACCTGATCCCATCCCTCCCACTGCCATCAATCTGCCCGTCCTGATCCCATCCACCCCCCCACTGCCATCACTCTGCCTGATCCCATCCATCACTCCCACTGCCATCACTCTGCCTGATCCCATCCATCCCTCCCACTGCCATCACTCTGCCTGATCCCATCCATCCCTCCCACTGCCATCACTCTGCCTGATCCCATCCATACCTCCCACTGCCATCACTGCCTGATCCCATCCACCCCTCCCACTGCCATCACTCTGCCTGATCCCATCCATCCCTCCCACTGCCATCACTCTGCCTGATCCCATCCATCCCTCCCACTGCCATCACTCTGCCTGATCCCATCCACCCCTCCCACTGCCATCACTCTGCCTGATCCCATCCATCCCTCCGACTGCTATCACTGCCTGATCCCATCTCTCCCACTGCCATCACTCTACCTGATCCCATCTACCCCTCCCACTGCCATCACTCTGCCTGATCCCATCCATCCCTCTGACTGCCATCACTGCCTGATCCCATCTCTCCCACTGCTATCACTCTGCCTGATCCCATCCATCCCTCCCTCCCACTGCCATCACTCTGCCTGATTCCATCCATCCCTCCGACTGCCATCACTCTGCCTGATCCCATCCATCCCTCCCACCGTCATCCCTCTGTCTGATCTCCACCCCTCCCACGAGGCAGTGGTGATGGGGGATAGGGATGACATCAGTAGCGGTGGTGGTGGGGATAGGGATGACATCAGTGGCAGTGAACATTGTCTTTTTTATCCCCACCACCACTGCCACTGATGCTATCCCTATCCTTACCACTACTCCCACTGATGTCAACCCTATCCTCATCATTCCCACTGATGTCATCCCTATCCTCAACACCGTCACTGATGTTATCCCTATCCCAACCACCACTGATGTCAACGCTATCCCCACCACCACCACCACTGATGTCATCCCTATCCCCACCACTGCCACTGATGTCATCCCAATCCCCACTGCCACTGATGTCATTCCTATTCCCACTGCCAATGATGTAACCCCTATCTCCACCACCACTGATGTCACCCCTATCCCCACCACCACTGCCACTGATGTCACCCCTATCCCCACCTCTACCACTGATGTCACCCCTATCCTCACCACCACTGATGTCACCCCTATCCCCACCACCACTGCCACTGACGTCACCCCTTTCCCCACCAACACTGATGTCAACCCTATCCCCACCACCACTGCCACTGATGTCACCCCTATCCCCACCACCACTGCCACTGATGTCACCCCTATCCCCACCACCACTGATGTCACCCCTATCCCCACCACCACCGCAACTGATGTCACCCCTATCCCCACCACCACTGATGTCACCCCTATCCCCACCACCACTGTGCCTATGGAAAATATAGGGTACTGAAATGTTGCCATTTTCGGGCATGCATAGTCTTAAGGTTTGACATGTTGGGTATTTATTTACTTGACACAAACTCATCTTTTATATTTTTACCCAAAAATTGGCTAATATATTTTTTATGTACCCTAAAATTACTATTTCCCTCTTAGCCTGGGTTCACACTAAATGCGGACTGCATCTAAATAGCAACCCGTCCATGCAAACAGATTGCGGAGTGTATGTTAGGTTAACGACACCCCGCAATCGGTTTTCAAAACGCAGCACGATTTGCAGAATCAAATCGCATGGGTGTGCAGGCTAAATATAACTAAAAAACATAGAGAAACTGGTAGTTGTTCATCATTGGTCATTTTGTTTAAAAAAAAAAAAATGGGCTGCTCAGCCTAAAATGCCCGGGCCTATTTTTTGTCCCAGTCCGGGCCTGATCCCCACCCACACGAATGATGGGGCTTATCCTATCAACACCCACACCAATGATGGGGCTTATCCTATACCCACCCACACGAATGATGGGGCTTATTCTATCCCCACCCACACCAATGATGGGGCTTATCCTATCCCCACCCACAACAATGATGGAGCTTATCCTATACCCACCTACACCAATGATGGGGCTTATCCTATCCCCACCCACACCAATGATGGGGCTTATCCTATCCCCACCCACACCAATGATGGGGCTTATCCTATCCCCACCCACACCAATGATGGGGCTTATCCGATCCCCACCCACACCAATGATGGGGGCTTATTCTATCCCCACCCACACCAATGATGGGGCTTATTCTATCCTCATCCACATCAATGATGGGGCTTATTCTATCCCCACTCACACCAATAATTGGGCTTATTCCATTCCCACTCACACCAATAATTGGGCTTATTCCATTCCCACTCACACCAATAATTGGGCTTATTCCATTCCCATTCACACCAATGATGAGGCTTGTTCTATCTCCACCCATAAAAATGATGGGGCTTTTATCTCCACTGACACCAATGATGGGGCTTATTCTATCCCCACTGACACCAATGATGGGGCACCATTTCTCCCACTGATACCAACGATGGGGGCTTATTCAGTCCCCACTCGCACCAACGATGGGGGTTTATTCAGTCCCCACTCACACCAACGATGGGGGCTTATTCTGGCCCCACTTGCACCAACGATGGGGGCTTATTCTGGCCCCACTTGCACCAACGATGGGGGCTTATTCTGGCCCCACTTTCACCAACGATGGGGGCTTATTTTGGCCCCACTTGCACCAATGATGGGGGCTTATTCTGGCCCCACACGCACCAACGATGGGGGCTTATTCTGTCCCCACTCGCACCAACGATGGGGGCTTATTCTGTCCCCACTCGCACCAACGATGGGGGCTTATTCTGTCCCCACTCGCACCAACGATGGGGGCTTATTCTGTCCCCACTCACACCAAGGATGGGGGCTTATTCTGTCCCCTTTCACACCAACGATGGGGCTTATTTTCTTCTCCCTGGCACCAATAATGGGGCTTATTGTATCCCCACTGACACCAATGATATGGGGTAATTTTCCTCCCACTAACACCACCAATATGGGGCTTATTTTGCTCTCACTGACACCAACTAGAAAATGTATTATTCTCTTACTAACACTAAGAGTGGAGCTTATTTTATCCTCATTGATAACAAAGATGGGGCTGAGATGGGCTCGGGGGTGTTCAAGTTCCCACTTGCCCAATCCCACCAGGATGCCGACACTGCACTCTGCTAATCACAGGCAGTGAGACATTTCCCGATCCGCAGCTGCGCAGATCAGGAAATGTCTCAGTGCCTGTGATTAGTGGAGGGCTCGGGCACATGGAAACTCAAACAAACCCGAGCCCATCTCTAAACACCAATAATTAGTCCTAATGACTCCAACAATAAGGATTCGTTTATCCCAAAGATATCCTTGATTGGTTCTTTTTATTCTGACTCCAGCAATGTGGGGCTTATTTGACTTCCAGGTAACATTGACAACATGGGACCCATTTTGCTTTCATTGACATAAACAATATGGGTGTCAGCTCACTGACACCATCGATATGGTGTCTTACATTTTTTTCTAACTGATATCAATGATATGTGGCTTGTTTTACTCATGCTGATACCAGCAACAAGGTTTTCTCCTCCCACTGACATTATCAGGCTTTTTTTTTTTTTTTATATCCCCACTGACACAAGTGATGGGGCCTTCCACTACTAGGAACATCAAAATACATTGGGTCATTTTCCTCCCACTAAACCAAAAATATAAGTCTTATGCTGCTGCCAATGACACCGGAAAGTTTCATTATCCTCTTACTGACAGGGGGGCTTATTTTATGAATGTGATTTTTATTTTATTTTCTAATGATTTGCTTCACATATGTGTGCTTTGCTAAAATGTGCATTTTATTCCATTCATATACCGCAACGCATGGAAGCAAACAATTTATACCTCCAACGTTCCTTCTAAATGCATTCCACTGTACATTCATTGCGGCACACCACAATGCACAAATGACATGTTGGCAGCTGCTTTTTACCATCACACACATTAACACATACACCTAACGCACAAGCGTCAAGGAGCCCTGAAGGTCATTTAGTTACAAACAGCAGTTAGCAAAACCTTCCTCTGTACAATCAATCTGAAGCAATGTAGAAGTTTGATAGATAGTTACTGAGATCTGTATGGGAGCAGAAGCTCTGGGCGCTGCTTTGTGGCCAAACATTGCAAAGGATTGTGTTATATGGAGAAGAAGATGGAGGGAAAGGTAGAAAATCAAGCTTTGAACTTATACTAAAACGCATTGCTGGAATGGTACAGCTTGATTGAATATAAAAAGCTTGGTTTAGCTCAATGGGGACCAAGCTAGGTGGAGTGTAAGCAGACTTTGACTTTATTGCAGGAGGAAGGCATTGCACATGGAAATACAATTGGTGAGTTTAGGGTGTGATCCATTACAGTCTAACATTGTCTTACCTTCTTGATGTCAGGTGGCTATTGTACCTTACACAAGCAGAATGTGAGGATCCACCCTCCAACACAACCAACATGTGCGGATCCACCCTCCAACTCAACCAACACGTGCGGATCCACCCTCCAACTCAACCAACACGTGCGGATCCACCCTCCAACTCAACCAACACGTGCGGATCCACCCTCCAATTCAACCAACATGTGAGGATCCACCCTCCAACTCAACCAACATGTGCGGATCCACCCTCCAACTCAACCAGCATGTGCGGATCCACCCTCCAACTCAACCAGCATGTGCGGATCCACCCTCCAACTCAACCAGCATGTGCGGATCCACCCTCCAACTCAACCAACATGTGGGGATACACCCTCCAACTCAACCAACATGTGAGGATCCACCCTCCAACTCAACCAACATGTGAGGATCCACCCTCCAACTCAACCAACATGTGAGGATCCACCCTCCAACTCAACCAACATGTGCGGATCCACCCTCCAACTCAACCAACATGTGCGGATCCACCCACCAACTCAACCAACATGTGCGGATCCACCCTCCAACTCAACCAGCATGTGCGGATCCACCCTCCAACATGTGAGGATCCACCCTCCAACTCAACCAACATGTGAGGATCCACCCTCCAACTCAACCAACATGTGGGGATCCACCCTCCAACACAACCAACATGTGCGGATCCACCCTCTAACTCAACCAGCATGTGCGGATCCACCCTCCAACTCAACCAGCATGTGCAGATCCACCCTCCAACATGTGAGGATCCACCCTCCAACTCAACCAACATGTGAGGATCCACCCTCCAACTCAACCAACATGTGCGGATGCACCCTCCAACTCAACCAACATGTGCGGATCCACCCTCCAACTCAACCAACATGTGCGGATCCACCCTCCAACTCAACCAGCATGTGCGGATCCACCCTCCAACATGTGAGGATCCACCCTCCAACTCAACCAACATGTGAGGATCCACCCTCCAACTCAACCAACATGTGGGGATCCACCCTCCAACACAACCAACATGTGCGGATCCACCCTCTAACTCAACCAGCATGTGCGGATCCACCCTCCAACTCAACCAACATGTGGGGATACACCCTCCAACTCAACCAATATGTGCGGATCCACCCTCCAACTCAACCAACATGTGAGGATCCACCCTCCAACTCAACCAACATGTGCGGATCCAACCTCCAACTCAACCAACATGTGCGGATCCACCCTCCAACTCAACCAACATGTGCGGATCCACCCTCCAACTCAACCAACATGTGCGGATCCACCCTCCAACTCAACCAGCATGTGGGGATCCACCCTCTAACTCAACCAACATGTGAGGATCCACCCTCCAACTCAACCAACATGTGGGGATACACCCTCCAACTCAACCAACATGTGCGGATCCACCCTCCAACTCAACCAACATGTGCGGATCCACCCTCCAACTCAACCAACATGTGAGGATCCACCCTCCAACTCAACCAACATGTGAGGATCCACCCTCCAACTCAACCAACATGTGAGGATCCACCCTCCAACTCAACCAACATGTGCGGATCCACCCTCCAACTCAACCAACATGTGCGGATCCACCCTCCAACTCAACCAACGTGTGCGGATCCACCCTCCAACTCAACCAACATGTGCGGATCCACCCTCCAACTCAACCAGCATGTGCGGATCCACCCTCTAACTCAACCAACATGTGAGGATCCACCCTCCAACACAACCAACATGTGTGGATCCACCCTCCAACACAACCAACATGTGCGGATCCACCCTCTAACTCAACCAACATGTGAGGATCCACCCTCCAACTCAACCAACATGTGCGGATCCACCCTCCAACTCAACCAGCATGTGCGGATCCACCCTCCAACTCAACCAGCATGTGCGGATCCACCCTCCAACTCAACCAGCATGTGAGGAGCCTCCCTCCAACTCAACCAACATGTACGGATCCACCCTCCAACTCAATTGCCATTGCACATGGAAATACAATTGGTGAGTTTAGGGTGTGATCCATTACAGTCTAACATTGTCTTACCTTCTTGATGTCAGGAGGCTATTGTACCTTACACAAGCAGAATGTGAGGATCCACCCTCCAACACAACCAGCATGTGGGGATCCACCCTCCAACTCAACCAACATGTGCGGATCCACCCTCCAACTCAACCAACATGTGCGGATCCACCCTCCAACTCAACCAACATGTGCGGATCCACCCTCCAACTCAACCAACAAGTGCGGATCCACCCTCCAACTCAACCAGCATGTGCGGATCCACCCTCCAACTCAACCAGCATGTGCGGATCCACCCTCCAACTCAACCAGCATGTGCGGATCCACCCTCCAACTCAACCAGCATGTGCGGATCCACCCTCCAACTCAACCAGCATGTGCGGATCCACCCTCCAACTCAACCAACATGTGCGGATCCACCCTCCAACTCAACCAACATGTGCGGATCCACCCTCCAACTCAACCAGCATGTGAGAATCCACCCTCCAACTCAACCAGCATGTGAGGATCCTCCCTCCAACTCAACCAACATGTGCGGATCCACCCTCCAACTCAATTGCCATTGCACATGGAAATACAATTGGTGAGTTTAGGGTGTGATTAGGGTTGAGCGAACACCTAGATGTCCGTGTTCGACGGGTTCGGCCGAACTTTAAAAAAAAGTCCGGGTCCGTGTCCCGGACTTTTACCGAACTTTTCCCGGACACCGAACCCCATTGAAGTCAATGGGGACCCGAACTTTAAGGCACTAAAATGGCTCTAAAACACCAAAGGAAAGGGCTAGAGTGCTGCAAATGGCAGCAAAACGTAATTAAGAGCATGGCAAGTGCTCTGCAAACAAATGTGGATAGGGAAATAACTTAAAACAACAAAAAAAAAACAGAAAAATAAAACAATGTTCTTCTTCATCTCTGAAGGACGAGGCCCATATGGAGTAGGAGGGAGGTTGAGGTGGTGGTGGATGTGGCGGTGACATAGGCGTGCGCACAGGGTGTGCTGGGTGTGCCTGGGCACACCCTAATCACCTAGGGCACATAGCATTGCCAGTGAGGAGATGGGAAAGATCTCCCTGGGACCTGCTCTGCTCTATTTCTCCTTGCCTACAGGTACATGGCCCCGATACATTACTCTCCCTGCTGGCAAACACATGCATGTGTATTTCAACTTTGGGGTGCACACCTTAATGCAATAGGCTGCGCACACCTATGGGCGGTGTAGGTGGAAGCGGCGGTGGAGGAGGACCAGGGCCGGATTAACAGCATCATGGGCTTGGTGCTGAGGATTTTGAAGGGCCTTAAGGGCCGTGCCTTGCCATGCACCCAGAGGAGGAAGGGTGCAGCCATGCATGCCTAATTCAACATGGGATGCTGTCTCTGAAGCCCATAAACACATCCATGCATCGCCAACTGTCCCTCCTTGTCCGGCCTTCACGCTGTGTGGGGAGGTTCTGAGGGTGCTGCCTGGGGAAGCGAGCATAGAAGCCAGACTTCTGTGTTTACAAGTGACAGAAGAGCGGTAACAGTGAATATGGCCAACCCGGGGCCTATATAAAAGGTAGGGGCCTGGAGCTGCAGCTCCAATAGCCCCTACATTAATCTGGCCCTGAGGAGGAGGACGAGGTAGCCAACACTGCTTCTTTTCAAAAATTTTAAATGAGGGTACACCCCAAAAGAGTGAGAAAGAGCAAAAATGGAACAATGGGTGGGTAAGGTCGGTATCCATTGCTATTCTGCATAAGGTACGGAAAAGTCCCGTGGGATCCATGCCTGGTTCATTTTAATGAACGTGAGCTTGTCCACATTGTCTCTGGACAGGCGGCTGCGCTTGTCTGTTATAACGCCCCCAGCCGTGCTAAATACCCGTTCAGATAATACACTGGCTGCAGGGCACGCCAGCACCTCCAAGGCGTAAAGGGCAAGCTCAGGCCATGTGCCCAATTTGGAGACCCAGAAGTTGAAGGGGGCAGACCCGTCATTCACTACATGTAGGCGTGTGCACACATACTGCTCCACCATGTTGGTAAAATGCTGCCTCCTGCTAAGACGTTCCATCTGAGCTGCTGGTGCTGCTGTTTGTTGTGGCGTGCTGACAAAGCTTTTCCACATTTCGGCCATGCTAACCCTGCCTTCTGAGGTGCTGGCGGTGCCCTGGTTGCGTTGGCGACCTCCTCCTCCTCCTCCTCTGCCTTGTGCTTCCACTGTGGCCCCGCTGTCAGATGGGAATGCCAGCAGCATGGCGTCTACCAGCGTGCGCTTGTACTCGCGCATCTTGCGATCGCGCTCCAGTGAGTGAATTAAGGACGGTACGTTGTCCTTGTAACGGGGATCCAGCAGCGTGGCCACCCAGTAATCAGCACAAGTTAGAATGTGGGCAACTCGGCGGTCGTTGTGGAGACACTGCAGCATGTAATCGCTCATGTGTGCCAGGCTGCCCAGAGGCGACGAAAG
Source organism: Pelophylax lessonae (assembly GCF_965119305.1). NCBI lineage: Eukaryota > Metazoa > Chordata > Amphibia > Anura > Ranidae > Pelophylax > Pelophylax lessonae. The sequence goes on along the minus strand of NC_138775.1, from coordinate 133,448,794 downwards.
GCTGTCCTCTGTGGGAGGTGTATCGTCCGTGTCCTCTGTATCCCCCCAGCCACGCACCAGTGATGGCCATGAGCTGGCCTGGGTGCCACCCTGCTGTGAACATGGTTCCATCTCCTCCTCCAGCTCCTCCTCCTCCTCATCCTCCTCATCCTCCAGAACTGTGCCCCTGCTGGACAATTGCGTCCCTGGCGTTTGCGTGTGCAGGAACCCACCCTCGGAGCCCCTTGCGAATGACTGCCCTGAAAGCCTTGGAAATGTTACCTCTTCATCCTCCTCCTCCTCCTCATCCTGTGCCACATCCTCTTCCATCATCGCCCGAATTGTTTTTTCAAGGAGGCATAGAAGTGGGATAGTTAAGCTGAGAACGGCGTCATTGCCACTGGCCATGTTGGTGGAGTACTCAAAACAGCGCAACAAGGCACACAGGTCTCGCATGGAGGCCCAGTTATTGGTGGTGAAGTGGTGCTGTTCCGCAGAGCGACTCACGCGTGCGTGCTGCAGCTGAAACTCCACTATGGCCTGCTGCTGCTCGCACAGTCTTTCCAGCATGTGCAAGGTGGAGTTCCACCTTGTGGGCACGTCACATATGAGGCGGTGAGCGGGAAGGCCGAAGTTACGCTGCAGCGCTGCCAGGCGAGCAGCAGCAGGGTGAGAACGCCGAAAGTGCGCACAAACGGCCCGCACTTTCTGCAGCAGCTCTGACATATCGGGGTAGTTTTTAAGGAACCTCTGCACCACCAAATTCAGCACATGCGCCAGGCAAGGGATGTGCGTCAAACCGGCTAGGCCCAGAGCTGCTATGAGATTTCGCCCGTTATCACACACCACCAGGCCGGGCTTGAGGCTCGCTGGCAGCAACCACTCATTTGTCTGCTGTTCCATGCTCCTCCACAACTCCTGCGCGGTGTGTGGTTTGTCCCCCAAACAGGCAAGTTGTAAAACTGCCTGCTGTCGTTTACCCCTGGCCGTGCTGAAGTTGGTGGTGAAGGTGTTATGCTGTCCGGATGAGGAGGCGGTAGAGGATGAGGAAGCGGAGTAGGAGGAGTTACGAACAGGAGGCAAACTGAAGCGCCCTGCAATCCTCGGTGGTGGAAGGACATGCGCCAAATTGCTATCCGCCTCAGGCCCATCCGCCACTGCATTTACCCAGTGTGCCGTTAGGGAGATATAACGCCCCTGACCGTGCTTACTGGTCCACGTATCCGTAGTTAGGTGGACCTTGGCACAGATGGCGTTGCGCAGTGCACACCTGATATTTTCCCCCACTTGGTTGTGCAGGGAAGGGATGGCTTGCCTGGAAAAGTAGTGGCGGCTGGGCACGACGTACTGTGGGACAGCCACCGACATAAGGTTTTTAAAACTGTGCGTCTCCACCAGACGGAATGACAGCATTTCAAAGGCCAATAATTTTGAAATGCTGGCATTCAGGGCCAGGGATCGCGGGTGGGTAGGGGGGTACTTCCTCTTCCTCTCAAGTGTTTGGGAGATGGAAAGCTGAACGCTTCCACGGGACATTGTGGAGATGGTTGTTGGTGACCCAGGTGGTGGTGTTGCTGACAGATCGTCTGTTTGCGGGGTGGCAGGTGCCGGTATCACTACAGATGTGGCTGGAGCGGCCGAGACTGCAGCAGAAGAGGAAGCAGGATGAGCCAGAGACGTTTCTTGGTTTTGAAGGTGTGTACTCCACTGCAGCTCGTGCTTTGCACTTAGATGCCTGATCATGCAGGTTGTGCTCAGGTTGAGAAGGTTCATGCCTCGCTTCAAGCTCTGATTGCACAGGGTGCAAACCACTCGTGTCCTGTCATCAGCACATTTTCTAAAGAACTTCCACGCTAGAGAACTCCTTTGAGCTGACTTTGGTGCGCTCGTTCCCTTGCTGCGTTGGGCAGTAGCGGGCGTAGTGTCTAGGGCACGGCCGCTCCGCTTCTGCACCCTGCTCCCTCTTCTGCTGTGCTGGTGGCTCTGTGCGACCACCGCCTCTTCCTCCAAACTACTCAGGTCACCTGCATGACGTTCATTCCATGTGGGGTCGAGGACCTCATCGTCCTCCACATCATCTTCCACCCAGTCTTCACCCCTGCCCTCCTTGTCGGTCTCCACAATGCTGAACGCCGCAGCAGTTGGCACCTGCGTTTCGTCATCATCGGAGACGTGCTGCGATGATCCTTGCATGTGCTCATCTTGAGAAATAAGTGGTTGGGCATCGCTGCACTCAATCTCTTCCACTTCTGGGGCAGGGCTAGGTGGATGGCCCTGGGAAACCCTGCTGACAGAGTCCTCAAAAAGAATAAGAGACTGCTGTATGGCTTGGGGCTCAGACTGCTGGCCTGATTTGCAAGGGGGTGAGGTGAAAGACGGTTGGACATTGGCTGCAGGTGCCAACTCTGACCTTTCTGCAGTAGACTGGGTGGGAGACAATGTGAAGGAACTGGAGGCACTGTCAGCAGCAAACCAATCTACTATCGCCTCAACTTGTTCTGGCCTCATCACTTCTAGGGGCGTTTGATGCCCTACCAAATACTGATGCAGGTTCTGTCGCCTACTCACACTTGAGGAAGGTGTTTCACTTGTGCGTGTAGCTGGCACAGATCGACCATGTCCTCTCCTTGCAACAGGAGCTCTACCAGCAGCACCACGACCCAGGCCACGGCCCTTATTTGACGGTCTCCTCATATTTCTGTAATTTAAGATCTTGCCCTAGAAAGGTTTTTATTGAATAGCGGAATAGAAAATATGATCCAAAAAAAGTGTATGTATATCACACGTACACAACCACACTAGGCCCCAATTACTATTGTTTGTACCCCTAAAAGGCTAGATGAGGAGTAGGGGGAGTATGGAACAGGCAGCACCCTCAAACCTTCAGAAGTATGAGATGAACCCCAACAACTTGGAAAGGTGGATCTCTCTCACACGTACCGACACAGACAATCCCGCAATTCAATTGATCCTCAAAGGTTTTTATTGAATAGCGGAATAGAAAATATGATCCAAAAAAAGTGTATGTATATCACACGTACACAACCACACTAGGCCCCAATTACTATTGTTTGTACCCCTAAAAGGCTAGGAGTAGGGGGAGTATGGAACAGGCAGCACCCTCAAACCTTCAGAAGTATGAGATGAACCCCAACAACTTGGAAAGGTGGATCTCTCTCACACGTACCAACACAGACTATCCCCCAATTTAACTGATCCCCAAAGGTTTTTGATTAAATAGCGGAATAGAAAATATGATCCCAAAAAAGTGTATGTATATCACACGTACACAACCACACTAGGCCCCAATTACTATTGTTTGTACCCCTAAAAGGCTAGGAGTAGGGGGAGTATGGAACAGGCAGCACCCTCAAACCTTCAGAAGTATGAGATGAACCCCAACAACTTGGAAAGGTGGATCTCTCTCACACGTACCAACACAGACTATCCCCCAATTTAACTGATCCCCAAAGGTTTTTGATTAAATAGCGGAATAGAAAATATGATCCCAAAAAAGTGTATGTATATCACACGTACACAACCACACTAGGCCCCAATTACTATTGTTTGTACCCCTAAAAGGCTAGGAGTAGGGGGAGTATGGAACAGGCAGCACCCTCAAACCTTCAAAAGTATGAGATGAACCCCAACAACTTGGAAAGGTGGATCTCTCTCACACGTACCAACACAGACTATCCCCCAATTTAACTGATCCCCAAAGGTTTTTGATTAAATAGCGGAATAGAAAATATGATCCCAAAAAAGTGTATGTATATCACACGTACACAACCACACTAGGCCCCAATTACTATTGTTTGTACCCCTAAAAGGCTAGGAGTAGGGGGAGTATGGAACAGGCAGCACCCTCAAACCTTCAGAAGTATGAGATGAACCCCAACAACTTGGAAAGGTGGATCTCTCTCACACGTACCAACACAGACTATCCCCCAATTTAACTGATCCCCAAAGGTTTTTGATTAAATAGCGGAATAGAAAATATGATCCCAAAAAAGTGTATGTATATCACACGTACACAACCACACTAGGCCCCAATTACTATTGTTTGTACCCCTAAAAGGCTAGGAGTAGGGGGAGTATGGAACAGGCAGCACCCTCAAACCTTCAGAAGTATGAGATGAACCCCAACAACTTGGAAAGGTGGATCTCTCTCACACGTACCAACACAGACTATCCCCCAATTTAACTGATCCCCAAAGGTTTTTGATTAAATAGCGGAATAGAAAATATGATCCCAAAAAAGTGTATGTATATCACACGTACACAACCACACTAGGCCCCAATTACTATTGTTTGTACCCCTAAAAGGCTAGGAGTAGGGGGAGTATGGAACAGGCAGCACCCTCAAACCTTCAGAAGTATGAGATGAACCCCAACAACTTGGAAAGGTGGATCTCTCTCACACGTACCAACACAGACTATCCCCCAATTTAACTGATCCCCAAAGGTTTTTGATTAAATAGCGGAATAGAAAATATGATCCCAAAAAAGTGTATGTATATCACACGTACACAACCACACTAGGCCCCAATTACTATTGTTTGTACCCCTAAAAGGCTAGGAGTAGGGGGAGTATGGAACAGGCAGCACCCTCAAACCTTCAGAAGTATGAGATGAACCCCAACAACTTGGAAAGGTGGATCTCTCTCACACGTACCAACACAGACTATCCCCCAATTTAACTGATCCCCAAAGGTTTTTGATTAAATAGCGGAATAGAAAATATGATCCCAAAAAAGTGTATGTATATCACACGTACACAACCACACTAGGCCCCAATTACTATTGTTTGTACCCCTAAAAGGCTAGGAGTAGGGGGAGTATGGAACAGGCAGCACCCTCAAACCTTCAGAAGTATGAGATGAACCCCAACAACTTGGAAAGGTGGATCTCTCTCACACGTACCAACACAGACTATCCCCCAATTTAACTGATCCCCAAAGGTTTTTGATTAAATAGCGGAATAGAAAATATGATCCCAAAAAAGTGTATGTATATCACACGTACACAACCACACTAGGCCCCAATTACTATTGTTTGTACCCCTAAAAGGCTAGGAGTAGGGGGAGTATGGAACAGGCAGCACCCTCAAACCTTCAGAAGTATGAGATGAACCCCAACAACTTGGAAAGGTGGATCTCTCTCACACGTACCAACACAGACTATCCCCCAATTTAACTGATCCCCAAAGGTTTTTGATTAAATAGCGGAATAGAAAATATGATCCCAAAAAAGTGTATGTATATCACACGTACACAACCACACTAGGCCCCAATTACTATTGTTTGTACCCCTAAAAGGCTAGGAGTAGGGGGAGTATGGAACAGGCAGCACCCTCAAACCTTCAGAAGTATGAGATGAACCCCAACAACTTGGAAAGGTGGATCTCTCTCACACGTACCAACACAGACTATCCCCCAATTTAACTGATCCCCAAAGGTTTTTGATTAAATAGCGGAATAGAAAATATGATCCCAAAAAAGTGTATGTATATCACACGTACACAACCACACTAGGCCCCAATTACTATTGTTTGTACCCCTAAAAGGCTAGGAGTAGGGGGAGTATGGAACAGGCAGCACCCTCAAACCTTCAGAAGTATGAGATGAACCCCAACAACTTGGAAAGGTGGATCTCTCTCACACGTACCAACACAGACTATCCCCCAATTTAACTGATCCCCAAAGGTTTTTGATTAAATAGCGGAATAGAAAATATGATCCCAAAAAAGTGTATGTATATCACACGTACACAACCACACTAGGCCCCAATTACTATTGTTTGTACCCCTAAAAGGCTAGGAGTAGGGGGAGTATGGAACAGGCAGCACCCTCAAACCTTCAGAAGTATGAGATGAACCCCAACAACTTGGAAAGGTGGATCTCTCTCACACGTACCAACACAGACTATCCCCCAATTTAACTGATCCCCAAAGGTTTTTGATTAAATAGCGGAATAGAAAATATGATCCCAAAAAAGTGTATGTATATCACACGTACACAACCACACTAGGCCCCAATTACTATTGTTTGTACCCCTAAAAGGCTAGGAGTAGGGGGAGTATGGAACAGGCAGCACCCTCAAACCTTCAGAAGTATGAGATGAACCCCAACAACTTGGAAAGGTGGATCTCTCTCACACGTACCAACACAGACTATCCCCCAATTTAACTGATCCCCAAAGGTTTTTGATTAAATAGCGGAATAGAAAATATGATCCCAAAAAAGTGTATGTATATCACACGTACACAACCACACTAGGCCCCAATTACTATTGTTTGTACCCCTAAAAGGCTAGGAGTAGGGGGAGTATGGAACAGGCAGCACCCTCAAACCTTCAGAAGTATGAGATGAACCCCAACAACTTGGAAAGGTGGATCTCTCTCACACGTACCAACACAGACTATCCCCCAATTTAACTGATCCCCAAAGGTTTTTGATTAAATAGCGGAATAGAAAATATGATCCCAAAAAAGTGTATGTATATCACACGTACACAACCACACTAGGCCCCAATTACTATTGTTTGTACCCCTAAAAGGCTAGGAGTAGGGGGAGTATGGAACAGGCAGCACCCTCAAACCTTCAGAAGTATGAGATGAACCCCAACAACTTGGAAAGGTGGATCTCTCTCACACGTACCAACACAGACTATCCCCCAATTTAACTGATCCCCAAAGGTTTTTGATTAAATAGCGGAATAGAAAATATGATCCCAAAAAAGTGTATGTATATCACACGTACACAACCACACTAGGCCCCAATTACTATTGTTTGTACCCCTAAAAGGCTAGGAGTAGGGGGAGTATGGAACAGGCAGCACCCTCAAACCTTCAGAAGTATGAGATGAACCCCAACAACTTGGAAAGGTGGATCTCTCTCACACGTACCAACACAGACTATCCCCCAATTTAACTGATCCCCAAAGGTTTTTGATTAAATAGCGGAATAGAAAATATGATCCCAAAAAAGTGTATGTATATCACACGTACACAACCACACTAGGCCCCAATTACTATTGTTTGTACCCCTAAAAGGCTAGGAGTAGGGGGAGTATGGAACAGGCAGCACCCTCAAACCTTCAGAAGTATGAGATGAACCCCAACAACTTGGAAAGGTGGATCTCTCTCACACGTACCAACACAGACTATCCCCCAATTTAACTGATCCCCAAAGGTTTTTGATTAAATAGCGGAATAGAAAATATGATCCCAAAAAAGTGTATGTATATCACACGTACACAACCACACTAGGCCCCAATTACTATTGTTTGTACCCCTAAAAGGCTAGGAGTAGGGGGAGTATGGAACAGGCAGCACCCTCAAACCTTCAGAAGTATGAGATGAACCCCAACAACTTGGAAAGGTGGATCTCTCTCACACGTACCAACACAGACTATCCCCCAATTTAACTGATCCCCAAAGGTTTTTGATTAAATAGCGGAATAGAAAATATGATCCCAAAAAAGTGTATGTATATCACACGTACACAACCACACTAGGCCCCAATTACTATTGTTTGTACCCCTAAAAGGCTAGGAGTAGGGGGAGTATGGAACAGGCAGCACCCTCAAACCTTCAGAAGTATGAGATGAACCCCAACAACTTGGAAAGGTGGATCTCTCTCACACGTACCAACACAGACTATCCCCCAATTTAACTGATCCCCAAAGGTTTTTGATTAAATAGCGGAATAGAAAATATGATCCCAAAAAAGTGTATGTATATCACACGTACACAACCACACTAGGCCCCAATTACTATTGTTTGTACCCCTAAAAGGCTAGGAGTAGGGGGAGTATGGAACAGGCAGCACCCTCAAACCTTCAGAAGTATGAGATGAACCCCAACAACTTGGAAAGGTGGATCTCTCTCACACGTACCAACACAGACTATCCCCCAATTTAACTGATCCCCAAAGGTTTTTGATTAAATAGCGGAATAGAAAATATGATCCCAAAAAAGTGTATGTATATCACACGTACACAACCACACTAGGCCCCAATTACTATTGTTTGTACCCCTAAAAGGCTAGGAGTAGGGGGAGTATGGAACAGGCAGCACCCTCAAACCTTCAGAAGTATGAGATGAACCCCAACAACTTGGAAAGGTGGATCTCTCTCACACGTACCAACACAGACTATCCCCCAATTTAACTGATCCCCAAAGGTTTTTGATTAAATAGCGGAATAGAAAATATGATCCCAAAAAAGTGTATGTATATCACACGTACACAACCACACTAGGCCCCAATTACTATTGTTTGTACCCCTAAAAGGCTAGGAGTAGGGGGAGTATGGAACAGGCAGCACCCTCAAACCTTCAGAAGTATGAGATGAACCCCAACAACTTGGAAAGGTGGATCTCTCTCACACGTACCAACACAGACTATCCCCCAATTTAACTGATCCCCAAAGGTTTTTGATTAAATAGCGGAATAGAAAATATGATCCCAAAAAAGTGTATGTATATCACACGTACACAACCACACTAGGCCCCAATTACTATTGTTTGTACCCCTAAAAGGCTAGGAGTAGGGGGAGTATGGAACAGGCAGCACCCTCAAACCTTCAGAAGTATGAGATGAACCCCAACAACTTGGAAAGGTGGATCTCTCTCACACGTACCAACACAGACTATCCCCCAATTTAACTGATCCCCAAAGGTTTTTGATTAAATAGCGGAATAGAAAATATGATCCCAAAAAAGTGTATGTATATCACACGTACACAACCACACTAGGCCCCAATTACTATTGTTTGTACCCCTAAAAGGCTAGGAGTAGGGGGAGTATGGAACAGGCAGCACCCTCAAACCTTCAGAAGTATGAGATGAACCCCAACAACTTGGAAAGGTGGATCTCTCTCACACGTACCAACACAGACTATCCCCCAATTTAACTGATCCCCAAAGGTTTTTGATTAAATAGCGGAATAGAAAATATGATCCCAAAAAAGTGTATGTATATCACACGTACACAACCACACTAGGCCCCAATTACTATTGTTTGTACCCCTAAAAGGCTAGGAGTAGGGGGAGTATGGAACAGGCAGCACCCTCAAACCTTCAGAAGTATGAGATGAACCCCAACAACTTGGAAAGGTGGATCTCTCTCACACGTACCAACACAGACTATCCCCCAATTTAACTGATCCCCAAAGGTTTTTGATTAAATAGCGGAATAGAAAATATGATCCCAAAAAAGTGTATGTATATCACACGTACACAACCACACTAGGCCCCAATTACTATTGTTTGTACCCCTAAAAGGCTAGGAGTAGGGGGAGTATGGAACAGGCAGCACCCTCAAACCTTCAGAAGTATGAGATGAACCCCAACAACTTGGAAAGGTGGATCTCTCTCACACGTACCAACACAGACTATCCCCCAATTTAACTGATCCCCAAAGGTTTTTGATTAAATAGCGGAATAGAAAATATGATCCCAAAAAAGTGTATGTATATCACACGTACACAACCACACTAGGCCCCAATTACTATTGTTTGTACCCCTAAAAGGCTAGGAGTAGGGGGAGTATGGAACAGGCAGCACCCTCAAACCTTCAGAAGTATGAGATGAACCCCAACAACTTGGAAAGGTGGATCTCTCTCACACGTACCAACACAGACTATCCCCCAATTTAACTGATCCCCAAAGGTTTTTGATTAAATAGCGGAATAGAAAATATGATCCCAAAAAAGTGTATGTATATCACACGTACACAACCACACTAGGCCCCAATTACTATTGTTTGTACCCCTAAAAGGCTAGGAGTAGGGGGAGTATGGAACAGGCAGCACCCTCAAACCTTCAGAAGTATGAGATGAACCCCAACAACTTGGAAAGGTGGATCTCTCTCACACGTACCAACACAGACTATCCCCCAATTTAACTGATCCCCAAAGGTTTTTGATTAAATAGCGGAATAGAAAATATGATCCCAAAAAAGTGTATGTATATCACACGTACACAACCACACTAGGCCCCAATTACTATTGTTTGTACCCCTAAAAGGCTAGGAGTAGGGGGAGTATGGAACAGGCAGCACCCTCAAACCTTCAGAAGTATGAGATGAACCCCAACAACTTGGAAAGGTGGATCTCTCTCACACGTACCAACACAGACTATCCCCCAATTTAACTGATCCCCAAAGGTTTTTGATTAAATAGCGGAATAGAAAATATGATCCCAAAAAAGTGTATGTATATCACACGTACACAACCACACTAGGCCCCAATTACTATTGTTTGTACCCCTAAAAGGCTAGGAGTAGGGGGAGTATGGAACAGGCAGCACCCTCAAACCTTCAGAAGTATGAGATGAACCCCAACAACTTGGAAAGGTGGATCTCTCTCACACGTACCAACACAGACTATCCCCCAATTTAACTGATCCCCAAAGGTTTTTGATTAAATAGCGGAATAGAAAATATGATCCCAAAAAAGTGTATGTATATCACACGTACACAACCACACTAGGCCCCAATTACTATTGTTTGTACCCCTAAAAGGCTAGGAGTAGGGGGAGTATGGAACAGGCAGCACCCTCAAACCTTCAGAAGTATGAGATGAACCCCAACAACTTGGAAAGGTGGATCTCTCTCACACGTACCAACACAGACTATCCCCCAATTTAACTGATCCCCAAAGGTTTTTGATTAAATAGCGGAATAGAAAATATGATCCCAAAAAAGTGTATGTATATCACACGTACACAACCACACTAGGCCCCAATTACTATTGTTTGTACCCCTAAAAGGCTAGGAGTAGGGGGAGTATGGAACAGGCAGCACCCTCAAACCTTCAGAAGTATGAGATGAACCCCAACAACTTGGAAAGGTGGATCTCTCTCACACGTACCAACACAGACTATCCCCCAATTTAACTGATCCCCAAAGGTTTTTGATTAAATAGCGGAATAGAAAATATGATCCCAAAAAAGTGTATGTATATCACACGTACACAACCACACTAGGCCCCAATTACTATTGTTTGTACCCCTAAAAGGCTAGGAGTAGGGGGAGTATGGAACAGGCAGCACCCTCAAACCTTCAGAAGTATGAGATGAACCCCAACAACTTGGAAAGGTGGATCTCTCTCACACGTACCAACACAGACTATCCCCCAATTTAACTGATCCCCAAAGGTTTTTGATTAAATAGCGGAATAGAAAATATGATCCCAAAAAAGTGTATGTATATCACACGTACACAACCACACTAGGCCCCAATTACTATTGTTTGTACCCCTAAAAGGCTAGGAGTAGGGGGAGTATGGAACAGGCAGCACCCTCAAACCTTCAGAAGTATGAGATGAACCCCAACAACTTGGAAAGGTGGATCTCTCTCACACGTACCAACACAGACTATCCCCCAATTTAACTGATCCCCAAAGGTTTTTGATTAAATAGCGGAATAGAAAATATGATCCCAAAAAAGTGTATGTATATCACACGTACACAACCACACTAGGCCCCAATTACTATTGTTTGTACCCCTAAAAGGCTAGGAGTAGGGGGAGTATGGAACAGGCAGCACCCTCAAACCTTCAGAAGTATGAGATGAACCCCAACAACTTGGAAAGGTGGATCTCTCTCACACGTACCAACACAGACTATCCCCCAATTTAACTGATCCCCAAAGGTTTTTGATTAAATAGCGGAATAGAAAATATGATCCCAAAAAAGTGTATGTATATCACACGTACACAACCACACTAGGCCCCAATTACTATTGTTTGTACCCCTAAAAGGCTAGGAGTAGGGGGAGTATGGAACAGGCAGCACCCTCAAACCTTCAGAAGTATGAGATGAACCCCAACAACTTGGAAAGGTGGATCTCTCTCACACGTACCAACACAGACTATCCCCCAATTTAACTGATCCCCAAAGGTTTTTGATTAAATAGCGGAATAGAAAATATGATCCCAAAAAAGTGTATGTATATCACACGTACACAACCACACTAGGCCCCAATTACTATTGTTTGTACCCCTAAAAGGCTAGGAGTAGGGGGAGTATGGAACAGGCAGCACCCTCAAACCTTCAGAAGTATGAGATGAACCCCAACAACTTGGAAAGGTGGATCTCTCTCACACGTACCAACACAGACTATCCCCCAATTTAACTGATCCCCAAAGGTTTTTGATTAAATAGCGGAATAGAAAATATGATCCCAAAAAAGTGTATGTATATCACACGTACACAACCACACTAGGCCCCAATTACTATTGTTTGTACCCCTAAAAGGCTAGGAGTAGGGGGAGTATGGAACAGGCAGCACCCTCAAACCTTCAGAAGTATGAGATGAACCCCAACAACTTGGAAAGGTGGATCTCTCTCACACGTACCAACACAGACTATCCCCCAATTTAACTGATCCCCAAAGGTTTTTGATTAAATAGCGGAATAGAAAATATGATCCCAAAAAAGTGTATGTATATCACACGTACACAACCACACTAGGCCCCAATTACTATTGTTTGTACCCCTAAAAGGCTAGGAGTAGGGGGAGTATGGAACAGGCAGCACCCTCAAACCTTCAGAAGTATGAGATGAACCCCAACAACTTGGAAAGGTGGATCTCTCTCACACGTACCAACACAGACTATCCCCCAATTTAACTGATCCCCAAAGGTTTTTGATTAAATAGCGGAATAGAAAATATGATCCCAAAAAAGTGTATGTATATCACACGTACACAACCACACTAGGCCCCAATTACTATTGTTTGTACCCCTAAAAGGCTAGATGAGGAGTAGGGGGAGTATGGAACAGGCAGCACCCTCAAACCTTCAGAAGTATGAGATTGTGTTCACTGTACCCCACAAAGATTGAGTTCACTGCACCCCACAATGATTGTGTTCACTGCACCCCACAAAGATTGTGTTCACTGGACCTCACAAAGATTGTGTTCACTGTACCCCCCAAAGATTGTGTTCACTGCACCCCACAAAGATTCTGTTCACTGTACCCCACAAAGATTGTGTTCACTGCACCCCAAAAAGATTGTGTTCACTGCACCCCAAAAAGGATGTTGTTCACTGCACCCCAAAAAGGATGTTGTTCACTCCACCCCAAAAAGATTGTGTTCACTGCACCCCACAAAGATTGTGTTCACTGCACCCCAAAAAGATTGTGTTCACTGCACCCCAAAAATGATTTTGTTCACTGCACCCCAAAAAGGATTTTGTTCACTGCACCCCAAAAAGGATGTTGTTCACTCCACCCCAAAAAGATTGTGTTCACTGCACCCCAAAAAGATTGTGTTCACTGCACCCCACAAAGGATTTTGTTCACTGCACCCCAAAAAGATTGTGTTCACTGCACCCCAAAAAGGATGTTGTTCACTGCACCCCAAAAAGGATTTTGTTCACTGCACCCCAAAAAGATTGTGTTCACTGCACCCCACAAAGGATTTTGTTCACTGCACCCCACAAAGATTGTGTTCACTGCACACCAAAAAGGATTGTGTTCACTGCACCCCAAAAAGATTTTGTTCACTGCACCCCAAAAAGATTGTGTTCACTGCAGCCCAAAAAGATTGTGTTCACTGCAGCCCAAAAAGATTGTGTTCACTGCAGCCCAAAAAGATTGTGTTCACTGCAGCCCAAAAAGATTGTGTTCACTGCAGCTCACACACAGAAAAATGGATGTGGATCACTGACACCTGCCTATCTCCAATCCCACACCACACAGCAATATCGATTGTAGTTTGTAGAACACAGTTTCCCTAAAATTCAGCAGACTCTGTCCCTAACAGGATTGAGAAGAGATCGTAGATCAGGATTGAGTGCAGACCCCACCCCCCACACAGCAATATCGATTGTAGTTTGTAGAAGACACTGACCCTATATAATTCAGCAGACTCTATCCCTAAAATGCCTACAACTCGCCCTGCCTAAACACTCCGACCTGTCCCTCAATTCTATCCGGACACAAATGGTTTTTTCCTGCCTATCTTTCCCTAATCAGCAGCCAGCACGTTGATGTGTGCTCTGTCCCTGAATCTAAGCAGCATAATGACGCCGCTGCGGCTGCCTCGAACTTATAAAGACTTGGTCACATGCTTCAGACGGCCAATCACAGCTACTGAGACATTTGCAGGCATGGCTGGGATGGCTTAAGGCACACCAGTTAAACGATTGTTGATTGGCTGTTGAAAGCCCGCCATGAAAAGAGCGCCAAAGCATGCAAAACCCGGAAATAAAACGACCGAACACGGATTTTTACCCGAACATACAGTAAAGTGTCCGTGTCCGTGTTCGGGTACAAAAAATCCAATTATTCGGTACGAACACGAATAATACAGTCCGTGTTCGCTCAACACTAGGTGTGATCCATTACAGTCTAACATTGTCTTACCTTCTTGATGTCAGGAGGCTATTTTACCTTACACAAGCAGAATGTGAGGATCCACCCTCCAACACAACCAGCATGTGGGGATCCACCCTCCAACTCAACCAACATGTGCGGATCCACCCTCCAACTCAACCAACATGTGCGGATCCACCCTCCAACTCAACCAACATGTGCGGATCCACCCTCCAACTCAACCAACAAGTGCGGATCCACCCTCCAACTCAACCAGCATGTGCGGATCCACCCTCCAACTCAACCAACATGTGAGGATCCACCCTCCAACTCAACCAACATGTGCGGATCCACCCTCCAACTCAACCAACATGTGCGGATCCACCCTCCAACTCAACCAGCATGAGCGGATCCACCCTCCAACTCAACCAGCATGTGCGGATCCACCCTCCAACTCAACCAGCATGTGCGGATCCACCCTCCAACTCAACCAGCATGTGCGGATCCACCCTCCAACTCAACCAGCATGTGAGGATCCTCCCTCCAACTCAACCAACATGTGCGGATCCACCCTCCAACTCAATTGCCATTGCACATGGAAATACAATTGGTGAGTTTAGGGTGTGATCCATTACAGTCTAACATTGTCTTACCTTCTTGATGTCAGGAGGCTATTGTACCTTACACAAGAAGAATGTGAGGATCCACCCTCCAACACAACCAGCATGTGGGGATCCACCCTCCAACTCAACCAACATGTGCGGATCCACCCTCCAACTCAACCAACATGTGCGGATCCACCCTCCAACTCAACCAACATGTGCGGATCCACCCTCCAACTCAACCAACATGTGCGGATCCACCCTCCAACTCAACCAACAAGTGCGGATCCACCCTCCAACTCAACCAACAAGTGCGGATCCACCCTCCAACTCAACCAGCATGTGCGGATCCACCCTCCAACTCAACCAGCATGTGTGGATCCACCCTCCAACTCAACCAGCATGTGCGGATCCACCCTCCAACTCAACCAGTATGTGCGGATCCACCCTCCAACATAACCAGCATGTGCGGATCCACCCTCCAACTCAACCAGCATGTGCGGATCCACCCTCCAACTCAACCAGCATGTGCTGATCCACCCTCCAACTCAACCAACATGTGCTGATCCACCCTCCAACTCAACCAGCATGTGCGGATCCACCCTCCAACTCAACCAGCATGTGCGGATCCACCCTCCAACTCAACCAGCATGTGCGGATCCACCCTCCAACTCAACCAGCATGTGCGGATCCACCCTCCAACTCAACCAGCATGTGCGGATCCACCCTCCAACTCAACCAGCATGTGCGGATCCACCCTCCAACTCAACCAGCATGTGCGGATCCACCCTCCAACTCAACCAGCATGTGCGGATCCACCCTCCAACTCAACCAACATGTGGGGATCCACCCTCCAACTCAACCAACATGTGGGGATCCACCCTCCAACTCAACCAACATGTGCGGATCCACCCTCCAACACAACCAACATGTGCGGATCCACCCTCCAACTCAACCAACATGTGCGGGTCCACCCTCCAACTCAACCAACATGTGCGGGTCCACCCTCCAACTCATTCAACATGTGAGAGTCCACCCTCCAACTCAACCAACATGTGAGGATCCACCCTCCAACTCAAACAACATGTGAGGATCCACCCTCCAACTCAACCAACATGTGCGGATCCACCCTCCAACACAACCAGCATGTGGGGATCCACCCTCCAACACAACCAGTATGTGGGGATCCACCCTCCAACTCAACCAGCATGTGCGGATCAACCCTCCAACACAACCAGCATGTGGGGATCCACCCTCCAACTCAACCAACATGTGAGGATCCAACTCAACCAACATGTGAGGGTCCAACTCAACCAACATGTGCGGGTCCACCTTCCAACTCAACCAACATGTGAGGGTCCACCCTACTACTCAACCAACATGTGAGGATCCACCCTCCAACTCAAACAACATGTAAGAATCCACCCTCCAACACAACCAGCATGTGCGGATCCACCCTCCAACACAACTAGCATGTGGGGATCCACCCTCCAACACAACCAGCATGTGAGGATCCAACTCAACCAACATGTGAGGGTCCACCCTCCAACTCAACCAACATGTGAGGGTCCACACTCCAACTCAACCAACAAGTGCGGATCCACCCTCCAACTCAACCAGCATGTGCGGATCCACCCTCCAACTCAACCAGCATGTGCGGATCCATCCTCCAACTCAACCAGCATGTGCGGATCCACCCTCCAACTCAACCAGCATGTGCGGATCCACCCTCCAACTCAACCAGCATGTGCGGATCCACCCTCCAACTCAACCAACATGTGCGGATCCACCCTCCAACCCAACCAGCATGTGAGAATCCACCCTCCAACACAACCAGCATGTGAGGATCCTCCCTCCAACTCAACCAACATGTGCGGATCCACCCTCCAACTCAATTGCCATTGCACATGGAAATACAATTGGTGAGTTTAGGGTGTGATCCATTACAGTCTAACATTGTCTTACCTTCTTGATGTCAGGAGGCTATTGTACCTTACACAAGCAGAATGTGAGGATCCACCCTCCAACACAACCAGCATGTGGGGATCCACCCTCCAACTCAACCAACATGTGCGGATCCACCCTCCAACTCAACCAACATGTGCGGATCCACCCTCCAACTCAACCAACATGTGCGGATCCACCCTCCAACTCAACCAACATGTGCGGATCCACCCTCCAACTCAACCAACAAGTGCGGATCCACCCTCCAACTCAACCAACAAGTGCGGATCCACCCTCCAACTCAACCAGCATGTGCGGATCCACCCTCCAACTCAACCAGCATGTGTGGATCCACCCTCCAACTCAACCAGCATGTGCGGATCCACCCTCCAACTCAACCAGTATGTGCGGATCCACCCTCCAACATAACCAGCATGTGCGGATCCACCCTCCAACTCAACCAGCATGCGCGGATCCACCCTCCAACTCAACCAGCATGTGCGGATCCACCCTCCAACTCAACCAGCATGTGCGGATCCACCCTCCAACTCAACCAGCATGTGCGGATCCACCCTCCAACTCAACCAACATGTGCGGATCAACCCTCCAACTCAACCAGCATGTGAGAATCCACCCTCCAACTCAACCAGCATGTGAGGATCCTCCCTCCAACTCAACCAACATGTGCGGATCCACCCTCCAACTCAATTGCCATTGCACATGGAAATACAATTGGTGAGTTTAGGGTGTGATCCATTACAGTCTAACATTGTCTTACCTTCTTGATGTCAGGAGGCTATTGTACCTTACACAAGCAGAATGTGAGGATCCACCCTCCAACACAACCAGCATGTGGGGATCCACCCTCCAACTCAACCAGCATGTGCGGATCAACCCTCCAACTCAACCAACATGTGCGGATCAACTTTCCAACTCAACCAACAAGTGCGGATCCACCCTCCAACTCAACCAGCATGTGCGGATCCACCCTCCAACTCAACCAGCATGTGCTGATCCACCCTCCAACTCAACCAGCATGTGCTGATCCACCCTCCAACTCAACCAGCATGTGCTGATCCACCCTCCAACTCAACCAGCATGTGCGGATCCACCCTCCAACTCAACCAGCATGTGCGGATCCACCCTCCAACTCAACCAGCATGTGGGGATCCACCCTCCAACTCAACCAACATGTGCGGATCCACCCTCCAACTCAACCAACATGTGGGGATCCACCCTCCAACTCAACCAACATGTGGGGATCCACCCTCCAACTCAACCAACATGTGCGGATCCACCCTCCAACACAACCAACATGTGCGGATCCACCCTCCAACTCAACCAACATGTGCGGGTCCACCCTCCAACTCAACCAACATGTGCGGGTCCACCCTCCAACTCATTCAACATGCGAGAGTCCACCCTCCAACTCAACCAACATGTGAGGATCCACCCTCCAACTCAAACAACATGTGAGGATCCACCCTCCAACTCAACCAACATGTGCGGATCCACCCTCCAACACAACCAGCATGTGGGGATCCACCCTCCAACACAACCAGTATGTGGGGATCCACCCTCCAACTCAACCAGCATGTGCGGATCAACCCTCCAACACAACCAGCATGTGGGGATCCACCCTCCAACTCAACCAACATGTGAGGATCCAACTCAACCAACATGTGAGGGTCCACCCTCCAACTCAACCAACATGTGCGGGTCCACCTTCCAACTCAACCAACATGTGAGGGTCCACCCTACTACTCAACCAACATGTGAGGATCCACCCTCCAACTCAAACAACATGTAAGAATCCACCCTCCAACACAACCAGCATGTGCGGATCCACCCTCCAACACAACTAGCATGTGGGGATCCACCCTCCAACACAACCAACATGTGGGGATCCACCCTCCAACACAACCAGCATGTGAGGATCCAACTCAACCAACATGTGAGGGTCCACCCTCCAACTCAACCAACATGTGAGGGTCCACACTCCAACTCAACCAACAAGTGCGGATCCACCCTCCAACTCAACCAGCATGTGCGGATCCACCCTCCAACTCAACCAGCATGTGCGGATCCACCCTCCAACTCAACCAGCATGTGCGGATCCACCCTCCAACTCAACCAGCATGTGCGGATCCACCCTCCAACTCAACCAGCATGTGCGGATCCACCCTCCAACTCAACCAACATGTGCGGATCCACCCTCCAACCCAACCAGCATGTGAGAATCCACCCTCCAACTCAACCAGCATGTGAGGATCCTCCCTCCAACTCAACCAACATGTGCGGATCCACCCTCCAACTCAATTGCCATTGCACATGGAAATACAATTGGTGAGTTTAGGGTGTGATCCATTACAGTCTAACATTGTCTTACCTTCTTGATGTCAGGAGGCTATTGTACCTTACACAAGCAGAATATGAGGATCCACCCTCCAACACAACCAGCATGTGGGGATCCACCCTCCAACTCAACCAACATGTGCGGATCCACCCTCCAACTCAACCAACATGTGCGGATCCACCCTCCAACTCAACCAACATGTGCGGATCCACCCTCCAACTCAACCAACAAGTGCGGATCCACCCTCCAACTCAACCAGCATGTGCGGATCCACCCTCCAACTCAACCAGCATGTGCTGATCCACCCTCCAACTCAACCAGCATGTGCTGATCCACCCTCCAACTCAACCAGCATGTGCTGATCCACCCTCCAACTCAACCAGCATGTGCGGATCCACCCTCCAACTCAACCAGCATGTGCGGATCCACCCTCCAACTCAACCAGCATGTGCGGATCCACCCTCCAACTCAACCAACATGTGGGGATCCACCCTCCAACTCAACCAACATGTGCGGATCCGCCCTCCAACACAACCAACATGTGCGGATCCACCCTCCAACACAACCAACATGTGGGGATCCACCCTCCAACTCAACCAACATGTGCGGGTCCACCCTCCAACTCAACCAACATGTGCGGGTCCACCCTCCAACTCAACCAACATGTGAGAGTCCACCCTCCAACTCAACCAACATGTGAGGATCCCCCCTCCAACGCAACCAACATGTGAGGATCCACCCTCCAACTCAACCAACATGTGCGGATCCACCCTCCAACACAACCAGCATGTGGGGATCCACCCTCCAACTCAACCAGCATGTGCGGATCAACCCTCCAACACAACCAGCATGTGGGGATCCACCCTCCAACTCAACCAACATGTGAGGATCCAACTCAACCAACATGTGAGGGTCCACCCTCCAACTCAACCAACATGTGGGGATCCACCCTCCAACTCAACCAACATGTGCGGATCCACCCTCCAACACAATCAACATGTGCGGATCCACCCTCCAACACAACCAACATGTGGGGATCCCCCCTCCAACTCAACCAACATGTGCGGGTCCACCCTCCAACTCAACCAACATGTGCGGGTCCACCCTCCAACTCAACCAACATGTGCGGGTCCACCCTCCAACTCATCCAACATGTGAGAGTCCACCCTCCAACTCAACCAACATGTGAGGATCCACCCTCCAACTCAACCAACATGTGCGGATCCACCCTCCAACACAACCAGCATGTGGGGATCCACCCTCCAACTCAACCAGCATGTGCGGATCAACCCTCCAACACAACCAGCATGTGGGGATCCACCCTCCAACTCATCCAACATGTGAGGGTCCACCCTCCAACTCAACCAACATGTGCGGGTCCACCCTCCAACTCAACCAACATGTGAGGGTCCACCCTACTACTCAACCAACATGTGAGGATCCACCCTCCAACTCAAACAACATGTGAGAATCCACTCTCCAACACAACCAGCATGTGCGGATCCACCCTCCAACACAACCAGCATGTGGGGATCCACCCTCCAACACAACCAGCATGTGGGGATCCACCCTCCAACACAACCAACATGTGGGGATCCACCCTCCAACACAACCAGCATGTGGGGATCCACCCTCCAACTCAACCAACATGTGAGGGTCCACCCTCCAACTCAACCAACATGTGAGGGTTCACCCTCCAACTCAACCAACATGTGAGGATCCACCCTCCAACTCAAACAACATGTGAGAATCCACCCTCCAACTCATCCAACGTGTGGGGATCCACCCTCCAACTCAACCAATGTGTGGGGATCCACCCTCCAACTCAACCAACGTGTGTGGATCCACCCTCCAACTCAACCAACGTGTGTGGATCCACCCTCCAACACAACCAGCATGTGTGGATCCACCCTCCAACACAACCAGCATGTGTGGATCCACCCTCCAACTCAACCAGCATGTGCGGATCAACCCTCCAACACATCCAACATGTGAGGGTCCACCCTCCAACTCAACCAACATGTGCGGGTCCACCCTCCAACTCAACCAACATGTGAGGGTCCACCCTACTACTCAACCAACATGTGAGGATCCACCCTCCAACTCAAACAACATGTGAGAATCCACTCTCCAACACAACCAGCATGTGGGGATCCACCCTCCAACTCAACCAACATGTGAGGGTCCACCCTCCAACTCAACCAACATGTGAGGGTTCACCCTCCAACTCAACCAACATGTGAGGATCCACCCTCCAACTCAAACAACATGTGAGAATCCACCCTCCAACTCAACCAACGTGTGGGGATCCACCCTCCAACTCAACCAATGTGTGGGGATCCACCCTCCAACTCAACCAACGTGTGTGGATCCACCCTCCAACTCAACCAACGTGTGTGGATCCACCCTCCAACACAACCAGCATGTGTGGATCCACCCTCCAACACAACCAGCATGTGTGGATCCACCCTCCAACTCAACCAGCATGTGCGGATCAACCCTCCAACACAACCAGCATGTGGGGATCCACCCTCCAACTCAACCAACATGTGAGGATCCAACTCAACCAACATGTGCGGACCCACCCTCCAACTCAACCAGCATGTGCGGATCCACCCTCCAACACAACCAGCATGTGGGGATCCACCCTCCAACTCAACCAGCATGTGCAGATCCACCCTCCAACTCAACCAACATGTGCAGATCCACCCTCCAACACAACCAGCATGTGCGGATCCACCCTCCAACACAACCAGCATGTGCGGATCCACCCTCCAACACAACCAGCATGTGCGGATCCACCCTCCAAAACAACCAGCATGTGCGGATCCACCCTCCAACACAACCAGCATGTGGGGATCCACCACTCCCAACACCACCAGCATGTGGGGATCCACCCTCCAACACAACCAGCATGTGGAGATCCACCCTCCAACACAACCAGCATGTGGGGATTCACCCTCCAACTCAACCAACATGTGGAGATCCACCTTCCAATGCAATCCCGAGCCAGTGAGTGAGTATCTCATTCATTACCAGTGTAGATTTTGCTAAGGTTAACCCTATAACCCAATACAATGTTCTGCCAGATTTTTTTTTTTTTTTTTTTAAGTCTTATATTATACACTATCAAAAGTATTGGGACACCTGCCTTTATACGCGCATGTAACTTTAAAGGCATCCCAGTCTTAGTCCTAGAGGTTCAATTTTGAGCTTGCCCAGCCTTTGCAGCTATAATTGTTTCAATTCCTTTGGGAAGGCTGTCCACAAGGTTTAGTAGTGTGTCTATGGGAATGTTTGACCATTCTTCCAGAAGCGCATTTGTGAGGTCAGGCTCTGATGTTGGACGAGAAGGCCTGGCTCACCGTCTGCGCTCTAATTCATCCCCAAAGGTGTTCTATCAGTTTGAGGCCAGTCAAGTCCCCCAACTCCAAACTTGCTCATCCAAGTCTTTATGGACCTTGCTTTGTGCACTGGTGAGCAGTCATATAGGAAGGTACCATCCCCAAACTTTTCCTACAAAGTTGGGAGCATGAAATTTTCCAAAATGTCTTGGTTTGCTGACGCCTCAAAAGTTCTCTTCACTGGAACTAAGTGGTTAAGCCCAACTCCAAGCCAGGCCTTCTCGTCCACATCAGTGCCTGACCTCACAAATGCACTTCTGGAAGAATGGTCAAAAATTCCCATAGACCCACTACTAAACCTTGTGTACAGCCTTCTCAGAAGAGTTGAAGCTGTTATAGCTACACAGGGTGGGCCAACTCACTATTGAACCCTATGGACTAAGACTGGGATGTCATTAAAGTTTATGTGCGTGTGAAGGCAGACGTCCCAATACTTTTGGTAACATATTGTATATGTGTGTATGAGCCTCTCAACAGGCTTATGCTTTTGGGAGTATGATTTAGACATGTGCGGTTAATTTCTTTCCCAAACTGAAATTCTGACACATTTTTGTTATTTGGATATTCAAGTGTATCTAAATGTCCAAATTACAATAGATAAAACATTTTAACAAATCCCAAATAACTAAATGAAATTTTGCCAAAATTAAAATAGAATTCTAAAACAAGAATATAATAAAATAGAAAATAAAGGAATCCAAGAATAGAGTATGATAGAAAAGAATAGAGTAAAATAGAATATAATATAATATAAAATAATAGAATCAAGTATAATAGAAAATAAAGGAATAGAATATAAAATAATATAGAGTAGAATATAAAAGAAAATAATCAAATATAATAGAAAATAAGGGAATATAAAAGACCAGAATATAAACTAAAATAATTGAACAGAAAAAAAAGAATAAAATAGGAAATAGAACTAAAAAGAATAGAGTAAAACAGAAAATAATAGAATAGAAAAGAATAAAATAAAAATCAAAGAAAAGAATAGAAAAAGAAATCAGTTGAATAGAATAAAATAGAATATAATTGACTTCGAAATTCAAATTTCAAATAGAATGAATTTGAATAGAATAATTTAGAAAAGAAAAGAAAATAATAGAATAACAGAAAATAGATTAGAATAGAAAATAATAGAATACAATATAACTGTCTTCAGAAATTAAAATTTTGGATAGAATAAATAAAAAATTGAATAGAAAAGAATAGAAAACAAAATAAAAAATCAATCTAATATATAATTCAATAGAATAGAATATACCCCATCATCCGGATTTCGAATTTCGATTAGAACAGAATAGAAAATAGGAGAATAGAAAAGAATAGAATTGAAAAAAACAATAGATTAGAACAGAATGGAACAGAATAAAAAGGATATAACTGTCTTCTGAAATTCAAATTTCCAATAAATAAATTTGAATTTGAACGTCGATTAATTTGGAATATTGAATCCGAATTGAAATCGAATTGAATTTGAAAATGAATAAACGAAACAAAAGTAATTCCGAAAACAAATTTAACTTAACAAAATTATTAGGCCCCTTTCACACAACGTCAGTTGTCATCCGTTTTTCGTCAGTTGTTATCCGTTTTTCGTCAGTTGTCATCCGTTTTTACATAGAGATGCATTGATGTCCGTTTTTCATCCGTCAACGGATGGATGAAAAACGGACAAATGGACAGCGTGTGTGAAAGGGGCCTTATGCATTTTTTAGTTCTGCACATGTCGATTCCTATGGGTCTTTTTTGTTTTAACCCTCACCTCTTCTCTCTGGTTATCTTTGCTGCCTAAAGGCTCAGTTCCCACTGAAGTGGCTTTGATCCTTCCTTCGATCGATCCTTCCTTCAATGGATCAAGCCTTCCTTTAATAATATTAATAATAATAATATAATATTAATAATAATAATTATTATCATTATAAAATAATATGAATACTATTAATATTAACAGATAATATTGCCAGAAACACTTCAGAATTCATCCTGCTGCTTTTGTCAGCAGTCACATCAGGGTTCGAGTCCTGCGGGAAGGCATGGGAATGACGCTCCTGTACTTATTCTACAACAGTAACACCATTCCTGTTCCCGCCCGACCCCCGACACGATCCCACCTCCTGCTCAGGGATGGCGGGTCGGTAAGCCCAGATTTCGGGTTCCCGACCCGCCATCCCCGAGCATCGCTGTAAACTAAGCTGGCACTACAGGAAGCGGAGCCGATGCTTCCTGTATGGACAACGGCTGATTGGCCGAAATGCGTCAGTTGACCCTCCTGCAGTTCCTGGGACACGCTTGAACATTTACCGCGGTTCTCCTATGTGCACCTGTTGATCTTAACGTTTTTAAATGTAAGTGACTACAATCAGAGCCGGCGTTAGGGGGGGCAACATGGGCAACTGCCCAGGGCCCCCGAAAGTCCAGGGGCCCCGGCAGGGGCGGACTGAGCGGTCGGGCACTTCGGACTTCCGAGGGCCCGGCCAGGAAGGGAGGGCCCAGCCAGCAAGGGGAGCCGCCGCCCAGTATAGAATTAACTCACCCGGGCCAGCGATACATAGTAGAAGGAGGGGAGGGACCCAGCGGCCGGCACTGCTACAGTGTGAGGAGGGGATCTGGGGAGGGGCCCGGCGGCCGGCGCTGCGTCAGTGAGAGGAGGAGGGGCCCAGGCTAGGGATGGCTCTCCTATATGCCGCCCCGTCAGCCCTCCTATCCAGCCTGGTGCTAGCTGTCTCCACAATGTTCACAAGTAGTCATCCATACCTAGGACCGCCTCCAAGCTCCGCCCCCTGACTCCGGCTTCAGCTTCAACTTCTTGTTTTAAGGCAGGAAGGGGGTCCACTGCACAAAATGTGAAAGGGATCCGCTGCAGGACCGTAAAGTGTCCTGGGACCAGTGGGAAGGGCTGAGGCTGGAGGTTGCGGGGCCCTTCATGGTTTCTTGCATCAGGGCCCTGAAGGTTCTAGTTACGCCTCTGGGGGTAACGGTCGCTAACCTCACCGGAGACAATTTCCTGGATGCCGGCGATTGTGAATGAGTGACCTCTTCATCTTCTTCAATCCCTGCTTCATCCCTGGCGGTTTCTGTATGATGTGAGTAGTTCTTGTAACATATGGCCTCTATGTGAAATCCAGCTCCACTCAATGGTCTCTCCTGTGAGGAATGATGTGTACATACATTTGCATTATCCCACACAATTTTAATAAAAATATACGATTGAAGAAGATGAAGAGGGCACTCCTTTGCAATTGCAGCCATCCGGTGAGGTTACCTGTATCACGGTCTGTGGAGACAGGGCACGTCAACGGCACATCAGTATGCGGCGCCGACGCATCCCCGCACACAGGACACCATGGAAATCCAGCGCTAGCCTGGGCCCCTCCTCTCACTGAAGCAGCGACAGCAGCTATGCCCCTCCCCTCCTCCCACTACATATCGCCGGGTGAGTTAATTCTGTACTGGGCGGTGGGCCCCCTTCCCGGCCAGGCCCCCCCTTCCTGGCCAGGCCCTCGGACCACGTCTGAAGTGCTCGACCGCTCAGTCCGCTCCTGGCCACAGGCCCACAGCCTGCCAGCAAGCCTGCCAGTGCCAGTCACAGGCCCACAGCGAGCAAGCCACAGGCCCACAGTCTGCCAGTCAGCCAGCAAGCCTGCCAGTGCGAGCCACAGGCCCACAGCCAGCAAGCCACAGCCTGCCAGTGCCAGCCACATGCCCACAGCCAGCAAACCACAGCCTGCCAGCCAGCAAGCCACGGCCTGCCAGCAAGCCTGCCAGTGCCAGCCACAGGCCCACAACCAGCGAGCCACAGCCTGCAAGCAAGCCACAGCCTGCCAGCTAGCCTGCCAGTGCCAGCCACAGGCCCACAGCCAGCAAGCCACAGACTGCCAGCCAGAAAGCCTGCCAGTGCCAGCCACAGGCCCAGAGCCAGCAAGCCACAGGCACACAGCCTGCCAGCCAGCAAGCCACAGCCAGCAAGTCTGCAAGTGCCAGCCACAGCCAGTAAGCCACAGCCTGCCAGCCACAGCAAGCCTGCCAGTGCCAGCCAGCATGCCACAGCCTGCCAGCCAGCCAGCAAGCAAGCCTGCCAGTGCCAGCCACAGCCAGCAAGCCACAGCCTGCCAGCCACAGCAAGCCTGCCAGTGCCAGCCAGCAAGACCACAGCCTGCCAGCAGTAGCCAGCAAGACCACAGCCTGCCAGCGGTAGCCAACAAGACCACAGCCTGCCAGTCATAGCCAGCAAGACCACAGCTTGCCAACCAGCAACTGTAATTAAGGTAAGAGGAGCCAACTTGGCCTAGGTATCAGAGAGCAATGTTGTGTTGTTTTATTGTGGGTGTGGGTGTGGCTGGAGGCGGGGTGTGGATGGAGGCATGGCAAGGGTGTGGCCCAGCATGCCCTGATACACATACACCCTATTCAGCTGACCAAACCTTTTGGGTTAGCTGTATCAGGGCATGCTGGGCATTGTAGTTAGTAACTGCAACTCCCAGTATGCCCTGATACAACCTATGGCTCTGCAGCTGCCCCAAAATTACAACTCCTAGCATGTTGCATTATATAGTATTACAGAATAAGTTATGGTGCAACATAATGGGAGTTGTAGTTTTGGTTTGAGGCAGCTGCAGAGCCATAGGCTATGTTAGGGCATGCTGGGAGTTGTAGTTTGTCAGTAGCTCACTGCAACTCCCAGTACTCCCTAACGCAAAAAAATGTTAATAAATGTAAATAAGCCCCTTCCCTAATAAAAGTTTGAATTATCCCCCTTTCCCCATTTTTCAAATAAAATAATGTAAACAATTTGTACGTCCTGGTGCGGCGGTACTTATCGCACAAGGACGTACATTTACATCCTGTACATGATGGAGTGGTGCTCATGTCATAGGTCCCGGCTGCTATCAGCAGCCAGGGACCCACCGGTAATGGCGGACATCAGCGATTACGCTCATGTGCGCCATTAACCACTCAGATGCTGTGATCAATACAGATCACGGCATCTGCATCAGTGCAGTCAGTAAAATGGATGCTGCCGCGGGGATCCGATCATCCATATTGGCGGACGGAGGGCCTGTCACCTGCCTTCGTCCGTCTCCAGGGGTCTTATGCTATGGTCCAAGATCGAGCAGACCAAAGCAAACATTGACATATCATGCCACATTGACATATCATGTAGCATTATTAGATCTGTAATTTTTTGTAAGTGCGTTATCTTTTGTAGGTATTATAATTTAAATGCAACCAATTTCTGGTGCAATATGTGTAAAAAACAAAAACTCCTAAATGACCTGTGACCTCATTTATTATGAGTAGAGTTGAGCGGACACCTGGATGTCCGTGTTCGGTGGGTTCGGCCGAACTTAAAAAAAAAGTCCGGGTCCGTATCCCGGACTTTTGGCGAACTTTTCCCGGACACCGAACCCCATTGAAGTCAATGGGGACCCGAACTTTCAGGCACTAAAAAGGCTCTAAAACACCAATGGAAAGGGCTAGAGTGCTGCAAATGGCAGCAAAACGTAGTTAAGAGCATGGCAAGTGCTCTGCAAACAAATGTTTGCTCCCCCAAATTTTTTGCCTGTTTATTATGTATTCGGTCTGACCAGACTATCGAGGTTGAGCAGCCCTCCCCACCCCCCACACACACCTGTACTCAATCAGTGTCCACCATCAAGTGGATATAGGAGGAGTCCCCTGTAGTGCATTTGCACATCTTCCCCAGCAAGGAGTGTTATCTCCAAGGGTTAGAAGGGCTGGATTCATCTCTTTTTCATGGATAGTGTAGGACCCACTGATAATGGGGTATTTTGAAGCAGTAGTGGGCTTGAGCACGATATGGCCATATGGTGGGACCAAACCCCCATTTTTATTTATGGACTCTCTTCAGATTTGGTAGTAATTTCTTTTGCATTTGCGCGCTATTCTTTTTTAATATACATGTCTTTTGGTTCATAGCTGCAGCAGCTTTGGAAATACATGGGTATGCTCCCCCAAATTTTTTGCCTGTTTATTATGTATTCGGTCTGACCAGACTATCGAGGTTGAGCAGCCCTCCCCACCCCCCACACACACCTGTACTCAATCAGTGTCCACCATCAAGTGGATATAGGAGGAGTCCCCTGTAGTGCATTTGCACATCTTCCCCAGCAAGGAGTGTTATCTCCAAGGGTTAGAAGGGCTGGATTCATCTCTTTTTCATGGATAGTGTAGGACCCACTGATAATGGGGTACTTTGACGCAGTAGTGGGCTTGAGCACGATATGGCCATATGGTGGGACCAAACCCCCATTTTTATTTATGGACTCTCTTCAGATTTGGTAGTAATTTCTTTTGCATTTGCGCGCTATTCTTTTTTAATATACATGTCTTTTGGTTCATAGCTGCAGCAGCTTTGGAAATACATGGGTATGCTCCCCCAAATTTTTTGCCTGTTTATTATGTATTCGGTCTGACCAGACTATCGAGGTTGAGCAGCCCTCCCCACCCCCCACACACACCTGTACTCAATCAGTGTCCACCATCAAGTGGATATAGGAGGAGTCCCCTGTAGTGCATTTGCACATCTTCCCCAGCAAGGAGTGTTATCTCCAAGGGTTAGAAGGGCTGGATTCATCTCTTTTTCATGGATAGTGTAGGACCCACTGATAATGGGGTACTTTGACGCAGTAGTGGGCTTGAGCACGATATGGCCATATGGTGGGACCAAACCCCCATTTTTATTTATGGACTCTCTTCAGATTTGGTAGTAATTTCTTTTGCATTTGCGCGCTATTCTTTTTTAATATACATGTCTTTTGGTTCATAGCTGCAGCAGCTTTGGAAATACATGGGTATGCTCCCCCAAATTTTTTGCCTGTTTATTATGTATTCGGTCTGACCAGACTATCGAGGTTGAGCAGCCCTCCCCACCCCCCACACACACCTGTACTCAATCAGTGTCCACCATCAAGTGGATATAGGAGGAGTCCCCTGTAGTGCATTTGCACATCTTCCCCAGCAAGGAGTGTTATCTCCAAGGGTTAGAAGGGCTGGATTCATCTCTTTTTCATGGATAGTGTAGGACCCACTGATAATGGGGTACTTTGACGCAGTAGTGGGCTTGAGCACGATATGGCCATATGGTGGGACCAAACCCCCATTTTTATTTATGGACTCTCTTCAGATTTGGTAGTAATTTCTTTTGCATTTGCGCGCTATTCTTTTTTAATATACATGTCTTTTGGTTCATAGCTGCAGCAGCTTTGGAAATACATGGGTATGCTCCCCCAAATTTTTTGCCTGTTTATTATGTATTCGGTCTGACCAGACTATCGAGGTTGAGCAGCCCTCCCCACCCCCCACACACACCTGTACTCAATCAGTGTCCACCATCAAGTGGATATAGGAGGAGTCCCCTGTAGTGCATTTGCACATCTTCCCCAGCAAGGAGTGTTATCTCCAAGGGTTAGAAGGGCTGGATTCATCTCTTTTTCATGGATAGTGTAGGACCCACTGATAATGGGGTACTTTGACGCAGTAGTGGGCTTGAGCACGATATGGCCATATGGTGGGACCAAACCCCCATTTTTATTTATGGACTCTCTTCAGATTTGGTAGTAATTTCTTTTGCATTTGCACGCTATTCTTCTTTTGCATTTGCGCGCTATTCTTTTTTAATATACATGTCTTTTGGTTCATAGCTGCAGCAGCTTTGGAAATACTTGGGTATGCTCCCCCAAATTTTTTGCCTGTTTAAAATGTGGATAGGGAAATAACTTAAAACAACAAAAAAAAAAAAAAAACAGAAAAATAAAACAATGTTCTTCATCTCTGAAGGACGAGGCCCTGGGAGGTTGAGGTGGTGGTGGATGTGACGGTGTCATAGGCGTGCGCACAGGGTGTGCCGGATGTACCTGGGCACACCCTAATCACCTAGGGCACATAGCATTATCGCTCTGTTTGCCAGTGAGGAGATGGGAAAGATCTCCCTCGGACCTGCTCTGCTCTATTTCTCTTTGCCAGCAGGGAGAGTAATGTATCGGGGCCATGTACATGTAGGCAAACACATGCATGTGTTTTTAAACTTTGAGGTGCACACCCTAATGCAATAGGCTGCGCACACCTATGGGCAGTGTAGGTGGAAGCGGTGGTGGAGAAGGAGTCGGACGAGGTAGCCAACACTGCTTTTTTTCAGAAATTGTAAATGAGGGTACACCCCAAAAGAGTGAGAAAGAGCAAAAATAGAACAATGGCTGGGTAAGGTCGGTATCCATCGCTATTCTGCACAAGGTACGGAAAAGTCCCGTGGGATCCATGCCTGGTTCATTTTAATGAACGTGAGCTTGTCCACATTGTCTCTGGACAGGCGGCTGCGCTTGTCTGTGATAACGCCCCCAGCCGTGCTAAATACCCGTTCAGATAATACACTGGCTGCAGGGCACGCCAGCACCTCCAAGGCGTAAAGGGCAAGCTCAGGCCATGTGCCCAACTTGGAGACCCAGAAGTTGAAGGGGGCAGTCCCGTCATTCAGTACGTCTAGGCGTGTGCACACATACTGCTCCACCATGTTGGTGAAATGCTGCCTCCTGCTAAGACGTTCCATATGAGCTGCTGGTGCTGCTGTTTGTTGTGGCGTGCTGATAAAGCTTTTCCACATTTCGGCCATGCTAACCCTGCCTTCTGAGGTGCTGGCAGTGCCCTGGTTGCGTTGGCGACCTCTTCCTCCTCCTCCTCCTCCTCCTCTGCCTTGGCCTTGTGCTTCCACTGTGGCCCCGCTGTCAGGTGGGAATGCCAGCAGCATCGCGTCTACCAGCGTGCGCTTGTACTCGCGCATCTTGCGCTCGCGCTCCAGTGAGTGAATTAAGGACGGTACGTTGTCCTTGTAATGGGGATCCAGCAGCGTGGCCACCCAGTAATCAGCACAAGTTAGAATGTGGGCAACTCGGCGGTCGTTGTGGAGACACTGCAGCATGTAATCGCTCATGTGTGCCAGGCTGCCCAGAGGCAACGAAAGGCTGTCCTCTGTGGGAGGTGTATCGTCTGTGTCCTCTGTATCCCCCCAGCCACGCACCAGTGATGGCCATGAGCTGGCCTGGGTGCCACCCTGCTGTGAGCATGGTTCCATCTCCTCCTCCAGCTCCTCCTCCTCATCCTCCAGAACTATGCCCCTGCTGGACAATTGTGTCCCTGGCGTTTGTGTGTGCAGGAACCCACCCTCGGAGCCCCTTGTGAATGACTGCCCTGAAAGCCTTGGAAATGTTACCTCTTCATCCTCCTCCTCCTCATCCTGTGCCACATCCTCTTCCATCATCGCCCGAATTGTTTTTTCAAGGAGGCATAGAAGTGGGATAGTTAAGCTGAGAACGGCGTCATCGGCACTGGCCATGTTGGTGGACTACTCAAAACAGCGCAACAAGGCACACAGGTCTCGCATGGAGGCCCAGTTATTGGTGGTTAAGTGGTGCTGTTCCGCAGAGCGACTCACGCGTGCGTGCTGCAGCTGAAACTCCACTATGGCCTGCTGCTGCTCGCACAGTCTTTGCAGCATGTGCAAGGTGGAGTTCCACCTTGTGGGCACGTCACATATGAGGCGGTGAGCGGGAAGGCCGAAGTTACGCTGCAGCGCTGACAGGTGAGCAGCAGCAGGGTGAGAACGCCGAAAGTGCGCACAGACGGCCCGCACTTTCTGCAGCAGCTCTGACATATCGGGATAATTTTAAGGAACCTCTGCACCACCAAATTCAGCACATGCGCCAGGCAAGGGATGTGCGTCAAACCGGCTAGGCCCAGAGCTGCTATGAGATTTCTCCTGTTATCGCACACCACCAGGCCGGGCTTGAGGCTCGCTGGCAGCAACCACTCATTTGTCTGCTGTTCCATGCTCCTCCACAACTCCTGCGCAGTGTGTGGTTTTTCCCCCAAACAGGCAAGTTTTAAAACTGCCTGCTGTCGTTTACCCCTGGCCGTGCTGAAGTTGGTGGTGAAGGTGTTACGCTGTCAGGATGAGGAGGCGGTAGAGGAAGAGGAGTAGGAGGAGTTAGGAACAGGAGGCAAACTGAATCGCCCTGAAATCCTCGGTGGAGGAAGGACATGCGCCAAATTGCTATCCGCCTCAGGCCCATCTGCCACTGCATTTACCCAGTGTGCCGTTAGGGAGATATAACGCCCCTGACCGTGCTTACTGGTCCACGTATCGGTAGTTAGGTGGACCTTGCCACAGATGGCGTTGCGCAGTGCACACCTGATTTTTTCCCCCACTTGGTTGTGCAGGGAAGGGATGGCTTGCCTGGAAAAGTAGTGGCGGCTGGGCACGACGTACTGTGGGACAGCCACCGACATAAGGTTTTTAAAACTGTGCGTCTCCACCAGACGGAATGACAGCATTTCAAAGGCCAAGAATTTTGCAATGCTGGCATTCAGGGCCAGGGATCGCGGGTGGGTAGGCTGGTACTTCCTCTTCCTCTCAAGTTTTGGGAGATGGAAAGCTGAACGCTTCCTTGGGACATTGTGGAGATAGTTGGTGACCCAGGTAGTGGTGTTGCTGACAGATCGTCTGTTTGCAGGGTGGCAGGTGCCGGTATCACTACAGATGTGGCTGGAGCGGCCGAGACTGCAGCAGAAGAGGAAGCAGGATGAGCCAGAGACGTTTCTTGGTTTTGAAGGTGTGTACTCCACTGCAGCTCATGCTTTGCACTTAGATGCCTGATCATGCAGGTTGTGCTCAGGTTGAGAAGGTTTATGCCTCGCTTCAGGCTCTGATTGCACAGGGTGCAAACCACTCGTGTCCTGTCATCAGCACATTTTCTAAAGAACTTCCACGCTAGAGAACTCCTTTGAGCTGCCTTTGGTGCGCTCGTTCCCTTGCTGCGTTGGGCAGTAGCAGGCGTAGTGTGTAGGGCACGGCCGCTCCGCTTCTGCACCCTGCTCCCTCTTCTGCTGTGCTGTTGGCTCTGTGCGACCACCGCCTCTTCCTCCAAACTACTCATGTCACCTGCATGACCTTCATTCCATGTGGGGTCGAGGACCTCATCATCCTCCACATCATCTTCCACCCAGTCTTCACCCCTGCCCTCCTTGTTGGTCTCCACAATTTTGAACGCCGCAGCAGTTGGCACCTGCGTTTCGTCATCATCGGAGACGTGCTGTGATGGTCCTTGCATGTACTCATCTTGAGAAATAAGTGGTTGGGCATCGCTGCACTCAATCTCTTCCACTTCTGGGGCAGGGCTAGGTGGATTGCCCTGGGAAACCTTGATGACAGAGTCCTCAAAAAGAAGAAGAGACTGCTGTATGGCTTGGGGCTCAGACTGCTTGCCTGATTTGCAAGGGGGTGAGGTGAAAGACGGTTGGACATCGGCTGCAGGTGCCAACTCTGACCTTTCTGCAGTAGACTGGGTGGGAGACAATGTGAAGGAACTGGAGGCACTGTCAGCAGCAAACCAATCTACTATCGCTTCTACGTGTTCTGGCATCATCACTTCTAGAGGCTTATGATGCCCTACCAAATACTGATGCAGGTTCTGTCGCCTACTAACACTTGAGGAAGGTGTTTCACTTGTGCGTGTAGCTGGCACAGATCGACCACGTCCTCTCCTTGCAACAGGAGCTCTACCAGCAGCACCATGACCCATGCCACGGCCCCTATTTGACGGTCTCCTCATATTTCTGTAATTTAAGATCTTGCCCTAGAAAGGTGTTTATTGAATAGCGGAACAAAACAACAACAGTATCGCAGGGGTCTATCTCACAGTCAAATATGCAAACTATGCCGCAATTTAATGTTTTTTACCCCAAAAGGGTGTATATTGAATAGCGGAATAGGAAAAAGGATGAAAAACGGTGTATCTCACACGTACAGGGCCCCGATTAAAATTTTTTGTACCCTAAAGGGAGGATGAGCAAGAGGAGTAGGAGGAGTTGGGAACAGGAGGCAAACTGAAGCGCCCTGCAATCTTCGGCGGTAGAAGGAGATGCGCCAACCAAATTTAAAAAGGTGTATCTCACATGTACCGATACAGACTATCCCTCAATTAAATTTTTTACACTCAAACAGGGTGTATATTGAATAGCGGAATAGGACAAATTTTACAAAAGGGTGTATCTCACATGTACAAACACAAACTAGGCCCCGATTACAATTTTTTGTACCCTAAAGGCAGGATGAGGAGTAGGAGGAGTTCGGATCAGGCAGGAGGCAGACTGAAGCACCCTCAAATCCTCGGCAGTATGAGATGCGCCCCAAAAATTGGAAAGGTGTATCTCACACGTACCGACACAGACTATCCCGCAATTTAATTGTTTATACCCAAAGGTTTTGATTAAATAGCGAAATAGAAAATATTATCAAAAAAAGTGTATGTATCTCACACGTACAGAACCAGACTAGGCCCCAATTACTATTTTTTGTACCCCCAAAGGCAGGATGAGGAGTAGGAGGAGTACGGAACAGGCAGCACCCTCAAATCTTCAGAAGTATGAGATGGGGGGCGGAGCGACCGTGGACGAGCATGGCCGCATGAACTAAGAGCTCCTGCACTGGACCGTGGAAAATCACCTCTACGGAGCCTCTAAACTCTGCCTGTCAGCACCGATCACATCGCGGCACACCCGGGAATATAGCAGAGATGTCCAGACGGCAGCGTGACCCACCTAAACGGAAGAAACTCACCCTATACTTCCCACCGGCGGCGGGAGGCTCCAGCCAACATGGCGCCCGGACATCTCTCCACAGGGACGCAGCCAGCGCCCTGGTGGCGGCGGCCCTTCTAAAAGACTCCCTGCACTCAGCAGATGCCGACCCCGATCTGCACTCAGGTCAGTCTACCCCATCAACTCAGAGCCCTGCTAAAAGCAAGCAGAGGAGATCCTCCTCACCACTCGCAGCAGACATTGCACATGGCGGGGAATGGGCAGAGGACACACCGGACATGGACACTCACATTCCTGATCCCATAGCAGCACTACCAACTACAGGGCAGCCCATATCAGATATGGCTCTGAAGGAAATGGTAATGCTGCTGAGATCTTCCCTGCAAGCTGACTTAGTGTCAGGTCTAAAAGAATGTAGAAGGAATATACAGGTTGTGGAATCCTAGGATTGACCATGTTGAAAACCAAATGACTGACTTTGCCACTTCCTTTAATACCATGGTGGTTGCCCACTCAGCTCAGGAAGATGATATCTCCTGGATTAGGTCTAAACTAGCAGACCTTGAAGACCAGTCACGCCGGAGTAATCTAAAAATCCGCGGCATTCCTGAAACAGTTTCCTCGAACCAACTCCCGCACTTTGCGAGAGATTTGTTCCTAGCTGCAGTCCCAGGCTTTTCCCCCACAGATGTTACCATAGACCGTATACACCGCATTCCTA
Source organism: Pelophylax lessonae (assembly GCF_965119305.1). NCBI lineage: Eukaryota > Metazoa > Chordata > Amphibia > Anura > Ranidae > Pelophylax > Pelophylax lessonae. The sequence continues at coordinate 133,412,850 of NC_138775.1, read as the reverse complement.
AACCTCCCCATTTGCCTGCGGATGTACCAAGAGATGTGCTACTTAAAATGTACTACTACCAAGCAAAAGAAGGCATTCTTCACGCATTTAAGCAGAAAGATCAATTGCCTGACCAAGCGAGGAACCTTCATGTATTCCCAGACTTCTCCCGCTACACAATGCAACGCCGCAACAACTTACTAATCATCACCAAGGCTTTGCGCAACCACGATATACCTTATAAGTGGAAATATCCGGCGAGTCTGATAATTACCAAAGAGGGCACCACCAAAACCGTACACACCTTGGAAGCCGGTTTGGACCTTTTACGCACCTGGAATATCATTCCTCCTCAACCCCCAGTGCATGCTCCACCTCAGAAAGCGAACACCTCGCTAGGATGGGTTAGACCCCCTACAAATCACCGCAACAAACCTTGAAGGCCTTGTTCTCATTCCTTCCTGCTCAACGGACTTCCCTGGTCCAGTGCCCTGGTACAAACCACCGTACCGTACCCTGACAAATGTTGCAGGTCTCCCTGCCCGAATCCCTTTCGAGGAATTCTCTTTTTTTTTTTTTTTTGCAAATTTCTTTTATTGATCAAATGTAGTGTTGAGCGAACACGGACTGTATTATTCGTGTTCGCACCGAATAATTGGATTTTTTGTACCCGAACACGGACACGGACACTTTACTGTATGTTCGGGTAAAAATCCGTGTTTGGTCGTTTTATTTCCGGGTTTTGCATGCTTTGGCGCACTTTTCATGGCGGGCTTTCAACAGCCAATTAACAATCGTTTAACTGGTGTGCCTTAAGCCATCCCAGCCATGCCTGCAAATGTCTCAGTAGCTGTGATTGGCCGTCTGAAGCATGTGACCAAGTCTTTATAAGTTCCAGGCAGCCGCAGCGTCTTCATTCTGCTGCTTAGATCAGGGACAGAGCACACATCAACGTGCTGGCTGCTGATTAGGGAAAGACAGGCAGGAAAAAACCATTTGTGTCCGGATAGAATTGAGGGACAGGTCGGAGTGTTTAGGCAGGGAGAGGCTGCTGCTGCTGAATTTTAGGGAAACTGTGTTCTACAAACTACAATCGATATTGCTGTGTGGTGTGGGATAGGAGATAGGCAGGTGTCAGTGATCCACATCCATTTTTCTGTGTGTGAGCTGCAGTGAACACAATCTTTTTGGGCTGCAGTGAACACAATCTTTTTGGGGTGCAGTGAACAACGTCCTTTTTGGGGTGCAGTGAACAAAATCTTTTTGGGGTGCAGTGAACAAAATCCTTTGTGGGGTGCAGTGAACACAATCTTTGTGGGGTGCAGTGAACACAATCTTTTTGGGGTGCAGTGAAAAACATCCTTTTTGGGGTGCAGTGAACAAAATCCTTTTTGGGGTGCAGTGAACACAATCTTTTTGGGGTGCAGTGAACAAAATCCTTTGTGGGGTGCAGTGAACACAATCTTTGTGGGGTGCAGTGAACACAATCTTTGTGGGGTGCAGTGAACAAAATCCTTTTTGGGGTGCAGTGAACAACATCCTTTTTGGGGTGCAGTGAACAAAATCCTTTTAGGGTGCAGTGAACACAATCTTTGTGGGGTACAGTGAACATAATCTTTGTGGGGTGCAGTGAGCACAATCTTTGGGGGGTACAGTGAACACAATCTTTTTGGGGTGCAGTGAACAAAATCCTTTGTGGGGTGCAGTGAACACAATCTTTGTGGGGTGCAGTGAACACAATCTTTTTGGGGTGCAGTGAACAAAATCCTTTGTGGGGTGCAGTGAACACAATCTTTTTGGGGTGCAGTGAACAAAATCCTTTTTGGGGTGCAGTGAACACAATCTTTTTGGGGTGCAGTGAACAAAATCCTTTTTGGGGTGCAGTGAACACAATCTTTTTGGGGTGGAGTGAACAAAATCCTTTTTGGGGTGGAGTGAACAAAATCCTTTTTGGGGTGCAGTGAACAACATCCTTTTTGGGGTGCAGTGAACACAATCTTTTTGGGGTGCAGTGAACAAAATCCTTTGTGGGGTGCAGTGAACAAAATCCTTTGTGGGGTGCAGTGAACACAATCTTTGTGGGGTGCAGTGAACACAATCTTTGTGGGGTGCAGTGAACAAAATCCTTTTTGGGGTGCAGTGAACAACATCCTTTTTGGGGTGCAGTGAACAAAATCCTTTGTGGGGTGCAGTGAACACAATCTTTGTGGGGTACAGTGAACAGAATCTTTGTGGAGTGCAGTGAACACAATCTTTGAGGGGTACAGTGAACACAATCTTTTTGGGGTGCAGTGAACAAAATCCTTTGTGGGGTGCAGTGAACACAATCTTTCGGGGGTACAGTGAACACAATCTTTTTGGAGTGCAGTGAACAAAATCCTTTGTGGGGTGCAGTGAACACAATCTTTGTGGGGTGCAGTGAACACAATCTTTTTGGGGTGCAGTGAACAACATCCTTTTTTGGGTGCAGTGAACAACATCCTTTTTGGGGTGCAGTGAACACAATCTTTTTGGGGTGCAGTGAACAAAATCCTTTGTGGGGTGCAGTGAACACAATCTTTGTGGGGTACAGTGAACAGAATCTTTGTGGGGTGCAGTGAACACAATCTTTGGGGGGTACAGTGAACACAATCTTTTTGGGGTGCAGTGAACAAAATCCTTTGTGGGGTGCAGTGAACACAATCTTTGTGGGGTGCAGTGAACACAATCTTTGTGGGGTGCAGTGAACAAAATCCTTTTTGGGGTGCAGTGAACAACATCCTTTTTGGGGTGCAGTGAACAAAATCCTTTGTGGGGTGCAGTGAACACAATCTTTGTGGGGTGCAGTGAACACAATCTTTGTGGGGTGCAGTGAACAAAATCCTTTTTGGGGTGCAGTGAACAACATCCTTTTTGGGGTGCAGTGAACAAAATCCTTTGTGGGGTGCAGTGAACACAATCTTTGTGGGGTACAGGGAACAGAATCTTTGTGGGGTGCAGTGAACACAATCTTTGGGGGTACAGTGAACACAATCTTTTTGGGGTGCAGTGAACAAAATCATTTTAGGGTGCAGTGAACACAATCTTTGTGGGGTGCAGTGAACAAAATCCTTTTTGAGGTGCAGTGAACACAATCTTTGTGGGGTGCAGTGAACACAATCTTTGTGGGGTACAGTGAACACAATCTCATACTTCTGAAGATTTGAGGGTGCTGCCTGTTCCATTCTCCTCCTCCTGCTGCTCAACCATCCTTTTAGGGGTACAAACAATAGTAATTGGGGCCTAGTGTGGTGGTGTACGTGTGAGATACATACACTTTCTTTTTGATCATATTTTCTATTCTGCTATTCAATTAAAACCTTTGGGGATCAATAAAATTGCGTGATAGTCTGTGTCGGTACGTGTGAGATCCACCTTTCCAAGTTTTTTGGGTTCATCTCATACTTCTGAAGATTTGAGGGTGCTGCCTGTTCCATACTCCTCCTCCTACTGCTCAACCATCCTTTTAGGGGTACAAACAATAGTAATTGGGGCCTAGTGTGGTGGTGTACGTGTGAGATACATACACTTTCTTTTTGATCATATTTTCTATTCCGCTATTCAATTAAAACCTTTGGGGATCAATTAAATTGCGTGATAGTCTGTGTCGGTACGTGTGAGATCCACCTTTCCAAGTTTTTGGGGTTCATCTCATACTTCTGAAGATTTGAGGGTGCTGCCTATTCCATACTCCTCCTCCTACTGCTCAACCATCCTTTTAGGGGTACAAACAATAGTAATTGGGGCCTAGTGTGGTGGTGTACGTGTGAGATACATACACTTTCTTTTTGATCATATTTTCTATTCCGCTATTCAATTAAAACCTTTGGGGATCAATTAAATTGCGTGATAGTCTGTGTCGGTACGTGTGAGATCCACCTTTCCAAGTTTTTGAGGTTCATCTCATACTTCTGAAGATTTGAGGGTGCTGTCTGTTCCATACTCCTCCTACTCCTCATCCATCCTTTTAGGGGTAGAAACAATAGTAATTGGGGCCTAGTGTGGTTTTGTACGTGCGAGATACATACACTTTTTTGGATCATATTTCCTATTCCGCTATTCAATAAAAACCTTTCTAGGGCAAGATCTTAAATTACAGAAATATGAGGAGACCGTCAAATAAGGGCCGTGGCCTGGGTCGTGGTGCTGCTGGTAGAGCTCCTGTTGCAAGGAGAGGACGTGGTCGATCTGTGCCAGCTACACGCACAAGTGAAACACCTTCCTCAAGTGTGAGTAGGCGACAGAACCTGCATCAGTATTTGGTAGGGCATCATACGCCCCTAGAAGTGATGAGTAGTGTTGAGCGAACACGGACTGTATTATTCGTGTTCGTACCGAATAATTGGATTTTTTGTACCCGAACACGGACACGGACACTTTACTGTATGTTCGGGTAAAAATCCGTGTTCGGTCGTTTTATTTCCGGGTTTTGCATGCTTTGGCGCTCTTTTCATGGCGGGCTTTCAACAGCCAATCAACAATCGTTTAACTGGTGTGCCTTAAGCCATCCCAGCCATGCCTGCAAATGTCTCAGTAGCTGTGATTGGCCGTCTGAAGCATGTGACCAAGTCTTTATAAGTTCGAGGCAGCCGCAGCGGCGTCATTATGCTGCTTAGATTCAGGGACAGAGCACACATCAACGTGCTGGCTGCTGATTAGGGAAAGATAGGCAGGAAAAAACCATTTGTGTCCGGATAGAATTGAGGGACAGGTCGGAGTGTTTAGGCAGGGCGAGTTGTAGGCATTTTAGGGATAGAGTCTGCTGAATTATATAGGGTCAGTGTCTTCTACAAACTACAATCGATATTGCTGTGTGGGGGGTGGGGTCTGCACTCAATCCTGATCTACGATCTCTTCTCAATCCTGTTAGGGACAGAGTCTGCTGAATTTTAGGGAAACTGTGTTCTACAAACTACAATCGATATTGCTGTGTGGTGTGGGATTGGAGATAGGCAGGTGTCAGTGATCCACATCCATTTTTCTGTGTGTGAGCTGCAGTGAACACAATCTTTTTGGGCTGCAGTGAACACAATCTTTTTGGGCTGCAGTGAACACAATCTTTTTGGGCTGCAGTGAACACAATCTTTTTGGGCTGCAGTGAACACAATCTTTTTGGGGTGCAGTGAACAAAATCTTTTTGGGGTGCAGTGAACACAATCCTTTTTGGTGTGCAGTGAACACAATCTTTGTGGGGTGCAGTGAACAAAATCCTTTGTGGGGTGCAGTGAACACAATCTTTTTGGGGTGCAGTGAACAAAATCCTTTTTGGGGTGCAGTGAACAACATCCTTTTTGGGGTGCAGTGAACACAATCTTTTTGGGGTGCAGTGAACAAAATCCTTTGTGGGGTGCAGTGAACACAATCTTTTTGGGGTGCAGTGAACACAATCTTTTTGGGGTGGAGTGAACAACATCCTTTTTGGGGTGCAGTGAACAAAATCCTTTTTGGGGTGCAGTAAACAAAATCATTTTTGGGGTGCAGTGAACACAATCTTTTTGGGGTGCAGTGAACACAATCTTTGTGGGGTGCAGTGAACACAATCTTTTTGGGGTGGAGTGAACAACATCCTTTTTGGGGTGCAGTGAACAACATCCTTTTTGGGGTGCAGTGAACACAATCTTTTTGGGGTGCAGTGAACACAATCTTTGTGGGGTACAGTGAACAGAATCTTTGTGGGGTGCAGTGAACACAATCTTTGGGGGGTACAGTGAACACAATCTTTGTGAGGTGCAGTGAACACAATCTTTGTGGGGTGCAGTGAACACAATCATTGTGGGGTGCAGTGAACTCAATCTTTGTGGGGTACAGTGAACACAATCTCATACTGAAGGTTTGAGGGTGCTGCCTGTTCCATACTCCCCCTACTCCTCATCTAGCCTTTTAGGGGTACAAACAATAGTAATTGGGGCCTAGTGTGGTTGTGTACGTGTGATATACATACACTTTTTTGGGATCATATTTTCTATTCCGCTATTTAATCAAAAACCTTTGGGGATCAGTTAAATTGGGGGATAGTCTGTGTTGGTACGTGTGAGAGAGATCCACCTTTCCAAGTTGTTGGGGTTCATCTCATACTTCTGAAGGTTTGAGGGTGCTGCCTGTTCCATACTCCCCCTACTCCTAGCCTTTTAGGGGTACAAACAATAGTAATTGGGGCCTAGTGTGGTTGTGTACGTGTGATATACATACACTTTTTTGGGATCATATTTTCTATTCCGCTATTTAATCAAAAACCTTTGGGGATCAGTTAAATTGGGGGATAGTCTGTGTTGGTACGTGTGAGAGAGATCCACCTTTCCAAGTTGTTGGGGTTCATCTCATACTTCTGAAGGTTTGAGGGTGCTGCCTGTTCCATACTCCCCCTACTCCTAGCCTTTTAGGGGTACAAACAATAGTAATTGGGGCCTAGTGTGGTTGTGTACGTGTGATATACATACACTTTTTTGGGATCATATTTTCTATTCCGCTATTTAATCAAAAACCTTTGGGGATCAGTTAAATTGGGGGATAGTCTGTGTTGGTACGTGTGAGAGAGATCCACCTTTCCAAGTTGTTGGGGTTCATCTCATACTTCTGAAGGTTTGAGGGTGCTGCCTGTTCCATACTCCCCCTACTCCTAGCCTTTTAGGGGTACAAACAATAGTAATTGGGGCCTAGTGTGGTTGTGTACGTGTGATATACATACACTTTTTTGGGATCATATTTTCTATTCCGCTATTTAATCAAAAACCTTTGGGGATCAGTTAAATTGGGGGATAGTCTGTGTTGGTACGTGTGAGAGAGATCCACCTTTCCAAGTTGTTGAGGTTCATCTCATACTTCTGAAGGTTTGAGGGTGCTGCCTGTTCCATACTCCCCCTACTCCTAGCCTTTTAGGGGTACAAACAATAGTAATTGGGGCCTAGTGTGGTTGTGTACGTGTGATATACATACACTTTTTTGGGATCATATTTTCTATTCCGCTATTTAATCAAAAACCTTTGGGGATCAGTTAAATTGGGGGATAGTCTGTGTTGGTACGTGTGAGAGAGATCCACCTTTCCAAGTTGTTGGGGTTCATCTCATACTTCTGAAGGTTTGAGGGTGCTGCCTGTTCCATACTCCCCCTACTCCTAGCCTTTTAGGGGTACAAACAATAGTAATTGGGGCCTAGTGTGGTTGTGTACGTGTGATATACATACACTTTTTTGGGATCATATTTTCTATTCCGCTATTTAATCAAAAACCTTTGGGGATCAGTTAAATTGGGGGATAGTCTGTGTTGGTACGTGTGAGAGAGATCCACCTTTCCAAGTTGTTGAGGTTCATCTCATACTTCTGAAGGTTTGAGGGTGCTGCCTGTTCCATACTCCCCCTACTCCTAGCCTTTTAGGGGTACAAACAATAGTAATTGGGGCCTAGTGTGGTTGTGTACGTGTGATATACATACACTTTTTTGGGATCATATTTTCTATTCCGCTATTTAATCAAAAACCTTTGGGGATCAGTTAAATTGGGGGATAGTCTGTGTTGGTACGTGTGAGAGAGATCCACCTTTCCAAGTTGTTGGGGTTCATCTCATACTTCTGAAGGTTTGAGGGTGCTGCCTGTTCCATACTCCCCCTACTCCTAGCCTTTTAGGGGTACAAACAATAGTAATTGGGGCCTAGTGTGGTTGTGTACGTGTGATATACATACACTTTTTTGGGATCATATTTTCTATTCCGCTATTTAATCAAAAACCTTTGGGGATCAGTTAAATTGGGGGATAGTCTGTGTTGGTACGTGTGAGAGTGATCCACCTTTCCAAGTTGTTGGGGTTCATCTCATACTTCTGAAGGTTTGAGGGTGCTGCCTGTTCCATACTCCCCCTACTCCTAGCCTTTTAGGGGTACAAACAATAGTAATTGGGGCCTAGTGTGGTTGTGTACGTGTGATATACATACACTTTTTTGGGATCATATTTTCTATTCCGCTATTTAATCAAAAACCTTTGGGGATCAGTTAAATTGGGGGATAGTCTGTGTTGGTACGTGTGAGAGAGATCCACCTTTCCAAGTTGTTGGGGTTCATCTCATACTTCTGAAGGTTTGAGGGTGCTGCCTGTTCCATACTCCCCCTACTCCTAGCCTTTTAGGGGTACAAACAATAGTAATTGGGGCCTAGTGTGGTTGTGTACGTGTGATATACATACACTTTTTTGGGATCATATTTTCTATTCCGCTATTTAATCAAAAACCTTTGGGGATCAGTTAAATTGGGGGATAGTCTGTGTTGGTACGTGTGAGAGAGATCCACCTTTCCAAGTTGTTGGGGTTCATCTCATACTTCTGAAGGTTTGAGGGTGCTGCCTGTTCCATACTCCCCCTACTCCTAGCCTTTTAGGGGTACAAACAATAGTAATTGGGGCCTAGTGTGGTTGTGTACGTGTGATATACATACACTTTTTTGGGATCATATTTTCTATTCCGCTATTTAATCAAAAACCTTTGGGGATCAGTTAAATTGGGGGATAGTCTGTGTTGGTACGTGTGAGAGAGATCCACCTTTCCAAGTTGTTGGGGTTCATCTCATACTTCTGAAGGTTTGAGGGTGCTGCCTGTTCCATACTCCCCCTACTCCTAGCCTTTTAGGGGTACAAACAATAGTAATTGGGGCCTAGTGTGGTTGTGTACGTGTGATATACATACACTTTTTTGGGATCATATTTTCTATTCCGCTATTTAATCAAAAACCTTTGGGGATCAGTTAAATTGGGGGATAGTCTGTGTTGGTACGTGTGAGAGAGATCCACCTTTCCAAGTTGTTGGGGTTCATCTCATACTTCTGAAGGTTTGAGGGTGCTGCCTGTTCCATACTCCCCCCTACTCCTAGCCTTTTAGGGGTACAAACAATAGTAATTGGGGCCTAGTGTGGTTGTGTACGTGTGATATACATACACTTTTTTGGGATCATATTTTCTATTCCGCTATTTAATCAAAAACCTTTGGGGATCAGTTAAATTGGGGGATAGTCTGTGTTGGTACGTGTGAGAGAGATCCACCTTTCCAAGTTGTTGAGGTTCATCTCATACTTCTGAAGGTTTGAGGGTGCTGCCTGTTCTATACTCCCCCTACTCCTAGCCTTTTAGGGGTACAAACAATAGTAATTGGGGCCTAGTGTGGTTGTGTACGTGTGATATACATACACTTTTTTGGGATCATATTTTCTATTCCGCTATTTAATCAAAAACCTTTGGGGATCAGTTAAATTGGGGGATAGTCTGTGTTGGTACGTGTGAGAGAGATCCACCTTTCCAAGTTGTTGGGGTTCATCTCATACTTCTGAAGGTTTGAGGGTGCTGCCTGTTCCATACTCCCCCTACTCCTAGCCTTTTAGGGGTACAAACAATAGTAATTGGGGCCTAGTGTGGTTGTGTACGTGTGATATACATACACTTTTTTGGGATCATATTTTCTATTCCGCTATTTAATCAAAAACCTTTGGGGATCAGTTAAATTGGGGGATAGTCTGTGTTGGTACGTGTGAGAGAGATCCACCTTTCCAAGTTGTTGGGGTTCATCTCATACTTCTGAAGGTTTGAGGGTGCTGCCTGTTCCATACCCCCCCTACTCCTCATCTAGCCTTTTAGGGGTACAAACAATAGTAATTGGGGCCTAGTGTGGTTGTGTACGTGCGAGATACATACACTTTTTTTGATCATATTTCCTATTCCGCTATTCAATAAAAACCTTTGAGGATCAATTGAATTGCGGGATAGTCTGTGTCGGTACGTGTGAGAGAGATCCACCTTTCCAAGTTGTTGGGGTTCATCTCATACTTCTGAAGGTTTGAGGGTGCTGCCTGTTCCATACCCCCCCTACTCCTCATCTAGCCTTTTAGGGGTACAAACAATAGTAATTGGGGCCTAGTGTGGTTGTGTACGTGCGAGATACATACACTTTTTTTGATCATATTTCCTATTCCGCTATTCAATAAAAACCTTTGAGGATCAATTGAATTGCGGGATAGTCTGTGTCGGTACGTGTGAGAGAGATCCACCTTTCCAAGTTGTTGGGGTTCATCTCATACTTCTGAAGGTTTGAGGGTGCTGCCTGTTCCATACCCCCCCTACTCCTCATCTAGCCTTTTAGGGGTACAAACAATAGTAATTGGGGCCTAGTGTGGTTGTGTACGTGCGAGATACATACACTTTTTTTGATCATATTTCCTATTCCGCTATTCAATAAAAACCTTTGAGGATCAATTGAATTGCGGGATAGTCTGTGTCGGTACGTGTGAGAGAGATCCACCTTTCCAAGTTGTTGGGGTTCATCTCATACTTCTGAAGGTTTGAGGGTGCTGCCTGTTCCATACCCCCCCTACTCCTCATCTAGCCTTTTAGGGGTACAAACAATAGTAATTGGGGCCTAGTGTGGTTGTGTACGTGCGAGATACATACACTTTTTTTGATCATATTTCCTATTCCGCTATTCAATAAAAACCTTTGAGGATCAATTGAATTGCGGGATAGTCTGTGTCGGTACGTGTGAGAGAGATCCACCTTTCCAAGTTGTTGGGGTTCATCTCATACTTCTGAAGGTTTGAGGGTGCTGCCTGTTCCATACCCCCCCTACTCCTCATCTAGCCTTTTAGGGGTACAAACAATAGTAATTGGGGCCTAGTGTGGTTGTGTACGTGTGATATACATACACTTTTTTTGGATCATATTTTCTATTCCGCTATTCAATAAAAACCTTTCTAGGGCAAGATCTTAAATTACAGAAATATGAGGAGACCGTCAAATAAGGGCCGTGGCCTGGGTCGTGGTGCTGCTGGTAGAGCTCCTGTTGCAAGGAGAGGACATGGTCGATCTGTGCCAGCTACACGCACAAGTGAAACACCTTCCTCAAGTGTGAGTAGGCGACAGAACCTGCATCAGTATTTGGTAGGGCATCAAACGCCCCTAGAAGTGATGAGGCCAGAACAAGTTGAGGCGATAGTAGATTGGTTTGCTGCTGACAGTGCCTCCAGTTCCTTCACATTGTCTCCCACCCAGTCTACTGCAGAAAGGTCAGAGTTGGCACCTGCAGCCAATGTCCAACCGTCTTTCACCTCACCCCCTTGCAAATCAGGCCAGCAGTCTGAGCCCCAAGCCATACAGCAGTCTCTTATTCTTTTTGAGGACTCTGTCAGCAGGGTTTCCCAGGGCCATCCACCTAGCCCTGCCCCAGAAGTGGAAGAGATTGAGTGCAGCGATGCCCAACCACTTATTTCTCAAGATGAGTACATGCAAGGATCATCGCAGCACGTCTCCGATGATGACGAAACGCAGGTGCCAACTGCTGCGGCGTTCAGCATTGTGGAGACCGACAAGGAGGGCAGGGGTGAAGACTGGGTGGAAGATGATGTGGAGGACGATGAGGTCCTCGACCCCACATGGAATGAACGTCATGCAGGTGAACTGAGTAGTTTGGAGGAAGAGGCGGTGGTCGCACAGAGCCACCAGCACAGCAGAAGAGGGAGCAGGGTGCAGAAGCGGAGCGGCCGTGCCCTAGACACTACGCCCGCTACTGCCCAACGCAGCAAGGGAACGAGCGCACCAAAGTCAGCTCAAAGGAGTTCTCTAGCGTGGAAGTTCTTTAGAAAATGTGCTGATGACAGGACACGAGTGGTTTGCACCCTGTGCAATCAGAGCTTGAAGCGAGGCATGAACCTTCTCAACCTGAGCACAACCTGCATGATCAGGCATCTAAGTGCAAAGCACGAGCTGCAGTGGAGTACACACCTTCAAAACCAAGAAACGTCTCTGGCTCATCCTGCTTCCTCTTCTGCTGCAGTCTCGGCCGCTCCAGCCACATCTGTAGTGATACCGGCACCTGCCACCCCGCAAACAGACGATCTGTCAGCAACACCACCACCTGGGTCACCAACAACCATCTCCACAATGTCCCGTGGAAGCGTTCAGCTTTCCATCTCCCAAACACTTGAGAGGAAGAGGAAGTACCCCCCTACCCACCCGCGATCCCTGGCCCTGAATGCCAGCATTTCAAAATTATTGGCCTTTGAAATGCTGTCATTCCGTCTGGTGGAGACGCACAGTTTTAAAAACCTTATGTCGGTGGCTGTCCCACAGTACGTCGTGCCCAGCCGCCACTACTTTTCCAGGCAAGCCATCCCTTCCCTGCACAACCAAGTGGGGGAAAAAATCAGGTGTGCACTGCGCAACGCCATCTGTGCCAAGGTCCACCTAACTACGGATACGTGGACCAGTAAGCACGGTCAGGGGCGTTATATCTCCCTAACGGCACACTGGGTAAATGCAGTGGCGGATGGGCCTGAGGCGGATAGCAATTTGGCGCATGTCCTTCCACCACCGAGGATTGCAGGGCGCTTCAGTTTGCCTCCTGTTCCTAACTCCTCCTACTCCGCTTCCTCATCCTCTACCGCCTCCTCATCCGGACAGCGTAACACCTTCACCACCAACTTCAGCACGGCCAGGGGTAAACGACAGCAGGCAGTTTTACAACTTGCCTGTTTGGGGGACAAACCACACACCGCGCAGGAGTTGTGGAGGAGCATGGAACAGCAGACAAATGAGTGGTTGCTGCCAGCGAGCCTCAAGCCCGGCCTGGTGGTGTGCGATAACGGGCGAAATCTCATAGCAGCTCTGGGCCTAGCCGGTTTGACGCACATCCCTTGCCTGGCGCATGTGCTGAATTTGGTGGTGCAGAGGTTCCTTAAAAACTACCCCGATATGTCAGAGCTGCTGCAGAAAGTGCGGGCCGTTTGTGCGCACTTTCGGCGTTCTCACCCTGCTGCTGCTCGCCTGGCAGCGCTGCAGCGTAACTTCGGCCTTCCCGCTCACCGCCTCATATGTGACGTGCCCACAAGGTGGAACTCCACCTTGCACATGCTGGAAAGACTGTGCGAGCAGCAGCAGGCCATAGTGGAGTTTCAGCTGCAGCACGCACGCGTGAGTCGCTCTGCGGAACAGCACCACTTCACCACCAATAACTGGGCCTCCATGCGAGACCTGTGTGCCTTGTTGCGCTGTTTTGAGTACTCCACCAACATGGCCAGTGGCAATGACGCCGTTCTCAGCTTAACTATCCCACTTCTATGCCTCCTTGAAAAAACAATTCGGGCGATGATGGAAGAGGATGTGGCACAGGATGAGGAGGAGGAGGAGGATGAAGAGGTAACATTTCCAAGGCTTTCAGGGCAGTCATTCGCAAGGGGCTCCGAGGGTGGGTTCCTGCACACGCAAACGCCAGGGACGCAATTGTCCAGCAGGGGCACAGTTCTGGAGGATGAGGAGGATGAGGAGGAGGAGGAGCTGGAGGAGGAGATGGAACCATGTTCACAGCAGGGTGGCACCCAGGCCAGCTCATGGCCATCACTGGTGCGTGGCTGGGGGGATACAGAGGACACGGACCATACACCTCCCACAGAGGACAGCCTTTCGTTGCCTCTGGGCAGCCTGGCACACATGAGCGATTACATGCTGCAGTGTCTCCACAACGACCGCCGAGTTGCCCACATTCTAACTTGTGCTGATTACTGGGTGGCCACGCTGCTGGATCCCCGTTACAAGGACAACGTACCGTCCTTAATTCACTCACTGGAGCGCGATCGCAAGATGCGCGAGTACAAGCGCACGCTGGTAGACGCCATGCTGCTGGCATTCCCATCTGACAGCGGGGCCACAGTGGAAGCACAAGGCAGAGGAGGAGGAGGAGGAGGTCGCCAACGCAACCAGGGCACCGCCAGCACCTCAGAAGGCAGGGTTAGCATGGCCGAAATGTGGAAAAGCTTTGTCAGCACGCCACAACAAACAGCAGCACCAGCAGCTCAGATGGAACGTCTTAGCAGGAGGCAGCATTTTACCAACATGGTGGAGCAGTATGTGTTCACACGCCTACATGTAGTGAATGACGGGTCTGCCCCCTTCAACTTCTGGGTCTCCAAATTGGGCACATGGCCTGAGCTTGCCCTTTACGCCTTGGAGGTGCTGGCGTGCCCTGCAGCCAGTGTATTATCTGAACGGGTATTTAGCACGGCTGGGGGCGTTATAACAGACAAGCGCAGCCGCCTGTCCAGAGACAATGTGGACAAGCTCACGTTCATTAAAATGAACCAGGCATGGATCCCACGGGACTTTTCCGTACCTTATGCAGAATAGCAATGGATACCGACCTTACCCACCCATTGTTCCATTTTTGCTCTTTCTCACTCTTTTGGGGTGTACCCTCATTTAAAATTTGTGAAAAGAAGCAGTGTTGGCTACCTCGTCCTCCTCCTCAGGGCCAGATTAATGTAGGGGCTATTGGAGCTGCAGCTCCAGGCCCCTACCTTTTATATAGGCCCCGGGTTGGCCATATTCACTGTTACCGCTCTTCTGTCACTTGTAAACACAGAAGTCTGGCTTCTATGCTCGCTTCCCCAGGCAGCACCCTCAGAACCTCCCCACACAGCGTGAAGGCCGGACAAGGAGGGACAGTTGGCGATGCATGGATGTGTTTATGGGCTTCAGAGACAGCATCCCATGTTGAATTAGGCATGCATGGCTGCACCCTTCCTCCTCTGGGTGCATGGCAAGGCACGGCCCTAAGGCCCTTCAAAATCCTCAGCACCAAGCCCATGATGCTGTTAATCCGGCCCTGGTCCTCCTCCACCGCCGCTTCCACCTACACCGCCCATAGGTGTGCGCAGCCTATTGCATTAAGGTGTGCACCCCAAAGTTGAAATACACATGCATGTGTTTGCCAGCAGGGAGAGTAATGTATCGGGGCCATGTACCTGTAGGCAAGGAGAAATAGAGCAGAGCAGGTCCCAGGGAGATCTTTCCCATCTCCTCACTGGCAATGCTATGTGCCCTAGGTGATTAGGGTGTGCCCAGGCACACCCAGCACACCCTGTGCGCACGCCTATGTCACCGCCACATCCACCACCACCTCAACCTCCCTCCTACTCCATATGGGCCTCGTCCTTCAGAGATGAAGAAGAACATTGTTTTATTTTTCTGTTTTTTTTTGTTGTTTTAAGTTATTTCCCTATCCACATTTGTTTGCAGAGCACTTGCCATGCTCTTAATTACGTTTTGCTGCCATTTGCAGCACTCTAGCCCTTTCCTTTGGTGTTTTAGAGCCATTTTAGTGCCTTAAAGTTCGGGTCCCCATTGACTTCAATGGGGTTCGGTGTCCGGGAAAAGTTCGGTAAAAGTCCGGGACACGGACCCGGACTTTTTTTTAAAGTTCGGCCGAACCCGTCGAACACGGACATCTAGGTGTCCGCTCAACCCTAGTGATGAGGCCAGAACAAGTGGAGGCGATAGTAGATTGGTTTGCTGCTGACAGTGCCTCCAGTTCCTTCACATTGTCTCCCACCCAGTCTACTGCAGAAAGGTCACAGTTGGCACCTGCAGCCGATGTCCAACCGTCTTTCACCTCACCCCCTTGCAAATCAGGCAAGCAGTCTGAGCCCCAAGCCATACAGCAGTCTCTTCTTCTTTTTGATGACTCTGTCAGCAGGGTTTCCCAGGGCCATCCACCTAGCCCTGCCCCAGAAGTGGAAGAGATTGAGTGCAGCGATGCCCAACCACTTATTTCTCAAGATGAGTACATGCAAAGATCATCGCAGCACGTCTCCGATTATGACGAAACGCAGGTGCCAACTGCTGCAGCGTTCAGCATTGTGGAGACCGACAAGGAGGGCAGGGGTGAAGACTGGGTGGAAGATGATGTGGAGGACGATGAGGTCCTCGACCCCACATGGAATGAACGTCATGCAGGTGACCTGAGTGGTTTGGAGGAAGAGGCGGTGGTCGCACAGAGCCACCAGCACAGCAGAAGAGGGAGCAGGGTGCAGAAGCGGAGCGGCCGTGCCCTAGACACTACGCCCGCTACTGCCCAACGCAGCAAGGGAACGAGCGCACCAAAGTCAGCTCAAAGGAGTTCTCTAGCGTGGAAGTTCTTTAGAAAATGTGCTGATGACCGGACACGAGTGGTTTGCACCCTGTGCAATCAGAGCTTGAAGCGAGGCATAAACCTTCTCAACCTGAGCACAACCTGCATGATCAGGCATCTAAGTGCAAAGCACGAGCTGCAGTGGAGTACACACCTTCAAAACCAAGAAACGTCTCTGGCTCATCCTGCTTCCTCTTCTGCTGCAGTCTCGGCCGCTCCAGCCACATCTGTAGTGATACCGGCACCTGCCACCCCGCAAACAGACGATCTGTCAGCAACACCACCACCTGGGTCACCAACAACCATCTCCACAATGTCCCGTGGAAGCGTTCAGCTTTCCATCTCCCAAACACTTGAGAGGAAGAGGAAGTACCCCCCTACCCACCCGCGATCCCTGGCCCTGAATGCCAGCATTTCAAAATTATTGGCCTTTGAAATGCTGTCATTCCGTCTGGTGGAGACGCACAGTTTTAAAAACCTTATGTCGGTGGCTGTCCCACAGTACGTCGTGCCCAGCCGCCACTACTTTTCCAGGCAAGCCATCCCTTCCCTGCACAACCAAGTGGGGGAAAAAATCAGGTGTGCACTGCGCAACGCCATCTGTGCCAAGGTCCACCTAACTACCGATACGTGGACCAGTAAGCACGGTCAGGGGCGTTATATCTCCCTAACGGCACACTGGGTAAATGCAGTGGCGGATGGGCCTGAGGCGGATAGCAATTTGGCGCATGTCCTTCCACCACCGAGGATTGCAGGGCGCTTCAGTTTGCCTCCTGTTCCTAACTCCTCCTACTCCGCTTCCTCATCCTCTACCGCCTCCTCATCCAGACAGCGTAACACCTTCACCACCAACTTCAGCACGGCCAGGGGTAAACGACAGCAGGCAGTTTTACAACTTGCCTGTTTGGGGGACAAACCACACACCGCGCAGGAGTTGTGGAGGAGCATGGAACAGCAGACAAATGAGTGGTTGCTGCCAGCGAGCCTCAAGCCCGGCCTGGGCGAAATCTCATAGCAGCTCTGGGCCTAGCCGGTTTGACGCACATCCCTTGCCTGGCGCATGTGCTGAATTTGGTGGTGCAGAGGTTCCTTAAAAACTACCCTGATATGTCAGAGCTGCTGCAGAAAGTGCGGGCCGTTTGTGCGCACTTTCGGCGTTCTCACCCTGCTGCTGCTCGCCTGGCAGCGCTGCAGCGTAACTTCGGCCTTCCCGCTCACCGCCTCATATGTGACGTGCCCACAAGGTGGAACTCCACCTTGCACATGCTGGAAAGACTGTGCGAGCAGCAGCAGGCCATAGCGGAGTTTCAGCTGCAGCACGCACGCGTGAGTCGCTCTGCGGAACAGCACCACTTCACCACCAATAACTGGGCCTCCATGCGAGACCTGTGTGCCTTGTTGCGCTGTTTTGAGTACTCCACCAACATGGCCAGTGGCAATGACGCCGTTCTCAGCTTAACTATCCCACTTCTATGCCTCCTTGAAAAAACAATTTGGGCGATGATGGAAGAGGATGTGGCACAGGATGAGGAGGAGGAGGAGGATGAAGAGGTAACATTTCCAAGGCTTTCAGGGCAGTCATTCGCAAGGGGCTCCGAGGGTGGGTTCCTGCA
This sequence comes from Pelophylax lessonae, assembly GCF_965119305.1. Lineage (NCBI taxonomy): Eukaryota > Metazoa > Chordata > Amphibia > Anura > Ranidae > Pelophylax > Pelophylax lessonae. Next base: position 133,395,314 of record NC_138775.1, on the reverse strand, counting down.
CACACAAACGCCAGGGACACAATTGTCCAGCAGGGGCACAGTTCTGGAGGATGATGAGGAGGAGGAGGAGCTGGAGGAGGAGATGGAACCATGTTCACAGCAGGGTGGCACCCAGGTCAGCTCATGGCCATCACTGGTGCGTGGCTGGGGGGATACAGAGGACACGGACGATACACCTCCCACAGAGGACAGCCTTTCGTTGCCTCTGGGCAGCCTGGCACACATGAGCGATTACATGCTGCAGTGTCTCCACAACGACCGCCGAATTGCCCACATTCTAACTTGTGCTGATTACTGGGTGGCCACGCTGCTGGATCCCCGTTACAAGGACAACGTACCGTCCTTAATTCACTCACTGGAGCGCGATCGCAAGATGCGCGAGTACAAGCGCACGCTGGTAGACGCCATGCTGCTGGCATTCCCATCTGACAGCGGGGCCGCAGTGGAAGCACAAGGCAGAGGAGGAGGAGGAGGAGGTCGCCAACGCAACCAGGGCACCGCCAGCACCTCAGAAGGCAGGGTTAGCATGGCCGAAATGTGGAAAAGCTTTGTCAGCGCGCCACAACAAACAGCAGCACCGGCAGCTCAGATGGAACGTCTTAGCAGGAGGCAGCATTTTACCAACATGGTGGAGCAGTATGTGTGCACACGCCTACATGTAGTGAATGAGGGGTCTGCCCCCTTCAACTTCTGGGTCTCCAAATTGGGCACATGGCCTGAGCTTGCCCTTTACGCCTTGGAGGTGCTGGCGTGCCCTGCAGCCAGTGTATTATCTGAACGGGTATTTAGCACGGCTGGGGGCGTTATAACAGACAAGCGCAGCCGCCTGTCCAGAGACCATGTGGACAAGCTCACGTTCATTAAAATGAACCAGGCATGGATCCCACGGGACTTTTCCGTACCTTATGCAGAATAGCAATGGATACCGACCTTACCCACCCCTTGTTCCATTTTTGCTCTTTCTCACTCTTTTGGGGTGTACCCTCATTTAAAATTTGTGAAAAGAAGCAGTGTTGGCTACCTCGTCCTCCTCCTCAGGGCCAGATTAACGTAGGGGCTATTGGAGCTGCAGCTCCAGGCCCCTACCTTTTTATATAGGCCCCGGGTTGGCCATATTCACTGTTACCGCTCTTCTGTCACTTGTAAACACAGAAGTCTGGCTTCTATGCTCGCTTCCCCAGGCAGCACCCTCAGAACCTCCCCACACAGCGCGAAGGCCGGACAAGGAGGGACAGTTGCCGATGCATGGATGTGTTTATGGGCTTCAGAGACAGCATCCCATGTTGAATTAGGCATGCATGGCTGCACCCTTCCTCCTCTGGGTGCATGGCAAGGCACGGCCCTTAAGGCCCTTCAAAATCCTCAGCACCAAGCCCATGATGCTCTTAATCCGGCCCTGGTCCTCCTCCATCGCCGCTTCCACCTACACCGCCCATAGGTGTGCGCAGCCTATTGCATTAAGGTGTGCACCCCAAAGTTGAAATACACATGCATGTGTTTGCCAGCAGGGAGAGTAATGTATCGGGGCCATGTACCTGTAGGCAAAGAGAAATAGAGCAGAGCAGGTCCGAGGGAGATCTTTCCCATCTCCTCACTGGCAATGCTATGTGCCCTAGGTGATAAGGGTGTGCCCAGGCACACCCGGCACACCCTGTGCGCATGCCTATGTCACCGCCACATCCACCACCACCTCAACCTCCCTCCTACTCCATATGGGCCTCGTCCTTCAGAGATGAAGAAGAACATTGTTTTATTTTTCTGTTTTTTTTTTGTTGTTTTAAGTTATTTCCCTATCCACATTTGTTTGCAGAGCACTTGCCATGCTCTTAATTACGTTTTGCTGCCATTTGCAGCACTCTAGCCCTTTCCTTTGGTGTTTTAGAGCCATTTTAGTGCCTTAAAGTTCAGGTCCCCATTGACTTCAATGGGGTTCGGTGTCCGGGAAAAGTTCGGTAAAAGTCCGGGACACGGACCCGGACTTTTTTTTAAAGTTCGGCCGAACCCGTCGAACACGGACATCTAGGTGTCCGCTCAACCCTAGTCATCACCTATTTCACGGGATTGATTTCAACACATAGACACGTTGTGTCTGGGACTTTAATATTTTCATCACTGTTTTGCACTATAATACTGTGTATATTTTAAGTTGCATTTGTGAATATTTTGCAGTTTTGCACACCATTATTAGTTGATAAAGCGCACCATCATTTTATTCATTATTTCACATTTTTTCTGGGAGCTGCTTATCACAGACCAGCGCACTTTTTCTTTTTACACATTTACACCTATTTTCAAGTAGCAGCAGGTCACTATGGATATCTTTGAATACTACAGCACACGCAAACTTTTAGTAGAAGATATCTTCACTAAAACCACTTATGAGACCACAGATTTGAGAGGTGGAGTTTACACCCAGACCAAGGTGACCCGGATCTCAAAGAATGGTTTCATTTTTTCAATGGAGCAGGCATGGGCCTATTGAATTTCCTCATTGATAGGAAGAGAAAGAAAGTTTTAAAGTTGAATAAAGAGATACTAGAAATAAAGGAGAAACTTCTACCATCCATGCAGGAAGAAGCCTATAAAGTATATAATCAGGAATTAAGGGAAATACTGGATATGGAGGATGAAGAACAAAAGGCCAAAAAAAGGAAAAAATACCTGAGGGACTTGGAAGATTACCAAACCTCAAAGGTATTTAAATGGCAATTAAACCTCATAGTAGAGGAAGAAAATGAAATGGAAATCCAAAATTCTCCAGGTAAAGGGACTTCCCAAAAGAGTTCGGAACCGTTCGGCTTCAGGGAACCAAAGGATGTACCTAAAAAAGAGGTAAAAATACTAGAACCCCCCAAAAGAGGTGAAGAACAACAAGGGCATAGAGGACCCGAAAAATTCAAACCCTTAAAAGAAAATACCTCTGGTCCCATTATGAGATATCAAAATGGAGGAGAAAATCAGTACAATAACAAAAAGGAAAAAGTGAGACCTTCCAGACATGACTCCGGTAGGAGTAAGCAGGAGCATCGATGGAATTCAAGGGAGAGACAATCCAGAAGATCGAGATCTCGATCACCAAGGAGAGTCCCTATGGACCACTTGGGCAATTACAATGATTCTCCCCATACTCCTAGGGTCTACTCTCAATATACTCAAAACAAATTTGAACCCTTGCAACATAATGGATATGATGAAAGGGAAGAGGTCTTTGATCCTCCACAGATAAGAACACCTATTAAAAGTAATAAGAAGAGTTTTTTAGGACAGGGCCCAAAGAAGGGCAAAAGAAGAAGAAAATAACTAGAGGATGCAGAGGAGGCTCAAAGAAAAGAATTAAAATTTATGAAACCCAGGGAATCTTCAACCTTAGTAAGGTTGAACTTTCCGATTCTGAAAAACATACATTGAGCAAAGGGTTAAAATACGCCCCAAAAAAAACCCTTAACAAATTTGAGACATTTGTAGACATCCACAAATATGTGAGGAAGTTGAATGTGAAGAGACACTTTTTGTCAAAAGCTGGAGAGAGGAACTATGTTTCCTATCAAACCTCAGCAGCCATTCCTTCTGTTTTAAAGAATGCCTCACTATTTAACCCTCCAGGAGTTCCAAGTCATCATGTTAGTGTATTCAGGGACTTAGTCCTCAAGGAATTGGATGAGAAAAAGTTGGAGTTTAAACCCCAAGGTGATCTACAAAAAGGTATCAAATCCCTATGTGATAAGAAGAACTTGGTGATCAGGCCAGCTGACAAAGGTGGTGGTATCGTGTTACTTAACAAAGACGATTATATCCAGGAAATGGACCGATTGGTCGCAGACCCAACCACATATGAGGTTTTAAAGAATGATCCCACTTTCTCTTATAAGAAAAAGTTGGAAAAACTCATACAAAAAGGTTTCAACATGGGGATTTTAAATGATAAAGAGAAGGAGTTTCTTGTTCCAGTTGCACCAAGAATCCCCACTATGTATTACCTCCTGAAGGTGCACAAAAGTTTGAATAATCCACCCAGGAGGCCCATAGTGAGCGGTGTTGAGTCCATCACTTCTAGGGTAGGAAAGTACGTGGATTATTTTCTACAACCGTTGGTACAAGAAACCCCTGCCTTTCTCAAGGATATGTCTCAATGCATCAAAGACATCACAGAAGTAGAAGTTCAAGGAGAGGTACTACTTGTTACGGCGGATGTAACATCATTGTACACTATTATACCGCATGAAATGGGTTACGAAGCCGTTAGTACATTCCTAGATGCCAATCACGATATTCCATTCAAACAGAAGCAGTTCATCTTAGATCTCCTAATTTTTGGGATGGATCACAATTATTTTTATTATAACCAGAATTTTTATTGCCAACGAACAGGAGTGGCCATGGGGGCTAAGTTTGTCCCCAGTTTGGCCAACCTGTTCATGGCTCTCTGTGAAGATAGAAATATTTTTACCAATCGTGCCAAGGAATTGGTCATTTGGAGAAGGTATATTGATGATACATTGCTAGTGTGGAAGGGAGATGAAGTTTCATTGAAAAACTTCATGGACAACCTGAATTGCAATAATTGGGGTATCAGGTTTACTTACCAATACAGCAAGACTTCCATCAATTTCCTAGATTTGGTGATCTATCGGAGAAACACGGGTTTTGCTACCCGATCCTTCTTCAAGCCAACGGATAGAAACGGCTTCATAGCCATAGATAGTTGCCATCATCCGAAGTGGCTTAATTCGGTACCCAGGAGTCAATTTAGAAGGATCCGAAGGAACTGCACAGTACAGGAAGATTTTCAACAACAAGTGGGAACCCTGAAACAGAGGTTTGTTGAGAAAGGGTATGACATTTCTGAATTAGATAAAGAGATTGAAAGTGTCACCTCGATGGAACAGAAGAAACTTGTGGAACCCAAGGTTAAGACCAAACAAATATCTCCTTACCTAGAATATGCATTCACCACAAAGTTTTCCAGCAACTATAAATGGCTGAATTATGTCTTCAAAAAATATTGGGGGGTCCTACAAGAAGACAAAATCCTTGGACCAGTCATACCGACCCAACCAAAAATTATCTTCAGAAAGGCGACTAATCTGAAAGATATAATAGCTACAAATCCAGTTGAGAGACCACTTAAGGAAGGGATATTCCCAAACATGAAAGGCTTCTATCCATGTAAAAGGTGCCGGATATGCACGGAAGCCATCACAGTGAGAACTAATAAGTTCACTTCCACTGTAACAGGGAAAGAATATCCCATTAGAGAGTTTATCTCATGCCACACCAAAGGGGTCATCTACCTGCTTCAATGCGAGTGCAACCTACAGTATGTAGGAAGAACAATTAGAACAGCTAGCATTCGGGTAGGAGAACACTTAACTAATATTCACAATGGATTTCCAGGGCATAGTGTCTCCCAACACTATGCCACATGTCATCATAAGGATTCCAAGAAATTAAAAATCACAGTCATTGAGAAGCATGTCCCCCACTGGAGAGGTAGTAACTTGCAGAGGTCAATCTCAAGATGTGAGACTTTCTGGATTTACGAATTAAAATGCTATAGGCCGAGAGGCCATAACATTGATTGGGACATTAACAACAGCTAAAAGTATTACCAGTTATTCCCCAAAACCATAACCAGCATGAGACACTTTAGTACATTTATTCATCACATGCACACATTCGATATATGGTTTATATAATATCGATCAAGTGTAATTTTAAAAGTTGATTTTAAGTTTGTACAAGTAATACATATGTGATTTAAATAGTTTTAATATTTTATTATTTTATACTGTTTAATGTGATATACATGCTGAGATCCATAGAGGTTGCAGTTTTTTAATGTATAGTAATATTGCAACTGGCTTACGAATGTCACCGCATACAGGAAGTATACAAGCCAGTCACTTCCGGTGTCATAGTCTGATTTTATTCGTTTTAGTCAAATAAAAGATCAATTTTGTTCATTTTAATTGAAGTTGAGAGTTTAAAAGGAAGGTTTATCTCCCGCTCTCAAATTTGCAATACCTTACTGATATTCATTTTAATAGAACGGGAAAGATTAAGTTGGATCAAGACAGGTAGGTGTTAATCATAATTACATAGTTACATGTCGCCTTATCTGAAAGATTGCGAAATAGACTTTTCCGACATTCCAGCTATAATTTGAAAATACATTATTAAACTTAAGCCAAGGGACCCGCAAGAGACTTCCGGAGCCTTCTCTGCGGACACCGGAAGTGACACGGCTCCCTGCAGAATAAATAGGACAGAAGTGACGGCACGCGAGAACCTCCTTTCTCTGAAGATAACCTATCGGTGGAAACGCGTCAGATAGGAGGCGTGCCATCACTACGTCGCTTGGGAACCGGGCTGCAGCCGGTCCCAGGCATCTCAGGAATTCCTCATCGCTTTTCTAACATCTAGCGCATTTGTCTGCATAACATGTAAGTGCAATATTTATTTGAATAAATGATGTATCGAAGGTAATACACTATTAGTGATTATTCCTTTACATGCTATGCCATGCTATATGAGACGATCCATTGAGCATATTCAATCAAGTGGCTGTCATTATCATCCGGATAAGGAGCTATACTCTTTAGGAGTTTGGGGCAGTGTGCATTACCCACATCCATCTGGTAAGAGGCCTAGCGGGCTACTTTGCATGCAAGGTGGAGAGCACGTATTTAGGTTGGAGCACAAGGATTGTTGACTGTGTGCAGAGGAGAGCACTTATTTTTATTCCATCCGGTAAGGAGGAATTCCAACAGATGGAGGGAACTTAAGTCACCATTTGAGTTTATCACCATTTGTCATCACCTATTTCACGGGATTGATTTCAACACATAGACACGTTGTGTCTGGGACTTTAATATTTTCATCACTGTTTTGCACTATAATACTGTGTATATTTTAAGTTGCATTTGTGAATATTTTGCAGTTTTGCACACCATTATTAGTTGATAAAGCGCACCATCATTTTATTCATTATTTCACATTTTTTCTGGGAGCTGCTTATCTCAGACCAGCGCACTTTTTCTTTTTACACAAGTTTTAAAACTGCCTGCTGTCGTTTACCCCTGGCCATGCTGAAGTTGGTGGTGAAGGTGTTACGCTGTCCGGATGAGGAGGCGGTAGAGGATGAGGAAGCGGAGTAGGAGGAGTTAGGAACAGGAGGCAAACTGAAGCGCCCTGCAATGCTCGGTGGTGGAAGGACATGCGCCAAATTGCTATCCACCTCAGGCCCATCCGCCACTGCATTTACCCAGTGTGCCGTTAGGGAGATATAATGCCCCTGACCGTGCTTACTGGTCCACGTATCGGTAGTTAGGTGGACCTTGGCACAGATGGCGTTGCGCAGTGCACACCTGATTTTTTCCCCCACTTGGTTGTGCAGGGAAGGGATGGCCTGCCTGGAAAAGTAGTGGCGGCTGGGCACGACGTACTGTGGGACAGCCACCGACATAAGGTTTTTAAAACTGTGCGTCTCCACCAGACGGAATGACAGCATTTCAAAGGCCAAGAATTTTGAAATGCTGGCATTCAGGGCCAGGGATCGCGGGTGAGTAGGGGGGTACTTCCTCTCAAGTGTTTGGGAGATGGAAAGCAGAACGCTTCCACGGGACATTGTGGAGACGGTTGGTGACCCAGGTGGTGGTGTTGCTGACAGATCCTCTGTTTGCGGAGTGGCAGGTGACGGTATCACTACAGAGGTGGCTGGAGCGGCCGAGACTGCAGCAGAAGAGGAAGCAGGATGAGCCAGAGACGTTTCTTGGTTTTGAAGGTGTGTACTCCACTGCAGCTCGTGCTTTGCACTTAGATGCCTGATCATGCAGGTTGTGCTCAGGTTGAGAAGGTTTATGCCTCGCTTCAGGCTCTGATTGCACATGGTGCAAACCACTCATGTCCTGTCATCAGCACATTTTCTAAAGAACTTCCACGCTAGAGAACTCCTTTGAGCTGACTTTGGTGTGCTCGTTCCCTTGCTGCGTTGGACAGTAGCGGGCGTAGTGTCTAGGGCACGGCCGCTCCGCTTCTGCACCCTGCTCCCTCTTCTGCTGTGCTGGTGACTCTGTGCGACCACCGCCTCTTCCTCCAAACTACTCAGGTCACCTGCATGACCTTCATTCCATGTGGGGTCGAGGACCTCATCGTCCTCCACATCATCTTCCACCCAGTCTTCACCCCTGCCCTCCTTGTCGGTCTCCACAATTCTGAACGCCGCAGCAGTTGGCACCTGCGTTTCGTCATCATCGGAGAGGTGCTGCGATGGTCCTTGCATGTACCCATCTTGAGAAATAAGTGGTAGGGCATCGCTGCACTCAATCTCTTCCACTTCTGGGGCAGGGCTAGGTGGATGGCCCTGGGAAACCCTGCTGACAGAGTCCTCAAAAAGAACAAGAGACTGCTGTATGGATTGGGGCGCAGACTGCTTGCCTGATTTCCAAGGGGGTGAGGTGAAAGAAGGTTGGACATTGGCTGCAGGTGCCAACTCTGACCTTTCTGCAGTAGACTGGGTGGGAGACAATGTGATGGAACTGGAGGCACTGTCAGCAACCCAATCTACTATCGCCTGTACTTCTTCAGGCCTCATCATGTCTGTTGGCGCATTATGCCCTACCAAATACTGCTGCAGGCTCTGTCGCCTACTTACACTTGTGGAAGGTGTTTCACTTGTGCGTGTAGCTGGCACAGATCGACCACGTCCTCTCCTTGCAACAGGAGCTCTACCAGCAGCACCACGACCCAGGCCACGGCCCCTATTTGACGGTCTCCTCATATTTCTGTAATTTATGATCTTGCCCTAGAAAGGTGTTTATTGAATAGCGGAACAAAACAACAACAGTATCGCACGGGTGTATCTGACAGTCAAATATGCAAACTATGCCGCAATTTAATGTTTTTTACCCCAAAAAGGGTGTATTTTGAATAGCGGAATAGGAAAAAGGATAAAAAAACGGTGTATCTCACACGTACAAACACAGACTAGGCCCCGACTAAAATTTTTTGTACCCTAAAGGGAGGATGAGGAAGAGGAGTAGGAGGAGTTGGGAACAGGAGGCAAACTGAAGCGCCCTGCAATCCTTAGCGGTGGAAGGAGATGCGCCAAACAAATTTAAAAGGTGTATCTCACACGTACCGATACAGACTATGCCGTAATTTAATTTTCTTACACTCCAAAAGGGTGTATATTGAATAGCGTAATAGGAGAAATTTTACAAAACGGTGTATCTCACACGTACAAACACAATCTAGGCCCTGATTACAATTTTTTGTACCCTAAAGGCAGGATGAGGAGTAGGAGGAGTATGGAACAGGCAGCACCCTCAAAGCTTCAGAAGTATGAGATGAACCCCAAAAACTTGGAAAGGTGGATCTCACACGTACCAACACAGACTATCCCGCAATTTAATTGATCCCCAAAGGTTTTTATTGAATAGCGGAATAGGAAATATGATCAAAAAAAGTGTATGTATCTCACACGTACAGAAGCACACTAGGCCCCAATTACTATTGTTTGTACGCCTAAAAGGCTGGATGAGGAGTAGGAGGAGTATGGAACAGGCAGCACCCTCAAATCTTCAGAAGTATGAGTTGAACCCCAAAAACTTGGAAAGGTGGATCTCACACGTACCAACACAGACTATCCCACAATTTAATTGATCCCCAAAGGTTTTTATTGAATAGCGGAATAGGAAATATGATCAAAAAAAGTGTATGTATCTCACACGTACAGAAGCACACTAGGCCCCAATTACTATTGTTTGTACCCCTAAAAGGCTGGATGAGGATTAGGAGGAGTAGGGAACATGCAGCACCCTCAAATCTTCAGAAGTATGAGATGAACCCCAAAAACTTGGAAAGGTGGATCTCACACGTACCAACACAGGCCAACCCCCAATTTAACTGATCCCCAAAGGTTTTTATTGAGTAGCGGAATAGGAAATATGATCCAAAAAAGTGTATGTATCTCACACGTACAGAAGCACACTAGGCCCCAATTACTATTGTTTGTTAGAGATGTACAGAACTGTTTGCCGGCGAACAGTTCCCGGCGAACTTCGCATGTTCGCGTTCGCCGCTGCGGGCGAACATATGCGATGTTCGGTCCGCCTCCTATACATCATCATTGAGGCAAACTTTGACCCTGAACATCACAGTCAGCAGACACATTCCAGGCCAATCAGCATACCTCCCTCCCACCTCCTATAAATAAGCAAGGGCAGCATCCATCTTAGATCATTTCTGTGTTACTGAGAGCAGGGAAAGTGCTGGTGCTGCTGCTGCTGTTATAGCTGGGGACAGTTCCCGGTCTTGTTAGCCAGTGTTCTTGGTACACTCCTGCTGTAAGGACAGCACCCCAAAAAGCCCTTCCTAGGGCTGGTATTTGAGGTTTTTTTTGGATATACATATATATATCTATTGTCCCCAAAAGCCCTTTTGAGGGCTGGTATTTGTGTAATTTTTTTTGTTCTGTGATATATATATATATATATATCTATTGTCCCCAAAAGCCCTTTTGAGGGCTGGTATTTGTGTATTTTTTTTGTTCTGTGATATATATATATCTATTGTCCCCAAAAGCCCTTTTGAGGGCTGGTATTTGTGTAATTTTTTTTGTTCTGTGATATATATATATATATTGTCCCCAAAAGCCCCTTTGAGGGATGGTATTTGAGTATTTTTTTAATATATATATATATATATGTAGCATGTCCAGAACCAGAAAAAAAAAAAGATCATATAGGTGTAAAAGGGGTTCCCACCATCCCTGCTCTACTGAAAAATTATATTTTTTTCTGGTTCTGGACATGCTACAGAGCTGAAACTTCACAGGTACACTTTTTAGACCCCCTAGACACTAAATCACACAAAAAAAGTTCTTAAAAATTGTCATTTTTGATAGAGAGCCAATTATTGGAAAAAAAAAAAACTTAACAAAAAAAAAATTTCTTTGGATTTATTGTTTGGGGGGGTCTAAAAAGTGTACCTGTGAAGTTTCAGCTCTGCAGCATGTCCAGAACCAGGAAAAAAATATCATATAGGTGTAAAAGGGGTTCCCACCATCCCTGCTCTACTGAAAAATTATCTTTTTTTCTGGTTCTGGACATGCTACAGAGCTGAAACTTCACAGGTACACTTTTTAGACCCCCTAGACACTAAATCACACAAAAAAAGTTCTTAAAAATTGTCATTTTTGATAGAGAGCCAATTATTGGAAAACTTAAAAAAAAAAAAAACTTAAAAAAAAAATTTCTTTGGATTTATTGTCTGGGGGGGTCTAAAAAGTGTACCTGTGAAGTTTCAGCTCTGTAGCATGTCCAGAACCAGAAAAAAAATAGAATCAGGGTTAGGTTTAGGGCTAGGGTTAGGGTCAGGGCTAAGGTTAGGGTTATTTTTAGTGCTTAGGGTTAGAGTTAGAGGGGTAGGGGTAGGGCTACTAACTCTAACCCTAAGTATCTCACCGTAACCCTAACCCTAGCCCCTAACACTAAACCTAACCCTAACCCTCTAACCATAACCCTAACCCTCTAACCATAACCCTAACCCTCTAACCTTAACCCTAACCCTCTAAGCCTAGCCATAAAAATAACCCTAACCCTAAACCTAACCCTAACCCTAGCCCTAACCCTAACCCTAGCCCTAACCCTAACCCTAGCCCTAACCCTAATTCGTAATTTTTTTCTGGTTCCGGACATGCTACAGAGCTGAAACTTCCCAGGTACACTTTTTAGACCCCCCAGATGCTAAATCCAAAGAAATTTTTTATTTTTATTTTTTTTTAATTTTTCCAATAATTGGCTCTCTATCAAAAAATTACAATTTTTAAGAACTTTTTTTTGTGTGATTCCTCTCCGGCATGCCACAGTCCAGGTGTTTGTCCCCTTGAAACAACTTTTCCATTACTATTGTGGCCAGAAAGAGTCCCTGTGGGTTTTAAAATTCGCCTGCCTATTAAAGTCTATGGCGGTTCGCAATGTTCGCCGGTTCGCGAACATTCGCCGATGTTCGCGTTCGCCGTTCGCGAACAGCGAATTTTATGTTCGCGACATCACTATTGTTTGTACCCCTAAAAGGCTGGATGAGGAGTAGGAGGAGTATGGAACAGGCAGCACCCTCAAATCTTCAGAAGTATGAGATGAACCCCAAAAACTTGGAAAGGTGGATCTCACACGTACCAACACAGACTATCCCGCAATTTAACTGATCCCCAAAGGTTTTTATTGAATAGCGGAATAGGAAATATGATCAAAAAAAGTGTATTTATCTCCCACATACAGAAGCACACTAGGCCCCAATTACTATTGTTTGTACCCCTAAAGGCAGGATGAGGAGTTTGGAACAGGCAGCACCCTAAAATCTTCAGAAGTATGAGATGAACCCCAAAAACCCCAAATATCATTCAGCTCTGCTGCAGGCCACAATTTAATTTTTTTTAACCCAAGGCTGTATATTGAATAGTGGAATAGGAAAAAAGTGTATGATTTTTGAAACCACTCAATAATAGCACATGTGAACTGAACACAGCAGTGTATGATCAGTCAGCACAGCACAGCTGAAGGAAAAACGCTGCACACAGTACCTGATAGAAAAATACTTTTCTCCCTCCTCCTCAGTGGGCAAAAAAGATTGTGTTCACTGCACCCCAAAAAGATTGTGTTCACTGCACCCCAAAAAGATTGTGTTCACTGCACCCCAAAAAGATTGTGTTCACTGCACCCCACACACAGCAAAATGGATGTGGACTGACACCTGCCTATCTCCTATCCCACCCCACACAGCAATATCGATTGTAGTTTGTAGAACACACTGACCCTAAAAATCAGCAGACTCTCTCCCTAAAAGGATTGATAAGATCGTAGATCGGTCACTGCAAACCCCACCCCACACAGCAATATCGATTGTAGTTTGTAGAACACACTGACCCTAAAAATCAGCAGACTCTCTCCCTAAAAGGATTGATAAGATCGTAGATCGGTCACTGCAAACCCCACCCCACACAGCAATATCGATTGTAGTTTGTAGAACACACTGACCCTAAAAATCAGCAGACTCTCTCCCTAAAAGGATTGATAAGATCGTAGATCGGTCACTGCAAACCCCGCCCCACACAGCAATATCGATTGTAGTTTGTAGAACACACTGACCCTAAAAATCAGCAGACTCTCTCCCTAAAAGGATTGATAAGATCGTAGATCGGTCACTGCAAACCCCACCCCACACAGCAATATTGATTGTAGTTTGTAGAACACACTGACCCTAAAAATCAGCAGACTCTCTCCCTAAAAGGATTGATAAGATCGTAGATCGGTCACTGCAAACCCCACCCCACACAGCAATATCGATTGTAGTTTGTAGAACACACTGACCCTAAAAATCAGCAGACTCTCTCCCTAAAAGGATTGATAAGATCGTAGATCGGTCACTGCAAACCCCGCCCCACACAGCAATATCGATTGTAGTTTGTAGAACACACTGACCCTAAAAATCAGCAGACTCTCTCCCTAAAAGGATTGATAAGATCGTAGATCGGTCACTGCAAACCCCACCCCACACAGCAATATCGATTGTAGTTTGTAGAACACACTGACCCTAAAAATCAGCAGACTCTCTCCCTAAAAGGATTGATAAGATCGTAGATCGGTCACTGCAAACCCCACCCCACACAGCAATATCGATTGTAGTTTGTAGAACACACTGACCCTAAAAATCAGCAGACTCTCTCCCTAAAAGGATTGATAAGATCGTAGATCGGTCACTGCAAACCCCGCCCCACACAGCAATATCGATTGTAGTTTGTAGAACACACTGACCCTAAAAATCAGCAGACTCTCTCCCTAAAAGGATTGATAAGATCGTAGATCGGTCACTGCAAACCCCACCCCACACAGCAATATCGATTGTAGTTTGTAGAACACACTGACCCTAAAAATCAGCAGACTCTCTCCCTTAAAGGATTGATAAGATCTTAGATCGGTCACTGCAAACCCCACCCCACACAGCAATATCGATTGTAGTTTGTAGAACACACTGACCCTAAAAATCAGCAGACTCTCTCCCTAAAATGCCTACAACTCGCCCTGCCTAACACACTCCGACCTGTCCCTCAATTCTATCCGGACACAAATGTTTTTTTTTTCCTGTCTGTCCCTAATCAGCAGCCAGCACGTTGATGTGTGCTCTTTCCCTGAACTAAACAGCAGAATGACGCCGCAGCGGCGCTGCCTCAAACTTATAAAGACTTGGTCACATGCTTCAGACGGCCAATCACAGCTACTAATACATTTGTAGGCATGGCTGGGATGGCTTAGGCACATCAACGCTTGTTGATTGGCTGTTGAAAGCCCGCCATGAAAAGCGCGCCAATGCATGCAAAACCCGGAAATAAAATGACCGAACACGGATTTTTACCCGAACATACAGCAAAGTTTTCGGGTCCGTGTTCGGGTAACAAAAATCCAATTATTCGGTATGAACACAAATAATACAGTCCGTGTTCGCTCAACCCTACCCAGGAAGTCTCTCCGTACCTCGCCCGGCTCGGAACTACACAGATTTTTCCCGGGGACCCGATCCTCGACAGCCCGCGCGGGACAGGCCCAGACACGTGTGGTCTCCCCGGGCCCCATGGTGTCGGCTCCGACTTCCCCGGCTACACCCGGCCGCTGGACTTGGGGTCCCCGCGCCTGCCACCCGCTGCTCCGCCCATGACTTTTACACTGCCGCTGGGGGATGCAGGAGACTTACGGGCACTGCTCCAGGCCTTACCTACGAAGAGGGACTTTGAGGCCTTGGCCCTGAGGCTTGAAGAGGCCCACGCCAGAGATATCCAGGTGGTTCGCTCGGACGTCCAGGTTCTTACTGACCGGGTGATCGAGGGAGAATCTTCGGTCCAGTCATTGGAGGCGCGGGTAGCCCTGCTGGAGACTGCACGGGAGGCGCAGGAGCTACATGTCACCGACTTGCAGCTGCGTTTGGAGGAGATGGAGGACCGTAGCCGAAGAAACAACTTACGGTTGCGTGGGTTACCTGAGGCCACAGAGCGGGATTCGCTGCAGCCCACGGTCCACGCCATTTGTCACCATCTGGTCCCGGACATCCCTCCCGCATCGCTGGAGTTTGACTGTGTGCACCAAGCCTTGGGGCCCCGGTCCTCCGATGCTGATCGGCTGCGCAATGTCATCTGCCGGCTGCACCGCTACACGCACAAGGATGCCATCATCAGACAAGCCTGGGAGGCGGGAGAGGTCGACTTCGATGGAGCCAAGGTGAAGATTCTGCCGGACCTGTCACGGGCCACCCTACAGCACAGAGCCCTGCTGAGGCCCCTCCTGGATCGTATTCGGCAGCTGGGCTGCACGTACCGGTGGAGCTTCCCCTTCGCCTTGACGATTCGGAAGGGCCAAGCTTCGATGACACTGCTCCACCTGGATGATCTGCAGGCGATCTTTACCTTCCTGGGGGTCCCCCCCGTTTGAGGTCCCCAACTGGCTGCAACACCTCCCGGCTCCGGGACGCAGGGCGCCTTATACACCCGGGCGGGAGAGAGGCCTTCCACCACGAACGCCGTGGGTTCGCCGCAGATTGATTCCTGAGCCGGCGGTGAGGGAGGACTGACGCTTCCTGATCCTGGACTGCTGAGCCTTCCCCTGAGGTGAGACTTTCCCCTTCTTTGCCGGAGCCGCTGAGCTGGATCCCCCCTCTTCCCCCTACCCGACTATTTCGATGCCCTGTGTAGGGCGGCTGGACTTTGGTGCCTTTACATGTGCCCCGTGGACATGGATCCGCCTGTACCCTCATTGCCCCACGCTTCTGTCTCCACCACTGGGGACTGCCCCCGCTACCTCACCGGCTCCCCTACATGTTGTGGCCATGTCCCCCTCCAGTGACTGTCTTTCATGCGGCTACGCCGTTCACGGACTGAGCCGCTGTCTGCCCCCCCCGGACTTTTTGGATACGGTGGTCACCCCACTTGTCACTACCCGTGCTGGACCAGACCGCCGCTGAGGGGGCTGAGGTCCTCAGACTGCTGCTCCTGAGCTTTGTGCTGCCCCGGTGTCACCTGGCTCCCCCTCGCCAACCCTATCCCCAGTGACTTTGTGCTGTCCCGATGTCTGCTGGCTCCCCCTCGCCAACCTTGTCCCCAGTGTCTCTGCCATGCATGCTTTGAAGTGAGGGGGGCACATGATCCTTGACTACCCCCATGGGACTTTGATTTATTGCAGTACATGGTTGTGGGATGTGGGGGAGGGGGTATTGGAACTGGTTCGGACTTAGTGTGTTCTATGGCTATACCGGGTTACTTTTGGTCTGGATGGGAGGGGGTGGGGGGCCGGGATGTGGGGCTGGATGGGGGAAGTTCATGGGGGGATGGGCCCGCCCTCCTGGATCTCGTTCCCTATGTTGGACGACGGGTTCTACGGGGGAGGGGAGACCAGGGGGGAATCACCGAGGGGTGTCTGCTGTGGGCTGCGGGTGGGGCTCTGATTTGGGGGGGAGGGTTTGGGATCACAGGGGGTCTGGCTGGCTCATATCTCTCAGGGTTATCGTCTGTCTTAAATCTCGGGGGGGCATACAATCAGCAGTCCTGCACCTCCGAGCCCGCTGTGATGAAGACACCGGCCCACCCTTGGGTGCAAGGCTTTTTTTGGGTATAGCCGGCGGGGCCTTCCCCCCGGATCCAGTGGCTTGGAGAGTGCGGTTCCATGCAATTGGTCCCTGGGCTCATTTGATGGCCGCCGTCCTTGCCCTTTCCTGGTTTTACAGGGCGGATGGTGGCTGTCGCGGGTTGGGCTCATTGCAATACAGTTCAGTTTGGAATGTTTTTCCTTTTTATTGTTCTTCTGATTTTGCACTTTACTAATTGGCAGTCTTTTTCTCCTTTATGTTGGGGCAACGGGCGGGGGGGGTTTCACCCTCCTCCTCCATGCGTCCCCTCTCCTGGTACGCACCAACGGATGGGGGGAGTTCTGGCTCATGGGCTCGACTCTCCCGCTTCCGTTCTTAGTTCTCAGGTCTTCGTCCCCAATAGGCCTGAGTCCTTAGGTGTGACTCCGCCCTTTTGGAGGAGGAGTCCCGGGACGTCTTAAAGTTTGTTTTTTTCCACTACCACTTCTACGTATCCTCCCTTGTTGTCTGTTTTCTTCTTCCCCTTGTTCCCTCTACCTTAACCTACCGGTTCTTGTCCCACTACCACTCCTACCAGTTTCCCTCCCTCCTTCCCCCAGTACCCCCCCCCCCGCCTACCCCAAGTCTCTGCTCGGATCTCCTACTCTATATCTCTTTTCTCCTGGTCCTCCCTCTTCTCTACTCCTAGGTCTCTTCTCTTCTCGCTTGTCCTCATGGATCCCGTGCGGGTGACCACGCTTAATGCCAGAGGGCTTAACGTGCCCGAGAAACGGCGTGTCCTACTAGGTGAGCTGAAACGACTACATGCAGATGTCGCCTTCATACAGCAGACACACTTTAGGGAGGGTGCGTTCCCCCTCCTGCAGAACAGGTTTTACCCATGCGTATATCATGCCCCCAATGCCGAGGCCAAGTCCCGGGGGGTCTCCATTATGATCTCTAACCGGCTCCCTTGGACCTTGCAGGCCCGCAAAGTGGACCCGCGGGGCAGGTTTCTGTTCCTGAAGGGACTCCTGGGAGAGGTCAAGGTCACCCTCGCCACGATTTACACCCCTAATGTACATCAGGAGGTTTTCCTCTGCAAGTCGCTGATGTCCTTGTTGGACTTTGCGGAAGGCAAACTCATCCTGGGCGGTGATTGCAATATCCCGCTGGATCCTCGCTTGGACACCTCAACGGGCCTCTCGTCGGTCCCTCGGGGTACACGCAGACAGATCCATACACTACTGCACGACCTTCAACTGGTAGACGTGTGGCGGATTTTACACGCTGGTGAGCGAGATTACTCGTATTTTTCCACGCCACACCAGGTCTACTCGCGCATTGACCTGTTCCTCCTTCCGCACAGGCTGCTCCAGTCGGTCGTGGGAGTGGAATTGGGCACTATTACCTGGTCGGACCATGCCCCGGTGACCCTGACGGTCAACCTCAGTGGCACGAACAGGGTTTCAGATTGGCACTGGAGGCTGAACGAGAGCCTTTTGCAAGTGCCGGAGGTGCTCGCTGATGTCACTCAACATCTGCAACTGTATTTCCAGACGAACGTGGAGCCGGACAGTGACCCAAGCGTGCTGTGGGAAGCGCATAAGGTGGTGGTCCGGGGGGTCCTCATCCGACATGGGGCGCACCTCAAGAGGGAGAGGGAAGCCGCACTGACCGACTTATTGGCGAAGGTGGCAAGTCTGGAGGACCGACACAAGAGGGGTCTTGACCCTGTGGTGGGAGCGGAGCTGACGCGCCTCAGGGATCAGATTGCGGACCTTTTGCGCTATCGGGCCAAGGCGGCGATCCAACGAGGTGGGAAGATTAGTTATGAATCTGGGGACAAGTGCGGCAGGGTACTGGCTCGGTCCCTCCGAGAGCAACAGGCAGCTTCATACGTTCCCCATCTGATAGATGCTAATGGCTCTAAGGTTCACTTGCCTAAAGACATAGCACAGTGCTTCGGAGCTTTCTACGCTAATCTTTACGGCTTACCTCAGCAGCCGTCCCGCCTGCTCCCACTCTCATCCTATCTGGACGAGATCTCCCTGCCGCGACTCTCCTCGTCTGACAGGGAAGCTCTGGACTCCCCTTTTACACAAGAAGAACTGGTGGCGGTCATATCCTCGGCAAAAAAGGGCAAGGCACCTGGCCCGGACGGCTTTACAGTCGCCTACTACCAGACACTTCATACCTTGTTGGCACCCCACCTGTTACGGCTTTTTAATGCAGTGGGCCGCACCTGCGAGTTCCATGAGGAAACGCTGAGTGCTCACATCTCGGTCATTCCCAAAGAAGGGAAAGACCCCTCGGCGTGCGGCAGTTACCGCCCGATCTCGCTGCTCAATGCGGACTTGAAGTTTTTCACGAAACTTCTTGCCCTCCGCCTCCAGTCCTTTTTGCCAAGCCTGATCCACTGGGACCAGGTGGGCTTTGTTCCCACATGGGAGGCGAGGGACAACACGACCAAGGTCATTGACCTGATCCATCGAGCTTGTGTTGGCCACACGCCTTCTATCTTCCTGAGTACAGACGCCGAGAAGGCGTTCAATAGGGTTAGTTGGCCCTACATGTTCGAGGTCCTGCGCCGCTCCGGTCTTGGTCAACAGATGATGGCCTGGATTCAGGGGGTCTATACCAATCAGGGGGCAAGGGTGAAGGCGAACGGGGTCCTTTCGGACCCGATCCGCATCTTCAACGGAACCCGCCAGGGTTGCCCCCTCTCGCCTTTGCTATTTGCCCTCTCCCTTGAACCCTTCCTGGCTCGGGTTTGCGCAAACCCAAACATCTCTGGGATACAGGTGGGAGCTTCCACTTGCAAGGTGTCTGCCTACGCGGATGACCTCCTCTTTTCACTCGCCCAACCCTTGATCTCGTTGCCCTGTCTCCTGAAGGAATTTGAGACGTACGGGGCCTTGTCCAACTTGAAAATCAATTTTTCCAGGTCGGAGATCATGGGGGCGGCCCTACCACCGGACCTACGAGATTTGTTGGCCAGCGACTTTCCATTCCGCTGGGCCACGGAGGGACTCCGAAACTTGGGCACCTGGCTTTCCCCGGATCCAGCAGATTTTTTCAGATTGAACTTCCCGCCTCTCCTTTCGCTGATTTGCACTCTGCTTGACAAATGGTCTAAAGGCTTCCACTCGTGGTTTGGCCGTTGCAACATTTTGAAAATGTCAGTCCTGCCGAAACTCCTCTATTTATTTCAGACACTCCCGGTCCACATCCCGGCGTCCTTCTTCGGTAAGGTCGACTCCGTCTTCACGCGTTTTGTCTGGGCCGGTAAAAGGCCTCGCTTGGCCCGCAGACTCCTGGTCCTACCTAAATGACACGGCAGTGTTGCCCTCCCCGATGTCCGCCGCTATTATCAGGCGGCACATCTGGCAAGGTGGGTGGACTGGGCGAGACACGCCGACCTGAAGCAGTGGGTGAGTCTGGAGGCTTCCTTGTTTCCATTCTGTCTGTCCAGGGCACCCCTGATTCTGAAGGACCTTCCGGCCGAAGCTAGACGTCATCCCACCTTGGGCCCGACCCTTAGGACATGTGCTGTGGTGGTGGCCTCCAAGGGTCTAGCGGACAGTCACTTCCAGCTGTTCCCGGTTTTAGGGAACCCGTGTAATGTTCCGGTACCTATGGTACCCTTGTTCCTATATTTCTCCTCTCTTTGCGTCCCATCTTGTATATACAAAGGACGCATACACCTTTAAGACCGGATGACATCACTGCCGAGCGCCGCTATGAGCGGCTATTTCAATCGCCGGTTTGCTCTCACTCATCGCTCGTTCAAACCCACATGTCCATCGTACCTACGCCTGAGAAGTCGGAGCTGCTGACATACCTTCCTTGCTGAACTAAGCCGGAAACCTCGCTGGTGATCCGTATCCCGCTACGGGATCACCCCTCTCCTCTGGACATTGTATTTCCTAACCTATCTAAGTGATAAGTACCCCGCAGGGGATTCTTACTAACCAATCTCCTACTGTCATCTACTGCAATTACCAAGACTATCTGTATCTATCTATTCACTATCATCTGCATAAGACTGTTAGCTCTTGGGACTACCTTGAACTATCCTTGCACTAGGTTACTCTGTCTAAAGTATACTCCATCTGTGTCCTCTTACCATCTGCACTATACTTGACATCAGAACCTATCTGCTTACCACCACCTGCAACTCTCCTATACTACTTCTAGTGCTCACCATACAATAGCCTGTCTCTCATCTATATATCCTCATATACTCTATCCCTCCATTAAACATCTATTAATATATATAGCATATAACAGGCTGTACACGGTGATGAAGTCCTGAGAGTTGGATATGTTGTTCAACACATTCTCTACAAGGCTACTGAGTGTAATAATTCTGCAGCTGTAAATCCATCCGCAAACAAAAACGCATGAACGTTACAACCCGCGGTTCCCCCCGGGTTGCGCGGGGGATAGATTTGCTGCTCTATTGGCGGAAGGAGCTTTCCAGGTCTCACACTTCTGTGAGGGCCACGAGTGGGTGTCTCTCTCCCAGCTGACATCGATAACGGGACGCTTTCGCTTGACTCGGTGGCAGGCATTACAGCTTCTCCACTTTCTGCGGGGACTAGGGCCCCTGACACGGTTCGGAAGGGACCACACCTCGCTGGAGCAATTGCTGGTAACAAGGGGAGCACTGCCCCATGCCCTCTCACAGATGTACGAACTCCTCTCCATGCCGCCAGAGGACTTTGTCCTCCCGGGCATTTCCAAATGGGAAAGAGAGCTTCAGAAGACATTTACTGACTCGGAGAGATGCAACATTATCAGATTTTCTCTCAAGTCGTCAATCTGCACCCGCATCCAGGAAAGCAACTACAAAACTCTCATGCACTGGTACTATACTCCAGACAAACTGAGCCGCATCTTCCCGGAGATGACTGATAGGTGCTGGGGTTGTCTGCAGGATAGAGGCACCCTATCCCACGTTTTCTGGCACTGCCCCCTGATCCGGGGATTCTGGTCGGAGGTCCGTAGGATCTCCCAGCTGATGACGGAACGCATCATCCCGGATGACCCGGCCTTCTTCTTGCTGCACTGCTCTGGCATTACCCCTAAGCGATACAAACGCTCGGTGCTTAGGCACCTGACGGATGCAGCTAAATCCTGTATAGCCCTCTGTTGGAAGAGCACGTCTCCCCCTACGATTTCTCTCTGGCTGCGTAGAGTCAAATGGCTTAATGAGCTAGAGGACCTGGTTCTTACGGTTCAAGGTAGGAAGGAGCAATACTTCAACACCTGGGCATGCTGGAGCTCTTTTATCATGCCTGCGGAGGGCATGGCTCTGGGCGGGGTCGCTGGTTCACCCACGGACTGATCTGTGCTGTGGTCACCCGCACGGGACGACTCTAACCGTTTCCTACTGGCCGAGCTTCCCCCTCACCGCCACCCACTACTGCGTCTGTCTACTCCATTCTCTCCTCTCCTCCTCTGACACCTCCCACCAATTCATGTGCCCCCCCCCTCCTGTCTCCCCCCCCTTGCCCCACCCGCCCTCCCTACCTGATCTACTCGTTCTGGGTATTACCTGATCGTCTTTTGTCTGGTACTTATGAAGTGGTTATCCCTATTGCATACGTGTGCATTACTTACTTTTACATGTCATTTGCCCCATGGTTTGATATCATGGGATTTACTGTTACACCCGTTGATACCTTGTCGTTGTTATGGAGCTCTAATTATATGTTATTGGTCTGATAAAGTGGTAGCTGACTTTAACCTCAGATGCTTCATGTACTCTACATATTGGACTTGTGTTCTAATGCATATTTTGTGTGATGGATGTATTACATTTGATTAGGGTTGAGCGGACACCTAGATGTCCGTGTTCGACGGGTTCGGCCGAACTTTAAAAAAAAGTCCGGGTCCGTGTCCCGGACTTTTACCGAACTTTTCCCGGACACCGAACCCCATTGAAGTCAATGGGGACCCGAACTTTAAGGCACTAAAATGGCTCTAAAACACCAAAGGAAAGGGCTAGAGTGCTGCAAATGGCAGCAAAACGTAATTAAGAGCATGGCAAGTGCTCTGCAAACAAATGTGGATAGGGAAATAACTTAAAACAACAAAAAAAAACAGAAAAATAAAACAATGTTCTTCTTCATCTCTGAAGGACGAGGCCCATATGGAGTAGGAGGGAGGTTGAGGTGGTGGTGGATGTGGCGGTGACATAGGCATGCGCACAGGGTGTGCCTGGGCACACCCTAATCACCTAGGGCACATAGCATTGCCAGTGAGGAGATGGGAAAGATCTCCCTCGGACCTGCTCTGCTCTATTTCTCTTTGCCTACAGGTACATGGCCCCGATACATTACTCTCCCTGCTGGCAAACACATGCATGTGTATTTCAACTTTGGGGTGCACACCTTAATGCAATAGGCTGCGCACACCTATGGGCGGTGTAGGTGGAAGCGGCGGTGGAGGAGGACCAGGGCCGGATTAAGAGCATCATAGGCTTGGTGCTGAGGATTTTAATTTGGGTTTTGGCATGCACCCAGAGGAGGAAGGGTGCAGCCATGCATGCCTAATTCAACATGGGATGCTGTCTCTGAAGCCCATAAACACATCCATGCATCGGCAACTGTCCCTCCTTGTCCGGCCTTCGAGCTGTGTGGGGAGGTTCTGAGGGTGCTGCCTGGGGAAGCGAGCATAGAAGCCAGACTTCTGTGTTTACAAGTGACAGAAGAGCGGTAACAGTGAATATGGCCAACCCGGGGCCTATATAAAAGTTAGGGGCCTGGAGCTGCAGCTCCAATAGCCCCTACGTTAATCTGGCCCTGAGGAGGAGGACGAGGTAGCCAACACTGCTTCTTTTCACAAATTTTAAATGAGGGTACACCCCAAAAGAGTGAGAAAGAGCAAAAATGGAACAATGGGTGGGTAAGGTCGGTATCCATTGCTATTCTGCATAAGGTACGGAAAAGTCCCGTGGGATCCATGCCTGGTTCATTTTAATGAACGTGAGCTTGTCCACATTGTCTCTGGACAGGCGGCTGCGCTTGTCTGTTATAACGCCCCCAGCCGTGCTAAATACCCGTTCAGATAATACACTGGCTGCAGGGCACGCCAGCACCTCCAAGGCGTAAAGGGCAAGCTCAGGCCATGTGCCCAATTTGGAGACCCAGAAGTTGAAGGGGGCAGACCCCTCATTCACTACATGTAGGCGTGTGCACACATACTGCTCCACCATGTTGGTAAAATGCTGCCTCCTGCTAAGACGTTCCATCTGAGCTGCTGGTGCTGCTGTTTGTTGTGGCGTGCTGACAAAGCTTTTCCACATTTCGGCCATGCTAACCCTGCCTTCTGAGGTGCTGGCGGTGCCCTGGTTGCGTTGGCGACCTCCTCCTCCTCCTCCTCCTCTGCCTTGTGCTTCCACTGCGGCCCCGCTGTCAGATGGGAATGCCAGCAGCATGGCGTCTACCAGCGTGCGCTTGTACTCGCGCATCTTGCGATCGCGCTCCAGTGAGTGAATTAAGGACGGTACGTTGTCCTTGTAACGGGGATCCAGCAGCGTGGCCACCCAGTAATCAGCACAAGTTAGAATGTGGGCAACTCGGCGGTCGTTGTGGAGACACTGCAGCATGTAATCGCTCATGTGTGCCAGGCTGCCCAGAGGCAACGAAAGGCTGTCCTCTGTGGGAGGTGTATCGTCCGTGTCCTCTGTATCCCCCCAGCCACACACCAGTGATGGCCATGAGCTGGCCTGGGTGTCACCCTGCTGTGAACATGGTTCCATCTCCTCCTCCAGCTCCTCCTCCTCCTCATCCTCCTCCTCATCCTCCTCATCCTCCAGAACTGTGCCCCTGCTGGACAATTGTGTCCCTGGCGTTTGTGTGTGCAGGAACCCACCCTCGGAGCCCCTTGCGAATGACTGCCTTGAAAGCCTTGGAAATGTTACCTCTTCTTCCTCCTCCTCCTCCTCATCCTGTGCCACATCCTCTTCCATCATCGCCCGAATTGTTTTTTCAAGGAGGCATAGAAGTGGGATAGTTAAGCTGAGAACGGCGTCATTGCCACTGGCCATGTTGGTGGAGTACTCAAAACAGCGCAACAAGGCACACAGGTCTCGCATGGAGGCCCAGTTATTGGTGGTGAAGTGGTGCTGTTCCGCAGAGCGACTCACGCGTGCGTGCTGCAGCTGAAACTCCACTATGGCCTGCCGCTGCTTGCACAGTCTTTCCAGCATGTACAAGGTGGAGTTCCACCTTGTGGGCACGTCACATATGAGGCGGTGAGCGGGAAGGCCGAAGTTACGCTGCAGCGCTGGCAGGCGAGCAGCAGCAGGGTGAGAACGCCGAAAGTGCGCACAAACGGCCCGCACTTTCTGCAGCAGCTCTGACATATCGGGGTAGTTTTTAAGGAACCTCTGCACCACCAAATTCAGCACATGCGCCAGGCAAGGGATGTGCGTCAAACCGGCTAGGCCCAGAGCTGCTATGAGATTTCGCCCAGGCCGGGCTTGAGGCTCGCTGGCAGCAACCACTCATTTGTCTGCTGTTCCATGCTCCTCCACAACTCCTGCGCGGTGTGTGGTTTGTCCCCCAAACAGGCAAGTTGTAAAACTGCCTGCTGTCGTTTACCCCTGGCCGTGCTGAAGTTGGTGGTGAAGTTGTTACGCTGTCCGGATGAGGAGGCGGTAGAAGATGAGGAAGCGGAGTAGGAGGAGTTAGGAACAGGAGGCAAACTGAAGCGCCCTGCAATCCTCGGTGGTGGAAGGACATGCGCCAAATTGCAATCCGCCTCAGGCCCATCCGCCACTGCATTTACCCAGTGTGCCGTTGACCCTGCTTACTGGTCCACGTATCGGTAGTTAGGTGGACCTTGGCACAGATGGCGTTGCGCAGTGCACACCTGATTTTTTCCCCCACTTGGTTGTGCAGGGAAGGGATGGCTTGCCTGGAAAAGTAGTGGCGGCTGGGCACGACGTACTGTGGGACAGCCACCAACATAAGGTTTTTAAAACTGTGCGTCTCCACCAGACGGAATGACAGCATTTCAAATGCCAATAATTTTGAAATGCTGGCATTCAGGGCCAGGGATCGCGGGTGGGTAGGGGGGTACTTCCTCTTCCTCTCAAGTGTTTGGGAGATGGAAAGCTGAACGCTTCCACGGGACATTGTGGAGATGGTTGTTGGTGACCCAGGTGGTGGTGTTGCTGACAGATCGTCTGTTTGCGGGGTGGCAGGTGCCGGTATCACTACAGATGTGGCTGGAGTGGCCGAGACTGCAGCAGAAGAGGAAGCAGGATGAGCCAGAGACGTTTCTTGGTTTTGAAGGTGTGTACTCCACTGCAGCCCGTGCTTTGCACTTAGATGCCTGATCATGCAGGTTGTGCTCAGGTTGAGAAGGTTTATGCCTCGCTTCAAGCTCTGATTGCACAGGGTGCAAACCACTCGTGTCCTGTCATCAGCACATTTTCTAAAGAACTTCCACGCTAGAGAACTCCTTTGAGCTGACTTTGGTGCGCTCGTTCCCTTGCTGCGTTGGGCAGTAGCGGGCGTAGTGTCTAGGGCACGGCCGCTCCGCTTCTGCACCCTGCTCCCTCTTCTGCTGTGCTGGTGGCTCTGTGCGACCACCGCCTCTTCCTCCAAACTACTCAGGTCACCTGCATGACGTTTATTCCATGTGGGGTCGAGGACCTCATCGTCCTCCACATCATCTTCCACCCAGTCTTCACCCCTGCCCTCCTTGTCGGTCTCCACAATGCTGAACGCCGCAGCAGTTGGCACCTGCGTTTCGTCATCATCGGAGACGTGCTGCGATGATCCTTGCATGTACTCATCTTGAGAAATAAGTGGTTGGGCATCGCTGCACTCAATCTCTTCCACTTCTGGGGCAGGGCTAGGTGGATGGCCCTGGGAAACCCTGCTGACAGAGTCATCAAAAAGAAGAAGAGACTGCTGTATGGCTTGGGGCTCAGACTGCTTGCCTGATTTGCAAGGGGGTGAGGTGAAAGACGGTTGGACATCGGCTGCAGGTGCCAACTCTGACCTTTCTGCAGTAGACTGGGTGGGAGACAATGTGAAGGAACTGGAGGCACTGTCAGCAGCAAGCCAATCTACTATCGCCTCCACTTGTTCTGGCCTCATCACTTCTAGGGGCGTATGATGCCCTACCAAATACTGATGCAGGTTCTGTCGCCTACTCACACTTGAGGAAGGTGTTTCACTTGTGCGTGTAGCTGGCACAGATCGACCACGTCCTCTCCTTGCAACAGGAGCTCTACCAGCAGCACCACGACCCAGGCCACGGCCCTTATTTGACGGTCTCCTCATATTTCTGTAATTTAAGATCTTGCCCTAGAAAGGTTTTTATTGAATAGCGGAATAGGAAATATGATCCAAAAAAGTGTATGTATCTCGCACGTACAAAACCACACTAGGCCCCAATTACTATTGTTTCTACCCCTAAAAGGATGGATGAGGAGTAGGAGGAGTATGGAACAGACAGCACCCTCAAATCTTCAGAAGTATGAGATGAACCTCAAAAACTTGGAAAGGTGGATCTCACACGTACCGACACAGACTATCCCGCAATTCAATTGATCCTCAAAGGTTTTTATTGAATAGCGGAATAGGAAATATGATCAAAAAAAGTGTATGTATCTCGCACGTACTCCACCACACTAGGCCCCAATTACTATTGTTTGTACCCCTAAAAGGATGGTTGAGGAGTAGGAGGAGGAGTATGGAACAGGCAGCACCCTCAAATCTTCAGAAGTATGAGATGAACCCCAAAAACTTGGAAAGGTGGATCTCGCATGTACCGACACAGACTATCACGCAATTTAATTGATCCCCAAAGGTTTTAATTGAATAGCGGAATAGAAAATATGATCAAAAAGAAAGTGTATGTATCTCACACGTACACCACCACACTAGGCCCCAATTACTATTGTTTGTACCCCTAAAAGGATGGTTGAGCAGTAGGAGGAGGAGTATGGAACAGGCAGCACCCTCAAATCTTCAGAAGTATGAGATGAACCCCAAAAACTTGGAAAGGTGGATCTCGCACGTACCGACACAGACTATCACACAATTTAATTGATCCCCAAAGGTTTTAATTGAATAGCGGAATAGAAAATATGATCAAAAAGAAAGTGTATGTATCTCAAACGTACACCACCACACTAGGCCCCAATTACTATTGTTTGTACCCCTAAAAGGATGGTTGAGGAGTAGGAGGAGGAGTATGGAACAGGCAGCGCCCTCAAATCTTCAGAAGTATGAGATGAACCCCAAAAACTTGGAAAGGTGGATCTCGCATGTACCGACACAGACTATCACGCAATTTAATTGATCCCCAAAGGTTTTAATTGAATAGCGGAATAGAAAATATGATCAAAAAGAAAGTGTATGTATCTCACACGTACACCACCACACTAGGCCCCAATTACTATTGTTTGTACCCCTAAAAGGATGGTTGAGCAGTAGGAGGAGGAGTATGGAACAGGCAGCACCCTCAAATCTTCAGAAGTATGAGATGAACCCCAAAAACTTGGAAAGGTGGATCTCACACGTACCGACACAGACTATCACGCAATTCAATTGATCCCCAAAGGTTTTAATTGAATAGCGGAATAGAAAATATGATCAAAAAGAAAGTGTATGTATCTCACACGTACACCACCACACTAGGCCCCAATTACTATTGTTTGTACCCCTAAAAGGATGGTTGAGCAGTAGGAGGAGGAGTATGGAACAGGCAGCACCCTCAAATCTTCAGAAGTATGAGATGAACCCCAAAAACTTGGAAAGGTGGATCTCACACGTACCGACACAGACTATCACGCAATTTAATTGATCCCCAAAGGTTTTAATTGAATAGCAGAATAGAAAATATGATCAAAAAGAAAGTGTATGTATCTCACACGTACACCACCACACTAGGCCCCAATTACTATTGTTTGTACCCCTAAAAGGATGGTTGAGGAGTAGGAGGAGGAGTATGGAACAGGCAGCACCCTCAAATCTTCAGAAGTATGAGATGAACCCCAAAAACTTGGAAAGGTGGAACTCGCACGTACCGACACAGACTATCACACAATTTAATTGATCCCCAAAGGTTTTAATTGAATAGCGGAATAGAAAATATGATCAAAAAGAAAGTGTATGTATCTCACATGTACACCACCACACTAGGCCCCAATTACTATTGTTTGTACCCCTAAAAGGATGGTTGAGCAGTAGGAGGAGGAGTATGGAACAGGCAGCACCCTCAAATCTTCAGAAGTATGAGATTGTGTTCACTGTACCCCACAAAGATTGTGTTCACTGCACCCCACAAAGATTGTGTTCACTGCACCTCAAAAAGGATTTTGTTCACTGCACCCCACAAAGATTGTGTTCACTGCACCCTAAAAGGATTTTGTTCACTGCACCCCAAAAAGATTGTGTTCACTGTACCCCCAAAGATTGTGTTCACTGCACCCCACAAAGATTCTGTTCCCTGTACCCGACAAAGATTGTGTTCACTGCACCCCACAAAGGATTTTGTTCACTGCACCCCAAAAAGATTGTGTTCACTGCACCCCAAAAAGGATGTTGTTCACTGCACCCCCAAAAGGATTTTGTTCACTGCACCCCAAAAAGATTGTGTTCACTGCACCCCACAAAGATTGTGTTCACTGCACCCCAAAAAGATTGTGTTCACTGTACCCCCCAAAGATTGTGTTCACTGCACCCCACAAAGGATTTTGTTCACTGCACCCCAAAAAGATTGTGTTCACTGTATCCCCCAAAGATTGTGTTCACTGCACCCCACAAAGATTCTGTTCACTGTACCCCACAAAGATTGTGTTCACTGCACCCCACAAAGGATTTTGTTCACTGCACCCCAAAAAGATTGTGTTCACTGCACCCCAAAAAGGATGTTGTTCACTGCACCCCAAAAAGGATTTTGTTCACTGCACCCCACAAAGATTGTGTTCACTGCACCCCACAAAGGATTTGTTCACTGCACCCCAAAAAGATTGTGTTCACTGTACCCCCCAAAGATTGTGTTCACTGCACCCCACAAAGGATTTTGTTCACTGCACCCCAAAAAGATTGTGTTCACTGTACCCCCCAAAGATTGTGTTCACTGCACCCCACAAAGATTGTGTTCACTGCACCCAACAAAGGATTTTGTTCACTGCACCCCAAAAAGATTGTGTTCACTGCACCCCAAAAAGGATTTTGTTCACTGCACCCCAAAAAGATTGTGTTCACTGCACCCCACAAAGATTGTGTTCACTGCACCCCAAAAAGGATGTTGTTCACTGCACCCCAAAAAGATTGTGTTCACTGCACCCCACAAAGATTGTGTTCACTGCACCCCACAAAGGATTTTGTTCACTGCACCCCAAAAAGATTGTGTTCACTGTACCCCAAAAAGGATGTTGTTCACTGCACCCCAAAAAGGATTTTGTTCACTGCACCCCAAAAAGATTTTGTTCACTGCACCCCAAAAAGGACGTTGTTCACTGCACCCCAAAAAGATTGTGTTCACTGCAGCCCAAAAAGATTGTGTTCACTGCAGCTCACACACAGAAAAATGGATGTGGATCACTGACACCTGCCTATCTCCTATCCCACACCACACAGCAATATCGATTGTAGTTTGTAGAACACAGTTTCCCTAAAATTCAGCAGCAGCAGCCTCTCCCTAACAGGATTGAGAAGAGATCGTAGATCAGGATTGAGTGCAGAGTCACCCCACCCCCCACACAGCAATATCGATTGTACTTTGTAGAAGACACTGACCCTATAATTCAGCAGACTCTATCCCTAAAATGCCTACAACTCGCCCTGCCTAAACACTCCGACCTGTCCCTCAATTCTATCCGGACACAAATGTTTTTTTCCTGCCTGTCTTTCCCTAATCAGCAGCCAGCACGTTGATGTGTGCTCTGTCCCTGATCTAAGCAGCAGAATGAAGACGCTGCGGCTGCCTGGAACTTATAAAGACTTGGTCACATGCTTCAGACGGCCAATCACAGCTACTGAGACATTTGCAGGCATGGCTGGGATGGCTTAAGGCACACCAGTTAAACGATTGTTGATTGGCTGTTGAAAGCCCGCCATGAAAAGAGCGCCAAAGCATGCAAAACCCGGAAATAAAACGACCGAACACGGATTTTTACCCGAACATACAGTAAAGTGTCCGTGTCCGTGTTCGGGTACAAAAAATCCAATTATTCGGTACGAACACGAATAATACAGTCCGTGTTCGCTCAACACTAGTGATGACAAATGGTGATAAACTCAAATGGTGACTTAAGTTCCCTCCACCTGTTGGAATTCCTCCTTACCGGACGGAATAAAAATAAGTGCTCTCCTCTCCACACAGTCAACAATCCTTGTGCTCCAACCTAAATACGAGCTCTCCACCTTGCATGCAAAGTAGCCCGCTAGGCCTCTTACCAGATGGATGTGGGTAATGCACACTGCCCCAAACTCCTAATGAGTATAGCTCCTTATCCGGATGATAATGACAGCCACTTGATTGAATATGCTCAATGGATCGTCTCATATAGCATGGCATAGCATGTAAAGGAATAATCACTAATAGTGTATTACCTTCGATACATCATTTATTCAAATAAATATTGCACTTACATGTTATGCAGACAAATGCGCTAGATGTTAGAAAAGCGATGAGGAATTCCTGGGATGAATGGGACCGGCTGCAGCCCGGTTCCCAAGCGACGTAGTGACGGTACGCCTCCCTCTGACGCGTTTCCACCGATAGGTTATCTTCAGAGAAAAGAGGTTCTCGCGCGCCGTCACTTCCGTCCTATTTATTCTGCAGGGATCCGCGTCACTTCCGGTGTCCGCAGAGAACGCTCCGGAAGTCTCTTGCGGGTCCCTTGGCTTAAGTTTAATAATGTATTTTTAAATTATAGCTGGAATGTCGGATTGTTGACTGTGTGCAGAGGAGAGCACTTATTTTTATTCCGTCCGGTAAGGAGGAATTCCAACAGGTGGAGGGAACTTAAGTCACCATTTGAGTTTATCACCATTTGTCATCACCTATTTCACGGGATAGATTTCAACACATAGACACGTTGTGTCTGGGACTTTAATATTTTCATCACAGTTTTAAAACTTGCCTGTTTGGGGGACAAACCACACACCGCGCAGGAGTTGTGGAGGAGCATGGAACAGCAGACAAATGAGTGGTTGCTGCCAGCGAGCCTCAAGCCCGGCCTGGTGGTGTGCGATAACGGGCGAAATCTCATAGCAGCTCTGGGCCTAGCTGGTTTGACGAACATCCCTTCCCTGGCGAATTTGGTGGTACAGAGGTACCTTAAAAACTACCCCGATATGTCAGAGCTGCTGCAGAAAGTGCGGGCCGTCTGTGCGCACTTTCGGCGTTCTCACTCTGCTGCTGCTCGCCTGGCAGCGCTGCAGCGTAACTTCGGCCTTCCCGCTCACCGCCTCATATGTGACGTGCCCACAAGGTGGAACTCCACCTTGCACATGCTGCAAAGACTGTGCGAGCAGCAGCAGGCCATAGTAGAGTTTCAGCTGCAGCACGCACGCGTGAGTCGCTCTGCGGAACAGCACCACTTCACCACCAATAACTGGGCCTCCATGCGAGACCTGTGTGCCTTGTTGCGCTGTTTTGAGTACTCCACCAACATGGCCAGTGCCGATGACGCCGTTGTCAGCTTAACTATCCCACTTCTATGCCTCCTTGAAAAAACAATTCGGGCGATGATGGAAGAGGGTGTGGCACAGGATGAGGAGGAGGAGGAGGAGGAGGAGGAGGAGGATGAAGAGGTAACATTTCCAAGGCTTTCAGGGCAGTCATTTGCAAGGGGCTCCGAGGGTGGGTTCCTGCACACACAAACGCCAGGGACACAATTGTCCAGCAGGGGCACAGTTCTGGAGGATGAGGAGGAGGAGATGGAAGCATGTTCACAGCAGGGTGGCACCCAGGCCAGCTCATGGCCATCACTGGTGCGTGGCTGGGGGGATACAGAGGACACGGACGATACACCTCCCACAGAGGACAGCCTTTCGTTGCCTCTGGACAGCCTGGCACACATGAGCGATTACATGCTGCAGTGTCTCCACAACGACCGCCGAGTTGCCCACATTCTAACTTGTGCTGATTACTGGGTGGCCACGCTGCTGGATCCCTGTTACAAGGACAACGTACCGTCCTTAATTCACTCACTGGAGCGCGATCGCAAGATGCGCGAGTACAAGCGCACGCTGGTAGATGCGATGCTGCTGGCATTCCCACCTCACAGCGGGGCCACAGTGAAAGCACAAGGCGGAGGAGGAGGAGGAGGAGGAAGAGGTCGCCAACGCAACCAGGGCACCGCCAGCACCTCAGAAGGCAGGGTTAGCATGGCCAAAATGTGGAAAAGCTTTGTCAGCATGCCACAACAAACAGCAGCACCAGCAGCTCATATGGAACGTCTTAGCAGGAGGCAGCATTTCACCAACATGGTGGAGCAGTATGTGTGCACACACCTAGACGTACTGAATGAGGGGTCTGCCCCCTTCAACTTCTGGGTCTCCAAGTTGGGCACATGGCCTGAGCTTGCCCTTTACGCCTTGGAGCTGCTGGCGTGCCCTGCAGCCAATGTATTATCTGAACGGGTATTTAGCACGGCTGGGGGCCTTATCACAGACAAGCGCAGCCGTCTGTCCAGAGACAATGTGGACAAGCTCACGTTCATTAAAATGAACCAGGCATGGATCCCACGGGACTTTTCCGTACCTTGTGCAGAATAGCGATGGATACCGACCTTACCCAGCCATTGTTCCATTTTTGCTCTTTCTCACTCTTTTGGGGTGTACCCTCATTTAAAATTTGTGAAAAGAAGCAGCGTTGGCTACCTCGTCCTCCTCAGGGCCAGATTAACGTAGGGGCTATTGGAGCTGCAGCTCCAGGCCCCGGGTTGGCCATATTCACTGTTACCGCTCTTCTGTCACTTGTAAACACAGAAGTCTGGCTTCTGTGCTCGCTTCCCCAGGCAGCTCCCTCAGAACCTCCCCACACAGCACGAAGGCCGGACAAGGAGGGACAGTTGCCGATGCATGGATGTGTTTATAGGCTTCAGAGACAGCATCCCATGTGGAATTAGGCATGCATGGCTGCACCCTTCCTCCTCTGGGTGCATGCCAAGGCACGGCCCTTAAGGCCCTTCAAAATCCTCAGCACCAAGCCCATGATGCTCTTAATCCGGCCCTGGTCCTCCTCCACCGCCGCTTCCACCTACACCGCCCATAGGTGTGCGCAGGAAATAAATTTAAAAGAGCAAAACTAAACCCTGGGTGGCTAAACTCCAACATAAAAATGTATATTAGTGCTAAAGAAAAGGCCTTCAAAAAATACAAGACTGAGGGGTCATTGGCAGCATTTAAGCATTACAAAGAGTGTAATAAGAAATGTAAAGACGAAATCAGGGCGGCTAAAATAGAACACGAGAGACATATAGCGGAAGAGAGTAAAAAGAACCCCAAGAAGTTCTTTAAGTATATAAACAGTAAGAAAGCGAGGCCAGAACACATTGGCCCCATAAAAGATGACAAAGGAAATATGGCCACTGAGGACAGAGAAAAGGCGGAAGTGTTAAATCATTTCTTCTCTTCAGTCTTCACAAAAGAATCGGAGGGCTACACGAACCTAGCTTGTAAGGCCGGACTAAATAATACACCTCAGGAAATGCCGCCATGGCTAACAGAAGATAGACTTAGAACTAAACTAGAGAAACTTAACATAAATAAATCACCGGGACTGGATGGCTTGCACCCGAGGGTTCTTAAAGAGCTCAGCCAGGTGATTGCCAGACCATTATTCTTGATCTTTAAGGATAGTTTACAGACGGGTATGGTGCCAGCTGATTGGAAAAAAGCCAACGTGGTACCAATATTTAAAAAGGGGCCGAGGTGTATCCCGGGGAACTATAGGCCGGTCAGCCTAACATCTGTAGTCTGCAAGATTTTGGAGGGGATGTTAAGGGACCACATACAAGACTTTAGTAATGAAAACTGTATTATTAGTAGCAATCAGCATGGATTTATGAAAAATCGTTCTTGCCAAACCAATCTATTAACCTTCTACGATGAAGTGAGCTGCCATCTAGATAAAGGTAAGCCTGTGGATGTGGTGTATCTGGACTTTGCAAAGGCCTTTGACACCGTTCCCCACAAACGCTTACTGTACAAACTAAGGAAGGTAGGTATGGACCATAAGGTGAGTACCTGGATAGAGAACTGGCTCCAGGGGGTGGTGATTAATGGAGAGTACTCGGATTGGGCGGGTGTGGAAAGTGGGGTCCCCCAGGGTTCTGTCCTGGGACCAATCCTGTTTAATTTATTCATAAATGATCTAGAGGAGGGGATATCTAGTACAATCTCAGTATTTGCAGATGATACTAAACTAAGCATGCCAATATCTTCTATGCAGGATGAGGAAACCTTACAAGCGGACCTGAACAAAATAACTGGGTGGGCAACTACATGGCAGATGAGGTTTAATGTTGAAAAATGTAAAGTAATGCACTTGGGTGCCAGAAACCAGAAAGCAAGCTACTCACTAGGGGGGGAGCCTCTGGGTGAGTCTAGGATGGAAAAAGACTTGGGGGTACTGGTAGACAACAGGCTTGGCAGTGGCATGCAATGCCAAGCCGCTGCAAGTAAAGCCAACAGAATACTGGGATGTATAAAAAAGGGGATTCACTCCAGAAATAAAGAGATTATTCTCCCACTCTACAAGACTCTGGTCCGGCCACATCTGGAGTATGCTGTCCAGTTTTGGGCACCGGTCCTCAGGAAGGATGTGCTGGAACTGGAAAGAGTCCAGAGAAGGGCAACAAAAATAATTAGGGGAATGGAGGACATCAGCTATGAGGAAAGACTACAAGCACTGAACTTATTCTCTCTGGAGAAGAGACGATTGAGTGGGGATATGATATCAATGTTCAAATACTGTACTGGCGACCCTAACATAAGGAACAAACTATTCAGAGAAAGGGATTACAATAAGACACGTGGCCATTCACTAAAACTAGAGGAAAGGCGGTTTAACCTTAAAATGCGTAAGGGGTTCTTCACTGTAAGAGCAGTAAGGATGTGGAATTCTCTTCCACAAGCAGTCGTATCAGCAGGGAGCATTGATAGTTTCAAAAAAATGTTAGATGGGCACCTTAGAGACCACAACATACAGGGGTATACAATGTACGGTTAAAAGTTAACATACACACACATTATAGGTTGAACTGGATGGACTGGTGTCTTTTTTCAACCTCACTAACTATGTAACTATGTAACTATGTAGCCTATTGCATTATATTATATTAAATACACATGCATGTGTTTGCCTACATGTACATGGCCCCGATACATTACTCTCCCTGCTGGCAAAGAGAAATAGAGCAGAGCAGGTCCGAGGGAGATCTTTCCCATCTCCTCACTGGCAAACAGAGCGATAATGCTATGTGCCCTAGGTGATTAGGGTGTGCCCAGGTACACCCGGCACACCCTGTGCACACGCCTATGACACCGCCACATCCACCACCACCTCAACCTCCCTCCTACTCCATATGGGCCTCGTCCTTCAGAGATGAAGAACATTGTTTTATTTTTCTGTTTTTTTTTTGGTGTTTTAAGTTATTTCCCTATCCACATTTGTTTGCAGAGCACTTGCCATGCTCTTAACTACGTTTTGCTGCCATTTGCAGCAGTCTAGCCCTTTCCATTGGTGTTTTAGAGCCATTTTAGTGCCTGAAAGTTCGGGTCCCCATTGACTTCAATGGGGTTCGGTGTCCGGGAAAAGTTCGTCAAAAGTCCGGGACACGGACCCGGACTTTTTTTTAAAGTTCGGCCGAACACGGACATCCAGGTGTCCGCTCACCTCTATTTCTGGGTCCTCTCCTACGGCCGGTGCTCATTCCAGGGTGGTAGCTGGCAGTCTAATCGTGGTGGACAGGAAGAGACGGCGGGAGCTCTAAAGAAGTGTGTGACCTCCCTCCGCCATGTCCAGGACACGCCCCGGAATTCTCTTTTTTATGCCCAGCAATGGGCCCCTTGGTTGCTCCCGTTGGAGCTCGTTGTTACCACTATACAGCGTTCCTTTCTCTGCCTCATTGACTCTCAGAACAACATGCAGTTTTCCTACTCCCAGTGCCCAGCACGCTCCAGTGCCATCAGACTTTTCTGCTTCATACTTCTACATTGCCAGTACATAGCTTCGTTGGTCTTCACCTTGCTGCACCATATACACCTTGACCCATTCTCCAAGCTCAAGACGCACCGTCAGCTGATTCCATCGCCTCTAATCCTTTTCCCATGGGACTGAAGATTCTCTCCATCAATTCCAATGGACTAAACCACCCGGCCAAATGGAGGACCTTATGGAAGGAAGCCATTAGCCAAAAGGTTGACATCCTGGTTGCCCAGGAAACACACTTTCAGGTGGACGCTGCCCCGTACTGTTAGCACCGGAACTTTCCACACATTTTCCTTGCTTCTGCTCCGGTCAAGAAGAACGGTATACTAGTGGCTGTCAGGGACTCAGTGGTGTTCTCCCTTAAATCGTCACATCTAGATCCGGAGGGTAGATATGTAATTCTGATATGTGTCATAGATAATGTGCCCTTAACATTGGTATGTTTATATGCTCCTAATACTAAGCAATTGCACTTCATCCGCAAACTCCTCAAGAAGGCTCGGGCGCTAAGGGAAGGTCACCTCCTCCTCTGCGGTGACTTTAACTTACCTCCAGATCCACGGATCGATACCACCTCTGGTTGTGGCAGGCGCTCGGCTGTTCTGGGGAGCCTGCTAGGCCGAGAGGAGCTATACGATGCCTGGCGCTGTTTTCACGCTGAGGAGAAGGATTTCACATCTTTTTCAACCCGCCACAAATCCTATTCCCGTATTGACCTTATTGTGTTGAACTCATGGTTATTATATCGTACTTCAGAGGTCACGATTCATGACATCTCCTGGTCAGATCATGCGGCTATATCCATCATGCTCCAGTTGGAGGGGCCTGGTTCTGGCTTTTCCACCTGGAGATGTGATAACAGACTGATCCAACTCCAACAACACTCTGCCTTGATCCAAGATCACCTGACATCCTTTTTCCAGACCAATGATGGTCCGAGCATGAGAGGCATACTGATTCAACTTAAAGCCAGAGACAGGAAATCCCACAAATCATCTATTGACTCCTTATTGGCGGACATCCGTAAACTGGAAGCCACCAATAAGGCCTCTCCCACAGACACGACCTCAACGACTCTCACCCGACTTCGTCACGAGTTGCGTTTGCTCTTAATCCAAAATCATGACAAAGCTATGCGATCCCTCAAACTGAAATTCTATTCGCAACATAACAAAGCTGGGAAATTTCTAGCCAATCACCTGAAAGCAAGGAAGGCAAAGAGTAAAATCCCTCACATCTTCCACCCATTTACCAAGCAGAAATTGTTAAAGCCTCAAGATATAGCAGACGCATTTTCAGACAACTATGGG
The DNA here is from genome assembly GCF_965119305.1 of Pelophylax lessonae. Taxonomy (NCBI): domain Eukaryota; kingdom Metazoa; phylum Chordata; class Amphibia; order Anura; family Ranidae; genus Pelophylax; species Pelophylax lessonae. The sequence goes on along the minus strand of NC_138775.1, from coordinate 133,357,191 downwards.
GCATTATACAATTTGAAAGAGGACCCCTCCTGCCCCACCACAACTGATTTGGATATATCATCCTTCCTGACTGAGATAAAACTCCCCACACTGACTGAGGAACAACTCCAGACACTGAATTCACCCATCTCCCCCGAGGAAATTACCCACACTATTGGCACGCTCCCCAACGACAAATCCCCGGGCCCTGATGGCTTCACAAATGAATACTTCAAACAATTCCAGGACACACTATCCCCATTCCTACTTCGCCTATAGCAGTCCATTTCCCTATCGGGCTCTTTCCCACCAGAGATGCTTAAGGCGCATATAGTGGCTCTCCCTAAACCAGGCAAATCCCCGGACACCCCGGCGAATTTCCGCCCGATTTCTCTGTTGAATTCGGACGCAAAAATTTATGCCAAAATTATTGCTATTCGCCTTTCCACCATCCTTCCCACCTTAATAAATCCCGATCAACTGGGCTTCATGACCAATAGACAGGCGGCGGATGCCACGCGTCGAGTTATCAACCTAATACACTACGCTGAAGTGACGAAAACCCCCTCCCTTCTCCTATCCATTGACGCCGAAAAGGCATTTGATAGAGTCTACTGGAAGTACATGCTCTTGGTTTTGGAGAAATTTGGATTCACAGGCCTGATTCTATCTGCCATTATGGCTCTATATTCTAACCCATTGTAAGGTTCTGGCACTCTCAGTGCCTCCTATCACATCATTTCCGGGTGCTTTCCATCTACCTAGATAGATGAATCACATATAGGTGTGTTTCCCTTTAAGAGTGCTGACATCATCACTGAGCGCCGGACTGAACAGCTATTTAAATCACCAGCTCTCACTCACATGTGTTCGTTCAACCTGCTGTGTGCCTGCTTTGTGCCTTGATGCTAACCTGTCTTGAAGCTCTCATGCTTGCAAGCATACCTCACTGTCGGAACCACGCTGCGCTGATCCCTGTATCCCGCTACCGGATCATCCGCTCTTGCCGAACCTCTCCTCTGCTACATTGCTACTAGTGATAAGTACCCCACAGGGGAAACCTCTATAACCTTCATACTAAAGCTTACACTATCTAGCTCTGCATACTAAGGACTATTATTATATCTGCATTATCTATGATTGCTAACCTATCTGCATCCCATCTGCTACTATCTTACTTTCAAGAACATTTCCTTTCAAGTGTCTGTCATCTACCATCTCTACCCAACCTGTCTCTTCAGCCTATCATCACTGTGTTACTATATACATAAGTCACTCTAGGAACATCTTATTGAGTGTGTGTATTTACTTGCTGAATTGAGATCATCCACACATGATGAGTCTTGGGGAGTTGGGATTGGTGTCTCAGCGTTTCTCTACATGACTACTGAAGTGGAATATTTCTGTAGCTGTAAATCCACATCATACATAAAACGCAGGAGCGTTACAGATTGAACGAACCAGATAAAATGGATTCAGCAGAAATGACCACTCAGGTGACACAGTTAACACAACAAGTAACTGCGTTTAATACACGCACTTACTGAATTAAAAGAAGACAATCAGGCTCTGACACAGCAGGTGGCCAGACTGACACAGCCTACTGCTGCTCAACCCCCAGAACCTCTTGTCCTTCTACCAGACAGGTTTGATGGTTCCCGTTCCTCTTTTCTTTTTTTTCGTATGGATTGTGAGCTCCTATTTATCCTTAAGCCTAGGACCTATCATAATGACTTTATTAAAGTGCATGCTGCCATTAATTTGCTTTCTGGCAAAATGAAAACGTGGGCATACGAGAAACTGCAAGGAAAAAGTCCGATCCTAGACAATTGGGAATCATTTGCAATTGCGATGCACTCCCAGTGTCTCCCCTCCCAAAAATCTACTCCTAAACCTGCTCCAGGTAACCGCAGACCCCGGCTACCTAGGGAAAAAAGGAAACCAAATGAATATGGTGATCCTGCCTGGTCATGGTCCAAACCTGCCTTAAACAGTCAGCCTTGTCACTCTGACACATCTCATTTGAACCCTGATCCTACAGAGATGGATGAGGAGCCTATGGAGATTGGTGCCGTACATACTAAGTTGTCCTTACAAAAAAAAAAAGATCACAGGAGAATCTGTGGCCTTTGTTTTTATTGTGGAGAAGGGGGACATTTCATTACATCCTGCCCAACCAGACCCCATAGGCCTAAGGCTCTCCTAATGGAGGCCAGGCGAATCCGAACTGTCTTCCCTGAAAAACAGCCTGGAAATTACCAAGGCTGTTGCCAGCCCTGTCCCCGTTCTATATCAGAAAAGGACACCCAGAAATTGGCAGATGTTGGTATAGATACTCCTATTTTTGCAAGTACATTTCTAGCTTCCAATGAAAACATTGAGATTCTTGCACCTGACTGCATACGCGCTTCTAATGGCACGGTGGTATGTAGGAAGGATCTGAGGATGTTTGAAGAAGCATTGGTTGCTAGGACTACTGGGATTACTTCGGATGGTTATGCGTCCGATTCTAGTGAGGGGTTCATGTAGCAGACACCCTAACAACAAGTGATCCGATTCTCGTATCGGCAACAAGTCCTATCCGATTCTCAGATCGGTTACCAACCTGATCCGATTCTCATATCGGCAACAAGTGATCCGATTCTCACATCGGTTACCAACCTGATACGATTTTTCATATCGGCAACAAGTGATCCGATTCTCACATCGGTTACCAACCTGATCCGATTCTCGTATCGGCAACAAGTGATCCGATTCTCACATCGGTTACCAACCTGATCCGATTCTCATATCGGCAACAAGTGATCCAAATCTCACATCGGTTACCAACCTGATCCGATTCTCATATCGGCAACAAGTGATCCGATTCTCACATCGGTTACCAACCTGATCCGATTCTCATATCGGCAACAAGTGATCCGATTCTCACATCGGTTACCAACCTGATCCGATTCTCGTATCGGCAACCAGTCTTATCCGATTCTCGTATCGGCAACCAGTCTTATCCGATTCTTGTATCGGCAACCAGTCTTATCCGATTCTCGTATCGGCAACCAGTCTTATCCGATTCTCGTATCGGCAACCAGCCTTATCCGATTCTCGTATCGGCAACCAGTCTTATCCGATTCTCGTATCGGCAACCAGTATTATCCGATTCTCGTATCGGCAACCAGTGTTATCCGATTCTCGTATCGGCAACCAGTCTTTTCCGATTCTCGTATCGGCAACCAGTCTTATCCGATTCTCGTATCGGCAACCAGTCTTATCCGATTCTCGTATCGGCAACCAGTCTTATCCGATTCTCGTATCGGCAACCAGCCTTATCCGATTCTCGTATCGGCAACCAGTCTTATCCGATTCTCGTATCGGCAACCAGCCTTATCAGATTCTCGTATCGGCAACCAGTCTTATCCGATTCTCGTATCGGCAACCAGTATTATCCGATTCTCGTATCGGCAACCAGTGTTATCCGATTCTCGTATCGGCAACCAGTCTTTTCCGATTCTCGTATCGGCAACCAGTCTTATCCGAGTCTCGTATCGGCAACCAGTCTTATCCGATTCTCGTATCGGCAACCAGTATTATCCGATTCTCGTATCGGCAACCAGTCTTATCCGATTCTCGTATCGGCAACCAGTCTTATCCGATTCTCGTATCGGCAACCAGTCTTTTCCAATTCTTACATCGGCAACCAGCTTTTTCCGATTCTTATATCGACAACCAGCCTTAGAGGCCTTCCGGAGCTGGCCTTACGGGGGGGGGGGGTACTATAAGGTTCTGGCACTCTCAGTGCCTCCTATCACATCATTTCCGGGTGCTTTCCATCTACCTAGATAGATGAAGCACATATAGGTGTGTTTCCCTTTAAGAGTGCTGACATCATCACTGAGCGCCGGACTGAACAGCTATTTAAATCACAAGCTCTCACTCACATGTGTTCGTTCAACCTGCTGTGTGCCTGCTTTGTGCCTTGATGCTAACCTGTCTTGAAGCTCTCATGCTTGCAAGCATACCTCACTGTCGGAACCACGCTGCGCTGATCCCTGTATCCCGCTACCGGATCATCCGCTCTTGCCGAACCTCTCCTCTGCTACATTGCTACTAGTGATAAGTACCCCACAGGGGAAACCTCTATAACCTTCATACTAAAGCTTACACTATCTAGCTCTGCATACTAAGGACTATTATTATATCTGCATTATCTATGATTGCTAACCTATCTGCATCCCATCTGCTACTATCTTACTTTCAAGAACATTTCCTTTCAAGTGTCTGTCATCTACCATCTCTACCCAACCTGTCTCTTCAGCCTATCATCACTGTGTTACTATATACATAAGTCACTCTAGGAACATCTTATTGAGTGTGTGTATTTACTTGCTGAATTGAGATCATCCACATATGATGAGTCTTGGGGAGTTGGGATTGGTGTCTCAGCGTTTCTCTACATGACTACTGAAGTGGAATATTTCTGCAGCTGTAAATCCACATCATACATAAAACGCAGGAGCGTTACACCCATCTGCTCACGTATTTGTCTCAGGTGTGATTTCCAAACCCTTCTCCATCACCAATGGCACTCGCCAGGGTTGCCCACTCTCCCCAAGTATATTTAATTTGATGATGGAACCGCTAGCTGAACATACACAATCACATCCCCACATATCCGGATTTCGCATTAGAGGCATCTCTCACAAGATAACTCTTTTTGCGGATGATGTCATTCTCTCCATCACGAAACCCGTAGTATCCATGCCCTTCCTACATCAACTTCTCACATCCTTCTCTTCCATATCGTACTATAAGGTAAATTTCACCAAGTCCCTCATTCTTAATCTAGGAGTGCCACTCCATGCTAGACGACACCTTGAATCCCAATTCCCGTATGTATGGACTGATAGTGACATCTCATATTTAGGCCTAAAACTGACTCCTTCAATTTCATCACTGGCGGAAGCCAATTACAAACCACTTTTAGCTGAGATCCAAGCCGATCTGGCCAAGAAACCCTACCAAGAGCTGTCTTGGTGGTGCACGAGGTGGAGATCACCACAGCTCAACATGACAAGGTGCTCCGTTTGGTCACACGCACCGTTGACTCTCATTCCCTACAGCTGAGGGAATTCCACCGCCACCTGGAGGATTTGGACAATAGAGGGAGACGCCATAACTTGCGGGTGCGTGGCCTCCCCGAATCTATCGAGCCAGACATGCTTGCCTCCTCTGTCACAGGCATTTTCAATACCCTCCTTGACCGCCCCCCACAGTCTCCCATTGAATTGGAGCGCATACACCGCGCACTGAGACCCAGGGGTAGAGATGGAGATCCCCCTCGGGACGTTGTGTGCTGTCTGGTGGACTACAGGCTGAAGGAGGAGATCCTCCGTAAGGCCAGAAGCAGAATTAACTTGGAACATGAGGGCGCCACGGTACACATTTTTCAGGATCTTTCCAACATCACCCTGCAGCATCGCAGGGATCTGTGCCCCCTACTGGAGGCTTTGCGCTTAAAGGGGATTCCATACAAATGGAAGTTCCCCTTCTGTTTGTCCGCCACTACGCAGGGACACACGGCACTCCTCAAGGTTCCAGAGGACATCCCTCATTTTTGTTCTGCCATGGGACTCCCACTGATCGATACGCCGAATTGGTACGCGGCCTTTCGGGGGGGCCCCCCCACGCCATCCGCGCCGAGAGAGGAACCTATGGAAGCACTGGACTCCCGCTTCAGACGTCCTCGTTCGCCATCCATCCACAGACCTCTAATGGCTCCTCCTAAACTTCCGCTGGCCACAAGTCCCACGAAACCTCCTCAACAACGAAAAGCTCGTTTGGGTGATTGACGATCGGCCCACCTCGATCCGTCTGGCAAGTATTACTAATATCTTTATCGCTTTTCCGCATACCCTCCTCCTGCATCTCCTTTGCTCGAATGACAGTCTACTCGCATCCCTTTCCGCACGGATCTCTTGCTCTACTGCTGCACACTTTGACAGAGTTTGATCGCCCCTTAAGTTGCCCCACCCGACCATCTCCATGCAATTTCTGAAGGACTCTGACTCGCCCTAGTTCTCTAAACTCAATTTGCTTTGCCTCCCCTGCTCGAACTTTACCATTAATCTGGGTTATGGATACAGCTACCTGCCCTTTCTTGTTTGCTGTTGGCTTACCCCCCCTCCCCCCACTCACCCCCCGAGTCAGACTTGATGTCTTCTGGAGCTCCCCTCCTCGCCCCCACGGTCACTACCTTTGTGGACTTCCTGGCTGCCCTGCTTGATGGTTTGTGGATTTTTCGTCTTCAACGGAACCCCTGCTGAAGTTAGAACTCCACTTTCGGTGCCACCCGGTGGACGCGGGTACCAGGATCCATCCCCGCTCGCCCACACCTACCGAGTGCTGATACTGTCGTTTGTATTGCTTAGACTGGGCCCGGGGTCTTGTGAGTTTGCTGTAGACTTGGGGTGCACTGGGGGGGGGGTCTTAATGTTTACTTTGTGTGGGGAGGCTAATGCTGCAGGTTCTGTCGGCTCGCCGGGGGGCAGCTGACCTGGGGTCATCTCATCTGGCCGGGTCTGCTCCTTCCCTGGGGAGAGGATATAGTGCTGCCTATCTCTTAGTTGGGTCATGGTCGGGTCTATTCCTGTTCTCTTTTGTTTATACTTTTTGATAAGTGCAAGTTGGGGGGACTCCGCCCTTCTCTGCGTCGAGATTCCGCCGGGATTGGCGGATTCCACCCTCCCCATTGACTGTTTCCGTGCTCTGGGTGTGAATTGTTTGACCTATCCTTGCACTCCGTTCGGTGACACCTGTTCCCCCGTGTGCCCATGGGTGACGGGGTGCTCGCTGAACGGTCTGTGTCCCGCATTACCGGCACTCCCGGGGGCCCCTTGCCCTGATCCCTCGGTGCATGGGTCCACCAGGAATCCCCTACCATGGGCTGATGCTACTTGCTTTATCCCCCTTGATTCTCCACTTGTTGCCCTTCACTTTTTGTCCGTGGACGGGACGCACCGTTGGTTGTTTTTCCCCTTTTTTATTCCCTCTCTCCGCGTTTGGAGACAGGGCCTCTGCGTGCCATCCCGGGCTGGTCTAATCCAACCCCACTAGTGTCTTGCTGTTTATTAATCTTTTTTTTTTTTTTGTTCAGCTACCTGTGTACACACCTTCACACTACCCTCATCTTTACCGACTCCGTGTTTAACAGGTAGGCAGGTCCTCCTGCCGCCGGATCGCCCTTACCTCCCCCCATCCTCTTCTTCCCCCCCCTTTTTTTTTTCTCTCTCATCCCTTTCTCCTCCCCACCCCTCTTCTTTCCCCTTCTCTTCCCTTTCCTTCTCCCCTTTTCCCCCCTCCCCGTTCACCCCGGTGTCTTCCCATCCTCAGTCACGTTTGGTGCACTCCCCCAGAATGAGCGCCTCCGTTCCCACCCTGAAAGTACTTTCCCTTAATGTTAGAGGCTTAAATGTACCTGAACGTAGATCCAAGCTCTTACTCTCTACTCGGCAGGCTAGGGCGGACGTGGTGTTTCTGCAAGAGACCCACTTCCGCTCGGACAACATTCCACGCCTACACGACTGCCACTTTCCGATTGTATATCACTCCACCTCGAGCGTCTCCAAGTCTAAGGGTGTATCTATACTCGTTTCTAAGAATTGCCCCTGGACCCTCCACGACTCTGTTTCCGACCCTGACGGGCGATATCTTTTTGTTAAGGGCGCAATTCGAGGTCAACTCTTCACCTTCGCTAACATTTACGCCCCGAACAAACGAGTGGTCCCCTACTTTCGGGAAAAACGCTTCTCCGTCTGACCGAATTTCAAGCCGGTACCCTGGTAGTAGGCGGCGATTTCAATGTAGCCCTAACACCCCTCCTGGACGTCTCCTCAGGCTCTACGTCCCTTCCATACTCTGCCCTACGTTCGATCAAAACCCTCCTTAGAGATCTCTTGTTACATGACACTTGGCGGACGTTACACCCAGATACGAAGGATTTCACCTACTTCTCTCACCCGCACAACAAATACACCAGGATAGACTATATATTTATCTCACAGAGTGCCCTCCCCTCTTTACTGTCTGCATCCATTGACCCAATGTTTTTGTCCGATAATCATCCGGTCTCTATCTCTCTCTCCCTGCTGCCCGACCCTGGTCGTTCCCGTTCCTGGCGCATGGATAACTCCCTGTTGTCTGACCCAGTCTTAGTTTCCGAGCTGAAGTCCGCCCTGCTGGAGTACTTTGCCCTTAACAACACATCGGATACCACCCCTGCCACGTTGTGGGCTGCACATAAGTGTGTCATTAGGGGAGTGTTTGCTGCACTAGCCGCGAAACGTAATAAGGAACGCCGTGCGCGTATTGCTACCCTCACCAAACGCATCTATTCATTGGAACGCGTTCATAAACGCACACTGGCGTCTCACACTCTAACTGAACTAACACAGACCTGCCAGGACCTACTAACTGAATTGGGATTCATTACCCAACGAAAGTTCGCCTTACAGCAAAGACTATTCTATGACTGTGGCAATAAATCGGGCAAGCTACTGGCCAGAGCGCTCCAAGCTCGCCGGGCGGCGAGGACGGTTCACTCGATTACGGACCCACAGGGTAGGAAGATTACCTCCACTAATGATATTGCCCACCAATTCCTGACCTATTATCGTGCGCTGTACAACTTAGATACCACTGGTTCCGACCCCTCTTCTTCGGGCAGGGCCGAGGGTATTAAGGCATTTTTGCAGAACTATTCCCCCCCGCCTCTCTCACCCGAAGCCCTGTCGGGCCTGGATGCCCCCATTTCCTTGCTCGAAATTCAATCGGCTCTCAAACAACTTAAGCTGGGGAAATGCCCAGGTCCTGACGGCTTGACGGTGGGCTACTACAAAACCTTTGGGGATACCCTGTTTCCTCCCATGCTGGCCGCCTTTAATTCATTTTCCGAGTCCCCAGTTCTGCATCCAGACTACCTAGAGGCCCACATCACCGTTATCCCGAAGCCTGGGAAGGACCCCTCCCTGGTTTCCAATTATAGGCCAATTTCCCTTCTTAACGTCGACATCAAATTGTATGCCAAAGTATTGGCGAACCGGCTGCTGCCCCACATACCCGACGTTATTTCGCTCGATCAAGTAGGCTTTGTCCCCGGCCGCGAGGCCAGGGATAATACCCTCAAGGCCCTCAACATTCATCACTGGCTCACATCCTCCCATACACCCGGGTTCTTCCTCTCCCTCGACGCGGAGAAGGCGTTCGACAGGGTTGCCTGGGACTACATGACTGCAGCATTGGAGTCGTTGGGCATCTCTGGCCGCATGTTGAATTTTATATCAGCCCTCTACTCGTCACCCTCGGCGCGAGTGAGGGTCAACGGTGGCCTGTCGGATGCCTTCTCCGTGTCGAATGGGACGCGACAGGGCTGTCCCCTGTCCCCCCTGATTTACATCATCACCCTCGAACCCCTCCTCCGCCGCCTCAACTCAAATCCCGATATCAATGGTGTAACCATAGCCCACAAAACATATAAATTGGCGGCGTATGCCGACGATATTCTGCTATTTCTAACTAACCCAACCATCTCCCTACCGAATCTTCTCTGTGATCTGGATGCATTTCGTCTTATCTCCAATTTTAAAATAAATTACGCCAAATCCGAAGCCCTCAACATAACCCTTCCGTCCCACGCGGTACAGCTCTGCCGGGACAACTTTCCATTTCGTTGGGAACCCTCCGCCATCACGTATCTGGGCATTCAAATCCCCTCAGTCCTTTCTGATCTCTACGCACGAAATTACCTGCCTCTTTTTTACAAACCGTTAAAACGGATCTGTCCAAATGGGAATCGGACCCCTTCTCATGGTTTGTTAGGATAGCGGTCGTTAAAATGAATATCCTCCCCAGACTTCTCTACGTGCTACAGGCTGTCCCTCTTAAACTCCCCCCGGCATTTTTCCACTCCTATCGCTCGGCCTGCACGTCCTTCACTTGGCGCTCGAAGCGACCCAGGCTTTCTTGGGACGTTCTGACCACCCCGAAGGAGGTGGGTGGCCTGGGCTTGCCGCACCTGCAGAAATACTATTGGTCCTGTCACCTGGCTAGGGTTGTGGATTGGCATAAACATCGACACCTCAAGGACTGGGTCACCCTGGAGGAGTTGTTTTTTGCCTTCCCCATACACCACCTTCCCTGGATTTCTCCTTCATCACTGCAGGCTAATTGCCATAAGCACCCAATTATCAACCCCACGATCACGGCCTTTCGACACTTGTGCAAGAAAATGGGCCTAGCCTCTACGCCCGGTCCCATGGTACCCCTGACTCAAAATCCAGACTTCCCACCAGGCCTTCCTTGCCCTCCCCTGCCTGGATCCTTGCCTACCGCCCCCTGTAGGGCTGAGCACTGCTTCCACGAGGGCAAATTGCTCTCTTATCCTGAATGGTCCCAGAAATACCCAGACCTTCAGCTTAAGTTCTTCAATTATTTGCAACTGAGGGATTTTCTACTCCGTACCCCTGATATCTCATGTTGGTATAGGGAGCCCACCCCCTTCGAAGCCCTGTGTAGATCGCGTGACCCTCAACGCCATCTCATATCCCTTTTGTATTCCCTCCTCTCCCTGCAACACCCACCTCGACTCATTAATCTTCGTGCACATTGGGAGAGGGACCTGGCCACTACCCTGTTGGACGAGGACTGGGAGCGCATCATGTTTCACATCCACAAGGGCTCCAGGAACGTTCTCACCCAGGAGAACGGCTTTAAAATTTTCGCACATTGGTACAGGACCCCGGTCGTTCTGCATAAAATTTCTGCTGAGCTATCCCCCCTATGCTGGCGTTGTCACCTCCAGACCGGTACCCTTTTACACATATGGTGGGATTGCCCCCAGATTCAGCCCTTTTGGAGGGAAGTACACGCCCTCATCGCCCGTATCACCACCTTCACACCAGACTTCATCCCGGCGCAATACCTTCTTCACCACACCTCCCTTTCCCAACGGCGCTACAAAAGATCCCTGGTTTTTCACTTGGTCTCCGCCGCCAAATTGTGCATCCCTTGTCAATGGCTTTCACCTTCTCCTCCCACTGTAGCTGACAGGCTGCGGAGGGTGGACAGGATTTCCCGTATGGAAGATCTCACCTTTCAAGCCCTCGATACCCCATCCAAGTTTTATGACATTTGGGCCCCATGGATTGATATTGCATCATCGGATGAATACCGCCGACTGCTGAATACCTAGTCTGGACCTGTGTAGGCTTCACACCCCTGTCTCCCGGCCGGAGTCTGGGGGAGTGCACCTTCATTCCTCTACCCAATCCCCTGTTACCTTTATTCTCCGTTCCTCTTTCCTTGCTTAGCCTAATCTCCCTACTTACATTCCTGTCCCCCCCACCCACTGTTTCTGGACGCCCCTGGTCCCACCATTGATTGTCCTTGTCCCCCCTTTACCTTTCCTCACCCCCATGTCCCTCTGCTTAGTGTGGAGCAGTTTTCTCGCATTGGTGGATGGCCGCCCTCCGGTATTGGACACAGTTAGCTCCCCCTGGGGGTGTCCATTCCGGAGGTGTGCCATCTAGGATTGTAACACTATTGCACCCCTACTGCTCCTTCTCACATCTTTGCAGGCTGATGGGACAGAGTCCATCCCTCCCCTTCAATTGGTTATGTATTGTATGTCTCCTTCCACCCATGTGAGAGCTCTTAGACCAACTGCTTGCTTGTTTTGGCCCATGTAGCTAGGGCACTTGCCCGTGCTGTATCGGCACCCCTATGTCCTGTACTGTACCGAGGTGTCGTCCGTATACAGTACGCCTTGTCCTATCATGATAGGTTCTGGTTTGTTTATCTGCTATATAATTAGGACTCCGGTACTTGGATATGGTTTATGTTGCTCTCTGACTTGTTATGTTGATTTTTATTCTGTATCAGCTGACTTTGCCACTTTGCCATTACTTGTCGTTGTTCATTTGCCTTTTGTTTCAATAAAACGTTTATTCAAAAAAAAAAGAGCCGTCTTGGTTGGGCAGATTGGCAGCCTTTAAAATGATGGCCCTTCCCAAGATCCTTTACGTGTTCCGAACTCTTCCTGTTCCTCTCCCGTTGGCAATACTTAAATCTTTAAATCGGGTACTCAAACACTATATCTGGCAAGGAAAACACCCCCGATGCTCGTGGGCCCATCTTATCAAACACAAAAAGGTGGGAGGCACGGGTATGGTACATTTGCAGGACTACTTCCTGGCGTCCCAACTTACCCAGCTACATAAATGGTTCCCTGAGAACCCTGACATTCACTGGTCTCAACTAGAAGCCGCATACAGCAAGGTGGATCGCCTACACCTTTTATTACTAGCGGATGGCTGGAAGCCCCAAAATATGCCTGACTTGCTAATCACAACCAAAACGTCTATCGACGCATGGAGGGAACTCCACAAACACACAAATATAAGAGAAGCCCACTACAAACCAAGACTACCTATTAGCCTGCTAGACATCCTGATTCCCTGTCTCTCCACTTTGAAATGGAGGGACCGTGGTATCTACTGGATCGATGAGCTCTTTAGTGATAGCCGACTGAAACCATTTCCTTCCCTCACACAGCACTACCAACTACCACGCTCAGAGCTTTATACCTACACTCGCATTTCCACATTTCTGACCAAACATCCACCCCCTACCATTACTACTCCATATACGGTTCACCAGTTCCTTACTAATCCCTCTGGATCGACTAAAGGCATCACTTTTTTTTTTACAATATATTCAATGCCAAGACCAGCTTTCACAAATCGAGTCCCTTGGTCAAATGGGAAAGTGATCTACAACGGACCTTTTCGCCACAACAGTGGACGTGTGCCTTTCGGCACTCCTACGGGGTGTCGAAATGCACTAACCACTGGGAATTGTCGCAGAAAATCCTGTCCCGCTGGTACTTTACACCGTACAGGTTATCACAATTCTACCAGACCCACTCCTCGCTGTGCTGGCGGGAGTGTGGCCAGGTATGCAACTTGAACCACATTCTGTGGACGTGTAAAAACCTCACCAGCTTCTGGAACCAGGTCTTTGGCCTTATTTCATCTATAGTACACTTGCCCATTACACCAAACCCGGGTCTGGCCCTCCTTACTCTAGATATTGACTTGATTCCTAGCAAATACAGATGGGTGGTCTCGCACATACTACTGGCCGCTAGGGCCACCATCACCAGGAGATGGAAAAACACGGAAGCCCCTAACCTTTCGGAGGTCGTAGTATCAGTGATGACCACGTTTGAATTTGAGAAATCACTGGCACTGCGCTCTCAATCTCTTCCGCAGCATACCAAAAACTGGGAAACATGGACCACTTGGAATGATAAATGATTGTCAACTGTTTCTACTTCTGTTTTCTGACATGTTATATTTCACACCGCTTGTTGTTTGTGTAACTGAATTTACGTTATATCTTGCAACGCTGACTGCATCTCCTTGTATCTGTCGTTTAAAACCAATAAAAATTATTTGGAAAAAAAAAAAAAAAAGTATGAGATAAACCCCAAAAATTGGAAAGGTGTATCTCACACGTACCAACACAGACTATCCCGCAATTTAATTGTTTATACCCAAAGGTTTTTTATTGAATAGCGGAATAGAAAATATTATCAATAAAAGTGTATGTATCTCACACGTACAGAACCAGACTAGGCCCCAATTACTATTTTTTGTAGCCCCAAAGGCAGGATGAGGAGTACGGAACAGGCAGCACCCTCAAATCTTCAGAAGTGTGAGATGAACCCCAAAAATTGGAAAGGTGTATCTCACACGTACCAACACAGACTATCCCGCAATTTAATTGTTTATACCCAAAGGTTTTTATTGAATAGCGGAATAGAAAATATTATCAATAAAAGTGTATGTATCTCACACGTACAGAACCAGACTAGGCTCCAATTACTATTTTTTGTACCCCCAAAGGCAGGATGAGGAGTAGGAGGAGTTCGGAACAGGCAGCACCCTCTAATCCTCGGAAGTATGAGATGCACCCCAAAAATTGGAAAGGTGTATCTCACACGTACCAACACAGACTATCCCGCAATTTAATTGTTTATACCCAAAGGTTTTTTATTGAATAGCGGAATAGAAAATATTATCAAAAAAAGTGTATGTATCTCACACGTACAGAACCAGACTAGGCCCCAATTACTATTTTTTGTACCCCCAAAGGCAGGATGAGGAGTAGGAGGAGTACGGAACAGGCAGCACCCTCAAATCTTCAGAAGTATGAGATGAACCCCAAACATTGGAAAGGTGTATCTCACACATACCAACACAGACTATCCCGCAATTTAATTGTTTATACGCAAAGGTTTTTATTGAATAGCGGAATAGAAAATATTATCAATAAAAGTGTATGTATCTCACACGTACAGAACCAGACTATGCCCCAATTACTATTTTTTGTACCCCCAAAGGCAGGATGAGGAGTAGGAGGAGTTCGGAACAGGCCGCACCCTCAAATCCTCAGAAGTATGAGATGCACCCCAAAAATTGGAAAGGTGTATCTCACACGTACCAACACAGACTATCCCGCAATTTAATTGTTTATACCCAAAGGTTTTTATTGAATAGCGGAATAGAAAATATGATATAAAATTGGTGTGATTTATCAATAGCACATGTGAACAGCAGTGTCTTATATCATTCAGCTCTGCTGCAGGCTATGGAGGGAAAAAAAAAATTCCCCTTTTAAGTTTGTAATTTTTAACTAGATTAGTACAGACTATGCCACAATTTAATTTTTTTAACCCAAGGCTGTATATTGAATAGTGGAATAGAAAAAAGTGCATGATTTTTGAAACCACTCAATAATAGCACATGTGAACACACACAGCAGTGTATTATCACAGTCAGCACAGCAGCACTGAAGGAAAAACGCTGCACACAGTGACTGATAGAAAAAGACTTTTCTCCCTCCTCCTCAGTGGGCAAAAAAGATTGTTTTCACTGCACCCCACACACAGCAGAATCGATGTGGACCAGCTCTGCTGCAGGCTATGGAGGGGAAAAAAAATCCCCTTTTAAGTTTGTAATTTTTAACTAGATTAGTACAGACTATGCCCCAATTTATTTTTTTAACCCAAGGGTGTATATTGAATAGTGGAATAGAAAAAAGTGTATAACTGTTGAAATCTCTCAATAATAGCACATGTGAACACTGAACACAGCAGTGTATGATCACAGTGAGCACAGCACAGCACTGAAGGAAAAACGCTGCACACAGTGACTGATAGAAAAATACTTTTCTCCCTCCTCCTCAGTGGGCAAAAAAGATTGTGTTCACTGCACCCCACACACAGCAAAATCGATGTGGACCACTGACACCTGCCTATCTCCAGCCTCTCCCTAAAAGGATTGATAAGATCGGTCACTGCAAACCCCCCCACACAGCAATATCGATTGTAGAACACACTGACCCTAAAAATCAGCAGCCTCACCCTAAAATGCCCTACAACTCGCCCTGCCTAACACACTCCGACCTGTCCCTCAATTCTATCCGGACACAAATGTTTTTTGCCTGTCTGTCCCTAATCAGCAGCCAGCACGTATGATGTGTTGGAGGGTTGATCTGCACATGCTGGTTGAGTTGGAGGGTGGATCCCCACATGCTGGTTGTGTTGGAGGGTGGATCCGCACATGTTGGTTGAGTTGGAGGGTGGATCCTCACATGTTGTTTGAGTTGGAGGGTGGATCCTCACATGTTGGTTGAGTTGGAGGGTGGACCCTCACATGTTGGTTGAGTTGGAGGGTGGACCCGCACATGTTGGTTGAGTTGGAGGGTGGACCCGCACATGTTGGTTGAGTTGGAGGGTGGACCCTCACATGTTGGTTGAGTTTGATCCGCACATGTTGGTTGAGTTGGAGGGTGGATCCGCACATGTTGGTTGTGTTGGAGGGTGGATCCCCACATGTTGGTTGAGTTGGAGGGTGGATCCGCACATGCTGGTTGAGTTGGAGGGTGGATCCGCACATGCTGGTTGAGTTGGAGGGTGGATCCGCACATGTTGGTTGAGTTGGAGGGTGTATCCTCACATGTTGGTTGAGTTGGAGGGTGGATCCGCACATGTTGGTTGGGTTGGAGGGTGGATCCGCACATGTTGGTTGAGTTGGAGGGTGGATCCGCACATGTTGGTTGAGTTGGAGGGTGGATCCGCACATGTTGGTTGAGTTGGAGGGTGAATCCGCACATGTGTTGGTTGAGTTGGAGGGTGGATCCCCACATGCTGGTTGTGTTGGTGGGTGGATCCTCACATTCTGCTTGTGTAAGGTACAATAGCCACCTGACATCAAGAAGGTAAGACAATGTTAGACTGTAATGGATCACACCCTAAACTCACCAATTGTATTTCCATGTGCAATGGCTTCCTCCTGCAATAAAGTCAAAGTCTGCTTACACTCCACCTAGCTTGGTCCCCATTGAGCTAAACCAAGCTTTTTATATTCAATCAAGCTGTACCATTCCAGCAATGCGTTTTAGTATAAGTTCAAAGCTTGATTTTCTACCTTTCCCTCCATCTTCCTCTCCATATAACACAATCCTTTGCAATGTTTGGCCACAAAGCAGCGCCCAGAGCTTCTGCTCCCATACAGATCTCAGTAACTATCTATGAAACTTCCACATTGCTTCAGATTGATTGTACAGAGGAAGGTTTTGCTAACTGCTGTTTGTAACTAAATGACCTTCAGGGCTCCTTGACGCTTGTGCGTTAGGTGTATGCGTTAATGTGTGTGATGGTAAAAAGCAGCTGCCAACATGTCATTTGTACATTGTGGTGTGCCGCAATGAATGTACAGTGGAATGCATTTAGAAGGAACGTTGGGGGTATAAATTGTTTGCTTCCATGCGTTGCGGTATATGAATGGAATAAAATGCACATTTTAGCAAAGCACACATATGTGAAGCAAATCATTAGAAAATAAAATAAAAATCACATTCATAAAATAAGCCCCCCTGTCAGTAAGAGGATAATGAATCTTTCTGGTGTCATTGGCAGCAGCATAAGACTTATATTTTTGGTTTAGTGGGAGGAAAATGACCCAATGTATTTTGATGTTCCTAGTAGTGGAAAGGCCCCATCACTTGTGTCAGTGGGGATATAAAAAAAAAAGCCTGATCATGTCAGTGGGAGGAGAAAACCTTGTTGCTGGTATCAGCATGAGCAAAACAAGCCACATATCATTGATATCAGTTAGAAAAAAATGTAAGACCCCATATCGATGGTGTCAGTGAGCTGACACCCATATTGTTTATGTCAATGAAAGCAAAATGGGTCCCATGTTGTCAATGTTACCTGGAAGTCAAATAAGCCCCACATTGCTGGAGTCAGAATAAAAAGAACCAATCAAGGATATCTTTGGGATAAACAAATCCTTATTGTTGGAGTCAATAGGACTAATTATTGGTGTTTAGAGATGGGCTCGGGTTTGTTTGAGTTTCCATGTGCCCGAGCCCTCCGCTAATCACAGGCACTGAGACATTTCCTGATCTGCGCAGCTGCGGATCGGGAAATGTCTCACTGCCTGTGATTAGCAGAGTGCAGTGTCGGCATCCTGGTGGGATTGGGCAAGTGGGAACTTGAACACCCCCGAGCCCATCTCAGCCCCATCTTTGTTATCAATGAGGATAAAATAAGCTCCACTCTTAGTGTTAGTAAGAGAATAATACATTTTCTAGTTGGTGTCAGTGAGAGCAAAATAAGCCCCATATTGGTGGTGTTAGTGGGAGGAAAATTACCCCATATCATTGGTGTCAGTGGGGATACAATAAGCCCCATTATTGGTGCCAGGGAGAAGAAAATAAGCCCTATCGTTGGTGTGAAAGGGGACAGAATAAGCCCCCATCGTTGGTGCGAGTGGGGACAGAATAAGCCCCCATCGTTGGTGCGAGTGGGGACAGAATAAGCCCCCATCGTTGGTGCGAGTGGGGACAGAATAAGCCCCCATCGTTGGTGCGTGTGGGGCCAGAATAAGCCCCCATCATTGGTGCAAGTGGGGCCAGAATAAGCCCCCATCGTTGGTGAAAGTGGGGCCAGAATAAGCCCCCATCGTTGGTGCAAGTGGGGCCAGAATAAGCCCCCATCGTTGGTGCAAGTGGGGCCAGAATAAGCCCCCATCGTTGGTGTGAGTGGGGACTGAATAAACCCCCATCGTTGGTGCGAGTGGGGACTGAATAAGCCCCCATCGTTGGTATCAGTGGGAGAAATGGTGCCCCATCATTGGTGTCAGTGGGGATAGAATAAGCCCCATCATTGGTGTCAGTGGAGATAAAAGCCCCATCATTTTTATGGGTGGAGATAGAACAAGCCTCATCATTGGTGTGAGTGGGAATGGAATAAGCCCAATTATTGGTGTGAGTGGGAATGGAATAAGCCCAATTATTGGTGTGAGTGGGAATGGAATAAGCCCAATTATTGGTGTGAGTGGGAATATAATAAGCCCAATTATTGGTGTGAATGGGGATAGAATAAGCCCCATCATTGATGTGGATGAGGATAGAATAAGCCCCATCATTGGTGTGGGTGGGGATAGAATAAGCCCCCGTCATTGGTGTGGGTGGGGATCGGATAAGCCCCATCATTGGTGTGGGTGGGGATAGGATAAGCCCCATCATTGGTGTGGGTGGGGATAGGATAAGCCCCATCATTGGTGTGGGTGGAGATAGGATAAGCCCCATCATTGGTGTGGGTGGGGATAGGATAAGCCCCATCATTGGTGTGGGTGGGGATAGGATAAGCCCCATCATTGGTGTGGGTGGGTATAGAATAAGCCCCATCATTGGTGTGGGTGGGGATCAGGCCCGGACTGGGACAAAAATAGGCCCGGGCATTTTAGGCTGAGCAGCCCATTTTTTTTTTTTTTTAAACAAAATGACCAATGATGAACAACTACCAGTTTCTCTATGTTTTTTAGTTATATTTAGCCTGCACACCCATGCGATTTGATTCTGCAAATCGTGCTGCGTTTTGAAAACCGATTGCGGGGTGTCGTTAACCTAACATACACTCCGCAATCTGTTTGCATTGACGGGTTGCTATTTAGATGCAGTCCGCATTTAGTGTGAACCCAGGCTAAGAGGGAAAAGGTCATTTTAGGGTACATAAAAAATATATTAGCCAATTTTTGGGTAAAATATAAAAGATGAGTTTGTGTCAAGTAAATAAATACCCAACATGTCAAACCTTAAGACTATGCATGCCCGAAAATGGCAACATTTCAGTACCCTATATTTTCCATAGGCACAGTGGTGGTGGGGATAGGGGTGACATCAGTGGTGGTGGGGATAGGGGTGACATCAGTGGGAGTAGTGGTAAGGATAGGGATAGCATCAGTGGCAGTGGTGGTGGGGATAGAAATGACAATGTTCACTGCCACTGATGTCATCTCTATCCCCACCACCACCGCTACTGATGTCATCCCTATCCCCCATCACCACTGCCTCATGGGAGGGGTGGAGATCAGACAGAGGGATGACGGTGGGAGGGATGGATGGGATCAGGCAGAGTGATGGCAGTCCGAGGGATGGATGGGATCAGGCAGTGATGGCAGTGGGGGGGGGGGGGGTGGATGGGATCAGGCAGAGTGATGGCAGTGGGAGAGATGGATGGAATCAGGCAGAGTGATGGCAGTGGGAGGGAGGGATGGATGGGATCAGGCAGAGTGATGGCAGTGGGAGAGATGGGATCAGGCAGTGATGGCAGTCAGAGGGATGGATGGGATCAGGCAGAGTGATGGCAGTGGGAGGGGTAGATGGGATCAGGCAGAGTGATGGCAGTGGGAGGGATGGATGGGATCAGGCAGAGTGATGGCAGTGGGAGGGAAGGATGGGATCAGGCAGAGTGATGGCTGTGGGAGAGATGGGATCAGGCAGTGATGGCAGTCGGAGGGATGGATGGGATCAGGCAGAGTGATGGCAGTGGGAGGGATGGATGGGATCAGGCAGAGTGATGGCAGTGGGAGAGATGGGATCAGGCAGTGATGGCAGTGGGAGGGATGGATGGGATCAGGCAGAGTGATGGCAGTGGGAGAGATGAGATAAGGCAGTGATGGCAGTCGGAGGGATGGATGAGATCAGGCAGAGTGATGGCAGTGGGAGAGATGGGATCAGGCAGTGATGGCAGTGGGAGGGATGGATGGGATCAGGCAGAGTGATGGCAGTGGGAGAGATGAGATAAGGCAGTGATGGCAGTCGGAGGGATGGATGAGATCAGGCAGAGTGATGGCAGTCGGAGGGATGGATGAGATCAGGCAGAGTGATGGCAGTGGGAGGGATGGATGGGATCAGGCCGAGTGATGGCATTGGGAGGAATGGATGGGATCAGGCAGAGTGATGGCAGTGTAAGAGATGGGATCAGGCAGAGTGATGGCAGTGGGAGGGATGGATGGGATCAGGAAGAGTGATGGCAGTGGGAGGGAGGGATGGATGGGATCAGGCAGAGTGATGGCAGTGGGAGAGATGGATGGGATCAGGCAGAGTGATGGCAGTGGGAGGGATGGATGGGATCGGGCAGAGTGATGGCAGTGGGGGGGTGGATGGGATCAGGCAGAGTGACGGCAGTGGGGGGGATGGATGGGATCAGGCAGAGTGATGGCAGTGAGAGGGATGGATGGGATCAGGCAGTGATGGCAGTCAGAGGGATGGATAGGATCAGGCAGAGTGATGGCAGTGGGAGGGATGGATGGGATCAGGCAGAGTGATGGCAGTGGGAGGGATGGATGGGATCAGGCAGAGTGATGGCAGTGGGAGGGATGGATGGGATCAGGCAGAGTGATGGCAGTGGGGGAGAGGGTGGATGGGATCAGGGCAGGCAGAGTGATGGCAGTGGGAGGGATGGGATCAGGAAGAGTGATGGCAGTGGGAGAGATGGGAAAAGGTAGAGTTATGGCAGTGGGAGGGATAGATGGGATCAGGCAGTGATGGCAGTGGGGGGATGGATGGGTTTTAGGGCAGGCAGAGTGATGGCAGTGGGAGGGATGGGATCAGGTAGAGTGATGGCAGTGGGAGGGATGGATGGAATCAGACAGTGGGGGGGATGGATGGGATTAGGCAGTGATGGCAGTGGGGGAGATGGATGGGATCAGGGCAGGCAGAGTGATGGCAGTGGGAGAGATGGGGATCAGGTAGAGTGATGGCAGTGGGATGGATGGATGGGATCAGGCAGTGATGGCAGTGGGGGGATGGATGGATGGGATCAGGGCAGGCAGAGTGATGGCAGTGGGGGGGATGGATGGGATCAGGCAGTGATGGCAGTGGAAGGGATGGATGGGATCAGGCAGTGATGGCAGTGGATGGGGATGAATGGGATCAGGCAGAGTGATGGCAGTGGGAGAGATGGGATCAGGCAGTGATAGCAGTCGGAGGGATGGATGGGATCAGGCAGAGTGATGGCAGTGGGAGGGGTGGATGGGATCAGGCAGAGTGATGGCAGTGGGAGGGATGGATGGGACCAGGCAGAGTGATGGCAGTGGGAGGGATGGATGGGATCAGGCAGAGTGATGGCAGTGGGAGGGGTGGATGGGATCAGGCAGTGATGGCAGTGGGAGGTATGGATGGGATCAGGCAGAGTGATGGCAGTGGGAGGGATGGATGGGATCAGGCAGAGTGATGGCAGTGGGAGGGATAGATGGGATCAGGCAGAGTGATGGCAGTGGGAGGGATGGATGGGATCAGGCAGAGTGATGGCAGTGGGAGGGATGGATGGGATCAGGCAGAGTGATGGCAGTGTAAGAGATGGGATCAGGCAGTGATGGCAGTGGGAGGGATGGATGGGATCAGGAAGAGTGATGGCAGTGGGAGGGATGGATGGGATCAGGCAGAGTGATGGCAGTGGGAGGGATGGATGGGATCAGGCAGAGTGATGGCAGTGGGAGGGATGGATGGGATCAGGCAGAGTGATGGCAGTGGGAGGGATGGATGGGATCAGGCAGAGTGATGGCAGTGGGGGGGTGGATGGGATCAGGACAGGCAGATTGATGGCAGTGGGAGGGATGGGATCAGGTAGAGTGATGGCAGTGGGAGAGATGGGATCAGGTAGAGTGATGGCAGTGGGAGGGATGGATGGGATTAGGCAGTGATGGCAGTGGGGGGGATGGATGGGATCAGGGCAGGCAGAGTGATGGCAGTGGGAGGGATGGGATCAGGTAGAGTGATGGCAGTGGGAGGGATGGATGGGATCAGGCAGTGTGGGGGATGGATGGGATCAGGTAGTGATGGCAGTGGGGGAGATGGATGGGATCAGGGCAGGCAGAGTGATGGCAGTGGGAGAGATGGGATCAGGTAGAGTGATGGCAGTGGGAGGAATGGATGGGATCAGGCAGTGGGGGGATGGGTGGGATCAGGCAGAGTGATGACAGTGGGGGGTGGCAGTGGGAGGGATCAGAGCAGGCAGAGTGATGGCAGTGGGGGGATGGATGGGATCAGGGCAGGCAGAGTGATGGCAGTGGGAGAGATGGGATCAGGCAGTGATGGCAGTGGGATGGATGGGATCAGGCAGTGATGGCAGTGGGGGGGGGGTGGATGGGATCAGGGCAGGTAGAGTGATGGCAGTGGGAGGGATGGATGGGATCAGGCAGAGTGATGGCAGTGGGAGGGATGGATGGGATCAGGCAGAGTGATGGCAGTGTAAGAGATGGGATCAGGCAGTGATGGCAGTGGAGGGGATGGATGGGATCTGGCAGTGATGGCAGTGGAGGGGATGGATGGGATAAGGGCAGGCAAAGTGATGGCAGTAGGAGGGATGGATGGGATCAGGCAGTGATGGCAGTGGGGGGATGGATGGGATCAGGCAGTGACATCAGTGGGGGGGATGGATGGGATCAGGGCAGGCAGAGTGATGGCAGTGGGAGAGATGGGATCAGGCAGTGATGGCAGTGGGAGGGATGGATGGGATCGGGGCAGGCAAAGTGATGGCAGTGGGAGAGATGGGATCAGGCAGTGATGGCAGTGGGATGGATGGGATCAGGCAGTGATGGCAGTGGGAGGGATGGATGGGATCAGGCAGAGTGATGGCAGTGGGAGGGATGGATGGGATCAGGCAGAGTGACGGCAGTGGGAGGGATGGATGGGATCAGGCAGAGTGATGGCAGTGTAAGAGATGGGATCAGGCAGTGATGGCAGTGGGAGGGATGGATGGGATCAGGCAGAGTGATGGCAGTGGGAGGGATGGATGGGATCAGGCAGAGTGATGGCAGTGGGAGGGATGGATGGGATCAGGCAGAGTGATGGCAGTGGGAGGGAGGGATGGATGGGATCAGGCAGAGTGATGGCAGTGGGGGGTGGATGGGATCAGGGCAGGCAGAGTGATGGCAGTGGGAGGGATGGGATCAGGTAGAGTGATGGCAGTGGGAGATATGGAATCAGGTAGAGTGATGGCAGTGGGAGGGATGGATGGGATCTGGCAGTGATGGATGGGATCAGGGCAGGCAGAGCGATGGCAGTGGGAGGGATGGGATCAGGTAGAGTGATGGCAGTGGGAGGGATGGATGGGATCAGGCAGTGGGGGGGATGGATGGGATCAGGCAGTGATGTTAGTGGGGGAGATGGATGGGATCAGGGCAGGCAGAGTGATGGCAGTGGGAGAGATGGGATCAGGTAGAGTGATGGCAGTGGGAGGGATGGATGGGATCAGGCAGTGATGGCAGTGGGGGGATGGATGGGATCAGGGCAGGCAGAGTGATGGCAGTGGGGGGATGGATGGGATCAGGGCAGGCAGAGTGATGGCAGTGGGAGGGATGGATGGGATCAGGCAGTGATGGCAGTGGGGGGATGGATGGGATCAGGCAGTGATGGCAGTGGGGGGGATGGATGGGATCAGGGCAGGCAGAGTGATGGCAGTGGGAGAGATTGGTTCAGGCAGTGATGGCAGTGGGAGGGATGGATGGGATCAGGGCAGGCAGAGTGATGGCAGTGGGAGAGATGGGATCAGGCAGTGGGAGGGATGGATGGATCAGGCAGTGATGGCAGTGGGGGGGGTGGATGGGATCAGGGCAGGTAGAGTGATGGCAGTGGGAGGGATGGATGGGATCAGGCAGAGTGATCAGCAGTCAGCACACATGGTCGGCCGGTGTTGTCCCGATATCGGTTTCCCCGTAACACCGGGGCAGCACAGCACTGTCTGCACTCTGCACTCACTTACCTTCTCCCCGCAGCCGCCGCCGCTGTCCCCCGTGAACAGCCCGGGCTCCGGGCTGAAGAAGCTGCCACATCTGAGACTGACTGCAGCTGCTTGAGAGATTCGGGCTGGGCTGGCCGTGCCGAGCATGACACTGGCGGGAAAGAACAAGAGTGACTCGTGACGAGTGTTGATTACTCCTTTGTCCGGCTTCGCGGCCAATTAGCCTTCTGCTCAGGGGGGGTGTGACTCACACCCCCCCCTGAGCAGAAGGCTGATTGGCCGCGAAGCCGGCCGGCGGCCGCAGTGACTATGAGGGAACTTTTTGTGATGTCTGCAGACCGTGGCCCACTGGGAAAATGCCCGTACTGCCCTATGGCCAGTCCGGCCCTGGTGGGGTAGGATAAGCCCCATCATTGGTGTGGGTGGGTATAGGACAAGCCCCCTCTTTGGTGTGAGTGGGGACAGAATAAGCTCATCAGTAGTGTGGCTGGGGACAGAATAAACTCCATCAATGATGTTGGTGGGAATAAAATAATCGTCTTCCATGGTGCCATTGATAGTAAAAATGTAACGCAACGCATTAATAATGCACTAAAAACGCGAAGTGTGTTTCACAACACCCAGATATGAATGGGCCCTGAATGTACTCTGCATTATTAAATAACCTTATTTGTCTGATTAGGTTGCTGAATTTGAACAATTGACAATTTTTTTTTTTTGCTAACTGAAACCATAAAACAACAACCGCAGCCAAATTGACCCTGAGCAAAGCAAACAAACACTGAATCTGGGCGATAAGGAGTTAAAGTTGAGGGGGTGTGGCTGTGTGTGACCTTTTTTTTTGCCTTATTTTATTTTTTCCTTGATTTAAATTTATTTTCCATTTCTCCACAGTTGTTCAGGAGCAGCGACGCATGCAAACCCTTCCTGCAAGAGAAAAAGAGTTATTTTCAACGTTTTTAGAGTTTGTGAGCTTTGTCAGTTTGGTACTGTCACAAATAAAGTTGGGTGAAAAAAAGGCTGATTTACCTATAAATACGCCCACTTGTGAAGCAGTCTGCCCTCTGGCCTACAGATGTGAGCACATGGTTTGCTGCCGCCATGTTTGTTTGGTAAGTATTGTTTGATTATGTTTGCAATGTTGATTTTAAAAACTACAGTTTAAACTTTATTTTTTTTTCTGCACTTTGTTAAAATGTAACAAATCCTGTACATGTTCCAATATTCATGTATAATCTCCTAAAATTTACTAATAACTATGTTATGCTGGGGCCTGCCTTAATGGTTTGTATTCAAGCAGATAAGCTCTTGCACCACATAGACCTTTTCACAGCAAGGGAACCCCTGCTAAAATCAATCCACTGGTGATCAATCGGATGCATGCAACCCCTAGCCATTGGTTTTCAATGGGATGCATGCAACCCCTAGCCTTTGTTGTTCAATAATAGCTCAGTGACAATTGGGGCTTTATTTATATATAGTAAAATGTGTGCCCTTATAGCAAACAATCACATGACTGCTGGAAAACAGCATGGGTGAGTTGCTGATTGGCTGCTATGGTTATTGCACCTTGCTATGTGCCTAAACTTAGATGCATACTGAACAGTCACCCATACTATAAACCATTTTACAGCCTGCTCAGTTTCTCTAGAACTTTTTATGTTGACTAAGACTGGTGTTAGAAATAAGAAAAACTAAACATGCATTTTCAGGAAAGGAGAGACAGTGGCCTGCCACTGTGGATCTCTCCTGCTGAAAATGCTAGTTGCCTGGCTCTCTGGCTGCTGCTGAGCTCCAGTGCAGGTTTCATTTATTGTCAAAATTGTTATTCACCCATTTGAAAGATGTGCGTTGCAGGAAATGTTGCTTGTAGAATTTATTAATACACTAATACTTGTGTGAATGTACCCTAGGGGTCATATACACAATATCTGCTTTAACTGTGTTTCTGCAAGCATATTGGTTGTGCGTTTACATGCATTCGCAGTGCGTGTTTGGCGCATTTGCAGTGTTTTTTGGAATATTTTTTTTTTTTTTGTTTTTTTTGTATGCATCTACGTATGTTTGCAATGCATTTTTTTTTTGCAGAAAGTGCAGTATGCTGTACTTTTTTTAACATGCAGACGAAAGCACTGCCATGCTATAAACTAAGCTAATTGGAATGCATTCATTTTTTTTACATATGCGTTCATACTGCCAACTGTTTAAAAATGCATTGACTGTAAATCAGCCCTAAATGTTATCTGTTTGCATGATATTACAGGTGAAGACTAATGCACTTTGGCTCAATCTTCTAGTGGTCCGCAGCCATCACAGACCCATTTTACATCATAGCCCCCCCAACCTCTCCCCTCCCCCCTGCTAATAGAGCTTTCTTATGGTGGTATTTGATCGCCTCTGCATTTATTTTTTGCTCTATAAACAAAAAAAAAAAATTGACAATTTTTAAATGAAAATTCAAAAAAAAAACATCGACATTAATTGTATATTGATTTGGTTTGAGCAAAATTCTACAAACTATGTGGTATTGTATTATATTGTATTTATTTTTTTTTTTTTTACTAGTAATGGCGGTGATCAGCGACTTATAGCCGACTGCAATATTGTGGCAGGTAATCGTACATGAAGGGGTGTATTTACTAAAGCTAGAGAGTGCAAAATTAGTCCCAATTCTCCACAGAACCAATCAGCTTCCAGGTTTTTTTTTCTGCCAAAGCTTAATTTAACAAGCTGAGGTTAGAAACTGATTGGCATCTATGCAGCAATGGGACTAATTTTGCACTCTTTAGCTTTAGTAAATAAACCCTGACACTTTTTGGGGACCAGTGACGCTACTACAGTGATCAGTATTAAAACATATGCACTGCAACTGTACTAATGGCACTTGCAGGGATGGGGTTAACATCAGGGGGTGATCAAAGGGTAAATGTGTCCCTAGGGGGTGTTTTCCAAATGTGTGGGGGATGGGCTTGTACTGTAAGAAGACAGAAATCTGTGTTCCTGCTTAGCAAAAACATAGGATCCCTGACTTCTCTTGTCACAGAACTGCCATCTGCCTTATTTACATAGGCAGACTGCCGTTCTGTTTGCCTTGGTAACAATCGGTGGGTCCACCGGACCCGCTAATTGGCTCCTGTCACAGCGGGAGCTGGTCTAGGGTTGCCACCTCATCCCTTTATACCTGAACGCGTATTAACCACATAAGGACCAGGCCTATTTCTGACACTTGTTTACAAGTTAAAATCAGTATTTTTTGCTAGAAAATTACTTAGAACCCCCAAACATATTTTTTTTTAGCGGAGACCCTAAAGAAAAAAATAAGGATCATTGCAATACTTTGTCACACCGTATTTGCGCAGCGGTCTTACGAATGCAGTTTTTTTGGAAAAAAATCACTTTTTTTAATAAAAAAAAAAAGAACCAGTGAAGTTAGCCCATTTTTTTTATAAATGTGAAAGATATGTAATAGCGGAGTAAATGGATACCCAACATGTCATGCTTCAAAATTGCGCACGCTCGTGGAATGGGAACAAATATTGGTACTTAAAAATCTCCAAAGGCGATGCTTTAAAAATGTAAACCTCTTTTGTAATAGAAATAAGCAGGACAGGACCTCTTTAATGTGAGATCTGGGGTCAAAAAGAAATCAAATCTCGCATCTACACTAAAAAGCAAAAAAAGTAGTTTTTTTATTTCAGCATGGAAAAAATGGGCCATTGGGAGAAATTGATGTATGAGGTCACTGCGGTCCTCATAGCCATACAGTTAAGTGGGGGCCATCTTGCCCTCACCTGACTTCCTGCCTGGGACATGGTCGGACCGGATCGTTTTCTCCGCTACCAATGGCTCCGGTAAGCAGGAAAAATGACTGGGGGGGGCACCTCTTCTGCCCCCCCCTAAGTGATCCCGCGTGAATTCACCACTGGGACCACTTTTATGTGAGAGGACCACCCACCCTGTAAGAAAATACCGGGGTTATGGCAGCAAGCTGCTGCCATAACACCGGTATTTAACATCAAAGTATCAACATAAAACTGCAGCGGGCGGTCCCGGAAGTGGTTAGGATGTTTGTTACCCAGAAAAGAAAAAAAATATCCCGTTTCTTTAAAGCATGGATAACCGCACAGTGCTTGTGCTGTGTCATTTGTCCCCTTCTATCACCTGCAATACCTGACTGATCCTGCCTGGTTCTGCCCTCCCCCCTGTAAACTGTCCACGGTGTATCATGGTCAAGTTTACGTGCCTCCATCATCCACTCTCTTCTGTCTCATGTGTCCCCCTCCCCCTCCCGCCTGTACACTGTGATTGAGCCGCCCCTTTCTAGCACTGTCCTGAGCGGTGCAAACATTACTATTTCCAATCACTGTCGGCACCTCTGCTAGGATAACATGTCGTATATACTGTATGCGGTTTGTAAAATGAATCTTCCAAATACCTCAATCCTTCTCCAGATCAGCGATCATGTGACCGCCCGTTGCTTTCTTCCTCCAATGTATACACTACAAAGGGAGGTTACGTGACTGCCTGGCAGATGTCATTAAGAAATCTCGGCCCCTCCCTCTTTAGTAAATACCTCAGATAAAGAGAGCGACGGGCGGTCACGTGACCGCTGATGGGGAGAAGGATTAAGAAATTTAGAAGATGAATTTTACAAAACATACAGCATATACTACATGTTGTCCTAGCAGAGGGGCTGGCAGTGATTGGGAGCACTGCTTTAAAAACCCCTTTAACTACACAGGTTCTGTGGTAATTAAACTCACTTGGTGCCTTATCTGCATTAAATCAGCCTTAGAACATGTGTAATTCATGTGTGTTTGGGTGTAACGGGATGTGGTGGTCGCCGGAGGCGCCCCAGATGAAGGGTGAAATCACATACAGGTACGAAATTTCAAACAAAGAGGCCGCCCCGCTGCAGTAAATGTACATGGGGCAGTCCAGAAGAGGTTAGGAAATCACAGCAACGTTTATTTTTTGAGACTCCTTAGGAAGAATGGCTTGGAACAGAAGGTGGTAGAGACCGATCGTTCTGCGAGTGTATGAGCATATTGTATTCTAGTTTGGTATCCAAATTGTATGCAGGTGGAAAAAAAATGCTCTAAGCCTGGGTTCACACTGCTGTGATGTCAGACATTGCATTTGATTCTCACTGCACTGCTGTGCAATGCTAATTCAGCCATACAGTTGTATGGGTGAGCTCGCAATGAATTCACATGAAAATAATGCAAGAAACTTTTTTTTTTTTTTTCCGCACTGGAATTGGATCACACCCATGCGATTTGTTTTCTATCCGAATTAACATTTCACACTGCGATCTGCGAACTGATCTGGGGTTGTCATTAACTTTATATTGACACCCACAGCAGTTTATAGAAGGCAGTGTGAACTGCCTGCAAGGGAGATCGGATGCGGGAATCCACACTGGAATAGCGCTGATTTCCACATCACGTGAACTGGGGCTACAGCATGGTGCAGAAAATTGTAGGGGGGGAACTTGTTGCTCTTGAAAAATGTAGACTTTTTGCCGGAGGAATGAAATGAAAGAGGTTACATAGTCTTATGTTGTTGCTTGGTTTTGGGGACGTTTTTTGATGATTGTGGTGTATGAATAATGTGTGGAGTAGAAATGGAATTTCTCTGTCAATTTGTTTTCTACAACGACAAATCTTTTCTTTATTATGTAGATGGTGAAATGACCATCAAGGCTGAACAATGACAACACGGTGCTGTGAGGGTCAAATGCTGGGAAATTAGAGTCTATAAATGCTGTAATCTGCGGGACATTTAAGTGACATTTTTTTTTTAAGTTGTGGGCTCCATTCCATTTACGAAGCAGTATTTTCCTGTTTACAATTTGAGGTAAAATAGCTTTTATATTGCAATTCACACAAAAAAACGCTACTAAAATACCGCATGCATGCGCTATTTCATCAAATTATAGACCGTGAAGCACAGCTCAAGGTGAG
Organism: Pelophylax lessonae; assembly: GCF_965119305.1. NCBI lineage: Eukaryota > Metazoa > Chordata > Amphibia > Anura > Ranidae > Pelophylax > Pelophylax lessonae. Next base: position 133,327,098 of record NC_138775.1, on the reverse strand, counting down.
TCTTCACCTATCTCACCCCCACTGCACACTAATGGGTGCTGGCCATGTTTGTCACATAAGTCATGGTGTGAAAAAAAAAATCTGGTTGGTTGCACTTCTACAAAATAAACTTTGTACAAATGAGGGAATATAGCCACTTAGCTGGTGGCTAAATTCTCTCATCTGTACAAGGGGAGGCCAATAATTTATTACCCTCACCAAGATCCAGATGTGCTAGGGATTCTAAATGTAGTCCACTAACTCTTCCTTATCTACATATCTACCTCCTATGGTCTACACGCTTCTCACATCTGTCGAATAGATCTTTACTACCATCCGCATAGAAGTATGTAGATTTGGAGGAAAACCAGCTGACAACATGACCTTGCTGAATGAATGTTGCACCTTATCCTTTTTGGTGGTGGGCGATTAAGCACGTTTTACTCATTTCTTTAGTCTCAGGGTCATATAGATATACCCAGCTTTCACCCATGGTCACTAATCTGTTTAAAAAGTCCTCCTCCTTGTTGTGGTACAGGTTCAAAATGCTTTGTGCAAATTCTACTCTTTGCTGTTTTTGGAAAGTTGTCAGTAACCTTGGAACGCATTTCTCTTGACTCGAACTATAATTCACCACAAATTGGCATGCAGATTACAAAGATATCCACTTAAAAACCTGCAAATATTCAAATACCTAGCACATCTAGATCATGGTGAGGGTAAGAACTTATTGGCCTCCCCTTGTACATTGTGGATCGTCAGCGTGAATTATGTGTCAAGGTGATTTTATGGAAGTGCGGCCAACCAGACTTTTCTTAACACCATTTCATTGCAATATGCTATATTTATTTCATGCAACCATGCAGTATTTTATTTCATGCACTATCCAGTGGGATGGACACAGTGAACGTCTGTCTGTTTTTACTGCTAATAAAGAGGTAAAATTGTGTAAACCATAGAAACATGCCAACGCAGTCAGTGCGGGCCCTGCAGCATAAGTATTAATACAAAAGAAAAATGGTGACTAATGCCCCGTACACACGTGCAGATTATCTGAAGACTTTTGTCTGCAGACTTACCAAAATCATATAATATGAGGTCAAACCTAAACACTTTCAATTTGTATGCAATCCGGCAGGCCCTTGCACTACATAGAAAAGGTAAGTCTGCAGACAAAAGTCTTCAGATAATCTGCACGTGTGTACGGGACATGAGAATGCCAAAGGAAAGTTGCTTTCACAGGACACACGTGGTGTATCAAACGACGAAGTTCAATTAAGTACATACTAAAAACCTTAAATGTCAAATATCTGAATGAAAATGGTATAAGAAATGACATGTATAAATACCCTTCCACCTATGAAAAGAAAAGTCTTGGTGGAAGAAGGGTATGCATGTGTAATTTTTTTATACTATATTCACCTGGTATCCTCTGGAGGAACCCTAGGGTTCCATAGAGCCCTGAAACAAAGAAATGTATAAAAATGACACACAGCATCCAGTGCTCCTCTGTTTAATGTATTAGCAATTATTCCATGGATAAACACACTAAGAGTCTGTGGTATAACATTTAAAAGCATTAGTGGGGGGGGGGGGGGTGAATGATGGATGGTTCACCTCTGCAGCTCCTGTAAGATTTGGGCAGGATCCTAGAACCTGTGATTCCATAGAACCCTGGTTGAGAAACCCTGCTTTAAAGTCCTTTTTTGCTGTGATATTTGGGAAGTCAATACTATATCTTTAGACAAGTCTATTTTTTCTTGTTGAATAGCCATTACCATTCTCCGATGTTCTTGAAAGTGTTTCTTGTATCTATCTATCAAATCTTCAAATTGACACCCTGCTCCTTACAGCTCAAGTTCTGCACCTTTGTAGGACTACTCAAAATTGGCTATTATATTTTTTCATTCCTTAAATACCACATGCCTGGAACATAAAAGGTTTTTTTTTTTTTTTCAAAAATCATACTTGATTATGTAGATGCAGCCTTAGTCCTCTCCTGCTGGCTCGAAGACTTAGAACCAAGCGATCAAAGACTGCAGATCGCTCAGTTCTCAGAGCTCCGTGAGCAGAGAGCTGGTGACTGTCGGCCAACTGACTCTTTGCTCTACCCCCCTGGACTGTGCTGTTTGTGGTCCCAACAGAGCAGAGTTCAGATGCGATGTGCAGATATATATATATATATATATATATATATATATATATATATATATATATAATATATACAGGTCCCTCTCAAAAAATTAGCATATTGTGATAAAGTTCATTATTTTCTGTAATGTACTGATAAACATTAGACTTTCATATATTTTAGATTCATTACACACAACTGAAGTAGTGCAAGCCTTTTATTGTTTTAATATTGATTTTGGCATACAGCTCATGAAAAACCCAAATTCCTATCTCAAAAAATTAGCATATTTCATCCGACCAATAAAAAGTGTTTTTAATACAAAAAAAGTCAACCTTCAAATAATTATGTTCAGTTATGCACTCAATACTTGGTTGGGAATCCTTTTGCAGAAATGACTGCTTCAATGCTGCATGGCATGGAGGCAATCAGCCTGTGGCACTGCTGAGGTGTTATGGAGGCCCAAGATGCTTCGATAGCGGCCTTGAGCTCATCCAGAGTGTTGGGTCTTGCGTCTCTCAACTTTCTCTTCACAACATCACACAGATTCTCTATGGGGTTCAGGTCAGGAGAGTTGGCAGGCCAATTGAGCACAGTAATACCATGGTCAGTAAACCATTTACCAGTGGTTTTGGCACTGTGAGCAGGTGCCAGGTCGTGCTGAAAAATGAAATCTTCATCTCCATAAAGCTTTTCAGCAGATGGAAGCATGAAGTGCTCCAAAATCTCCTGATAGCTAGCTGCATTGACCCTGCCCTTGATAAAACACAGTGGACCAACACCAGCAGCTGACATGGCACCCCAGACCATCACTGACTGTGGTTACTTGACACTGGACTTCAGGCATTTTGCATTTCCCTCTCCCCAGTCTTCCTCCAGACTCTGGCACCTTGATTTCCGAATGACATGCAAAATTTGCTTTCATCCGAAAAAAGTAATTTGGACCACTGAGCAACAGTCCAGTGCTGCTTCTCTGTAGCCCAGGTCAGGCGCTTCTGCCGCTGTTAATGGTTCAAAAGTGGCTTGACCTGGGGAATGCGGCACCTGTAGCGCATTTCCTGCACACGCCTGTACACGGTGGCTCTAGATGTTTCTACTCCAGACTGTCCACTGCTTCCGCAGGTGCCCCAAGGTCTGGAATCGGTCCTTCCCCACAATCTTCCTCAGGGTCTGGTCACCTCTTCTCGTTGTGCAGCTTTTTCTGCCACACGTTTTCCTTCCCACAGACTTCCCACTGAGGTGCTTTGATACAGCACTCTGGGAACAGCCTATTTGTTCACAAATGTCTTTCTGTGTCTTACCCTCTTGCTTGAGGGTGTCAATGATGGCCTTCTGGACAGCAGTCAGGTCGGAAGTCTTAACCCATGATTGCGGTTTTGAGTAATGAACCAGGCTGGGAGTTTTTAAAAGCCTCAGGAATCTTTTGCAGGTGTTTAGAGTTAATTAGTTGATTCGGATGATTAGGTTAATGGCTCGTTTAGAGAACCTTTTCATGATATGCTAATTTTTTGAGATGGGAATTTTGGGTTTTCATGAGCTGTATGCCAAAATCATCAATTTTAAAACAATAAAAGGCTTGCACTACTTCAGTTGTGTGTAATGAATCTAAAATATATAAGTCTACTGTTTATCAGTACATTACAGAAAATAATGAACTTTATCACAATATGCTAATTTTTTGAGAGGGACCTGTATGTGTGTGTGTGTATGTGTGTGTGTGTATATATATATATATATATATGTGTATGTATGTAACCGATCCCCAATACTTGGACCAAGTATTTCGGTCTTAGGTCTCCAGATTCTCACGTGATGCAGTGACCTGGCCCCTCAATTCCCCCCAAACATTAGCCTAAGCTCAATGAAGGGTAAAACAAAAGACACTTTATTCACCTACTCACTTCCAATATATATAGTTTTAGGTGCTTGATTACATCATGCAAATGTATTGTATACAGAACATAATTAACATACCTGACCATCTGGACAGAAACAGGTGAATGACATTGCAGGCTCAGACAGGATTAGCATTATCATAATTGACTCCACAAACAACCAGCCCAAACATAGCTGAATACACTTTCCTAGAAATGTGAACACACTTAACCTCTAAACAGATGAAAGCAGAAGACGTAGGCTCTGACTGCCCATCTCCATTTTCAACACACCTTATTATAACTGTCAATACACATCCCCACAGTAGACATCATTAGCATCTCTTTAGTCTCTCAATGTGTGGAGAAGTCCTCTGCGGCAACAGGCCGCTTTAGGCCTGTAACATTGATCCCAGTCTGAGTCTGTATCTTGGGGTGACATGGATTTGAGTCCAAAGCAACACTACTCCCATGGTCCTCCAGCATATACCCCCACACAGAGGTGCACTCCCCTACAAGCCAGGGCCCGTAGTCCGTGGGCAGGAGGCTGGCCTCCACACTCCTCCAGTAGCCCATGGCACTTGTCACACTAATATATATATATATGCACCCTCCATGGTAGGTGCTAAGATAAAGTATAGTCTTACCAGCAGGGCCATGATTTTCATCTAGGCTTGTATGTGTTCCCAGGTGTGCCTGTTGTGTTGGGGAGTCTCCCCATTGTGTCCCAATGAGGGCTCTCATTGGGCAGTGGAGGAAACCTGACCAATAGCACACCTGGGCTTGTATCCATCCTGGAAGGGCAGATTCTGCCGCAGAGCATTCTGGGAAGGGGTATAAGTCTGTGGGGAGCACATGACAGATTGTCTTTGGCAGGAAGCAGAGTCCCAGGAGAGGCGATAGGTGTCTCTCCTCCTATCAGGAGGAATCAGGTGTCTCAGGCAGCTTGCCTGAGGGGACACAGGGCTGAGCTGCAGGAGAGGATCCAGTGTGCTGAGGACCAGTGGAGCTGTGAGGGGTCGAGTTTCAGGCAAGCATTCCCAGTCACGAGTACTGTAAACTGCCCCTGGGAGTCTGCCTAGCAGAGGGGACCACTGTGGAGAAGGTCAGAGTGATCCAGGAGCTAGCTAGCTGGTGCAGGAGCAAAATAAAGGGGGTGCCAGTGGTTGGGCCCTGAAGTGCAGAGTATACAGTGCAGTGTTTACAGTGTTAACAGTTGCTGCAGCATTACAAGAGATTACCTCGGTCAGTGAAGTCTACAGGGAGTGCTTTAAAGGACTTTTGAGCTGTGAGGAAGTGTCAGAAGTCAAGTTTAAGTTCACCGACAGCGAGTCAGATTCTCGAGCGCCTATGGGCGTTGACCGGCATTCAGCCAGCGTCAAGCCAGCCCTTAAATGCATTTTTCTCATTTCACCCTTTCAGGACGGCCTACATATGAGAGATTGTGGCTCCACGCTACAGGAAACACAACTAATTTGCAGCTGTTAAAAAGGTCCCACCCATCCTTGAGCTTCAGTTCAGTTGTGTTTCCAACCTTACACCGGAACGTTTGTTTTTTTTCTCTGACCTGAAGGCAAAGGAGTGTCTGATAGGTACCCCTGTAAGACAGGTACGGACAGCCTATGAGAGGTTCCTCCCTATCTGTGTCCTGGAAACAGGAACTTACAGGTCGCCAAACATGTCGGGTAGTCGGTTACCTTAAGGAGAAGGTCCCTCCATACCTGTTGTCTCTGCAGGAAGAGTCTCTTCCATTGCTGCTCTATTGCTGGACGGTAAGAATTTCAAATTTCCCGCCAAAGAGCGTGCCTCAAGCCTCGCTGTGAAGACCGGAAGTTCCGGTCAGAAGAGGAGGAGCGAGCAGTACCCGGAAGGAAGCTTGAGAGGGAGGAGACGCCGGATCCACGAGCACTCATGGCAGAATCTCCGGCTACGAAGGGGCTGAAACACCCCAAAGAGACTCGAACGACCGCACTTCCCACAGAGGAGAAAGCGTCAGTGCAGGTGGCTGTAGGAAACTCAGAAAAACTGGGTAAGTGACTACAGTGGTGGCGGGGCTGACTGCTGTCTATAGGAGACAGTCATGCCTTTTTCTTTCCTGATTGAGCAGCCGCAGTGTGAAGCCCCGTACACACGTACCGATGGTCGGCTTACAAATGTTCCTCTTTTCTCCCCGGGATGTCGGTGTCTGCTGAAAAGTGCAAAGACAGCACAAGGACAGCACAAGAATTTTGTCCGCCGACTGCAGAAGTGATGTCATGTAATGGTTAACTTTCCCTGTGTTTTCTATTTTCTGAGCATGCCCAGTCTTGCAAATCTGCGGTCTGTCGGCCGAATTGTGTACTGACAGGCGAACAATCGTCCGTTCTGGTGTCGGCATACAAATATTTTCATGTTTGCACGAAAGACTTTTGTCCGCGGATTGTGCGCAGACATCTGTCGGAGGCACCATACTAACACGCGTACAATCGGCAGATCCTTCGTCCACCGACGTTTGTATGCCGACGATCGGTACGTGTGTACGGGCCTTTAGACTAAATATGTCTGTTGCAAACAAATGTTTTCTCTTCTTGTGTCTATGCACAGGTCTTCCAGCTACACAGGAGGCACCTGCCAGACCAGACCCCCATCTAACACCAACACTAACATGACTAGAAAGTGTGGTAACTGTGGGGATAAGTTGTCGAGGTCTTACTTAAAGCCATTGTGCCATACATGTATTAATAAATTGGCAGGGCAAGAAGCATCTGTTTTAATGAAAGGTTTCCTTAAATCAATGCAGGATGAGATGTTGGCTACTATTCAGTCATTTAGGACTGCAGCAGCTATCACTCAGACCCCAACACAGACAGAGGAAATATCAAGGGATAGGTTATCCTCCCAGGATAGTGTGTGGTCAAGAGGACCCTCTTCTCTCTTGTCAGGATCCCAACCCATTCCCTCATCACAAGTTAGGGAGGAGGAGGATCCAGGGGAAGGCACTAGTCACATTAGATCCCCATCCAGTTCAGACAAGGAGTCAAACAGTGACAATGAGAAGGAAAGGGATAGTTTCAAAAGAAACAAGAGTCTCTTTCCTTTAGAGTGTATGGAGGGTCTCCTTAAAGTGGTGCATGCCACTGAAGGGATCCCAACTCCGGTCAAAGAGTCTTCCATTAAGGATAAAGTGTACAAGGGCTTGGGAAGAGCCCAGTACAGAGCAATTCCCATCCACCAGTCTTTAAAGGACATGATTGACCAGGAATGGAAATTTCCTATGAATGCCTTATCCAGACCAAAAAACTGGAAAAGAAGGTATCCTTTTGAGGAACAGGAATTGGAGGAGTTTATAAAAAGCCCTAAACTAGACGCTCCTCTGGCCCAGCTATCAGACGTCAGATTTGTCCTTTGAAAATGCTGGTCACATTAAAGGTGTCATGGATCTCAAGATCGAATCCTTACTAAAAAAGGCTTTGGCTTCCAACTCATATAATATGACTACAGCTCTAGCAGATACCCGTATGGCCAGAAATGTCGATTTGTGGATCAAGGAATTGTCAAAACATATCTCTACAATGGAGGGATCACAAGACTTACTAGATTCCCTATCTGTGATTGGGAAAGCGGTGTCTTAGCAGACTCAGCAGTAGAGTCAATATTAGCCTCTGCAAGAACAGCAGCTCTGATGAATTCTGCTAGGAGGGCAGTTTGGGTCAAAGCATGGGAAGGAGATATATCTTCCAAGCTGAGACTTTGCGCATTACCTTTTGAAGGGTCTTTTTTGTTTGGCTCTGGGCTGGATGATGATTTATCCAGATCCTCAGAGAAGGGTAAAAAATTCCCTACTAAGAGGAAGGACAAGTTGGGGAGGTATTCCTTTCGGAACTTCCAAGACAGAAACCAACAAAGGCCTTTCAGGGGGCAAACCAGGAGAGGTGGTCCGGCAAAGGGAAAACAAGGAGCTAACTTGCTTTTCCTTAAACCTGGACCCAATCCTAAAGAGACCAAGTGACGCCAGCGTCGGGGTAGGGGGCAGGTTAGCCCATTTCATTTCCCAATTTCCCAAAACATCTCAACCAGCCCCTATATTCTCCAGATCATCCGGGAAGGTTACCGACTGGAGTTTTCCTCTCAGCCAGTGACAGAAATAACAATGACATATCCCTCAAGAGTAAAACAAAAGAAGAAAGCACTGCTAGAAGGTATTCAAGAGTTAGCATAACAGAGGGTGATTACACCTGTACCATTAAGTCAGGTATTCCAAGGCTTTTACTCCCACATATTTGTGGTACCAAAGCCCTCAGGAAAATTCCGGCTAGTCATAAACCTCAAAAATTAAACAAATTTCTAATATACAAGAAGTTCTCTATGGAGAACATTTATGCGGTCAGAAAAAATGCGTTTCAGAACATCAATTTATGACCACACTGGATCTAAGGGATGCTTACCTGCATGTCCCAATTTGTCCGGAACATCAAGCATTATTCAGATTCGCAGTAGTGATGGAAGAAGGAACTGCACACTGGCAGTTCAGAGCTCTTCCTTTTGGCTTGGCAGCCAGTCCAAGGATCTTTACGAAGATCTTGGCAGAAGTAGTAGGCCATCTTCATCTTCAGGGCCTAAGTTTGATCCCTTATCTGGACGATATGTTGATCTTTGCAAGATCAGCAAAACTGGCCACGGCAGACACCCAAAAAGTGATGTCAGTCCTACAGACGGTAGGGTGCCTGATGAATGTGGAGAAATCCTCAATAGAGCCAGCACAGGTTCAAGTCTATCTGGGGTACAAGATAGATAGATTCCAGAGTAAAGGGACTTTTTCTCCCAGAGGAAAAGGTGGAAAAAGTGGTCTCGGCGGTGGAAAATGTCTGTTCTCATCCTCGGTGTTCCTGGAGACAGATCATGAGGATTTTGGGTCTGATGACAGCTTGTATCCCAGCTGTAGAGTGGGCCAAATTGCACTCATGACACCTCCAATTTTTTCACTTGCTCTCTTGGAACAAGAAACAAGAGTCCCTAGACGAAAAAATTACGCTCTCCCCGCAAGTAATATCCCTAAAATGGTGGACAGTTCTCAAAAATCTGAGGGTAGGGCGACTCTGGGGTCAAGAGCAACCCTGAAAGATCACCACGGATGCAAGTTCCGAGGGGTGGGGAGCTCATCTTGAATGAGCTCATGCCCAGGGCACCTGGGATATACAGAGAAGTCAGGCCTCATCCAACTACAGAGAGCTGAAAGCGGTGGGAGAAGCAATAAGAGCATTCGAAAAGGACATTTCAGGGAAAGAAGTCCAAATCCATTCAGGCAATGCTACAACAGTAGCTTACTTGAATCATCAAGGGGGGATCAGATTGAACACCCTGTTAAAGTTAGCTCAGGAGACACTGGGCTTTGCAGAAAAGAGAGTGATTTCTCTATCGGCAGTGCATATAAAAGGGAAGGACAGCTGGGAAGTGAACTTCCTCAGTCGCCATTCCATCAAGCAGACAGAATGGGAACTGAATCCCAGAATATTTCAACTTCTAGTTCAAAAGTTTGGTCAGCCGGAAGTGGATATGTTTGCCACTTGGCAGAACAAAAAAGTAAGCCGGTTCTTCTCCCTGACACAACAAAAGGGTATGTTGGGCTTGGATGCTCTAGCACAGCCATGGCACTTCAGGCTAGCCTATGCTTTTCCTCCTCAAAATCTGATTCCAAGAGTTCTACAGAGACTGTGGATGGCCGCAACTACGTCTCATCTTGATTGCCCCTTGGTGGCCAAAGAGAAGGTAGTTCGCGACTCTGGTATCCCTATCAGTGACAGCTCCTTGGAAACTACCAGAGGTACCGGATCTGTTACTACAAGGGCCTCTTATTCACCCCAGACCACAGTTTTTTTTCAGTTAACAGCCTGGGTAGTGAGCGCCAAATCCTAAAGGGAAAAGGTTGTTCAGATAAGGTCATTGATACCCTCCTTCTAAGTAGAAAACAAGTTACTAGGAAAATGTATTCCAAAATTTGGAAAAAATTCTGTACTTGGCAGTCAGAAGAATTCCTCTGCCTTGATCCCCATTATCCTGGAATTTTTACAGGATGGGGTAGATAAGGGGGTGGCAGTTAACACCCTTAGAGTACAGGTAGCGGCACTTTCTGTTTTCTTAGATAAGTCTGGAGCCGTTAAAAGATTTTTGTTAGCTCAGGGAAGAGCGACCCCGATTAATAGGGCTAATGTTCCAGTATGGAACTTAACTCAAGTACTAGAGACGTTATCTAGTGAACCCTTTGAACCTTTGGTTAAGGTTAATCTGAATATTTTGTCAATTAAGTTACCTTTTCTGTTGGCAATTACCACAGCCAGAAGAGTGGGAGATTTACAAAGTTTGTCCATAAAGGAGCCCTTTATGCTAATTCTCTAAGACAGAGTGATTCTTAGACCAGATCCCCTGTACCTACCCAAAGTAGTTTCCTCTTTTCACAGAAAACAAGAGATGGTCCTGCCATCATTTTATGAAAAGCCTAGGTGTGCAAAGGAATGAAAATTCCATTGCCTGGATGTAAAAAGGTGTCTTATCTATTTGGAAAGAACCAAAGGATTTAGAAGGTCTAGTCACCTGTTGGTTCTACATTCTGGACCAAGAAAGGGATTGCAAGCATCAAAACCCTCGATCTCTAGGTGGATTAAGCAAGCCATTAGTATGTCTTATAAGGTGTCAGGTATCCCCACACCAGCAAATCTAAAGGCACATTCCACAAGGGGCATGGCAACATCCTGGGCCGAAGGAGCCGGAGCATACTGGGAACAGATCCGCCATGCAGCCACCTGGTCCAGTCAAGATACCTTCCTAAAGCACTATCGTGTGGAAGTACTGTCTCAACAAGTCCTTGCCTTTGGCAGAAAGGTTTTACAGGCAGTGGTCCCGCCCTAAGGTAGGCCAGTATGGATTCCTTTATCATCCTCTCATATGTAGGCCGTCCTGGAAGGGTGAAATGAGAAAACTTACCGTTAGTGTACCGGTAACGGCCTTTCTATTAACCCTTCCAGGACGGCCGGCAGGTTTGCAAAACATGTGTAACAGGTAAAACTGTGAAGAATTCAATCATCAATATCTTTCCAGATCTTATCAGCTCAGATAGCACGTAACATCTACAATATCGGCAGGTGAAAAGTACAATGCATTATACCTACATCTTCACCACTCACAACAGCTAATGAAAAAACAAGTGCGCCATCTAGTGATCAACTTGGATTATACATCAAAATTCAAACTGAACCATTGACACCAGGGGTGCCATTTATTTCTTTATGGTAATGCTCGCTAGAGGGGGACATAATCAGTTCATATGTGTAGTGCAATTGGGTGGTACGGACAATGTCTAGCAATGATGGGGGTTGGATGGTGTTCCATTTCCTAGTGATGTTTAATCTTGTTGCCAGGAGTATATTCAATACTATTTTGCGGAGTTGCAGCGGTATTTTTTCTATTGTCAGATTAAGTAGACCTAGCTCTGGGGAGGGGTCTAGGGGTATTTGAGTAATTTTTGAGAGTAAAAAGGCTTCAGCCAACATGTTGGGGGGGTGTTGTCATCGAATTTTGCTATGATATGCGGTGTGAGATACCATCTCAAGGATATCTTTAGATGCAATTCCCTGACAGAAGCGCTCAGGGAGGCTTTACAACCTGAGGTTAGGGCCAGGGACCTCTGACGCTGGGAAAAAACTGTGCCCAAATCTCCTTCCCATTTAAGTAGGGGGGGGGGGGGAAGTCTTGGTCAGGACGTTCTCACCGAGGACGGGATAAATTGTAGATATGCCCTTGGCTTTCGACAAAGTGGATGTGAGGTAATCCCAAATTTTCTTCGGGAGGGGAGCTCTGAGCTGGGGGTTTTGTCAGGCAGGACTTAATTTGGATGTAACGGTACCATTCCGTTGTGGGAATGCATTATTCCGACACTAACTGTGAGAAGGGTTTAAGGACTCCGAGATTATACAGGGCATCTAAGGTGGTACAGCCATGGAGTATCCACCGGTTGAGGTTCATATCTGGGACCACTTGAAGGATGCTGGACATAGGAAGGGAGATCGTGGTAAGTGAGGTGTTTCCATCTAGAGTGTGTCAAATGTAGCCAAGCCGAGACCGATGCTCTAATGGTCGGCGATATGTGTTCCGGAAGTTTGTCCCCTATGTTCCTACTGCATAACTGTTGTGGAAATTTTGATAGACATATTCTTTAGTTTAAATAGTCATGATGTCTCCCAGTGTCGGTTTTACTGATAATCGCTATTCACAGCGATTATCACTTTAACTGTCATTGTAGGAAAGACTTGCTGGTGAAAATCTTATGGTCACTATCAAAATTGGTTTATATATATGAATCAGGTTTGATGGAAACCCACCAACAGGTAATGGAATGCATGTTTATGGATTGACATGAATGAGCAATGAAAAGCCATGTGCTTCATGGCAGTTTAGTCTTTTGTTCACTCTTGTCCATCTATGGGCGTGTACTCCACAGCTTCTATTGTGCTTTTTGAATGTATACGTATCTGTGATTGGTGGCCATGAAGCCACTCCCTGTAACTCACTTACTTGCTGTAAATAAACAAGCCCTGCTCAGAACAGATCAGAACACAGAAGGAGACACACACATAGACACACACACACACAAGCTCACATAACAGCTCACATAACAGCAGCTAACACATCATTCATCCATGAAGAGACACATAAACTCTCACACACACACTAGCTCTTATACACAAATGCACACACATACATATCCAATGGAGAGAGACCTGGCAGATGGCATCGAAATGACCCAGCGCGTTTGTTCCTTTCTTTATCGCCGAGTGCTTGGTAAATCGTTATGTAAAAGAGCGGAGCACTTGTACTTTTCAGTACAAGCCTATTTATTTTCCACGACAATAACCATGATGAGAGGTCCTTTTGAGGGGTTTGGTCTCTTTCCAGTGCTCCCCAGAGGCTGTCTGGGGTTCGCTGGAACCAAGTGCGCAACTGGGAGATTATGGAGGCTGTGTAATAATCTTCCAGGTCAGGCATGGAGGCACCTCCGGCTTCCCTGGATTTCAGTAAGATCCCTTTAGCACACCAAGACCGTTTTGTCTTGCCACAGATAACGAGACCGCATCGTCTGTAGTGAACGCAGGAATGACTTGGGGACGGGGATAGGTAGCGACCTGAATAGGTACCGAAGTTTGGGCAATGTGCACATCTTAAAAGCAGCCAGGCGTCCCGACCACGCAAGTTCAAATTTTGCCAAAGATTGCAGTTCCGTGGCCAATTGGCTCTTGAAGGGAGAGAAATTAGCTTGAAAAAGTAGGGATGTGGATTTGGTAAGCGTAATGCCCAGATAGGTAATACCCGCATCTGCCCATTTGTACGGGAGTGACCGATTGAGAAGGTTTCTGGTTGTTCCGTCTACACCTAAATCAAGTATATGGGATTTGGCCTCATTTACCTTGTATAGTGAAACTTCTCCGAACGCTGTAAGGATATCCTTCGTGGAAGTGAGGTGACTGGGTTCGATACCATCAGGATAACATAAGCGAACAAGCTGATGCGGTTCTCCTGAGAGCCGATAATTATGCCCGTGATGCCGGGGTCCGTTCGGATTTTTTGGGCCAGAGGTTCTATGGCCATATTAAAGACCAGGGGGGAGAGTGGGCATCCCTGCCGCGTCCCATTAGTAATATAGAAAGGTGAGGAAAGGGAGGCGTCAACAAGTACTCGGGCTGATGGATGAGAATAGAGCGCTAGTATAGCCGCATGCATTCTGCCGTTTATACCAAATCTGCGGATCACCTCCTGAAGGTACCCCCAGTGCACTCTATCGAATGCCTTATCTGCATCCAGTGACAGGAGCAGAGAAGGCGTTCTAGAAGCATTTGCATTGTGAATAATGTTAATGAGGCGTCTGGTTGCGTCTGCGGATTGTCTACCTAAGGTGAAACCCGATTGGTCCTTGTGGATAAGCTGTGGGAGGATGGGCATTAGTCTATTGGCTACCATTTTGGCATAGATTTTTATGTCTGAATTGAGTAAGGAGATGGGATGGAAATTTTGCGGAGTGATTGGTTCTTACTTGGCTTGGGGAGGGTGATGATAGTGGCCTCAAGCATTTCCGTTGGGAATGAAGAGGATGTGGTGGCATTGTTAAACAACATGCACAGGTGGGGAGCTAGGACATCCTTTAGAGCAGGGATCCTCAAACTACGGCCCTCCAGCTGTTGCAGAACTACACATCCCATGAGGCATTGTAAAACTCTGACATGCCCAAACATGACTAGGCATGATGGGAATTGTAGTTCCTGAACAACTGGAGGGCCATAGTTTGAAGACCCCTGTTTGGGAGCTTTATAATAGTCATTAATCAAGCCATCCGGGCCTGGGGATTTTGCAGTTGGTAGGGACGCTATGGCTTCACAAACCTCCTCTACCGTGAAGGGGATGTTAAGTTGTGCAGATTGTGCGGGAGTGAGGGTAGGAAGGGAGATGCTGTCTAGAAAGTTTTTGATGTGGTCAGGAGTAGGCGACGTAGACTGGGAGTCTTTAAGATTGTACAAAGATTCGTAGTAGCTACTAAAGGCGTTGGCCATGTCTCTGGGGTCATAGAGCTGCTCGTTTGTGTGGGGGTGAATGATATATTTAATTTTGTGTTTAAGACATTGCCCTTTAAGTCTGGTGGCTAATAATTTGCCTGATTTGTTGTTGGTGGCAGAAGAGGCCTTAATTTTTCGGCGATTGCGTTCATTCGTGTCAAGGAGATGTGATCTAAGTTCCTGCCTAAGTGATAAGAGCTTGATTTTGAGGTCTGCGGAGGGGCTAGTTTGGTTTTGAGCTTCCGGAGAGGTGATGTCGCGGGTGAGTTTGTCTACAATGTGCGAGTGTTTTCTGTTTGTTCGACGCTGCAGTTGGATCAGAACCCCTCTACTGAATGCCTTATGGGCATTCCAGAGAGTCGCGGACTCAGATACCGACCCCTGGTTATCTTTAAAAAAATCAGAAATGGAGTGTTTTAGAAAATCTACATTTTCTGGGATCTTAAGAATTCCAGCATTTGCTCTCCAAGGTTTTTGCGAAGATGTTTTAGAAGACAGCGAAAGTACAACGCTCACTGGGGTGTAGTCAGACCACGTAATTGGGGCTATCTCTGAGTCCACTGCTCTCTGGAGAATCGACATAGATAAAATAACATCAATACTTGAATAAGTATTATGCACTACTGAATGGTGGAAGAATTCCCGGTCAGAGGGATGGTGGCACCTCCAAATGTCGTAGAGGTAGTTTCTATGGATAAACCCTTGCAGGGATTGATGACATTTGGTGGTGGCTGAAATGTCCACGGTTCTATCCGGGGGGTAGGTTAAAGTCACCACATAGCACTAGGGGACCCTTTTGAACTGCACAAATTTTTTCATAATTCGATTCAGAAAGCAAATTTGATGGACGTTGGGGGCATAAACAGAAACTAAAGTCACTGTAAAGCCATTAATAGAACAGACAATGATGAGGTATCTACCGTTGGTGTCTGTTACTGATGACATTAGATCAAAGTCCAGATCTTTGTGAACGGCCAATAGGACACCCTTCCTCTTCTTGAAACAGGAGGATGTGAATACTGTAGGGTAGTCTCTATGGGAGCAGGTAGGAGCATGCTGATCCAAAAAATGAGTCTCTTGGGCACAAACTACATCTGCTTTGTGCTTGATGGCAGTGCGCCACAGCGAAGCTCACTTGGCCAGATGGTTGAGGCCATTGGCGTTCAGGGATAAGATTTTAACTGTCATAAGTGAGTGTCGGAGTGTGCGATAAGTCGTTACTCACGGAACCGTAAGCAGTCTTTTGGAAACTTGAAGGAGTGACGAGCTGTTGACCGTCTAGGCATGCTCCAGGGCGGCTGTAGTGTGCTGGCGGATCTGGAGAGCTTAAGGAAATTCCAATAGGTCCTGGAAGGAGACATAGCGTTGCTTGGGAGCACAACATCTGTTACACCTGCAGAAGGGGGAAAAAAGAGGACAAAACAAATCAAGACAACAAGGGAACATAAAATCGGGTGGAAACCATGGGCTGGTGTAGCCGTTTCCAAATGGGGGTAAGAACAGTTCAGTAGCCAAACGGGCTGGATTCAGAACAGGACCCAATGATGAAGAGGTAAAAAAAGATAAAAAAAGAAAAAATAGGATGCACGAGTCCAGACTTCAAGTGTCCCTTGCGGAGCATTGAGGCAGGGAATGCCATTGAGGGGGAACTCTGCTTGGGGATTTTTTCGCTCCCGGGGGGGAACCGGATCAGGGATGATGCTCAAGAATTTAACAGGGATATGCCCCTTTCAAGCGTGGTGACTGTGTATGATTCTCCATTCCTCTCCACTAAGATCTTGGAAGGGTGTTTCCACTTGTACGGCAGGTTGTGGTTGCGCACGGCTTTGGTAATGGTGGAAAGTTGTCTGCGCATATCTAGGGTATGCTTAGAGAGGTCCTTGAAGATTTGCACAGCTGAGTAGGGGGTCAGGGAGAGTGCCCAGGGATCTAGCTTTGGTTAAGATGGATTCCTTAGTTTGGTAGAAGTGCACACGTAGCAATGTGTCGCGGGGGAACATGCTGACGGAGGAAAGGGGGCTTTGGGACCCTGTGAATACAGTCAACCGTCAGCTCCAGGGGAGACGCTCCAGGCAATATAGCTAAGAAAAGGTCCGTGGCAAATTTGTGTAGCTTAGCAGGAAGCAGTTTCAGGAATGCCACGGATTTTAAGGTTATTTCTTCTGGAGCGATCCTCCAGATCTGCGATTTTTGCTTTGATCCAGTGTCGCTCATCCACATGTTCTTCATGTGCCTCTACCAAATCATTCACAGTGGTCACAATCTCTGATATGGAGTATTCTACAGTGTGTACCCTGTCCCCTAGGGAGTGGACTTCTGCTGAGAATTTGTTAGCAAGTGTCACAATGTTTGCTTGGAGAGAGTTATGGAGGGCATACATTTCCTTGAGCTGTGTCCATGATAGGCTGGCCTACCGTGGGAAAGGCTGCAAATGGAGATGTCCCCAGGGAGATGGGCAGTAGAGGGTTACTGGAGCTCCCAGGCTGTGGGGCCTTGTCAGCGCTGTCTAGCCTCATTTTTGACTTGGCTGGGCTCGTGCAGGAAGGGCTGGAGGGAGCAGATGCGAAGGGGGGGGAGAGTACCTGACAGCAGGGGTTCAGCCGAGGCAGCGTCCTCCGGCAGGTCAGTATAGTGCACCCGCTGCTTCCCCCGAGGCGCGGGGAAGCAAGCGGTGAGTTTCTTCGGCCCTTTCTCCTTTTGCTTGTGGGACATCGCTGCAGGTTGCCGCGGTCAACTGGGGTGAAAATCAGGCTCGGATCCTGTCTGTGTTGCTGTGGATGGCGCTGGATGGAGTCGTCTATCTGCGGAGCGGGAGATCAGGCGTCCATCACTGTCCCGCGCTGGCCACGCCCCCAGACATATATACATTCCAAAGTACAATAGAAAAGAGTCAATGTTTATGTATGAACATCACTGAGTGCAGAGACTAACTGCCAGGTGAACAAAGAAACATGGCTGCTACATAGATTCCCATGCACCCAGCCATGCTAATTCACAAGCATGAACTCATCATATCCTGTTAGTGGATCCTATCAAATATGGTTCATATAAATAAGAAAAAAAGAAGTAATTGGCGCTGCCTGGTGGGGTATTGGGAATGCAATTTATGGTTGCTGGCCTCCTGAATTAAGTTATATAAAAAAATCTATGTACTGTGATTTAGGGTATATAAAACATGGACAAATTGGTAAAACTGGGTCAATCTATGTGTAGAATCAATGGTGTTCCATGTGTAAATCAAAGCATCAAAAAATCTTAAAAATTATAAAAAACCAGCATATACATACAATGTGTACAATCGGTGGGTATAAAGTGCAACAAAAGAGTGCAATAGTGGATATCGGGAGTGAAATGATAAAAAATTAGTTAAAATATCCAATCATAAATAGGCAACCATATCATCACAATCAATAGATATAAATATAAGTGCAAATAGAGTGCATATATATAGCTGCCAAAAAATACGTGCAAAGGTGCAAAAAGGTGAAAACGATCAAAAAGATCTTTCTGCTAATACAGCTGTGCAAAAGAAACGGCAGCACAAAAAATTGAAGTGTCCTTATAGATTATGAAGCAAATAAATCACAACACATGTGCAATCTCGGTGATTCTGACAGATCCAGAGAAGTCCTAGATTGTATAGTCCATATATAGTGATTATGGTGCTCTTTTCTCTATGCCCAGAGTGTGGTGAATGGGCAGAAGGAAGAAGTGTTCCCCTGAGCCTGGGGTCCTGCGCTTACCAGATTCCCTTACCCCTACAGGGGTAAACAGCGGGTCGATAATAAGGGATCGCTCCCATACACTGGCAATCAAGGATGTCCCCAGATCTCGATCTCTCTCCTTTAATAGTGTTCAGGTGTCAGCTCAGTAGATATAATGAATTCCAATTCAGTACCAGGGTATGTAGAAGAAAAGGGAAGGAGCCTCCGATAGTGTAATATCGTTTTAAAAGACACTTTATTGTTAAAAAAAGGACATGTACTCACATAAAAGTGTAACCTATCGTATGCCCGTCTGGCATAGGAACCGCAACCTCCTCACTTGCGGTGCACGCTAGGGGATGGCGTGCTCGTCAACCGCCGGATGTGCGTTCCAGGCCTCGGGTTCGGAAAACGGAAATGACGTGGTCACGCTCTGGATCTGTCAGAATCACCGAGATTGCACATGTGTTGTGATTTATTTGCTTCATAATCTATAAGGACACTTCAATTTTTTGTGCTGCCGTTTCTTTTGCACAGCTGTATTAGCAGATCTTTTTGATCGTTTTCACCTTTTTGCACCTTTGCACGTATTTTTTGGCAGCTATATATATGCACTCTATTTGCACTTATATTTATTAGAATTTTTATGGTTATATCTATTGATTGTGATGATATGGTTGCCTATTTATGATTGGATATTTTAACTAATTTTTTATCATTTCACTCCTGATATCCACTATTGCACTCTTTTGTTGCACTTTATACCCACCGATTGTACACATTGTATGTATATGTTGGTTTTTTATAATTTTTAAGATTTTTTGATGCTTTGATTTACACATGGAACACCATTGATTCTACACACAGATTGACCCAGTTTTACCAATTTGTCCATGTTGTTTTATATACCCTAAATCACAATAGATTTTTTTATATAACTTCAGGAGGCTAGCAACCATAAATTGCATTCCCAATACCCCACCAGGCAGCGCCAATTACTTCTCCTTTTTTTCTTATTCATTCAAATGCTCCCCTTTCAGGGTTGCATTTTTTGAAGTGGGCAGCAGCCAGGTGCGGTATCATATATATTTTTCCTTATATACCCCCTATCCTAAGCGCGGAACCACATAAATCCTTTCATGGTTCATATAAACCCTATTTGATACTGATCATGCTATTGTTCCAGTGAATGGGACTTTATTATATCTGCAAAAGACAATAGCAGCAGTCTTATGTCAGTCATATGGATCAAATATAATAGAAAGATGCCAGCCATTAATCCTGGTAAAACTATAAGAATTCCACATCGCAAACAAATCTCTGCAGTGAATACTGGTGCTCTCGATGGCGGATATATATTTGTGCGATGGATTTCTCCTTGCCATAAATCAGGCTACAAGTTTTGTGCAATTCCATCTAATGGAAGAGTTCCACTAACAAGTCTTTCCTCAATGCCAGTTAAAGCAATATTCGCATAGTGATTAAAGTTACGAGGTACCGGTAAACTGACACTGGGAGACATAATGGCAATTTAACTAAAAATACATCCTAAAGAAATGTCCACATAAATATTAATAAAACTTCTACAACACACCTCGCTTGTGTGGATGGGGAAATCTGTTCAGTTTAACAGTTCCATGTATGGCCAGCCTTAAACCATGACATGTATGCAGAAAGATTTGTAACTTCCTTAAACTGGCCATACATGGATCAAAATGTGGCTGGTTCAGCAGGGCCCAGCTGAATTTCGATCCATGTGTGGCCAATGCGGTTTACAGGAGTCATATTCTCGCTCGATCAGTGCAGTAGGCTGCAGAGCTGATGTGTATAGTTAAACACTTAAGCCCCGGAAGATTTTACCCCCTTCCTGACCAGACCCCTTTTTTCTATTTATACCAAATTTTATTGGAGTTTTTTGAAATACAAAATAAGAAAGAACCATAAACATATGGAAGAATACAAATGAACATATCAGTAAACCATACAACTGTACTCATACAGATAGGAGATGAAGACACCATCTGATCTGGAGTTGCACTAGATGTCGTGTGGGGATTAAGCAGAGAGGGAGGAGGGGGAGGGGGGGAGTAGAGTAGAGTAGAGTAGAGTAGAGTAGAGTAGAGTAGAGTAGAGTAGAGTAGAGTAGAGTAGAGTAGAGTAGAGTAGAGTAGAGTAGAGTAGAGTAGAGTAGAGTAGAGTAGAGTAGAGTAGAGTAGAGTAGAGTAGAGTAGAGTAGAGTAGAGTAGAGTAGAGTAGAGTAGAGTAGAGTAGAGTAGAGTAGAGTAGAGTAGAGTAGAGTAGAGTAGAGTAGAGTAGAGTAGAGTAGAGTAGAGTAGAGTAGAGTAGAGTAGAGTAGAGTAGAGTAGAGTAGAGTAGAGTAGAGTAGAGTAGAGTAGAGTAGAGTAGAGTAGAGTAGAGTAGAGTAGAGTAGAGTAGAGTAGAGTAGAGTAGAGTAGAGTAGAGTAGAGTAGAGTAGAGTAGAGTAGAGTAGAGTAGAGTAGAGTAGAGTAGAGTAGAGTAGAGTAGAGTAGAGTAGAGTAGAGTAGAGTAGAGTAGAGTAGAGTAGAGTAGAGTAGAGTAGAGTAGAGTAGAGTAGAGTAGAGTAGAGTAGAGTAGAGTAGAGTAGAGTAGAGTAGAGTAGAGTAGAGTAGAGTAGAGTAGAGTAGAGTAGAGTAGAGTAGAGTAGAGTAGAGTAGAGTAGAGTAGAGTAGAGTAGAGTAGAGTAGAGTAGAGTAGAGTAGAGTAGAGTAGAGTAGAGTAGAGTAGAGTAGAGTAGAGTAGAGTAGAGTAGAGTAGAGTAGAGTAGAGTAGAGTAGAGTAGAGTAGAGTAGAGTAGAGTAGAGTAGAGTAGAGTAGAGTAGAGTAGAGTAGAGTAGAGTAGAGTAGAGTAGAGTAGAGTAGAGTAGAGTAGAGTAGAGTAGAGTAGAGTAGAGTAGAGTAGAGTAGAGTAGAGTAGAGTAGAGTAGAGTAGAGTAGAGTAGAGTAGAGTAGAGTAGAGTAGAGTAGAGTAGAGTAGAGTAGAGTAGAGTAGAGTAGAGTAGAGTAGAGTAGAGTAGAGTAGAGTAGAGTAGAGTAGAGTAGAGTAGAGTAGAGTAGAGTAGAGTAGAGTAGAGTAGAGTAGAGTAGAGTAGAGTAGAGTAGAGTAGAGTAGAGTAGAGTAGAGTAGAGTAGAGTAGAGTAGAGTAGAGTAGAGTAGAGTAGAGTAGAGTAGAGTAGAGTAGAGTAGAGTAGAGTAGAGTAGAGTAGAGTAGAGTAGAGTAGAGTAGAGTAGAGTAGAGTAGAGTAGAGTAGAGTAGAGTAGAGTAGAGTAGAGTAGAGTAGAGTAGAGTAGAGTAGAGTAGAGTAGAGTAGAGTAGAGTAGAGTAGAGTAGAGTAGAGTAGAGTAGAGTAGAGTAGAGTAGAGTAGAGTAGAGTAGAGTAGAGTAGAGTAGAGTAGAGTAGAGTAGAGTAGAGTAGAGTAGAGTAGAGTAGAGTAGAGTAGAGTAGAGTAGAGTAGAGTAGAGTAGAGTAGAGTAGAGTAGAGTAGAGTAGAGTAGAGTAGAGTAGAGTAGAGTAGAGTAGAGTAGAGTAGAGTAGAGTAGAGTAGAGTAGAGTAGAGTAGAGTAGAGTAGAGTAGAGTAGAGTAGAGTAGAGTAGAGTAGAGTAGAGTAGAGTAGAGTAGAGTAGAGTAGAGTAGAGTAGAGTAGAGTAGAGTAGAGTAGAGTAGAGTAGAGTAGAGTAGAGTAGAGTAGAGTAGAGTAGAGTAGAGTAGAGTAGAGTAGAGTAGAGTAGAGTAGAGTAGAGTAGAGTAGAGTAGAGTAGAGTAGAGTAGAGTAGAGTAGAGTAGAGTAGAGTAGAGTAGAGTAGAGTAGAGTAGAGTAGAGTAGAGTAGAGTAGAGTAGTATTAACTGGGGAAAGGAATACCGAGAGAGGGAGGGAGATAAACGAGAGAGTCGGGTAAGAAGAAAAGGGAGGTTCAGGTCAGCACAAAGAATCTAACATAATAGGACAAGATGCTCACAGTGGCCCACAATAATTTACAATCAGGGTGTTCCAGAAGAAGGCTGGGGAAAATAAGACAGGTACGAGTTCCACTTGGCTTGGAAGTGTGCGGGGGAGCCCGACAATAGCTTTACATCCAGTAGTTCCTTAACCATAAGTGAACTAAGATCTTCGTGCACCCCCTGGATCTTAGGGGGGTCGTGGGAGATCCACTTCCTGAGGATAGACCTTCTGGCGACCATGAGACATGTAGATATCCAGGGTTTGTTCTGGTATAATATAACGGACTGTGTCGGGGCCAGGCCCAGGGTAGGACCATGAAGATTTCCGAACAGAAGGAGGAGTGGGTTGTTCATTAGGGGTAATCCTGATACGGTTGAAACTAAATGCTGCACATCCAACCAAAACTTGGCAATTTGAGGACAGTCCCACAGTCTATGGGATAGGGTTGGTCTATGCAGTAGACACCAAGAACATGCTTGACCTGTGGGCGAGGTAGCAGAAAATGCAAAAGGAGAGTAGGCCCTATGCATAATCTTTAGTTGTTGTTCCCTCCAGAATTCGTTTTCAATGAATTTACAGGTCGTATTAAAGCCGCTGAGAATGGAGGTGAACAAGTGAGGGTAGTGAAAGGCGGTCTTCCAGGGCGTTGGTGGATCAATGTCCTTTCTATGGAGACGGTGATTTAAGAGGGGTTTATATACATCCGATAGCGTTAATTTCCTAATTTGAAGTCAAGCAAAGAGTCACAGGAGCGCTTGCTCTTATCTGGACATAAGACTTCAGCAAACTTTGTGGCTTGTTGGAGATGCAGGAAATGGTGAAGTGGTATATTGTGTAGGTCACAAAGTTCTGAGTAGGGATGTGGACGACCCGAGTTAGGGTCAAATAGCTGATGGGCAAGGGAGAGACCCTTGTTGGGCCATGTAGAGAAGGGCAGGTATTGTCTGGTTTTCGGAAACAAGGGGTGGCCCATGATTGGGAGGTATTTGGAGAAGCGGGGAGACAGAGATAATAACTTGGACACTTCCCTCCATGCTATCACAGTATCCCGCAACAACAAATTATTTCTCAGAGATGCCGGTATAGTAAGTAAAGAACAATGTAACAAAGCTGCTAAGCTAAGAGGTGACACCATGTGGGATTCCAATTCAAAGTTAGAAAATCTAGACTTCCCTGTGATCCAGTCAAGACCCACCCTCAAAAGACAGGATAAGTTGTAGAGTCTGATGTCTGGAATGTTGGCCCCCCTCTCTTCTGGGCATTTGGAGCTTCTTTAGTGAGATACGTGGTCGCTTCATGTGCCACAAGAATGCGGACAAAGCCTTATAAAGTTTTTGGGAGTCTTTGTTTGAGTAATAGTGGAATGGTTTGCATTGGGTACAGAAGTTTTGGATAGCCAACCATTTTGAAAAGATGGCATCTGCCCAGAAGAGAGAGGGGTAGGGCCGACCAAACCCCCATTTGTTTGATGATCGTGTCAATTACTGGGGGAAAATTCAAGGAGTATATTGATGACGGTGACTTTCCAATATTAATGCCCAAGTACTTAATATGGGATGCCCCATGTGTGAGACTTTTTTGCAGTCTAGCCGAGTACTGGACCCCGAAAACCAATCCGCACCTTCAGTCTTTCCAAGGGCGTAAATTGTTGATTTCACTCCTGACTACCTATCAGTTTCGGAGGCCATGAAATGCCAAGACAGCACAACCCCCCCCCCCCGCCCCAAATGACCCCTTTTCGGAACGTAGACACCCTAAGCTATTTGCAGAGAGGCATGTTGAGTGTTTTGCCGATCTCACTTTTTGTCACAAAGTTTTGGAAATTGAAAAAAGAGGAAAAAATGCATTTTCCTGTTTTTTTTCTTCATTTTCCCAAGAAAATGAGAGCTGCAAAATACTCACCATGCCTCTCAGCAAATAGATTGGAGTGTCTAATTTGCAAAATGGGGTCATTTGGGGGGGTTTTGTGCCATCTTGGCTTTTTATGGACTTCAAAAGTGTGATAGATAGTAAGGAGTGAGATCAACAATTTACGCCCTTAGAAAGCCAGAAGGTGCGGATTGGTTTTCCAGGTCCTGTACGCGGCTAGACTGCCAAAAAGTCTCACACATGGGGTATCCCTGTACTCAGGAGAAGCAGCAGAATGTATTTTGGAGTGTCTTTTCACATATACCCATGGCATGTGTGAGCATTATATCATTTACTGACAACTTTGTGTAAAAAAAAAAAAATAATAATTTTCCCGATAATTGTGGCAAAATATAAACTATTCCATGGACTCACCATGCTTCTCAGCCAATAGCTTGGAGTGTCTACTTTTCAAAATGGGGTCATTTGGGGGGTTTTGTGCTATCTTGAAATTTCAGGGCCTCTGAAACTGTGACAGGTAGTCAGGGGTAAAATCAGCAATTTACGCCATTAGAAAACCTGAAGATGTGGATTGGTTTTCGGGGTCGCGTACACAGCTAGGCTGCCAAAAAGTCTCACACATGTGGTATCCCTGTACTCGGGAGAAGCAGCAGAATGTATTTTGTAGTGTCTTTTCACATATACCCATGGCATGTGTGAGCAATATATCATTTAGTGACAACTTTCTGTAAAAACAACAAAAAAAAGAAATGATAATTTCTCTATCGCTCATTGACAGACGTAGTCCTCGGTGATACAGCACCTTCAGGTTATGTTGCCTCCACAGGAGCAGGACTAGACGGGAAATAAAAATGCTCTGGCCACACCCCAGGGGCAGTCCCCGAGGGTATATCCTCTCTCTCCGCCACAGCAAATCAGTTTTTTTCTGTCTAGTCAGGAGTAAGGACCTAGATACCTTGCTGGGATCTTCGGTCCTGGCAGGATCTTTTTCTTAAAAAGATTTTTTAGACAGCTTTTTTCTCCAGTGTTCCTGTGAGATCTTCAAGCAAGAAAGCTGAACTGGGCGACGGGCTGGATGTTGAGATCCGGTGGTCACCCCAGTTCAGCCTACGAGCGCGTGCAGGCCATAGCTCCGCGCTGGGTCGGCCGCGACATAGTCCCACTGGAGGGACTGACCCCGCGAGTTAAACGTCTCACTGAAACTCCAAGGACCATGAGTCACGGCGTCCGTATTGGTCGACAGCCCTCCCGCCCCGGTGGAGAGGGGTACTGTCAGGAGTTGGTGCCCGCCTGGTTCCGGTATGGTGAGTAGCATGTTCCCCCCTTTTCCCCTGACGGGTCTTGTGGTGAACGCGGGCCCCTCTCTGTATGGTAAGGATGAGTTCCCCTCTATCCTATAACATGGCACAGATCCCCCTACTTTGAGTGTGATTTTATGTGCAAATAGCCAGGAGGCTTGGTTTGGGAGCTGACAATCTAATTGTAAACATGTTAAAAAGATTGTAATTAGTGGCAGTATGGGTATCTTACTGTGATAATATAAGTATCCTACCAGTCAGTAGCCACGGACATGTAGACTGCTTTCCTAGTCAAGTCTCCAGCGATAGCAGGCCTTCCGAACGGCCATGCGGTCCGCCAGGGCCGGTACCGCCGACCAGGCTAAATCCCCATGTAGAGAAGGTGTTGTGATGCTCTGCAGTCACGCCGCTATTCGGTACTAACCGCCGCCATTGTTTGCTAGATCGCACGAGGCCACCATTTTGGCGTAGCCTCGTGTCTCCAGCATGGGGGCGGCCATGTTTGAGGTGATCCAAACACCTCGTGGAGCTAGGGGAGGCGCCGGAAGGCGTGCAGAGGGGCGGAGCCGCCTCCTTTATTCCTGGGCAGCTAGCCAAAAGACTTCCTGTTTGTGAACACAGCGCTGTAATCTGTTGCAGTGAACTCTGAGCATCAAGTGGTGAGCCTGGGGGTCTATCTCTCTCTCTCTCGATCGATAGGGATCCCTAGCAGGTAACACTGAGGGGCTTTTGTGGCGCTGGGGGTCTGAAAAAAAAAAAAAAAAGTTTTTTATTTAAATTTGAATTGTATTTTCCGGGAAATTGCTGGAATAATCATGGACCCTGCCACACAAATACCCCCACCTGTTTCCCTCGAGGGGGCCACGGGACCCGCCGGTGCACAGAGTATGGATGCATTTACAGCAGTTTTGGAGTCTTTGGTGGCTCGGGTGGAGGCAGCCTGTCAGGGACGGGGGTCAAGAAAGCGACCCCCGCCTACCCCTATATTGTCTGACACCTCTGACTCAGATTCAGAGATGGTCACTGCTGCTGCAGGTCCCTCTGCAAGGGCTGTTATCTCAGGTAAAGCTCCCTCAGACAGTGAGGACGTTCTTTCTCCTGCTATAATTCAGGAAGAAGCATTGGTGGACGCACTAGTTGTAGCGGTGCGGGAAACCTTAAGACTTGAAGTTTCGCCGGCAGATGCAACTGAAACAGAGATTCCCTTTGGTACTAACAAGCCCATTAAAACGGTGAAGGTTTTTCCTGTACCCAAGTGTTTTGGTAATAAAATTAAAGGAGAATGGGAGCATTCTAAGCGTACCTTTACTATTTCCAAGCGTATTGCTAGACGCTATCCGTTTGAGGAATCCATCATTAAGAAATGGACGGTACCACCAGTGGTGGATCCACCTATTTCCAGGCTGAATATAGCCATGGTTATCCCAGTGGAGGACACTTCGTCCTTTAAGGATCCGGTGGATCGAAAGATGGAAGCGGAGTCCCGCACTATCTTCTCCCTGATAGGGTCAGCATTTAGACCAGTAATTGTTATTGGTCTAGTTTCCCAGACACTAACGGAATGGGCGAGATTGGTACGCCAAGACCTAAGGGGAAAAGATATCCCCCAGGGAACATCTGATTTGATGGAACAGATTATACAAGGGCTACAGTTTGTCTGTGACGCAGCCTTGGATGCTACCCCCCTATTAGGGCATGCATCTATGTCAGCGGTAATCCTCAGACGTGTGCTGTGGTTAAAATGCTGGTCAGCTGACCTAGGTTCCAAAAAGACCTTGACGAATTTCCCCTTTCAGGGGAATCGCCTATTTGGGGCCACCCTAGATGAAATTATTAAGGACGCCACTGGGGGCAAGAGCACTTTCTTGCCACAGGCTGCTAAAGCTAAGGGACCTCGCAACAAGCGAGGACCTTTCTTTACCGCCCATAAAGGGTTCGTACGCCCGGCTGGAACAAGCGGGAAAGGCAAGACTCCTCCAGGAGGGTTCAAGAAAGGCTGGTCGGACAAACAGAGGACCGACTCAGCCAAACCCGAAGCAAAGGATTACACAGCCTGAAGGTGCGCCCCCACCCGGGTTGAGGGTGGGGGGGACGTTTTCACCGGTATTCAGGACATTAGATCGAGCTTCGACTACTACCGGTGCGATTCTTCCCTTCCAACATTTAAGTACTACAGGGAGCGGTAGTCACCGTTCCCTGAATAGATCTTTTCCTTTACCTTTTCCTAAGATTAGTCTCTATTCCCCACAGGAATCGGATCTGGTTGACCAGACAGACCAAGAAGCCTCTAGCCGGGTGACTTCGGTCCCTGAGGTTCAACCAGAAAAGATCACCGTTCCTGATAGGAATCGGGTATCTGATAAATGTGTGGGAACAGAAAACGACCAGACTTTCTCGGATGGTCGGGGCCAGATAGCTCTAGGGACGCCTGGTTCAGATCCAGTCAGCGCCAGTGGTCCTAGAAATTCTAGGCTGGCCTCGTCTAGCCGGCCTGGCCGACTTGGACATGCTAGTCGCAGACGTTCCGTGGGAACTTCGTCTCAGGGAGTGTCTGTGGTCTCAAGGACCAATCTACCATCGTGCTTTACAGTCGCTGGTTTTAATGGCCTGGCCATTGAGACCCAAGTACTGAAGGACAGAGGGTTGTCAGCTTCAGTCATTCCTACCCTTATTAAAGCAAGGAAAGCGACTTCCAGCAAGGTCTATTATCACACATGGAAGACTTATATTGCGTGGTGCGAATCTTTAGGATTTTCTCCACGTACCTATTCGGTGACTCGAATATTGGCCTTTTTGCAAAAAGGGGTTGAGCAGAAACTAGCCTTGAGCACCATCAAGGGTCAAGTTTCAGCATTAGCAATCTTCTTTCAGAAACCTTTAGCTACCAAGTCCTTGGTGCGGAATTTCATCCAGGGGGTGCGGCACCTGGCTCCACCAGTCCGCGCGCCCTTACCGCCCTGGGATCTTAATTTAGTTTTGTCGGTTCTACAGAAACATCCCTTTGAAAACATCAGGGAGATCCCCTTGCTTACTTTATCCCAGAAGGTGGCCTTCTTGGTGGCTATCACTTCTGCTCGCAGGGTGTCAGAACTGGCTGCATTATCATGCCAGTCCCCATACCTAGTGATTCATAGGGATAAGGTAGTACTTCATCCTAAGCCATCCTTTCTTCCTAAGGTGGTTTCAGATTTTCATCTGAATGAAGATATTGTACTACCTTCCTTGTGTCCTCAGCCCAATCATCATCGGGAACATGCGTTGCATTCCTTGGATGTGGTTCGGGCAATCAGGGTATACCTGAAAGCTACGGAATCATTCCGTAAGACGGATTCACTTTTTGTGATCACGGATGGCCCCAGAAAGGGGTTGCCTGCATCTGCCGCGACTATTGCCAAATGGATTAGACAGACGGTGGTACAGGCTTATTCTATTAAGGGTCAGAGTCCTCCGTTCCCTGTTAGGGCGCACTCCACTCGAGCGCTCAGTACTTCCTGGGCCTTTCGCCATCAGGCGTCAGTGGTCCAGGTATGTAAGGCGGCCACCTGGTCGTCGGTACATACCTTTACAAAATTTTATAAAATTGATGTGATGGCATCGGCGGATGCCTCTTTTGGCCGCAAAGTGCTGCAGGCCGCAATTTGAGGAGACCGGTGGTCTACCTCGAGGGTTTTTTTCTGTTGAAAATTTGTTTTTTTGTTGAGTCTCATCATTAAGGATGAGCATTGTAAACTTCTAGTTGGCACCGGTTGGGCCTTCTAGATTTGGATTTGATTTCCATTTTCCCACCCCTCATTTGTGATACTGCTCTGGGACTTCCCGAAGGTGCTGTATCACTGAGGACTACGTCTGTCAATGAGCGATAGAGAAAAATTGATTTTTGTAAAATCTTACCGTAAAATCCTTTTCTCTTAGCTCATTGACAGACGTAGTACCCGCCCCTCTGTTTTTGAGTTGGGTTGGGTTAAATTCTCTAAGCACTGCTCTTGTGACATAACTGATTTGCTGTGGCGGAGAGAGAGAGAATATACCCTCGGGGACTGCCCCTGGGGTGTGGCCAGAGCATTTTTATTTCCTGTCTAGTCCTGCTCCTGTGGAGGCAACAATAACCCGAAGGTGCTGTATCACCGAGGACTACGTCTGTCAATGAGCTAAGAGAAAAGGATTTTACGGTAAGATTTTACAAAAATCCATTTTTTCCCGACACTTGTGGCAAAATATAAAATATTCCATGGACTCACCATGCCTCTCAGCAAATAGCTTTGGGTGTCTACTTTTCAAAAAGGGGTCATTTGGGGGGTGTTTGAACTGTCCTGGCATTTTATGCTCAATCTTATCCACACATCACCCACTCTTCTAACCACTTGAAAACCAAGCCTTTTCTGTGACTTTTTGTTTACATGAAAAAATATATTTTTTTTTTACTAGAAAATTACTTTGAACCCCCAAACATATATTTCTTTAAAGCAGAGGCCCTATAGAATAAAATGGTGGATGTTGCAAAATTTTTTGTCACACGGTATTTGCGCACAGATTTTCCAAACGCAATTTCTGCGAAAAAAAATACATTTTTTTTAAATTTGTTGCACAAATACACTATATAATTCCAATTTGTTTGGTAAAATTTAAAAGATGATCTTATGCCAAGTACATAGATACCAAACATGACATGCTTTAAAAATTGCGCACGCCTCTGCAGCGGCAACAAAGTACGTACATTTTTAGAAACCTTTAAAAGTCTTTACAGGTTACCACTTTAGACTTAGAGGAGGTCTACTGCAAGAATTACTGCACTCAACCTGGCGTTTGTGGCGATACCTCACATGCATGCTGCAATTGCGGTTTACATTTGTCACTAGACCAACGCTTGCGTGCAAGCACGGGGGGACAGGGGGGGGCTTGATTTTTTTGTTATTTTGACACCTTTCCTTTTTTTAAAAATTTTTTTTATCTCAGTTCATTTAAATATCCCCTATGATAGCAATCTGTAGTGACAGGTACTCTTTTTTTAAAAAATTGGGGTCTTTTAGACTCTAGATCTCTCCTCTGACCTTAACG
Organism: Pelophylax lessonae; assembly: GCF_965119305.1. Lineage (NCBI taxonomy): Eukaryota > Metazoa > Chordata > Amphibia > Anura > Ranidae > Pelophylax > Pelophylax lessonae. The sequence goes on along the minus strand of NC_138775.1, from coordinate 133,296,630 downwards.
CATCTGACCACACCAAAATTGGTGTGATAAAATACTTTCCCAATTTCCCAATGGCCCTGTTTATTTCTGGTGAAACAGAAGTCATGAAATGCTCGTAGCTTCCGGTATCTTAGGCCATAGAGATGATTGAGCCATTCTCATCTCCAATTAAATCTATGGTTAGATAATTGAACCACCGTCTGCGCACTCGGGTTAACCGGTGGGACAAGAGAGCCCGAGAAAAACCACGGAAGGCTGCGGAAGGCGGCGGTGGGGGGGGGGGGGGGAAGTCCCCTCCCACTGCATGTAAAAGCGGTCTAGCGGCCAATTACCTGCTAGGATTGCTTTTACATGTAAGCCGACCGCTGGCTGTAAAAAACGATACCAAGATGATGCCTAAATCTGCAGGCATCATCCTGGTATAACCACTCAAATTCCAGCAACGTACCAGTACATTGCTGGTCCTTGTTTTGCATATAGGTTTTTTTTTTCATGCAGCCTGTGGGCTGAACGAAAAAGAGAACCTATCAGAAATCAGCACAGGAATAATGCGTAGCATTACTCATTAACCCCCCAAACAACCGCCCAAACAACCACCCACTGAATTTAATGATGGGTATACACGACACTATCCACGTATACCAAAATTGGATTTTAACTGCAGTGCTGAAATCAGAAAATCGCCACAGCTGCTGCCAGCAAAGTTATCCATATATGCTGAGTGCAAATGCTGTACCTGCAAGAGAAACGGGTCACAAAAGAATGGAAAAACAAAGTACATTAAAAGTACAGTAGGAAGAGTAGAAGAACATATAAAATGACTGACACAACAGTTTTTGGATCCTTTTATTTTTCTTTCTAACTGTTGTTCCTTGATTTGGGACTGCGATCTTCCAGCTTGGGTCTCTCAAAATGTCGATGGACATCCAACATCTTTCGAGACCGTGTTTGTGTGCCCTACACTGTGTTGTGCTGTACCCTACACTAATACTCCACTAGTGTGTATGGTAGCGCTCAAAACATTCCCCGATGCAGAGACCAGGTTGGTCAGGACATTTGGGACAATAATAACGGGTGTCACGCCTACATCCGCGCCTGCTACAGATACGACATCGTCTTTGGGGTCGTCTTTGGGTAGGGGTACTCGGGAGGACATAAGGAAAATGTCTCTCATGCAGCCGGCTCACTGCATCTGGAAGGGGAAGTTGGGCAGGCATGCCTCCTGGGTACAGGTAGGTAAGGATGATCGCTTCCTGGAATTCCCGGAAGGATTCAGTTCATCCTGACACCCTGTATAGGACAAAGGCGTTCAGCATAGCCAATTGGTAAAGGTAAACAGACACTTTTTTGTACCAGTGTCAGGCTTTACGGGCAACTAAATACGGCGCCAAAAGCTGGTCGTTAAGGTCCACCCCTCCCATATTAAGGTTATATTCGTGGACACAGAGGGGTTTCTCCATAACGCCAGTTGCCTAGGGATTTGGATCGTCGTGTCTGCGTGAAGGGAGGACAGAACATAAACATCCCGTGTATCCTTCCACTTCACCGCAAGCAATTTGTCCGTTTTCAAGCAGGCTCTCGCCCCCCGACTAAGACGGGAATTTACAAGCCGTTGGGGGAAGCCCCGGCGATTAGGTTACACGGTGCCACATGCGCCAATTTGTAATTCAGAAAGATGACTAAATAGTGGCACGCTTGTGTAAAAGTTGTCCACGTACAAATGGTACCCCTTTCCGGATAAGCGTGACACCAAGTCCCAAACAATCTTGCCGCTGCTCCCTATGTAGTCTGGGCAGTTGGGGGGGCTCCCCTCATAGACCCAGAAACTAACTGTATAACCTGTGGCCCTGTCACACAATTTATACAGCTTGACCCCGTACTTGGCACGCTTGCTGGGGAGGTACTGTTTCATAACAAGGCGGCCAGTAAATTTAATCAGGGACTCGTCAATGCAGACAACTTGTTCAGGGGTGAACAAGGCTGCAAACCGCTGATTGAAGTGGTCTATGAGGGGCCGAATTTTGTGGAGCCGATCATATTCAGGGTCTCCCCGAGGACGACAGAGTTCATTGTCGCATATGGTGAACTGGGCTAGTGGACCAATATAGCCACACTTCACTCTGTTTGGTTATGCCCATGTGCAGGGAAAGGCCCAGAAAGATTTCAAATTCGGAAACCGTTAGGTTTCCAGCCAAATGGTCTGGCAAGGGGTGAATTTGGGTTGGCGGTGATAAATTGTCGTGCATATAAATTTGATTGATCCACAATAGATCTGTAAAGATCTTCTGTGAAGAACAGCTCAAAAAAAGTTCAGGGGCGTAAAACCAGCTGTCTCCACGTGGATTCCAGGTTGGGCAGTGAATGGGGGAAGTACTGGCGCTGTAGAATCAGTGGGTTGCCAATTGGGATATGCCAGCGCATCAGGGAGGGCACTATGGGCTCTACGGGCCTGTCTACAAATACGCGGTGGCTGCGGGCCACTACTTGTGCTAGCCACCGCACCAACTTCAACTGCACTTAGGGGACTCGCCACATCACCAGGTGATACTGCAGTGCTGGTTGTACTAGGTCCAGGGTGTACTAGGCCGCTGGCGCTTGCCAGGTCACCAGAAGGATGACCGGCACTAGTAACCACACTCTGCTCCATACGAGCACCCTGCGATTCCTGCATCTCAACAACTCCAGAATGGGGTCCAGTACATAGTTACATAGTTAGTGAGGTTGAAAAAAGACATCAGTCCATCCAGTTCAACCTATGATGTGTGTGTGTGTTTGCTTTTAGCCGTACATTGTATACCCCTGTATGTTGTGGTCTTTAAGGTGTCCATCTAACAGTTTTTTTAAACTATCAATGCTCCCTGCTGATACGACTGCTTGTGGAAGAGAATTCCACATCCTTACCGCTCTTACAGTGAAGAACCCCTTACGCACTTTAAGGTTAAACCGCCTTTCCTCTAGTTTTAGTGAGTGGCCACGTGTCTTATTGTATCTCCTTTCTCTGAATAGTTTGTTCCTTATGCTAGGGTCGCCAGTACAGTATTTGTACATTGATATCATATCCCCCCTCAATCGTCTCTTCTCCAGAGAGAATAAGTTCAGGGCTTGTAGTCTTTCCTCATAGCTGATGTCCTTCATCCCCCTAATTATTTTTGTTGCCCTTCTCTGGACTTTCTCCAGTTCCAGCACATCCTTTCTGAGGACCGGTGCCCAGAACTGGACAGCATACTCCAGATGTGGCCGGACCAGAGTCTTGTAGAGCGGGAGAATAATCTCTTTATTTCTGGAGTGAATCCCCTTTTTTATACAACCCAGTATTCTGTTGGCTTTGCTTGCGGCGGCCTGGCATTGCATGCCACTGCCAAGCCTGTTGTCTACCAGTACCCCCAAGTCCTTTTCCATCCTAGACTCACCCAGAGGTTCCCCCCCTAGTGAGTAGCTTGCTTTCTGGTTTCTGGCCCCCAAGTGCATTACTTTACATTTTTCAACATTAAATCTCATCTGCCATGTAGTTGCCCACTCCGTTATTTTGTTCAGGTCCACTTGCAAGGTTTCCACATCCTGCATAGAAGATATTGGAATGCCTAATTTAGTATCATCTGCAAATACTGAGATTGCACTCGATATCCCCTCCTCCAGATCATTTATGAATAAATTAAACAGGATTGGTCCCAGGACAGAACCCTGGGGGACCCCACTTTCCACACCCGCCCAATCCGAGTACTCCCCATTAATCACCACCCTCTGTACTCTCCCCTGGAGCCAGTTCTCTATCCAGGTACTCACCTTATGGTCCATACCTATCTTCCTTAGTTTGTACAGTAAGCGTTTGTGGGGAACGGTATCAAAGGCCTTTGCAAAGTCCAGATACACCACATCTACAGGCTTACCTTTATCTAGGTGGCAGCTCACTTCATCATAGAAGGTTAATAGATTGGTTTGGCACAAACGATTTTTCATGAATCCGTGCTGATTAATACTTATAATACCGTTTTCATTACTAAAGTCTTGTATGTGGTCCCTTAACATCCCCTCCAATATTTTGCAGACTACAGATGTTAGGCTGATCGGCCTATAGTTACCCGGGATATATCTCTGCCCCTTTTTAAATATTGGTACCACGTTGGCTTTTTTCCAATCAGCTGGCACCATACCCGTCTGTAAACTATCCTTAAAGATCAAGAATAATGGTCTGGCAATCACCAGGCTGAGCTCTTTAAGAACCCTCGGGTGCAAGCCATCCGGTCCCGGGGATTTATTTATGTTAAGTTTCTCAAGTTTAGCTCTAAGTCTATCCTCTGTTAGCCATGGCGGCACTTCCTGAGGTGTATTATTTAGTTCGGCCTTACAAGCAAGGTTCGTGTAGCCCCCCGATTCCTTTGTGAAGACTGAAGAAAAGAAATTATTTAACACTTCCGCCTTTTCTCTGTCCTCAGTGGCCATTTTTCCTTTATCATCTTTTATGGGGCCAATGTGTTCTGGCCTCGCTTTCTTACTGTTTATATACTTAAAGAACTTCTTGGGGTTCTTTTTACTCTCCTCCGCTATGTCTCTCGTGTTCTATTTTAGCCGCCCTGATTTCATCTTTACATTTCTTATTACACTCTTTATAATGCTTAAATGCTGCCACTGACCCCTCAGTCTTGTATTTTTTGAAGGCCTTTTCTTTAGCTCTAATATACATTTTTATGTTGGAATTTAGCCACCCTGGGTTTAGTTTTGCTCTTTTAAATTTATTTCCCTGTGGAATGCACTGGCCCACCCCCTTAAGTATGCTCTTGAAGCACTCCCATTTTTCCTCCGTGTTCTTTGTTCCCAGGGTTCTATCCCATTTTATATTTTCTAGCAGTGAGCGCAGTTTAGGGAAATTGGCTCTTTTGAAATTCAGCGTCTTAATATTACCCTTATGTTTCCTATTACTGTAATTAATACTGAAACCAATTGACCTATGGTCACTGCTACCTAAGTTTTCCCGTATTTCTATATCCGTGAGCAGGTCTGTATTGTTGGTAATCAGTAAGTCAAGTACCGCATTGTTTTTTGTCGGTGCATTCACCATTTGACCCATGAAATTGTCCTGCAAAATATTTAGGAACTGCCTAGCCTTGGCTGAGTGCACGGTTCCTTCTGCCCAGTCCATATCCGGATAATTAAAGTCCCCCATTATGACATTTCCCATCCTTGCTGCCAATCCTATCTGTAACATGAGGTCCGCCTCACCCTCCTCCCTCTGTTTGGGGGGCCTATAGCATACGCCCAATATTACCATCCCCACCGTGCCTTCCCTTTGAAGCTCTACCCATAGGGATTCTGCCTCGTCCTTAGCTCCATTATTAATATCATCCCTCATATTTACCTGTATACTGTTCTTAATATACAGACATACCCCTCCCCCTTTTTTACCCTCTCTATCCCTGCGATAAAGGGAATACCCCTGAATGTTCGCCATTCAATCATGAGAGCTGTCAAACCAAGTCTCAGTTATACCCACAAAATCTAAGTCCTCCTCAAACATCAGTAGCTCCAGCTCTCCCATCTTGTTGGTCAGGCTTCTGGCATTGGTATACAAACCTCCTCTTAATTTTGATCGGTTATATTTATCCTCATTTGATGTTTTTAGGCTGTTCTCTTGATTTTTTTCCCCGTACCCACCCTGGGTTTAGGAGCTCCGAACACCCTACCGCTAGTGCCCCCATTTCTGCCCTCTGAATCTTGCTTTCCACTGGCTAATTCTACATCTGTACCCCCCCCCCCATTCCCTAGTACGCCTAGGTCTAACAGGGACCCATCTTTCGTCGGAGCTATCTGTCAGGGAGCTGCTGCCGTCATCTGGTTCATATACTGACCCTGATTCTGCCAGTGTAGCTTCCCTATCGCTATCATCTGACACGGACAGTATATTATATACCTCTTCACCACTGTACCAACGTTTGGCCATTTTGGTAACTAAATTTACCGGTACAGTGGTGCGACTCACAGGTAATAAAAGCACCTGGTTGTCAAGGACTATTTCAAGCGCTACCAAAAAAACTGCTAATGCTAGCAGGGATCAGGCCTGACTCTTAACACAGCAGTTTTGTGTGTTGTGTTTTTTTGTAAGTGACAATAATCTATTGATTACTACACTTGCCTGGGTGAAAGGGTTAAACGCAGGCGCTGGCAGGAATCAGTGCTGACCGTGCAAAAACCTAGTTTTGGGAACCCCAAACTATGGGGGTGCTAGTATAGTTCTGATCAGATATTGATCTGTTCAAACACTATACTAGTAATGGAAGTGTATGTGTGCGTATGTGTGTGGTAATCAAGGGGTTATTTCTAACTATGCGCCAGGGGTCTGCGGGGACCCCAAATCTCCTTTGGGATATAAACTAACTCGCTAGCGCAAACTCAAGTCACAAGCACACTAATACATAATGCAGTAAAAACAGTATATTATGTGAGTATTAGTGTGCAATGTGACAGGGGGGAAGGGGTTAACTGGATGTGATCAGGGGGTTAAATCTTTATTGGGAGGGGCTGGCGGGTATCCTACAGATAAAAGAAATGGTGGCAAGCGCTAAACCTGGTCACAAGTCACACTTATACGGGTATATAGAAAATGCTATATACTGTATACAGTGTGTGTTGTGGCAGGTGGTGTAGGGGGGATCAGAGGGTTAAATCTTTATTGGGGGGGTGGCGGGGACCCTAAACCTTCTTGGGACAGAAACGTAGTCGCCTGCGCTAATTCTGATCACAATCACACTAATACAAAAACACTGTATATTACGTTTGTATTAGTGTTGAATGTGACAGCGGGGTAGGGGTTAACTGGAGGTGATCGGGGGGATCAGGGGGTTAAATCTTTATGGGGGGGGTGGGGGGTAATTTAAGTGGAAAAGGGGGGGTCGCAAGCGATGCATCTGACCACAAATCACACTTATACAGGTATATAGGAAAATGCTATATGCTGTATACAGTGTGTGTTGTGTCAGGGGCTGTAGGGGTTAATTGGGGGGGGGGGCGATCGGGGGTTAAATGTGCCTATCTACCTGTGTGTGGGTGTGCTTGTGCAGTTACTCAGTTAGATGTGCTTTCCTCTCACACTGGATCCAAAAAGGACGATGGGAGGGGAGGGCACCTCTTCTCTAAGCCTGTGTTTACATTTCACAGGCTTATGCCCCATACACACGTGCAGATTATCTGCAGACTTTTGTCTGCAGACTTACCAAAACCATATAATATGAGGTCAAACCTAAACACTTTCAATTTGTATGCAATCCGGCAGGCCCTTGCACTACATAGAAAAGGTAAGTCTGCAGACAAAAGTCTGCAGATAATCTGCACGTGTGTACGGGGCATTAGTGTCATTTGATTGGGCAGGACCGATCAACAGGTCCAGGCCAAAAATGATTGCCCTGGACCTGATGACTGATCGTTCTGAACCCAATCGAATCATCGGCGGGACCGCGGGCGCCAGAGCGGCGAAGGCTAGTGACGTACCGGGTACGTCACTTTGCCTGGCCGGGGCTGACCGCCTCAGTATATGTACTTGCGGCGGTCGGCAAGTGGTTAAACAGCAGGGGAGTCTCCCCGCTGTCACAATACAATGCCACAGCAGGGAAGATTCCTGAAGGCGATCTGGAACACAGTGAAGCCAGATTTAACCATAACAACCATGCAGCAAGCATTTTAGGTTCACGGTGAAAGTCTTTCTCATGACATGGTTTATATTGTGTGTGTTTTTAACTAAAATCTCCTATTTCATTATCTTTGAAAACATAGGCATGATGCCATTGTAAATTTTATCTTTTCCATTAATAGTTGGAAGCAATGATCAGCAAGGTGGGAAGCCATGAACACTCCAAGCAAAATTGGAAGCCATGAACACTCCAAGCAAGATGAAATCCCTTTTCTGCTCCTGCAGCATTAACGGATGGTGGGTACCAATGTAGCTCATGGCTTGAGTTTGCCACTCAATTTTGTGGACCGAAAAATGAATGTAATAAGTTTTGCAATGCTGAGTAAGGAAGAAAAGCAAATGAGTTATGAGCTTTCATCATAACTCATTGGTTGGGTTTAGCCACTCAATTTTGTGGACCCAAAAATTAACGTACTTAGTGTTTTGTTATGCTGAGTAAGGAAGGCGATCAACTGAGTTATGAGCTTTCATCATAACACGTTGCTTGGGTTTAGCCACTCAGTTTTGTGGACCCAAAGCTTTACTACATATTTTACCACTATATTCTATAGCTTGCTAAATATCCCCACACTGAGATCCCTCTTGTGAAAGTGTACAGGGAGCCCCCGCTTGGTTGCTGGGCTGTTCTGTAGTAGAGGGTTGAGGGACTGGGGCTATCAAAGTCCTTGCTGGATTGGGGGAGGAGTGCCCACTCCTCCGAGAAAGTCAGGGCTAGATCAGATTCAGTTTTCTCTCCAACTGCTCCCAGTGCATCCTAACAATCACTCTAGATGTTTGATTGTGGCTTACAATGGAAATGTCCCTCTCCCAAAGCCCAATGTAGCTTTGTATAAAAGGCTGTTAATTCCCTGATTGCTGCTCATTAATGCCCACCTTGGAGCAGTATAGTACGCGGTTGCAAATAATTTCCCATTGATTGCAGGCTCTTTGTGGTCCCAACAGAACAGCATTCGTATGCTATCCCCATAGTGCCTGGTTCCTGTGCTGGAGTGATGGGATGAAATGCAAATGATGTGTATTGAAGTCCAGTTGAGCATTGTTCGAATACAGTGCCATTAATTCCCCTTTGCTGCTCATTTATATGCCCACCCTGGAGCAGTGTAGAATGCATTGCAAATGATTTTACCTTGCGCATATGCTCTTTGTGGTCCCAACAAGGTAGAGTTCATAGGCAATGCATATAGTTATTGGCTGCTTTACTAGAGCCGTGTTTCGTTCATATGCAATGCAAATGATATGTTGCGTTATCAAGCCCTCTCTAGCGTTGTTTGTATACAATGCCAGTAATTCCCCTTCGCTGCTGATTTATGCCCAGCCTGGAGCTATCTAACTCTATCTAAATCTTGTTGCGGATCATCTGAATGATCAGTATGGTTGGGCTCTGGCAAGACTTTGCTGTTTGGGTTAGTTTGGTAAATTGGTAAGCATACGATTTAGTAGTTAGAATATGTAACCTGTGTTTTTTAGCTACAAGAAAATCTAGGAGGATCATGAGATATAAGTAAAGGGTGATGGAAGTCTGCTGCTGAACTGCGCTAAAGCTGGGGTGCTGCTCTGCATTGGTGAAGGTTTTCAGAGCTCCTTCCTCTCTCCTCTCTCCTCTATTTGCGGTTGTTTGACCTTGCATGGGGAGCTTGGGTGGTCACATGGTGGGGGTGGGTCAATTCTTGCTGGAGCCCACTTAAAATGGGATTGTATTTGTTTCCCTTTGTTATTGTTTAAGGTTAAAGCAAATAGAGCTTTCCTGATAAAAAAAAGTGAAGTAAAGAAAAAAGCCATTTAAAGTAGAACTACAAGCAAAACCTTATTTTTGTATAGAGTAAAGGGGGGGTTATAACCTGAGATATTTTTTGCCATCTGTCCCATTGCCGAGATTTTCCTTTATTTCCTGTCCCATAGCTGAACAGGAACTGAAAAGAAATCCCTGCAGATTAAGAGTTTTCCATGGGGACCGCCAGGTCACCAGAACAAGTGTCCCCATTGTAATATTTCCTCTCTATTTCTTTCATAGGGATAACCAAAACTTTGGTATTTTTTTAATTCCAATGATCCCACCGGTCTTCTGCTCATCAGAAGTGCCTGAGTACCTGTCTCCAGCCCGTCAGAAGTGCGCGGGTGCCTGTCTCCAGCCCGTCAGAAGTGCGCGGGTGCCTGTCTCCAGCCCGTCAGAAGTGCGCGGGTGCCTGTCTCCAGCCCGTCAGAAGTGCGCGGGTGCCTGTCTCCAGCCCGTCAGAAGTGCGCGGGGGCCTGTCTCCAGCCCGTCAGAAGTGCGCGGGGGCCTGTCTCCAGCCCGTCAGAAGTGCGCGGGGGCCTGTCTCCAGCCCGTCAGAAGTGCGCGGGTGCCTGTCTCCAGCCCGTCAGAAGTGCGCGGGTGCCTGTCTCCAGCCCGTCAGAAGTGCGCGGGTGCCTGTCTCCAAGCCCATCAGAAGTACGCGGGTGCCTGTCTCCAAGCCCTTCCAGAGGGCCCCGGTTGCGTGTCTCCAAGCCCTTCCAGAGGGCCCCGGTTGCGTGTCTCCAAGCCCTTCCAGAGGGCCCCGGTTGCGTGTCTCCAAGCCCTTCCAGAGGGCCCCGGTTGCGTGTCTCCAAGCCCTTCCAGAGGGCCCCGGTTGCGTGTCTCCAAGCCCTTCCAGAGGGCCCCGGTTGCGTGTCTCCAAGCCCTTCCAGAGGGCCCCGGTTGCGTGTCTCCAAGCCCTTCCAGAGGGCCCCGGTTGCGTGTCTCCAAGCCCTTCCAGAGGGCCCCGGTTGCGTGTCTCCAAGCCCTTCCAGAGGGCCCCGGTTGCGTGTCTCCAAGCCCTTCCAGAGGGCCCCGGTTGCGTGTCTCCAAGCCCTTCCAGAGGGCCCCGGTTGCGTGTCTCCAAGCCCTTCCAGAGGGCCCCGGTTGCGTGTCTCCAAGCCCTTCCAGAGGGCCCCGGTTGCGTGTCTCCAAGCCCTTCCAGAGGGCCCCGGTTGCGTGTCTCCAAGCCCGTCCAGAGGGCCCCGGTTGCGTGTCTCCAAGCCCGTCCAGAGGGCCCCGGTTGCGTGTCTCCAAGCCCGTCCAGAGGGCCCCGGTTGCGTGTCTCCAAGCCCGTCCAGAGGGCCCCGGTTGCGTGTCTCCAAGCCCGTCCAGAGGGCCCCAGTTGCGTGTCTCCAAGCCCGTCCAGAGGGCCCCGGTTGCGTGTCTCCAAGCCCGTCCAGAGGGCCCCGGTTGCGTGTCTCCAAGCCCGTCCAGAGGGCCCCGGTTGCGTGTCTCCAAGCCCATCCAGAGGGCCCCGGTTGCGTGTCTCCAAGCCCGTCCAGAGGGCCCCGGTTGCGTGTCTCCAAGCCCGTCCAGAGGGCCTTCTGACCATCACTGCACCCTCCCTCCTGTCGGATGATGGGGGTGTTGCAGTGCCTTTTTTCCTCCTCCAGCCCAGGGGAGCAGTGGCCAGCAGGGTTGTCTGTGCCTGTGTGCCCGATGCTGTTTGGAGTTATATGAGCTTGTGTCATGCAGCCCAGGACTTGCAAGGTGGTTCTTGCAGTGAAGAGAAGCCGCTGCAGTGGTGGAGGCTTGCCACATGTGATCTGCGGGTCATGGCCACTCCGCATTCTCAGAATTCTGCTGCTCTGTGCAACATGAAGAAAGCAGAAACTGTTGGCTACTACAGCAGAAGCAGGTGCCTCATCTCATGCACTAGCCAGGCCCAGGTAAGGGGGGCACAGTGGTGCCTTTTGGTTATCCTTAGTATTGGGATTACTTGTGTGTGGTTTATTGTGCCTTCCTCTCTAGATGTCAGGGTAAAGGAAGCCTGCTGCTGAAGTGCGCTACAGCTTGGGGGCAGCTTTGCATTGGTGAAAGTTCTCGGAGCTCCTTCCTCTCTTGTCTATTTGCGGTTGATTTACCTTGCATGGGGAGCTTGGGTGGTCACATGGCGGGTGTGGGTCAATTGTTGCTGGAGCCCACTTAAAATGGGATTGTATTTGTTTCCCTTTGTTATTGTTTAAGGTTAAAGCAAATGGAGCTCTCCTGATAAAAGGAAATTAAGAAAAAAGCCACTTATAGTAGAACTACAAGCAAAACCTTCTTTTTGTATAGAGTAAGCCCATCAGGGGTGCCCGTGTCCAGCCTATTAGGGGTGCCCATGTCAGCCCTTCCAGAGTGCCCGGGTGCCGGTCTCCATGCCCTTCCAGGGTGCCGGTCTCCATGCCCTTCCAGGGTGCCGGTCTCCATGCCCTTCCAGAGTGCCCGGGTGCCGGTCTCCATGCCCTTCCAGAGTGCCCGGGTGCCGGTCTCCATGCCCTTCCAGAGTGCCCGGGTGCCGGTCTCCATGCCCTTCCAGAGTGCCCCGGGTGCGTGTCTCCATGCCCTTCCAGAGTGCCCCGGTTGCGTGTCTCCATGCCCTTCCAGAGTGCCCCGGTTGCGTGTCTCCATGCCCTTCCAGAGTGCCCCGGTTGCGTGTCTCCATGCCCTTCCAGAGTGCCCCGGTTGCGTGTCTCCATGCCCTTCCAGAGTGCCCCGGTTGCGTGTCTCCATGCCCTTCCAGAGTGCCCCGGTTGCGTGTCTCCAAGCCCTTCCAGAGTGCCCCGGTTGCGTGTCTCCAAGCCCTTCCAGAGTGCCCCGGTTGCGTGTCTCCAAGCCCTTCCAGAGTGCCCCGGTTGCGTGTCTCCAAGCCCTTCCAGAGGGCCCCGGTTGCGTGTCTCCAAGCCCTTCCAGAGGGCCCCGGTTGCGTGTCTCCAAGCCCTTCCAGAGGGCCCCGGTTGCGTGTCTCCAAGCCCAAGAAACGGGGGTTCCCCTAAATGGGACTTTGAAGGCACATAAAAATGGTAAAATTGTATATAATAGAAAAGGTAATACATTTTATTGAATACAAAAAACAATGGGTTAAAAAGACATGTACAAGCATGAAATAGACAGGGGGACAAAACTCATAACGCTAGAACTATGAAACTCGACATGTTTCGAAGCCAAAATGCTTGCTTCTTCTTCAGGGGTGGTTCAAAGCGGTACTAGAGTTGGGTCATAACTGGGCTTTCATTGCATGCACAAAGGTTAAAAACATATGATTGGTGTGGATTTATCTGGCAATGTATGCAGCAGTATAGTTTGTGGATTGATCGAATATTTGGAACCCCGGAGGATCAGGTCAGGTAGGTGCCCCACAAATAGCTGGGCATCTGAAGTGCTCAAAGGGAGGAGCCAGGAGCAATCCCTTATGGTGTAAACAATCCAATGGAGGTACTGCCGATCTTGAGGATAAAGTTGGATGGAAATTGGGTGTCCTCTCCACACAGCAACCGGCAGACAAGTGCCCCAGAGGGCCCCGGTTGCGTGTCTCCAAGCCCTTCCAGAGGGCCCCGGTTGCGTGTCTCCAAGCCCTTCCAGAGGGCACCGGTTGCCTGTCTCCATGCCCTTCCAGAGTGCCCGGGTGCCGGACTCCATGCCCTTCCAGAGTGCCCGGGTGCCGGACTCCATGCCCTTCCAGAGTGCCCGGGTGCCGGACTCCATGCCCTTCCAGAGGGCCCCGGTTGCGTGTCTCCAAGCCCCTCCAGAGGGCCCCGGTTGCGTGTCTCCAAGCCCCTCCAGAGGGCCCCGGTTGCGTGTCTCCAAGCCCTTCCAGAGGGCCTTCTGACCATCACTGCACCCTCCCTCCTGTCGGATGATGGGGGTGTTGCAGTGCCTTTTTTTCCTCCTCCAGCCCAGGGGAGCAGTGGCCAGCAGGGTTGTCTGTGCCTGTGTGCCCGATGCTGTTTGGAGTTATATGAGCTTGTGTCATGCAGCCCAGGACTTGCAAGGTGGTTCTTGCAGTGAAGGGAAGCCGCTGCAGTGGTGGAGGCTTGCCACATGTGATCTGCGGGTCCTGGCTACTCCGCATTCTCAGAATTCTGCTGCTCTGTGCAACATGAAGAAAGCAGAAACTGTTGGCTGCTACAGCAGGGGCAGGTGCCTCATCTCATGCACTAGCCAGGCCCAGGTAAGGGGGGCACAGTGGTGCCTTTTGGTTATCCTTACTATTGGGATTACTTGTGTGTGGTTTATTGTGCCTTCCTCTCTAGGTGTCAGGGTAAAGGAAGCCTGCTGCTGAAGTGCGCTACAGCTTGGGGGCAGCTTTGCATTGGTGAAAGTTCTCGGAGCTCCTTCCTCTCTCATCTATTTGCGGTTGATTTACCTTGCATGGGGAGCTTGGGTGGTCACATGGCGGGTGTGGGTCAATTGTTGCTGGAGCCCACTTAAAATGGGATTGTATTTGTTTCCCTTTGTTATTGTTTAAGGTTAAAGCAAATGGAGCTCTCCTGATAAAAGGAAATTAAGAAAAAAGCCACTTATAGTAGAACTACAAGCAAAACCTTCTTTTTGTATAGAGTAAGCCCATCAGGGGTGCCAGTGTCCAGCCTATCAGGGGTGCCCGTGTCAGCCCTTCCAGAGTGCCCGGGTGCCGGTCTCCATGACCTTCCAGGGTGCCGGTCTCCATGACCTTCCAGGGTGCTGGTCTCCTTGAATTTCCAGGGTGCTGGTCTCCATGCCCTTCCAGAGTGCCCGGGTGCCGGTCTCCATGCCCTTCCAGAGTGCCCGGGTGCCGGTCTCCATGCCCTTCCAGAGTGCCCGGGTGCCGGTCTCCAAGCCCTTCCAGAGGGCCCGGGTGCCGGTCTCCAAGCCCTTCCAGAGGGCCCCGGTTGCGTGTCTCCAAGCCCTTCCAGAGGGCCCCGGTTGCGTGTCTCCAAGCCCTTCCAGAGGGCCCCGGTTGCGTGTCTCCAAGCCCTTCCAGAGGGCCCCGGTTGCGTGTCTCCAAGCCCTTCCAGAGGGCCCCGGTTGCGTGTCTCCAAGCCCTTCCAGAGGGCCCCGGTTGCGTGTCTCCAAGCCCAAGAAACAGGGGTTCCCCTAAATGGGACTTTGAAGGCACATAAAAATGGTAAAATTGTATATAATAGAAAAGGTAATAAATTTTATTGAATACAAAAAACAATGGGTTAAAAAGACATGTACAAGCATGAAATAGACAGGGGGACAAAACTCATAACGCTAGAACTATGAAACCCGACATGTTTCGAAGCCAAAATGCTTGCTTCTTCTTCAGGGGTGGTTCAAAGTGGTACTAGAGTTAGGTCATAACTGGGCTTTCATTGCATGCACAAAGGTTAAAAACATCTGATTGGTGTGGATTTATCTGGCAATGTATTCAGCAGTATAGTTTGTGGATTGATCGAATATTTGGAACCACGGAGGATCAAATCAGGTAGGTGCCCCACAAATAGCTGGGCATCTGAAGTCCTCAAAGGGAGGAGCCAGGAGCAATCCCTTATGGTGTAAACAATCCAATGGAGGTACTGCCGATCTTGAGGATAAAGTTGGAAGGAAATTGGGTGTCCTCTCCACACAGCAACCGGCAGACAAGTGCCCCAGAGGGCCCCGGTTGCCTGTCTCCATGCCCTTCCAGAGGGCCCCGGGTGCTGGTCTCCATGCCCTTCCAGAGTGCCCGGGTGCCGGTCTCCATGCCCTTCCAGAGTGCTGGTCTCCATGCCCTTCCAGAGTGCCCGGGTGCCGGTCTCCATGCCCTTCCAGAGTGCCCCGGTTGCGTGTCTCCAAGCCCTTCCAGAGTTCCCCGGTTGTGTGTCTCCAAGCCCTTCCAGAGTGCCCCGGTTGTGTGTCTCCAAGCCCTTCCAGAGTGCCCCGGTTGTGTGTCTCCAAGCCCTTCCAGAGTGCCCCGGTTGCGTGTCTCCAAGCCCTTCCAGAGGGCCCCGGTTGCGTGTCTCCAAGCCAAAGAAACAGGGGTTCCCCTAAATGGGACTTTGAAGGCACATAAAAATGGTAAAATTGTATATAATAGAAAAGGTAATAAATTTTATTGAATACAAAAAACAATGGGTTAAAAAGACATGTACAAGCATGAAATAGACAGGGGGACAAAACTCATAACGCTAGAACTATGAAACCCGACATGTTTCGAAGCCAAAATGCTTGCTTCTTCTTCAGGGGTGGTTCAAAGCGGTACTAGAGTTAGGTCATAACTGGGCTTTCATTGCATGCACAAAGGTTAAAAACATATGATTGGTGTGGATTTATCTGGCAATGTATGCAGCAGTATAGTTTGTGGATTGATCGAATATTTGGAACCCCGGAGGATCAGGTCAGGTAGGTGCCCCACAAATAGCTGGGCATCTGAAGTCCTCAAAGGGAGGAGCCAGGAGCAATCCCTTATGGTGTAAACAATCCAATGGAGGTACTGCCGATCTTGAGGATAAAGTTGGAAGGAAATTGGGTGTCCTCTCCACACAGCAACCGGCAGACAAGTGCCCCAGAGGGCCCCGGTTGCGTGTCTCCAAGCCCTTCCAGAGGGCCCCGGTTGCCTGTCTCCATGCCCTTCCAGAGCGCCCGGGTGCCGGTCTCCATGCCCTTCCAGAGCGCCCGGGTGCCGGTCTCCATGCCCTTCCAGAGCGCCCGGGTGCCGGTCTCCATGCCCTTCCAGAGCGCCCGGGTGCCGGTCTCCATGCCCTTCCAGAGCGCCCGGGTGCCGGTCTCCATGCCCTTCCAGAGCGCCCGGGTGCCGGTCTCCATGCCCTTCCAGAGCGCCCAGTTGCCTGTCTCCAAGCCCTTCCAGAGGGCCCCGGGTTGCCTGTCTCCAAGCCCTTCCAGAGGGCCCCGGTTGCGTGTCTCCAAGCCCTTCCAGAGGGCCTTCTGACCATCACTGCACCCTCCCTCCTGTCGGATGATGGGGATGTTGCAGTGCCTTTTTTTCCTCCTCCAGCCCAGGGGAGCAGTGGCCAGCAGGGTTGTCTGTGCCTGTGTGCCCGATGCTGTTTGTAGTTATATGAGCTTGTGTCATGCAGCCCAGGACTTGCAAGGTGGTTATTGCAGTGAAGGGAAGCCTCTGCAGTGGTGGAGGCTTGCCACATGTGATCTGCGGGTCCTGGCCACTCCGCATTCTCAGAATTCTGCTGCTCTGTGCAACATGGAGAAAGCAGAAACTGTTAGCTGCTACAGCAGAAGCAGGTGCCTCATCTCATGCACTAGCCAGGCCCAGGTAAGGGGGGTACAGTGGTGCCTTTTAGTTATCCTTACTATTGGGATTACTTGTGTGTGGTTTATTGTGCCTTCCTCTCTAGGTGTCAGGGTAAAGGAAGCCTGCTGCTGAAGTGCGCTACAGCGTGGGGGCAGCTTTGAATTGGTAAAAGTTCTCGGAGCTCCTTCCTCTCTTGTCTATTTGCGGTTGATTGACCTTGCATGGGGAGCTTGGGTGGTCACATGGCGGGTGTGGGTCAATTGTTGCTGGAGCCCACTTAAAATGGGATTGTATTTGTTTCCCTTTGTTATTTAAGTTTAAAGCAAATGGAGCTCTCCTGATAACAGGAAAATGCCCTTCCAGAGTGCCCTGGTGCCCGTCTCCATGCCCTTCCAAGGTGCCCGTCTCCATGCCCTTCCAGAGTGCCCGGGTGCCCGTCTCCATGCCCTTCCAGGGTGCCGGTCTCCATGCCCTTCCAGTGTGCCCGGGTGCCGGTCTCCATGCCCTTCCAGAGTGCCAGGGTGCCGGTCTCCATGCCCTTCCAGAGTGCCAGGGTGCCGGTCTCCATGCCCTTCCAGAGTGCCCGGGTGCCGGTCTCCATGCCCTTCCAGAATGCCCGGGTGCCGGTCTCCATGCCCTTCCAGAGGGCCCCGGTTGCGTGTTTCCAAGTGCTCCAGAGGGCCCCGGTTGCGTGTCTCCAAGCCCTTCCAGAGGGCCCCGGTTGCGTGTCTCCAAGCCCTTCCAGAGGGCCCCGGTTGCGTGTCTCCAAGCCCTTCCAGAGGGCCCCGGTTGCGTGTCTCCAAGCCCTTCCAGAGGGCCCCGGTTGCGTGTCTCCAAGCCCTTCCAGAGGGCCCCGGTTGCGTGTCTCCAAGCCCTTCCAGAGGGCCCCGGTTGCGTGTCTCCAAGCCCTTCCAGAGGGCCCCGGTTGCGTGTCTCCAAGCCCTTCCAGAGGGCCCCGGTTGCGTGTCTCCAAGCCCTTCCAGAGGGCCCCGGTTGCGTGTCTCCAAGCCCATCCAGAGGGCCCCGGTTGCGTGTCTCCAAGCCCCTCCAGAGGGCCCCGGTTGCGTGTCTCCAAGCCCCTCCAGAGGGCCCCGGTTGCGTGTCTCCAAGCCCCTCCAGAGGGCCCAGGTTGCGTGTCTCCAAGCCCCTCCAGAGGGCCCAGGTTGCGTGTCTCCAAGCCCCTCCAGAGGGCCCCGGTTGCGTGTCTCCAAGCCCCTCCAGAGGGCCCCGGTTGCGTGTCTCCAAGCCCCTCCAGAGGGCCCCGGTTGCGTGTCTCCAAGCCCCTCCAGAGGGCCCCGGTTGCGTGTCTCCAAGCCCCTCCAGAGGGCCCCGGTTGCGTGTCTCCAAGCCCCTCCAGAGGGCCCCGGTTGCGTGTCTCCAAGCCCCTCCAGAGGGCCCCGGTTGCGTGTCTCCAAGCCCTTCCAGAGGGCCCCGGTTGCGTGTCTCCAAGCCCCTCCAGAGGGCCCCGGTTGCGTGTCTCCAAGCCCCTCCAGAGGGCCCCGGTTGCGTGTCTCCAAGCCCCTCCAGAGGGCCCCGGTTGCGTGTCTCCAAGCCCCTCCAGAGGGCCCCGGTTGCGTGTCTCCAAGCCCTTCCAGAGGGCCCCGGTTGCGTGTCTCCAAGCCCTTCCAGAGGGCCCCGGTTGCCTGTCTCCAAGCCCTTCCAGAGGGCCCCGGTTGCCTGTCTCCAAGCCCTTCCAGAAGGCCCAGGTTGCCTGTCTCCAAGCCCTTCCAGAGGGCCCCGGTTGCGTGTCTCCAAGCCCTTCCAGAGGGCCTTCTGACCATCACTGCACCCTCCCTCTTGTCGGATGATGGGGGTGTTGCAGTGCCTTTTTTTCCTCCTCCAGCCCAGGGGAGCAGTGGCCAGCAGGGTTGTCTGTGCCTGTGTGCCCGATGCTGTTCGGAGTTATGAGCTTGTGTCATGCAGCCCAGGACTTGCAAGGTGGTTCTTGCAGTGAAGGGAAGCCGCTGCAGCGGTGGAGGCTCGCCACATGTGATCTGCGGGTCCTGGCCACTCCGCATTCAGAATTCTGCTGCTCTGTGCAACATGAAGAAAGCAGAAACTGTTGGCTGCTACAGCAGAAGCAGGTGCCTAATCTCATGCACTAGCCAGGCCCAGGTAAGGGGGGCACAGTGGTGCCTTTTGGTTATCCTTACTATTGGGATTACTTGTGTGTGGTTTATTGTGCCTTCCTCTCTAGGTGTCAGGGTAAAGGAAGCCTGCTGCTGAAGTGCGCTACAGCTTGGGGGCAGCTTTGCATTGGTGAAAGTTCTCGGAGCTCCTTCCTCTCTCATCTATTTGCGGTTGATTTACCTTGCATGGGGAGCTTGGGTGGTCACATGGCGGGTGTGGGTCAATTGTTGCTGGAGCCCACTTAAAATGGGATTGTATTTGTTTCCCTTTGTTATTGTTTAAGGTTAAAGCAAATGGAGCTCTCCTGATAAAAGGATATTAATAAAAAAGCCACTTATAGTAGAACTCCAAGCAAAACCTTCTTTTTGTATAGAGTAAGTCCATCAGGGGTGCCCGTGTCCAGCCTATCAGGGGTGCCCGTGTCAGCCCTTCCAGAGTGCCCGGTTGCCGGTCTCCATGACCTTCCAGGGTGCCGGTCTCCATGACCTTCCAGGGTGCCGGTCTCCATGACCTTCCAGGGTGCCCGGGTGCCGGTCTCCATGCCCTTCCAGAGGGCCCAGGTGCCGGTCTCCATGCCCTTCCAGAGGGCCCGGGTGCCGGTCTCCATGCCCTTCCAGAGGGCCCGGGTGCCGGTCTCCATGCCCTTCCAGAGGGCCCGGGTTGCGTGTCTCCAAGCCCTTCCAGAGGGCCCCGGTTGCGTGTCTCCAAGCCCTTCCAGAGGGCCCCGGTTGCGTGTCTCCAAGCCCAAGAAACAGGGGTTCCCCTAAATGGGACTTTGAAGGCACATAAAAATGGTAAAATTGTATATAATAGAAAAGGTAATAAATTTTATTGAATACAAAAAACAATGGGTTAAAAAGACATGTACAAGCATGAAATAGACAGGGGGACAAAACTCATAACGCTAGAACTATGAAACCCGACATGTTTCGAAGCCAAAATGCTTGCTTCTTCTTCAGGGGTGGTTCAAAGTGGTACTAGAGTTAGGTCATAACTGGGCTTTCATTGCATGCACAAAGGTTAAAAACATCTGATTGGTGTGGATTTATCTGGCAATGTATGCAGCAGTATAGTTTGTGGATTGATCGAATATTTGGAACCACGGAGGATCAAATCAGGTAGGTGCCCCACAAATAGCTGGGCATCTGAAGTCCTCAAAGGGAGGAGCCAGGAGCAATCCCTTATGGTGTAAACAATCCAATGGAGGTACTGCCGATCTTGAGGATAAAGTTGGAAGGAAATTGGGTGTCCTCTCCGCACAGCAACCGGCAGACAAGTGCCCCAGAGGGCCCCGGTTGCCTGTCTCCATGCCCTTCCAGAGGGCCCTGGGTGCCGGTCTCCATGCCCTTCCAGAGTGCCCGGGTGCCGGTCTCCATGCCCTTCCAGAGTGCCCGGGTGCCGGTCTCCATGCCCTTCCAGAGTGCCCCGGTTGCGTGTCTCCAAGCCCTTCCAGAGTGCCCCGGTTGTGTGTCTCCAAGCCCTTCCAGAGTGCCCCGGTTGCGTGTCTCCAAGCCCTTCCAGAGGGCCCCGGTTGCGTGTCTCCAAGCCAAAGAAACAGGGGTTCCCCTAAATGGGACTTTGAAGGCACATAAAAATGGTAAAATTGTATATAATAGAAAAGGTAATAAATTTTATTGAATACAAAAAACAATGGGTTAAAAAGACATGTACAAGCATGAAATAGACAGGGGGACAAAACTCATAACGCTAGAACTATGAAACCCGACATGTTTCGAAGCCAAAATGCTTGCTTCTTCTTCAGGGGTGGTTCAAAGCGGTACTAGAGTTAGGTCATAACTGGGCTTTCATTGCATGCACAAAGGTTAAAAACATATGATTGGTGTGGATTTATCTGGCAATGTATGCAGCAGTATAGTTTGTGGATTGTTCGAATATTTGGAACCCCGGAGGATCAGGTCAGGTAGGTGCCCCACAAATAGCTGGGCATCTGAAGTCCTCAAAGGGAGGAGCCAGGAGCAATCCCTTATGGTGTAAACAATCCAATGGAGGTACTGCCGATCTTGAGGATAAAGTTGGAAGGAAATTGGGTGTCCTCTCCACACAGCAACCGGCAGACAAGTGCCCCAGAGGGCCCCGGTTGCGTGTCTCCAAGCCCTTCCAGAGGGCCCCGGTTGCCTGTCTCCATGCCCTTCCAGAGCGCCCGGGTGCCGGTCTCCATGCCCTTCCAGAGCGCCCGGGTGCCGGTCTCCATGCCCTTCCAGAGCGCCCGGGTGCCGGTCTCCATGCCCTTCCAGAGCGCCCGGGTGCCGGTCTCCATGCCCTTCCAGAGCGCCCGGGTGCCGGTCTCCATGCCCTTCCAGAGCGCCCGGGTGCCGGTCTCCATGCCCTTCCAGAGTGCCCAGTTGCCTGTCTCCAAGCCCTTCCAGAGGGCCCCGGGTTGCCTGTCTCCAAGCCCTTCCAGAGGGCCCCGGTTGCGTGTCTCCAAGCCCTTCCAGAGGGCCTTCTGACCATCACTGCACCCTCCCTCCTGTCGGATGATGGGGGTGTTGCAGTGCCTTTTTTTCCTCCTCCAGCCCAGGGGAGCAGTGGCCAGCAGGGTTGTCTGTGCCTGTGTGCCCGATGCTGTTTGGAGTTATATGAGCTTGTGTCATGCAGCCCAGGACTTGCAAGGTGGTTATTGCAGTGAAGGGAAGCCTCTGCAGTGGTGGAGGCTTGCCACATGTGATCTGCGGGTCCTGGCCACTCCGCAATCTCAGAATTCTGCTGCTCTGTGCAACATGGAGAAAGCAGAAACTGTTAGCTGCTACAGCAGAAGCAGGTGCCTCATCTCATGCACTAGCCAGGCCCAGGTAAGGGGGGTACAGTGGTGCCTTTTAGTTATCCTTACTATTGGGATTACTTGTGTGTGGTTTATTGTGCCTTCCTCTCTAGGTGTCAGGGTAAAGGAAGCCTGCTGCTGAAGTGCGCTACAGCTTGGGGGCAGCTTTGCATTGGTGAAAGTTCTCGGAGCTCCTTCCTCTCTTGTCTATTTGCGGTTGATTGACCTTGCATGGGGAGCTTGGGTGGTCACATGGCGGGTGTGGGTCAATTGTTGCTGGAGCCCACTTAAAATGGGATTGTATTTGTTTCCCTTTGTTATTTAAGTTTAAAGCAAATGGAGCTCTCCTGATAACAGGAAAATGCCCTTCCAGAGTGCCCGGGTGCCCGTCTCCATGCCCTTCCAAGGTGCCCGTCTCCATGCCCTTCCAGAGTGCCCGGGTGCCCGTCTCCATGCCCTTCCAGGGTGCCGGTCTCCATGCCCTTCCAGAGTGCCAGGGTGCCGGTCTCCATGCCCTTCCAGAGTGCCAGGGTGCCGGTCTCCATGCCCTTCCAGAGTGCCAGGGTGCCGGTCTCCATGCCCTTCCAGAGTGCCCGGGTGCCGGTCTCCATGCCCTTCCAGAGTGCCCGGGTGCCGGTCTCCATGCCCTTCCAGAGGGCCCCGGTTGCGTGTTTCCAAGTGCTCCAGAGGGCCCCGGTTGCGTGTCTCCAAGCCCTTCCAGAGGGCCCCGGTTGCGTGTCTCCAAGCCCTTCCAGAGGGCCCCGGTTGCGTGTCTCCAAGCCCTTCCAGAGGGCCCAGGTTGCGTGTCTCCAAGCCCTTCCAGAGGGCCCCGGTTGCGTGTCTCCAAGCCCTTCCAGAGGGCCCCGGTTGCGTGTCTCCAAGCCCTTCCAGAGGGCCCCGGTTGCGTGTCTCCAAGCCCCTCCAGAGGGCCCCGGTTGCGTGTCTCCAAGCCCCTCCAGAGGGCCCCGGTTGCGTGTCTCCAAGCCCCTCCAGAGGGCCCCGGTTGCGTGTCTCCAAGCCCCTCCAGAGGGCCCAGGTTGCGTGTCTCCAAGCCCCTCCAGAGGGCCCCGGTTGCGTGTCTCCAAGCCCCTCCAGAGGGCCCCGGTTGCGTGTCTCCAAGCCCCTCCAGAGGGCCCCGGTTGCGTGTCTCCAAGCCCCTCCAGAGGGCCCCGGTTGCGTGTCTCCAAGCCCCTCCAGAGGGCCCCGGTTGCGTGTCTCCAAGCCCCTCCAGAGGGCCCCGGTTGCGTGTCTCCAAGCCCCTCCAGAGGGCCCCGGTTGCGTGTCTCCAAGCCCCTCCAGAGGGCCCCGGTTGCGTGTCTCCAAGCCCCTCCAGATGGCCCCGGTTGCGTGTCTCCAAGCCCCTCCAGAGGGCCCCGGTTGCGTGTCTCCAAGCCCCTCCAGAGGGCCCCGGTTGCGTGTCTCCAAGCCCCTCCAGAGGGCCCCGGTTGCGTGTCTCCAAGCCCCTCCAGAGGGCCCCGGTTGCGTGTCTCCAAGCCCCTCCAGAGGGCCCCGGTTGCGTGTCTCCAAGCCCCTCCAGCGGGCCCCGGTTGCGTGTCTCCAAGCCCCTCCAGCGGGCTCCGGTTGCGTGTCTCCAAGCCCCTCCAGAGGGCCCCGGTTGCGTGTCTCCAAGCCCCTCCAGCGGGCCCCGGTTGCGTGTCTCCAAGCCCCTCCAGCGGGCCCCGGTTGCGTGTCTCCAAGCCCCTCCAGCGGGCCCCGGTTGCGTGTCTCCAAGCCCCTCCAGAGGGCCCCGGTTGCCTGTCTCCAAGCCCCTCCAGAGGGCCCCGGTTGCCTGTCTCCAAGCCCTTCCAGAGGGACCCGGTTGCCTGTCTCCAAGCCCTTCCAGAGGGCCCCGGTTGCCTGTCTCCAAGCCCTTCCAGAGGGCCCCGGTTGCCTGTCTCCAAGCCCTTCCAGAGGGCCCCGGTTGCCTGTCTCCAAGCCCTTCCAGAAGGCCCAGGTTGCCTGTCTCCAAGCCCTTCCAGAGGGCCCCGGTTGCGTGTCTCCAAGCCCTTCCAGAGGGCCTTCTGACCATCACTGCACCCTCCCTCTTGTCGGATGATGGGGGTGTTGCAGTGCCTTTTTTTCCTCCTCCAGCCCAGGGGAGCAGTGGCCAGCAGGGTTGTCTGTGCCTGTGTGCCCGATGCTGTTCGGAGTTATGAGCTTGTGTCATGCAGCCCAGGACTTGCAAGGTGGTTCTTGCAGTGAAGGGAAGCCGCTGCAGCGGTGGAGGCTCGCCACATGTGATCTGCGGGTCCTGGCCACTCCGCATTCAGAATTCTGCTGCTCTGTGCAACATGAAGAAAGCAGAAACTGTTGGCTGCTACAGCAGAAGCAGGTGCCTAATCTCATGCACTAGCCATGCCCAGGTAAGGGGGGCACAGTGGTGCCTTTTGGTTATCCTTACTATTGGGATTACTTGTGTGTGGTTTATTGTGCCTTCCTCTCTAGGTGTCAGGGTAAAGGAAGCCTGCTGCTGAAGTGCGCTACAGCTTGGGGGCAGCTTTGCATTGGTGAAAGTTCTCGGAGCTCCTTCCTCTCTCATCTATTTGCGGTTGATTTACCTTGCATGGGGAGCTTGGGTGGTCACATGGCGGGTGTGGGTCAATTGTTGCTGGAGCCCACTTAAAATGGGATTGTATTTGTTTCCCTTTGTTATTGTTTAAGGTTAAAGCAAATGGAGCTCTCCTGATAAAAGGATATTAATAAAAAAGCCACTTATAGTAGAACTCCAAGCAAAACCTTCTTTTTGTATAGAGTAAGTCCATCAGGGGTGCCCATGTCCAGCCTATCAGGGGTGCCCGTGTCAGCCCTTCCAGAGTGCCCGGTTGCCGGTCTCCATGCCCTTCCAGGGTGCCGGTCTCCATGACCTTCCAGGGTGCCGGTCTCCATGACCTTCCAGGGTGCCCGGGTGCCGGTCTCCATGCCCTTCCAGAGGGCCTGGGTGCCGGTCTCCATGCCCTTCCAGAGGGCCCGGGTGCCGGTCTCCATGCCCTTCCAGAGGGCCCGGGTGCCGGTCTCCATGCCCTTCCAGAGGGCCCGGGTTGCGTGTCTCCAAGCCCTTCCAGAGGGCCCCGGTTGCGTGTCTCCAAGCCCTTCCAGAGGGCCCCGGTTGCGTGTCTCCAAGCCCAAGAAACAGGGGTTCCCCTAAATGGGACTTTGAAGGCACATAAAAATGGTAAAATTGTATATAATAGAAAAGGTAATACATTTTATTGAATACAAAAAACAATGGGTTAAAAAGACATGTACAAGCATGAAATAGACAGGGGGACAAAACTCATAACGCTAGAACTATGAAACCCGACATGTTTCGAAGCCAAAATGCTTGCTTCTTCTTCAGGGGTGGTTCAAAGTGGTACTAGAGTTAGGTCATAACTGGGCTTTCATTGCATGCACAAAGGTTAAAAACATCTGATTGGTGTGGATTTATCTGGCAATGTATGCAGAAGTATAGTTTGTGGATTGATCGAATATTTGGAACCACGGAGGATCAAATCAGGTAGGTGCCCCACAAATAGCTGGGCATCTGAAGTCCTCAAAGGGAGGAGCCAGGAGCAATCCCTTATGGTGTAAACAATCCAATGGAGGTACTGCCGATCTTGAGGATAAAGTTGGAAGGAAATTGGGTGTCCTCTCCGCACAGCAACCGGCAGACAAGTGCCCCAGAGGGCCCCGTTTGCCTGTCTCCATGCCCTTCCAGAGGGCCCCGGGTGCCGGTCTCCATGCCCTTCCAGAGTGCCCGGGTGCCGGTCTCCATGCCCTTCCAGAGTGCCCGGGTGCCGGTCTCCATGCCCTTCCAGAGTGCCCGGGTGCCGGTCTCCATGCCCTTCCAGAGTGCCGGTCTCCATGCCCTTCCAGAGTGCCGGTCTCCATGCCCTTCCAGAGTGCCCGGGTGCCGGTCTCCATGCCCTTCCAGAGTGCCCGGGTTCCGGTCTCCATGCCCTTCCAGAGTGCCCCGGGTGCCGCTCTCCATGCCCTTCCAGAGGGCCCCGGTTGCGTGTCTCCAAGCCCTTCCAGAGGGCCCCGGTTGCGTGTCTCCAAGCCCTTCCAGAGTGCCCCGGTTGCGTGTCTCCAAGCCCTTCCAGAGGGCCCCGGTTGCGTGTCTCCAAGCCAAAGAAACAGGGGTTCCCCTAAATGGGACTTTGAAGGCACATAAAAATGGTAAAATTGTATATAATAGAAAAGGTAATAAATTTTATTGAATACAAAAAACAATGGGTTAAAAAGACATGTACAAGCATGAAATAGACAGGGGGACAAAACTCATAACGCTAGAACTATGAAACCCGACATGTTTCGAAGCCAAAATGCTTGCTTCTTCTTCAGGGGTGGTTCAAAGCGGTACTAGAGTTAGGTCATAACTGGGCTTTCATTGCATGCACAAAGGTTAAAAACATATGATTGGTGTGGATTTATCTGGCAATGTATGCAGCAGTATAGTTTGTGGATTGATCGAATATTTGGAACCCCGGAGGATCAGGTCAGGTAGGTGCCCCACAAATAGCTGGGCATCTGAAGTCCTCAAAGGGAGGAGCCAGGAGCAATCCCTTATGTTGTAAACAATCCAATGGAGGTACTGTCGATCTTGAGGATAAAGTTGGAAGGAAATTGGGTGTCCTCTCCACACAGCAACCGGCAGACAAGTGCCCCAGAGGGCCCCGGTTGCGTGTCTCCAAGCCCTTCCAGAGGGCCCCGGTTGCCTGTCTCCAAGCCCTTCCAGAGTGCCCGGTTGCCTGTCTCCATGCCCTTCCAGAGTGCCCGGGTGCCGGTCTCCATGCCCTTCCAGAGTGCCCGGGTGCCGGTCTCCATGCCCTTCCAGAGTGCCCGGGTGCCGGTCTCCATGCCCTTCCAGAGGGCCCCGGTTGCGTGTCTCCAAGCCCTTCCAGAGGGCCCCGGTTGCGTGTCTCCAAGCCCTTCCAGAGGGCCCCGGTTGCGTGTCTCCAAGCCCTTCCAGAGGGCCCCGGTTGCGTGTCTCCAAGCCAAAGAAACAGGGGTTCCCCTAAATGGGACTTTGAAGGCACATAAAAATGGTAAAATTGTATATAATAGAAAAGGTAATAAATTTTATTGAATACAAAAAACAATGGGTTAAAAAGACATGTACAAGCATGAAATAGACAGGGGGACAAAACTCATAATGCTAGAACTATGAAACCCGACATGTTTCGAAGCCAAAATGCTTGCTTCTTCTTCAGGGGTGGTTCAAAGTGGTACTAGAGTTAGGTCATAACTGGGCTTTCATTGCATGCACAAAGGTTAAAAACATCTGATTGGTGTGGATTTATCTGGCAATGTATGCAGCAGTATAGTTTGTGGATTGATCGAATATTTGGAACCCCGGAGGATCAGGTCAGGTAGGTGCCCCACAAATAGCTGGGCATCTGAAGTCCTCAAAGGGAGGAGCCAGGAGCAATCCCTTATGGTGTAAACAATCCAATGGAGGTACTGCCGATCTTGAGGATAAAGTTGGAAGGAAATTGGGTGTCCTCTCCACACAGCAACCGGCAGACAAGTGCCCCGGAGGGCCCCGGTTGCATGTCTCCAAGCCCCTCCAGAGGGCCCAGGTTGCGTGTCTCCAAGCCCCTCTAGAGTGCCTAGGTTGCGTGTCTCCAAGCCCCTCCAGAGGGCCCCGGTTGCGTGTCTCCAAGCCCCTCCAGAGGGCCCCAGTTGCGTGTCTCCAAGCCCTTCCAGAGGGCCCCGGTTGCGTGTCTCCAAGCCCCTCCAGAGGGCCCAGGTTGCGTGTCTCCAAGCCCCTCCAGAGGGCCCAGGTTGCGTGTCTCCAAGCCCCTCCAGAGGGCCCAGGTTGCGTGTCTCCAAGCCCCTCTAGAGTGCCCAGGTTGCGTGTCTCCAAGCCCCTCCAGAGGGCCCCGGTTGCGTGTCTCCAAGCCCCTCCAGAGGGCCCCGGTTGCGTGTCTCCAAGCCCTTCCAGAGGGCCCCGGTTGCGTGTCTCCAAGCCCTTCCAGAGGGCCCGGTTGCGTGTCTCCAAGCCCTTCCAGAGGGCCCCGGTTGCGTGTCTCCAAGCCCCTCCAGAGGGCCCCGGTTGCGTGTCTCCAAGCCCCTCCAGAGGGCCCCGGTTGCGTGTCTCCAAGCCCCTCCAGAGGGCCCCGGTTGCGTGTCTCCAAGCCCCTCCAGCGGGCCCCGGTTGCGTGTCTCCAAGCCCCTCCAGAGGGCCCCGGTTGCGTGTCTCCAAGCCCCTCCAGAGGGCCCCGGTTGCGTGTCTCCAAGCCCCTCCAGAGGGCCCCGGTTGCGTGTCTCAAAGCCCCTCCAGAGGGCCCCGGTTGCGTGTCTCCAAGCCCCTCCAGAGGGCCCCGGTTGCGTGTCTCCAAGCCCCTCCAGAGGGCCCCGGTTGCGTGTCTCCAAGCCCCTCCAGAGGGCCCCGGTTGCGTGTCTCCAAGCCCCTCCAGAGGGCCCCCGGTTGCCTGTCTCCAAGCCCTTCCAGAGGGCCCCGGTTGCCTGTCTCCAAGCCCTTCCAAAGGGCCCCGGTTGCCTGTCTCCAAGCCCTTCCAGAAGGCCCAGGTTGCTTGTCTCCAAGCCCTTCCAGAAGGCCCAGGTTGCCTGTCTCCAAGCCCTTCCAGAGGGCCCCGGTTAGTGTCTCCAAGCCCTTCCAGAGGGCCTTCTGACCATCACTGCACCCTCCCTCCTGTCGGATGATGGGGGTGTTGCAGTGCCTTTTTTTCCTCCTCCAGCCCAGGGGAGCAGTGGCCAGCAGGGTTGTCTGTGCCTGTGTGCCCGATGCTGTTTGGAGTTATATGAGCTTGTGTCATGCAGCCCAGGACTTGCAAGGTGGTTCTTGCAGTGAAGGGAAGCCGCTGCAGTGGTGGAGGCTTGCCACATGTGATCTGCGGGTCCTGGCCACTCCGCATTCTCAGAATTCTGCTGCTCTGTGCAACATTAAGAAAGCAGAAACTGTTGGCTGCTACAGCAGAAGCAGGTGCCTAATCTCATGCACTAGCCAGGCCCAGGTAAGGGGGGCACAGTGGTGCCTTTTGGTTATCCTTACTATTGGGATTACTTGTGTGTGGTTTATTGTGCCTTCCTCTCTAGGTGTCAGGGTAAAGGAAGCCTGCTGCTGAAGTGCGCTACAGCTTGGGGGCAGCTTTGCATTGGTGAAAGTTCTCGGAGCTCCTTCCTCTCTCATCTATTTGCGGTTGATTTACCTTGCATGGGGAGCTTGGGTGGTCACATGGCGGGTGTGGGTCAATTGTTGCTGGAGCCCACTTAAAATGGGATTGTATTTGTTTCCCTTTGTTATTGTTTAAGGTTAAAGCAAATGGAGCTCTCCTGATAAAAGGAAATTAATAAAAAAGCCACTTATAGTAGAACTACAAGCAAAACCTTCTTTTTGTATAGAGTAAGCCCATCAGGGGTGCCCGTGTCCAGCCTATCAGGGGTGCCCGTGTCAGCCCTTCCAGAGTGCCCGGGTGCCGGTCTCCATGACCTTCCAGGGTGCCGGTCTCCATGCCCTTCCAGAGGGCCCGGGTGCCGGTCTCCATGCCCTTCCAGAGGGCCCGGGTGCCGGTCTCCATGCCCTTCCAGAGGGCCCGGGTGCCGGTCTCCATGCCCTTCCAGAGGGCCCGGGTGCCGGTCTCCATGCCCTTCCAGAGGGCCCGGGTGCCGGTCTCCATGCCCTTCCAGAGGGCCCGGGTGCCGGTCTCCATGCCCTTCCAGAGGGCCCGGGTTGCGTGTCTCCAAGCCCTTCCAGAGGGCCCCGGTTGCGTGTCTCCAAGCCCTTCCAGAGGGCCCCGGTTGCGTGTCTCCAAGCCCAAGAAACAGGGGTTCCCCTAAATGGGACTTTGAAGGCACATAAAAATGGTAAAATTGTATATAATAGAAAAGGTAATAAATTTTATTGAATACAAAAAACAATGGGTTAAAAAGACATGTACAAGCATGAAATAGACGGGGACAAAACTCATAACGCTAGAACTATGAAACCCGACATGTTTCGAAGCCAAAATGCTTGCTTCTTCTTCAGGGGTGGTTCAAAGTGGTACTAGAGTTAGGTCATAACTGGGCTTTCATTGCATGCACAAAGTTTAAAAACATCTGATTGGTGTGGATTTATCTGGCAATGTATGCAGCAGTATAGTTTGTGGATTGATCGAATATTTGGAACCACGGAGGATCAAATCAGGTAGGTGCCCCACAAATAGCTGGGCATCTGAAGTCCTCAAAGGGAGGAGCCAGGAGCAATCCCTTATGGTGTAAACAATCCAATGGAGGTACTGCCGATCTTGAGGATAAAGTTGGAAGGAAATTGGGTGTCCTCTCCACACAGCAACCGGCAGACAAGTTCCCCAGAGGGCCCCGTTTGCCTGTCTCCATGCCCTTCCAGAGGGCCCCTGTTGCGTGTCTCCAAGCCCCTCCAGAGGGCCCCGGTTGCGTGTCTCCAAGCCCTTCCAGAGGGCCCCGGTTGCCTGTCTCCAAGCCCTTCCAGAGGGCCCCGGTTGCCTGTCTCCAAGCCCTTCCAGAGGGCCCCGGTTGCCTGTCTCCAAGCCCTTCCAGAGGGCCCCGGTTGCCTGTCTCCAAGCCCTTCCAGAAGGCCCAGGTTGCCTGTCTCCAAGCCCTTCCAGAAGGCCCAGGTTGCCGGTCTCCAAGCCCTTCCAGAGGGCCCCGGTTGCGTGTCTCTCCAAGCCCTACCAGAGGGCCTTCTGACCATCACTGCACCCTCCCTCCTGTCGGATGATGGGGGTGTTGCAGTGCCTTTTTTTCCTCCTCCAGCCCCGGGGAGCAGTGGCCAGCAGGGTTGTCTGTGCCTGTGTGCCCGATGCTGTTTGGAGTTATATGAGCTTGTGTCATGCAGCCCAGGACTTGCAAGGTGGTTCTTGCAGTGAAGGGAAGCCGCTGCAGTGGTGGAGGCTTGCCACATGTGATCTGCGGGTCCTGGCCACTCCGCATTCTCAGAATTCTGCTGCTCTGTGCAACATGAAGAAAGCAGAAACTGTTGGCTGCTACAGCAGAAGCAGGTGCTCAATCTCATGCACTAGCCAGGCCCAGGTAAGGGGGGCACAGTGGTGCCTTTTGGTTATCCTTACTATTGGGATTACTTGTGTGTGGTTTATTGTGCCTTCCTCTCTAGGTGTCAGGGTAAAGGAAGCCTGCTGCTGAAGTGCGCTACAGCTTGGGGGCAGCTTTGCATTGGTGAAAGTTCTCGGAGCTCCTTCCTCTCTCATCTATTTGCGGTTGATTTACCTTGCATGGGAGCTTGGGTGGTCACATGGCGGGTGTGGGTCAATTGTTGCTGGAGCCCACTTAAAATGGGATTGTATTTGTTTCCCTTTGTTATTGTTTAAGGTTAAAGCAAATGGAGCTCTCCTGATAAAAGGAAATTAATAAAAAAGCCACTTATAGTAGAACTACAAGCAAAACCTTCTTTTTGTATAGAGTAAGCCCATCAGGGGTGCCCGTGTCCAGATTATCAGGGGTGCCCGTGTCAGCCCTTCCAGAGTGCCCGGGTGCCAGTCTCCATGCCCTTCCAGGGTGCCGGTCTCCATGACCTTCCAGGGTGCCGGTCTCCATGCCCTTCCAGAGTGCCCGGGTGCTGGTCTCCATGCCCTTCTAGAGGGCCCGGGTGCCGGTCTCCATGCCCTTCCAGAGTGCCCGGGTGCCGGTCTCCATGCCCTTCCAGAGTGCCGGTCTCCATGCCCTTCCAGAGTGCCCGGGTGCCGGTCTCCATGCCCTTCCAGAGTGCCCGGGTGCCGGTCTCCATGCCCTTCCAGAGTGCCCGGGTGCCGGTCTCCATGCCCTTCCAGAGTGCCCGGGTGCCGGTCTCCATGCCCTTCCAGAGGGCCCCGGGTGCCGGTCTCCATGCCCTTCCAGAGGGCCCCGGTTGCGTGTCTCCAAGCCCTTCCAGAGGGCCCCGGTTGCGTGTCTCCAAGCCAAAGAAACAGGGGTTCCCCTAAATGGGACTTTGAAGGCACATAAAAATGGTAAAATTGTATATAATAGAAAAGGTAATAAATTTTATTGAATACAAAAAACAATGGGTTAAAAAGACATGTACAAGCATGAAATAGACAGGGGGACAAAACTCATAATGCTAGAACTATGAAACCCGACATGTTTCGAAGCCAAAATGCTTGCTTCTTCTTCAGGGGTGGTTCAAAGTGGTACTAGAGTTAGGTCATAACTGGGCTTTCATTGCATGCACAAAGGTTAAAAACATCTGATTGGTGTGGATTTATCTGGCAATGTATGCAGCAGTATAGTTTGTGGATTGATCGAATATTTGGAACCCCGGAGGATCAGGTCAGGTAGGTGCCCCACAAATAGCTGGGCATCTGAAGTCCTCAAAGGGAGGAGCCAGGAGCAATCCCTTATGGTGTAAACAATCCAATGGAGGTACTGCCGATCTTGAGGATAAAGTTGGAAGGAAATTGGGTGTCCTCTCCACACAGCAATGGCAGACAAGTGCCCCAGAGGGCCCCGGTTGCCTGTCTCCAAGCCCTTCCAGAGGGCCCCGGTTGCCTGTCTCCAAGCCCTTCCAGAGGGCCCCGGTTGCCTGTCTCCAAGCCCTTCCAGAGGGCCCCGGTTGCGTGTCTCCAAGCCCTTCCAGAGGGCCTTCTGACCATCACTGCACCCTCCCTCCTGTCGGATGATGGGGGTGTTGCAGTGCCTTTTTTTCCTCCTCCAGCCCAGGGGAGCAGTGGCCAGCAGGGTTGTCTGTGCCTGTGTGCCCGATGCTGTTTGGAGTTATATGAGCTTGTGTCATGCAGCCCAGGACTTGCAAGGTGGTTATTGCAGTGAAGGGAAGCCTCTGCAGTGGTGGAGGCTTGCCACATGTGATCTGCAGGTCCTGGCCACTCCGCATTCTCAGAATTCTGCTGCTCTGTGCAACATGGAGAAAGCAGAAACTGTTAGCTGCTACAGCAGAAGCAGGTGCCTCATCTCATGCACTAGCCAGGCCCAGGTAAGGGGGGTACAGTGGTGCCTTTTAGTTATCCTTACTATTGGGATTACTTGTGTGTGGTTTATTGTGCCTTCCTCTCTAGGTGTCAGGGTAAAGGAAGCCTGCTGCTGAAGTGCGCTACAGCGTGGGGGCAGCTTTGCATTGGTGAAAGTTCTCGGAGCTCCTTCCTCTCTTGTCTATTTGCGGTTGATTGACCTTGCATGGGGAGCTTGGGTGGTCACATGGCGGGTGTGGGTCAATTGTTGCTGGAGCCCACTTAAAATGGGATTGTATTTGTTTCCCTTTGTTATTGTTTAAGTTTAAAGCAAATGGAGCTCTCCTGATTAAAGGAAAGTGCCCTTCCAGAGTGCCCGGGTGCCCGTCTCCATGCCCTTCCAGAGTGCCCGGGTGCCCGTCTCCATGCCCTTCCAGGGTGCCCGTCTCCATGCCCTTCCAGAGTGCACGGGTGCCGGTCTCCATGCCCTTCCAGAGTGCCCGGGTGCCCGTCTCCATGCCCTTCCAGAGTGCCCGGGTGCCGGTCTCCATGCCCTTCCAGAGTGCCCGGGTGCCGGTCTCCATGCCCTTCCAGAGTGCCCGGGTGCCGGTCTCCATGCCCTTCCAGAGTGCCCGGGTGCCGGTCTCCATGCCCTTCCAGAGTGCCCGGGTGCCGGTCTCCATGCCCTTCCAGAGGGCCCCGGTTGCGTGTCTCCAAGCCCTTCCAGAGGGCCCCGGTTGCGTGTCTCCAAGCCCTTCCAGAGGGCCCCGGTTGCGTGTCTCCAAGCCCTTCCAGAGGGCCCCGGTTGCGTGTCTCCAAGCCCTTCCAGAGGGCCCCGGTTGCGTGTCTCCAAGCCCTTCCAGAGGGCCCCGGTTGCGTGTCTCCAAGCCCTTCCAGAGGGCCCCGGTTGCGTGTCTCCAAGCCCTTCCAGAGGGCCCCGGTTGCGTGTCTCCAAGCCCCTCCATAGGGCCCCGGTTGCGTGTCTCCAAGCCCCTCCAGAGGGCCCCGGTTGCGTGTCTCCAAGCCCCTCCAGAGGGCCCCGGTTGCGTGTCTCCAAGCCCCTCCAGAGGGCCCAGGTTGCGTGTCTCCAAGCCCCTCCAGAGGGCCCAGGTTGCGTGTCTCCAAGCCCCTCCAGAGGGCCCAGGTTGCGTGTCTCCAAGCCCCTCCAGAGGGCCCAGGTTACGTGTCTCCAAGCCCCTCCAGAGGGCCCCCGGTTGCGTGTCTCCAAGCCCCTCCAGAGGGCCCCGGTTGCGTGTCTCCAAGCCCCTCCAGAGGGCCCCGGTTGCGTGTCTCCAAGCCCCTCCAGAGGGCCCCGGTTGCGTGTCTCCAAGCCCCTCCAGAGGGCCCCAGTTGCGTGTCTCCAAGCCCCTCCAGAGGGCCCCGGTTGCGTGTCTCCAAGCCCCTCCAGAGGGCCCCGGTTGCGTGTCTCCAAGCCCCTCCAGAGGGCCCCGGTTGCCTGTCTCCAAGCCCTTCCAGAGGGCCCCGGTTGCCTGTCTCCAAGCCCTTCCAGAGGGCCCCGGTTGCCTGTCTCCAAGCCCTTCCAGAGGGCCCCGGTTGCCTGTCTCCAAGCCCTTCCAGAGGGCCCCGGTTGCCGGTCTCCAAGCCCTTCCAGAAGGCCCAGGTTGCCTGTCTCCAAGCCCTTCCAGAAGGCCCAGGTTGCCTGTCTCCAAGCCCTTCCAGAGGGCTCCGGTTGCGTGTCTCTAAGCCCTTCCAGAGGGCTCCGGTTGCGTGTCTCTCCAAGCCCTTCCAGAGGGCCTTCTGACCATCACTGCACCCTCCCTACTGTCGGATGATGGGGGTGTTGCAGTGCCTTTTTTTCCTCCTCCAGCCCAGGGGAGCAGTGGCCAGCAGGGTTGTCTGTGCCTGTGTGCCCGATGCTGTTTGGAGTTATATGAGCTTGTGTCATGCAGCCCAGGACTTGCAAGGTGGTTCTTGCAGTGAAGGGAAGCTGCTGCAGTGGTGGAGGCTTGCCACATGTGATCTGCGGGTCCTGGCCACTCCGCATTCTCAGAATTCTGCTGCTCTGTGCAACATGAAGAAAGCAGAAACTGTTGGCTGCTACAGCAGAAGCAGGTGCTCAATCTCATGCACTAGCCAGGCCCAGGTAAGGGGGGCACAGTGGTGCCTTTTGGTTATCCTTACTATTGGGATTACTTGTGTGTGGTTTATTGTGCCTTCCTCTCTAGGTGTCAGGGTAAAGGAAGCCTGCTGCTCAAGTGCGCTACAGCTTGGGGGCAGCTTTGCATTGGTGAAAGTTCTCGGAGCTCCTTCCTCTCTTATCTATTTGTGGTTGATTTACCTTGCATGGGGAGCTTGGGTGGTCACATGGCGGGTGTGGGTCAATTGTTGCTGGAGCCCACTTAAAATGGGATTGTATTTGTTTCCCTTTGTTATTGTTTAAGGTTAAAGCAAATGGAGCTCTCCTGATAAAAGGAAATTAATAAAAAAGCCACTTATAGTAGAACTACAAGCAAAACCTTCTTTTTGTATAGAGTAAGCCCATCAGGGGTGCCCGTGTCCAGCCTATCAGGGGTGCCCGTGTCAGCCCTTCCAGAGTGCCCGGGTGCCGGTCTCCATGCCCTTCCAGGGTGCCGGTCTCCATGCCCTTCCAGGGTGCCGGTCTCCATGCCCTTCCAGGGTGCCGGTCTCCATGACCTTCCAGGGTGCCGGTCTCCATGCCCTTCCAGAGGGCCCGGGTGCCGGTCTCCATGCCCTTCCAGAGTGCCCGGGTGCCGGTCTCCATGCCCTTCCAGAGTGCCCGGGTGCCGGTCTCCATGCCCTTCCAGAGTGCCCGGGTGCCAGTCTCAATGCCCTTCCAGAGTGCCCGGGTGCCTGTGGTATGGGTCTGCACTTGAAGCCCCCTGTGTCAATAAGGTTGACCACCACTGCCTTAAATAATGCTCTTAAAAAGCTGGGGGTCTATTGGATTCAAGCTTCTGGTTCATGTGGTCTCTTCTTCCATTCAGCTCTTTAATAGGTTTCTGCAGTTCATCCATGGACCATGGCTGGAAGGTGTGTGTGCATGGACTTAAGAAGCATTGAACAAATATTGGCATTGAGCTCTGTTTTCATTCAGCATCGGGTATAATTAACCTTTTACACTTCCCCATTCGTCTATCAGGACTGCACCTGGAGAGAGTTGCTGCACCCAAATTCCCAAGAAACACCACAGCAAGCCTTTAAGTTCTACCTCTTCCACCATGCCATTCTGTTATGGTGTTTCCTCCACTATGGAGGCACTGC
Source organism: Pelophylax lessonae (assembly GCF_965119305.1). Classification (NCBI taxonomy): domain Eukaryota; kingdom Metazoa; phylum Chordata; class Amphibia; order Anura; family Ranidae; genus Pelophylax; species Pelophylax lessonae. Next base: position 133,260,990 of record NC_138775.1, on the reverse strand, counting down.
AGGCAACTTTTGTAGTGGGGGTTATGCTCTCACTGAAGGGGGAGGGGGGAGTGGTTTTTTACCCAGGTTTTTTTCTGCTCATCCCAGCACCCCCTCCTGTCGGATGATGGATGTGTTGCAGTGCCTTTTTTCCTCCACCAGCTCAGGGGAGCAGTGGCCAGCAGAGTTCTCTGTGCCTGTTTGCCCGACGCTGTTCGGAGTTATATGGGCTTGTGTCATGCAGCCCAGGACTTACAAGGTGGTTCCTGCAGTGCAGGGAAGCCGCTGTAGTAGTGGAGGCTTGCCACATGTGAGCTCCGGGACCTGGCCACACCACATTCTCAACATTCCGCGGCACTGTGCAACATGTAGAAACCAGAAACTGTTGGCTGCTATGGCAGAAGCAGGTGCCTCATCTCATTCACTAGCCAGGCCCAGGTAAGGGGGTACAGTGTTCCTTTCGGTTATCCTTACTATTGGGATTTTTTGTGTGTGGTTTATTGTGCCTTCATCTTTGGGTGTCAGGGTGATGGAAGCCTGCTGTTGAAGTGCGCTACAGATGGGGGGCTACTCTGCATTGGTGAAGGTTTTCAGAGCTCCTTCCTTTATCCTCTATTTGCGGTTGTTTGACCTTGCATGGGGAGCAAGGGTGGTCACATGGCTGGAGCCCACTTAAAATGGCATTGTATTTGTTTCCCTGTGTTTAAGGTTAAATCAAATAGAGCTCTCCTGATAAAAGGAAGTGCCCTTCCTGGAAAAAGCCACTTAAAATAGAACTACAAGTAAAACTTTCTTTATGTATAGAGTAAAGGGGGGGGGGGATTAACCTCAATCAGATATTGATTCACCATCTGTCCCATAACCAAGATTTTCCTTCAATTCCTGTCCCATAGCCAAACAGGAAGGGAAAAGAAATTCCTGCAGATTGAGGGACCTCCTTGGGGACAGCTAGGTCACCAAAAAAAAGGTGTCGCTATTGGAATATTTCCCTTTTATTTCTTTTATGGGGACCACCCAAACTTTTTTTACTTTCAATGATACCACCTGTGTCCAGCCCCTCAGAGGGCCCGGTTGCCTGTGTCCAGCCCATCAGAGGGCCCGGGTGCCGCCTGTGTCCAGCCCGTTGGAGGGCCCGGGTGCCGCCTGTGTCCAGCCCGTCGGAGGGCCCGGGTGCCGCCTGTGTCCAGCCTGTCGGAGGGCCCAGGGGGGTGCCTGTGTCCAGCCCGCCAGAGGGCGCCCGGGTGCCTGTGTCCAGCCCGCCAGAGGGCGCCCGGGTGCCTGTGTCCAGCCCGCCAGAGGGCGCCCGGGTGCCTGTGTCCAGCCCGCCAGAGGGCGCCCGGGTGCCTGTGTCCAGCCCGCCAGAGGGCGCCCGGGTGCCTGTGTCCAGCCCGCCAGAGGGCGCCCGGGTGCCTGTGTCCAGCCCGCCAGAGGGCGCCCGGGTGCCTGTGTCCAGCCCGCCAGAGGGCGCCCGGGTGCCTGTGTCCAGCCCGCCAGAGGGCGCCCGGGTGCCTGTGTCCAGCCCGCCAGAGGGCGCCGGGTGCCTGTCTGCAGCCCATGCCTCAAAGATTGTGTTAGGGTGTTTGCTTTCCAAAATGGGGTCATTTTGTGGGTGTTTCCATTGTCCTGGTCCTCCAGGGCCTTCAAAAGTGTGATTGGTTGTAATGAAATTAGATGTGCAATTCTCCTAGAACGCCTGAAGGTGCTACTTGGATGTTGGGCCTCTCACACCTGGTATCGCCTTACTCCGGAGGAGTAGCAGAATGTATTTTGGGGTGTAATTTTTGCTGTGTACATGCTATGTGTTAGGAATATCTTTTAAAATTGACAGCTTTGTGTAGATAAAATAAATAAAAAATGTTTATTTTTCTTTCCACATTTTCTAAAAATTTGTGGAAAAAAATGACATAGAGAAAAGACTCATAATGCCTCATAGAGTATACATTGGGGTGTTTTTCAAATGGGGTCATTTTGTTGGTAATTCGATTGTCCTTGTGCTCCAGGGCCTTCAAAGTGTGTTGGGTCGTTATGAAATTGCGTGTAATTTATGCTCCTAGAACACCTGACGGTGCTCTTTGCATGTTGGGCCTCTGTATGTGGCCAGGCTGTGTAAAAGTCTCACACGTGGTATTGCCATATTCAGGAGGAGTAGCAGAATGTATTTTGGGGTGTAATTGCAAGTATGCCTATACTGTGTGTGAGAAATAACTTGTTATTACAATTTTGTGTGAAAAATAAAGTATTTATTTCCTCAAGAATTGTGGGAAAGAATTACAACTCCAAAAATCTCACTATGCCTCCTACTAAATACCCTGGAATGTCTACTTTCCAAAAAGGGGTCATTTTACTGTCCTAACATTTCAGGGCCTCAAGAAATTAGATGGGCCCGTCGGAACATCTGATGTGATTAGGTGTGATCAATTTTTAATGATTGGCACCATAGACTCTATAAGGCCCCTTTCACACAGACGGACCGTTCAAATCCGCCTGTCAGTTGTTTTTGTGGATTTGAACGGACACCCCATGCATCTCTATGGGGCATCGGGTGTCAGCGGAGACATGTCCGCTGACATCCCATCAGATCCATCAAATCTGGACGGATGGAAACCCTATTTTCCATCCGTCGATCGGATGGGATCGAATGAGAATGGACCGACGGTCCGTTCCCATCCAATTCCCCCATAGAGATGCATAGGGACCTGACAGCTGTATCTCCGCACACAGCGCGGAGAACAGCTGTCATCCGGCTGCTCAGCGGGGGATCGACAGATCGATCCCCCGCTGAGATAAACGGAGTCCGTTTGACGGAATCCTAGTGTAAAAGAACCCTAACTGTCACACATAATAATACCCAGTAATTTTGGGTTATTTTTACCAAAGATATGTAGCAGTTCAAATTTATGAGAAAAAAAAATTACTTATTTGCAAAATGTTATAATGGAAACTAAATAAAAATGTTTTTTTTTTTTCTACATTTTCGCTCTTATTTCACTTTTTTCGCAAAAAAATTAATTACTCAGTGGCGATTAGATACCACCAAAAGAAAGCGCTATTTGTTTTAAAACGGATAAAAAATTTGGGTACAGTGTTGCATGACTGAGTAATTGTCATTCAAAGTGTGAGAGCGCTGAAAGCTGAAAATTGGCCTGGGCAGGGGGTGAGAGTGCCCTTGTATTCAAGTGGTTAAATAAGAGTTGCTTGTTCAATATTACTTCTGTAACTTTACCATCTGAGACTAAAATGCTGTCTTGCAGTGCATGAAAATGTTTAAATGCAAACAAAGCAATACATGTTTTTTTTTGGTTGGCTAGAATTTCATGTGTCAAGGCATCTTGCGGTTTTGATAGAAGTAACATAAGAAAACATGGAGGCTTCCCTCATGGGTTTATTCAACTGGAGACTGCTGATTCTCTTGAAAAACTAAAACTTGCTATAGATGGATCACAATTCAAGCAGTTCAGCAGGGACTGGGCTGCATTTTCAGTTAATCTATGGCTGTTCCTATTCCAGAAATGTAGATCTAATGGTAAGACTTCTCTCGAGCCAGCTTGTTGTTCCTTTCAATAAGTGATGATCAGTGTAATCTGACAGTGGAGGAGTCTAAAATACATTAACAAAATTGGAAGGACATCTCCTTCCACATTGTGTGGATGGGGAAATCTGTTCAGTTAAACGGTTCCATGTATGGCCAGCCTTAAAGTAACTAAACTGTGACATGTATTCAGAAAGAGTTGTAACTTCCTTAAGCTGGCCATACATGGATTAAAATGTGGCTGGTTCAGCAGGGCCCAGCTGAATTTCGATCCATGTGTGGCCAATGTGGTTTACAGAAGTCAGTATATTCCCGCTCGATCAGTGCAGTAGGCTGCAGAGCTGATCTGTATATTTTGACAGCAGGGGAGTCTCCTCGCTGTCAGAATACAATGCCACAGCAGGGAAGCCAGATTTATTATAACCATGCAGCAAGCATTTTAGGTTCAAGGCGAAAGTCTTTCTCATGAAATGGTTTACATTTTGTGTTTTTAACCCAAATCTCATATTTCATTATCTCTGAAAACATAGGCATGATGCCGTTGTAAATTTTATCTTTTCCATTAATAGGTGGAAACAATGAACAGCAAAGTGAGAAGCCATGAACACTCCAAGCAAAATGGTAAGCCATGAACACTCCAAGCAAGATGAAATCCCTTTCCTGCGGCATTGGCGGATGGTGGGTATCAATGTAACTCATGGCTTGGGTTAGCCTCTCAATTTTGTGGACTGAAAAATATTTAATGTTTTATGCTGAGTAAGGAAGGAGATGAACTGAGTTATGAGCTTTCATTCTAACTCGTTGCTTGGGTTTAGCCACTCAGTTTTGTGGACCCAAAGCTTAACATACTTTTATTATGCCATTATTATGACATTAATTGTTGCTCATTTATATGCCCACCCTGGAGCAGTGTAGAATGCATTGCAAATGATTTCCCCTTGCGCATATGCTCTTTGTGGTCCCAACAAAGCAGAGTTCATAGGCAATGCATATAGTGATTGGCTGCTTTACTAGAGCCGTGTTTCATTCATCTGAAATGCAAATGATATGTTGTGTAATCAAGCCCTCTCTAGCATTGTTTGTATACAATGCCAGTAATTCCCCTTCCCTGCTGATTTATGCCCAGCCTCTTTCTAAATCTCTTTGCGGATCAGAATGAGCAGCATGGTTGGGCTCTGGCAAGACTTTGCTGTTTGGGTTAGTTTGGTAAATTGGTAAGCATACAATTTAGTCGTTGGAATATGCAACCTATGTTGTTTTTTATATTTAGAGGAAAATCTAGGAGGATCATGGGATATAAGGAAAGGGTACACACTTTTTTTTTCCTGCAATAATATGTGCATTTTACGATTTTTTTTTTTTTTTTTTCCACCCTCAAGGGTAAACTTCACTTTTAATTGTATGTGCGTCCCTTTGGTGGTGTGGGTCTGCACTTGAAACCCCCTGTGTCAAGAAAGTTGACCACCACTGCCTTAAATAATGCTCTTAAAAAGCTGGGGGTCTATTGGATTCAAGCTTCTGGTCCATGTGGTCTTTTCCTCCATTCAGCTCTTTAATAGGTTTCTGCAGTTCATCCATGGACCTCCTATGGTTGGAAGTGGTGTGTGTAAGGACTTAGAAGCATTGAACCAAATTTTGCACTTAGCTCTCCTTTGTTTTCATCCAGCATCGGGTATAATTAACCCTTTACACTTTCCCCAATCATCTTTCACGACTGCACCTGGAGAGAGAGTTGCTCCACTCAAATTCCCAGGAAACACTATAGCAAGCCTTTTTGTTCTACCCCTTCCACCATGCCCTCGGTTATGGTGTTTCCTCCACTATGGAGGCACTGCAGGCAATTGTTGTAGTGGGGGCTATGCTCTCACTGGAGGGGGTGGGGGGGGGGAGAGTGGTGGCCTTACACAGGGTTGTTTCTGTTTTTCTGTTCATCCCAGCACCCCCCTCCTGTTGGATGATGGGATTGTTGCAGTGCCTTTTTTCCTCCACCAGCCCAGGGGAGCAGTGGCCAGCCGGGTTGTCTGTGCCTGTGTGCCCGAAGCTGTGTGAAGTTATGTGAGCTGGTGTCATGCAGCCCAGGACTTACAAGGTGGTTGCTGCAGTGCAGGGAAGCCGCTATAGTGGTGGAGGCTTGCCACATGTGAGCTCCAGGTCCTAGTCACTCCACATTCTCAGTTTTCCGCTGCACTGTGCAACATGGAGAAAGCAGAAACTGCTGGCTGCTACAGCGTAAGCAGGTGCCTCATCTCATGCACTAGCCAGGCCCAGGTAAGCGGGGTACAATGGTGCCTTTTGGTTATCCTTACTATTGAGCTTTTTTTTTGTGTGTGAAATTGTGCCTTCCTCTCTGGGTGTCAGGGTAAAGGAAGCCTGCTGCTGAAGTGCGCTACAGCTTGGGGGTTGCTCTGCATTGGTGAAGGTTCTTGGAGTTCCTTCCTCTCTCCTCTGTTTGCGGTTGTTTGACCTTGCATGGGGAGCTTGGGTGGTCACATGGTGGGTGTGGGCCAATTCTTGCTGGAGCCCACTTAAAATTGAATTTTATTTGTTTCCCTGTGTTATTGTTTAAGGTTAAAACAAATAGAGATTACCTGATTAAAATGAAGTGCCCTTCCTGGAAAAAGCCACTTAAAGTATAACTACAAGTAAAACTTTATTTTTGTATAGAGTAAGGGGGGGGGGGGTATATCCTCAGTCAGATATTTTTTCACCATCTGTCCCATTGCTGATGTTTTCCTTCACTTCGTGTCCCATAGCCAAACAGGAAGTTAGAAGAAATCCCTGCAGATTGAGGGATTTCCTTGGGAACCGCCAGGTCACCAGAACTAGTGTCCCCATTGGAATATTTCCCCTCTATATTTCTTTTATGGGGACAACCCAAACTTTGGGATTTTTTTACTTTCACTGATACCACCTATCTCCAGCCCATCAGAGTGCCCGGTTGCCTGTCTCCAGCCAAGAGCATGTAACTATTTTAAGCAAATAAAATGCATGTAAAAAGGCAATTTTTCTCCTTTCATCCTTCCAGGACGGCCTACAATTGGGAGATTGTGGCTCCGCCTCACAGGAAACACAACTAATTTGCAGCTGTTTAAAAGGGTCCCACCCATCCTTAGCTCCAGTTCAGTTGTGTTTCCAACCTCACATCGGAACGTTTGTTTTTTTTAACTAACCTGAGGCAAATAGCTGGCCAAGACGGTACCCCTGTAAGGCGGCTTCGGTCGGCCTAATAGCAGGTTCCTCCCTAGCTGTGTCCTTTGGAAAAAGGAGCTTTCAGGTCGCCAAACATACCAGGTAGTGCGGTTTGCCTCGTGGAAGGTCCCTCATACCTGAAGTCCTGCTAGTCTCTGCAGGAAGTCTCCTCCATTCACTTCGTTGGGCGGTAAGGATTTCGAATTTCCCGCCGAGCGGTGAGCCCCAAGCCTCGCTATGGAGACAGGAAGTTCCGGCAGAAGGGGCGGAGCGGCTGACTCCCGGAAGAAACCCAGCGTGGAGGAGACGCCAGATCGGAGCGAACTCGGTGATACCATGACTGACTCTCCGACTCCGAGAGGGCGAAAGCCCCAAAAAGAGACACAAGCAGCCGCAGTCCTCACAGGGGAGAAAGCGGCAACGCAGGTGGCGACAGGATCGGGTAAGTGATACCGATGGTGGCCCACTGCTGTCTATTAGGACAGGTATGCCATGCCATGCTTTTCCTGTATGTTGCCGTAGTGATAGGCAAGAAGATTATGTCGCTTCATGGTGTCCTCTCTTCTTGTTTTTCCATGTGTTGTCACAGGTACACCACCGGCACAGGAAGCCCCTGCCAGACCCCTATCCTCAACTAAAAAATGTGGGGAATGTGGGGTTAGGTTATCTAGGTCTTATACAAAGCCCTTATGCCAGACTTGCATTAACAAATTGGCAGGGCAGGACCTTATGAAAGATTTACTTAAATCTATGAGGGAGGAAATAGCAGCTGCTGTTCAAACCTTTAAGGCTCCAGCAGCCATCCCTCTAGTTCCAGCAATGGAAGGAGCAGACAATGCATCCTCCCAAGATGCTGAGGGGTCAATGGGACCCCCATCCCTCTGGGAAGATAATTTATCCATTCCCTCAACTCAGGTTAGGGAACAGGAGGATCCAGAAGTTAAAAATCTTTTTCCCTTGGAATATATGCAAAATCTTCTCAAAGTGGTATATGACACTGAAGAGATTCCTATTCCAGCAAAAAAGTCTTCTTGCAAAGACAAAGTGTACAAAGGCTTGGGGAAAGCCCAGTACAGAACCATTCCCATTCATCAGTCATTAAAGGACATAATACATCAGGAATGGAAGGTACCTACACATGCCTTTTCCAGACCAAAAAACTGGAAAAGGTTTCCCTTTGAGCCTCAGGATTTTGAGGGTATTTACAAAAAACCCTAAACTTGATGCTCCCCTGTCACAATTATCAAAAGGAACAGATTTGTTCTTTGAAAATGCCGGGCATATTACAGATCCCATGGATCGCAGGATTGAATCCGCATTAAGTAAAGCCTGGGATTCAAATGCATACAATACCACTGTAGCCTTAGCTGATACCTGTGTGGCCAGGAATACAGACTTTTGGCTTAAGGAACTATTAAAACGTGTCCACAGTATGGCAGGATCACAAGATTTGATAAATTCCTTAAACCTGATTAGTAAAGCTGCGTCCTATCTAGCAGACGCAGCTGTGGAGTCATTAGCAGCATCTGCTAAAACAGCAGCATTGGTTAATTCTGCTAGAAGGGCGCTTTGGGTCAAAGCTTGGGAAGGTGATACAAACTCTAAAGTAAGACTTTGTGCCCTGCCTTTTGAAGGTTCATTGCTTTTCGGTTCAGGACTTGATGATACCTTGTCCAGATTCGCAGAAAAAGGGATAAAATTCCCCACAAAGAGAAAGGATAAATCAGGAAGATATTCCTTTCAAAACTTCCAAGGCAAGAGTCAAAGACCATTTAAAGCCAGGAAAAAAGGCTCTGGGAAAGGAAAACAAGGGGACAATTTGTTGTTCCTTAAACCTGGGCCTAAACCCAAAGAATCTAACTGACGTCAGAGTCAGTGTAGGGGGCAGACTAACCCATTTTGCTTCCCAATGGGAAAACATCTCTGCCAGTCCCTACTTTCTGCATCGGGAAGGGTACCAATTGGAGTTGGTCTCCCAAGTGGTACAAAAATCAACTATGACTTGTCCCTTAAAAATAGAACAAAAGTTCTCCAGGGTGAACATGTTCATGGTCAGAAAAAATCTGTACCAAAATGTCTGTATGACAATGTTGGATGTAAGAAATGCTTACCTACACATTACAATGTGCGGGAAACATCAAGCTTTTCTCAGGCAGCCCAGAGGTTCTCCTCCTTGCCTGATAGCAGAGCCAAGGATCTTTATAAAGATTTGGATCAAGGTAGTAGGGCCTCAGTACCTACTAGGCAAAAGGTGGGTCCCATCTCTGGACGATATGGGGACTCGGCTAAAATCAGCAGGTCTATTGGGAATCAGTTACCATCTCACCCAACAGGTAGAATGGGAACTGAACCCCACAATAGTCTAAAACCTGGTCCAATAAAATTGTCAAACAGGAGTGGACATGTTTGTCACACAGAAGAGCCAAAAAGTAGAACAGTTCTTCCTTCTGATGGTACAGAAGGATATGCTGGGCTTGGAGGCCCCAGTACCACCTGGGCCTTTCAAGCAAACCTATGCATTTCCACTACAAAATTTAATATCAAGAGTTCTGCAGAGTCACAAAGTATGGTCGCAAAAAACGATGTGATTTGCAACCCTGGTGTCTCTATTTGTGACAGTTCTTTGGATAATACTCATTGAGTCATTGAGACCCTCCTTTCTAGGAATCTGGAATACTTTTTGTACTTGGCAGAGTCAGAAGAATGATTCCTCTGCCTCAACCCCAAGGATCCTGGTTTTTTTACAGGATGGGGTAGATAAGGGAGTGGCGGTGAACACCCTTAAAGTACAGATAGCGGCACTTTCTGTTTTTTTAGACAAAAGGTTAGCCCAAGAACCTTTAAAAGATTTCTGTTGGCCCGGAGTAGGGTATCTCCAATAAACAGAACTATTGTTCCGGCCTGGAACTTAACGCTAGTACTAGAGGCGCTATCTAGTGAAGCGTTTGACTTACAGGGGTACCGTCTTGGCCAGCTATTTGCCTCAGGTTAGTTAAAAAAAACAAACGTTCCGATGTGAGGTTGGAAACACAACTGAACTGGAGCTAAGGATGGGTGGGACCCTTTTAAACAGCTGCAAATTAGTTGTGTTTCCTGTGAGGCGGAGCCACAATCTCCCAATTGCAGGCCGTCCTGGAAGGATTGAAGAGAAAAGCCGTTACCGGTGAACTAACGGTAAGTTTTTTAAAGTTTGAAATAATGCTATGTTAATAGGAGCATCTAACAATATATAAAGTACATGTTACATTCCACTTTGGCTCCAAAAGTGGAAATATGCTTTAAGGACTGCTTTACAAATGTTTTGTCTCTAACCCTATACCTCTCCTCTTTTTTAGCTCCTGCCTTCATTTCAACGAGTCTGCCTAACTGGACTAGCAGTGCTTGTCAGCAAGGTTGAGGTGAACTGCAATCAACGCAAAGATCTCATCTTCATCAATTTTCCCGACTTGCTTTGCAATTTTGTTCTGTAATGTGCATGAAGATGTAGCCCCTTTCTGATGACTTGAAGGACTGTCCTCTACCATTCTTTATAACATGGAGTCATTGAATATAGCTAAAAAATAAATGTTGACCTGATTTTTAAACCTTAGTTATGTCTTCCCATTTTTTTCTCTGTGTTTCTAACCTGGATCGTAGTATTAAGATGCATGCACTTTGAATTCAGATACCATTTGATCAATCAGAATAAAGCAACCCATACACGATTTATTTTATTTGTTTCGATCAACTCTTCCCACACACTTAATGTGGATGGGGAAATCACTCCTGCTGAGGTATTGTATTCTGATGGTGGGGAAAGTTCCCTGCTGTCAGAATACACTGATCAGCACTGCCGGTGTAGCGGAGTAGCCGTACGATCCACGATATCTCCACTGGTAGTCAGGCAGAGCATACAATAATCCTGGTAGCGTATAATATTAACAACGCTATAATAACCAGCAGACACATGGCTTGAAGGTCAACACTAGACTGCCTTGTTTATTGAAAAAACACAGGGATTACACTCAGCCAAAACCCCTCCCTCTTCGAGACATTCCACACACAAAACTGAACATCCCATAATACCTTACTCTGCCAGACAAACAATAGGACAATATCCAGTGGCTGTGTTTGCCACACGGGGTCTCCACAGAGGGACAGCAGGGGTTTCCAATACACATTCATGAGCCAGCAGGTAACACAATACAAAATCCTACAGGTACTGCTCGGGTTACGTTTACACATACAATGCACACATAATACAGTTGTACAATCATTCCTGACAGAATACTCTGTAAGTGGAGATGTTTGCCACAATGCTCCCCCCAGAACCAAGCCGGCATACACAGTCTGATCCATAACGGATCGGCTTGGGGATGTCCGGGGAATACTCACAGATAATTTTTCCAGTTCAGTTTGTCGAGATAACCGTCAGCATTGCCATTCTGTTTTCCGGGGCGGTAGTGAATAGTAAAGTCATAAGGTTGTACCACCAAACTCCAGTGCAACAACCGGGCTCAATACTGTTCTTAATCCAAACATTGAAGCGTCTGGACCTCAGAAGGCCAGTAGGTCTCCAGGATATTGGTCGGGGATCTGGACTGGCAGGATCGCTGAGGGCAACTGGCCTAGATCGTTCCCCAGTAAGATGTCGGTGGGGAGCTCCCGTATCAACCCCACATCAATCAGACCTGACCCGGCACCCCAATTCAAGTGGACCCTCGCAGTGGGTAGTCGGTGTACTGCTCCCCCTGCCATCCGTACCACTGCTGAGCCTCCGGTTCGGGCGGCATCTGGAACCAGGTGTCGCTTGACCAAGGTGAGAGTGGCTCCCGTGTCTCGGAGACCTTGAGCGGGCATTCCATTTAACTGGACCGATTGTAGATGATGCTGTTGGTTCTCCGTGGCGGCTTGCACCGGGTTAGCTTCATGAAGGGTACCCCATTGCTCCTCTGTGTGTTTGAACCTGGGTACAACTGGGGAAACCTCTGCTGGATAGTAGGGGACCGTTGTCTGTGCTGAAGGGGGTGACCCTGGTCGGATCCATGCAGCTTGGTTCCTGCTATGGGTACAGTCTCGTCGATAGTGCCCAAACTGCTTGCACCTGTGGCACTGTACCCCACTGCGGGACGGGTATCTGGGTGTCTGGTGTTTGGAGGAGTTTCGCCCCGTCTGTGGTAGTAGTGGTCCTGTGGTGCGAGCCTGCTGCTGGGTAACAACCGAATAAGCTTCGTGGATGGTAGATTGGGGAACAAAAGCTGAAGTCAGCTCCCCCAGGTCGTTGCCCAAAATAACATCTGCGGGTAAATCCTGCATCATGCCCACCTCCACATTCCCTGACCCAGCTCCCCAATTCAGGTGTACTTTCGCAGTGGGAACTTTGAAAATGGCTCCCCCAGCTACTCGCACAGCTACAGAATCCCCAGTAAGTTGTCTGGATGCAATAAGGTGATTCCGGACCAATGTGATGGTAGCCCCAGAGTCACGTAACCCTTCTAGTTGTCTCCCCTCCAGGTGAACAGCTTGCCGTCGGTTTTGTCGATTGTCCGATGCTGCTTGGATGGGGTTAACCTCGTGTAGGGTGCCCAGGGGTTCCTCCATTTGGAGTGCTGTGGGGGGTTGTAATGCAGCGGCTGCTTGGTAACAGTGTACAGCGGCTCGAGGTGCTGGTGCGTAGCCCTGATTCGGCCAGGGCTGACGAGGCCGATTTCGGGGACAGTCTTTCTGTATGTGCCCCATTTGGTTGCAGAGATGGCACCGGGTATGGGCTCCTGGTTGGTACCTGGGGTACTGACTGTTACCTCCTCCTGAACGTGGGCGTGCTGGTTCGGTAACTGCTGGTCGGTGATAGGGTTGCTGGGCAACTACCCTAGGCGGTGGTCGTTGTTCCCGTCTAGTGTCTTGGTGCTCATCTGCTAATTTAGCAGCCTCTGGAAGGGTGCAAGGTTTACGGTCCCTTATCCAGAGCTGCATTTCTTGAGGTAGTCTCCGGAAAAACTGCTCCAACAATAATAATTGCAAAACATCCTCTCGTGAAGTGGCTTGTGTTGCATCTAACCATCCGGTGGCCGCCCTGTGCAACCGATGGGCAAACTCAGTGTGGGAATCTTGGTCCTGCTTTTTAAGATCCCGGAATTGGAGTCGGTATGCCTCGGAGGTGATGGCATACCTGGTCAAAATCGCCTGCTTAACTTTCTGGTAGTCCCGGATGTCGGCATTAGGGACTGCCCGATACGCATCGGCCGCCCGGCCAGACAATTTCCCAGCCAATATCTGTACCTGATCCTCTGGGTCAATGTTATGTAACTGGCACAGCCTCTCGAAGTCTTGCAAATACCCATCTATTTCTCCCTCCGTGTCCGTGAAGTTTTTAAATGCCTGGTACGGTATTTTGGGTTTACCTTGCGGCATGCTGAGTGGAGTTGGGTGTACTTGGAGAGGTTGTGGCTGGGGCCCCCTTATGGCCATGATGTATTCATGTACGTCTGCTGCGACCCGTTCATGGGTTTCCATTGATGGGGTACTTGGATACAACGCTATCCTGCTGAGAAATTCCAGTTCAAATTCCCGGTCTGTTTCTGGCCTTGCATCCATGGCTGCTCTGTCTTCTTCCATGAGTTCTTTGATCAGTGTCGCCTTGTTCTTGTTGCTGGCTATCTTGCCTCTTGCCTCCAGCAATGCTTTCAATGTCTGCCGCTTTAGCCGTGTATAATCCGTTCCCATTCACCAGCCTTTCGTGTAGTTTTACGTACTGCCGAACTCCGGTTTCACCTGAATGGTTTCTTTTCTCTTTGTTCGCATGAATACTGCCGAACGCTGCTTCGCTGTGTGGATAAAGATCCCGTCGCTTGCCACCAATTGTAGCGGAGTAGCCGTACGATCCACGATATCTCCACTGGTAGTCAGGCAGAGCATACAATAATCCTGGTAGCGTATAATATTAACAACGCTATAATAACCAGCAGACACATGGCTTGAAGGTCAACACTAGACTGCCTTGTTTATTGAAAAAACACAGGGATTACACTCAGCCAAAACCCCTCCCTCTTCGAGACATTCCACACACAAAACTGAACATCCCATAATACCTTACTCTGCCAGACAAACAATAGGACAATATCCAGTGGCTGTGTTTGCCACACGGGGTCTCCACAGAGGGACAGCAGGGGTTTCCAATACACATTCATGAGCCAGCAGGTAACACAATACAAAATCCTACAGGTACTGCTCGGGTTACGTTTACACATACAATGCACACATAATACAGTTGTACAATCATTCCTGACAGAATACTCTGTAAGTGGAGATGTTTGCCACAGCCGGATATCACTTCAGTGTTGATCGTGCAGACTTTTTCAAATAGGCTATTGTACAACCAGCCCGCCCTTACATGGGTCGACACTTGGCTGGTTCCTGCTGAACCAGGGCCGGATCCAGGGTGTGGGGGGGGGGCGCAACTGGGCAATTGCCCCTCAAAAAAGTATTACTCCAGAGTACCAAGTCCAAACTGAGCGGAGCCGCCACCTTCCTCTTCCACCGCATGCCTAGTGGGTGTTGGCTTCACCCACCTCCTCCCTTAAGCATCTCAAGGCTCCAGCACTGTGAAATATGAAAACATCTGTGTGATGCTGGCTGCCTCCTTATCTTAGTCTCTATTCCTCTTCCATGGGAGCCCCCCCACCAAAGCACCAAAGTATTACCTATAAGTGCATACAATAATACATGTCTAATATCACAGAATACAGTCAGGTATGGATGCCATTAGTTATGAAAAAAAAGTGCTGCCCTTTTAGTATTGACATTATTGTCTAGTTCAATCTTAACCACTTAAGGACCAGGTCTATTTCTGACACTTGTTTACAAGTTAAAATCAATATTTTTTGCTAGAAAATTACTTAGGCTGGGTTCACATGTGGGCGTTGGCGTTTTTCAGGCGTTTGTTTATCGTTTTTCCAGCCTTGTTTTGGCGTTTTTCAGGCGTTTTTTCAGGCGTTTTTGCAAGCGTTTACAAGCGTTTTACAGGCGTTTTTATAGGCGTTTTTTATAGGCGTTTTTGTGTAGTGACTTGGCCAATGAAAAGCATTGTGTTTTGTTTACAAAATTTGCAAAGGAACCTCCCAGGGACCTCCTCCCCTGCATTGGACCTCCCAGGGACCTCCTCTTCTTCATTTTGTTTTTTTCTTTTTTGTCTGTGTGAGTTCTCTGCTGCTTAAAATGGACGACAATGAAAGAGGATTTCTGTTTTGTGCATCACTTGCACTTCTGATGCTGGAGGAAGAGAAGGAAGAGAGTAATCGACAATACTGGGTCCATCCTGTGATTGCTAATCGGCGACAGCGTGGCCAGTTCTGGGCAATGTATGATGACCTTCGTGTGCACGAGGACAAATTTTTTCAATACACACGGATGTCAGTAAAAAGGTGGGTACATCTCCTAATATCCTCAATAAGCTTGTACTATGAATGATATATTATTTGCCCACTAACAATCAATATTATATTGTACAGTTTTGATGAGTTGCTGGAGTTACTCTCTGCACATCTTCAGCGACAAGACACTGATTTTCGTGACTGTATTCCACCTGTGGAAAGGCTGATCATTACACTGCGGTAAGCAACAACCCACGTCCCCATCCCCCATCTCTCAAACCCCATCTCCCTCACCCTACTCCACTTACAATCAGTGCCACGTATCAGTGCCACGAATAAGTGTCCACCAGTGCCACGTATCAGTGCCACGTATTAGTGCCACGAATAAGTGTCCACCAGTGCCACGTATCAGTGCCACGTATAAGTGCCACGAATAAGTGTCCACCAGTGCCACGTATAAGTGCCACGAATAAGTGTCCACCAGTGCCACGTATAAGTGCCACGTATCATTGCCACGTATTAGTGCCACGAATAAGTGTCCACCAGTGCCACGTATCAGTGCCACATATCATTGCCACATATCATTGCCACGTATTAGTGCCACGAATAAGTGTCCACCAGTGCCACGTATCAGTGCCACGAATAAGTGTCCACCAGTGCCACGTATCAGTGCCACGTATCATTGCCACGTATTAGTGCCACGAATAAGTGTCCACCAGTGCCACGTATAAGTGCCACGAATAAGTGTCCACCAGTGCCACGTATAAGTGCCACGTATCATTGCCACGTATTAGTGCCACGAATAAGTGTCCACCAGTGCCACGTATAAGTGCCACGTATCATTGCCACGTATTAGTGCCACGAATAAGTGTCCACCAGTGCCACGTATCAGTGCCACGAATCAGTGCCACGAATTAGTGCCACGAATAAGTGTCCACCAGTGCCACGTATAAGTGCCACGAATAAGTGTCCACCAGTGCCACGTATAAGTGCCACGTATCATTGCCACGTATTAGTGCCACGAATAAGTGTCCACCAGTGCCACGTATAAGTGCCACGTATCATTGCCACCTATTAGTGCCACGAATAAGTGTCCACCAGTGCCACGTATCAGTGCCACGTATCATTGCCACGTATTAGTGCCACGAATAAGTGTCCACCAGTGCCACGTATAAGTGCCACGTATCATTGCCACCTATTAGTGCCACGAATAAGTGTCCACCAGTGCCACGTATAAGTGCCACGAATCATTGCCACGTATTAGTGCCACGAATAAGTGTCCACCAGTGCCACGTATCAGTGCCACGAATTAGTGCCACGAATAAGTGTCCACCAGTGCCACGTATAAGTGCCACGAATAAGTGTCCACCAGTGCCACGTATAAGTGCCACGTATCATTGCCACGTATTAGTGCCACGAATAAGTGTCCACCAGTGCCACGTATCAGTGCCACGTATCATTGCCACGTATTAGTGCCACGAATAAGTGTCCACCAGTGCCACGTATCAGTGCCACGTATCATTGCCACGTATTAGTGCCACGAATAAGTGTCCACCAGTGCCACGTATAAGTGCCACGAATAAGTGTCCACCAGTGCCACGTATAAGTGCCACGAATAAGTGTCCACCAGTGCCACGTATCAGTGCCACGTATCATTGCCACGTATTAGTGCCACGAATAAGTGTCCACCAGTGCCACGTATAAGTGCCACGAATAAGTGTCCACCAGTGCCACGTATCAGTGCCACGTATCATTGCCACGTATTAGTGCCACAAATAAGTGTCCACCAGTGCCACGTATAAGTGCCACATATCATTGCCACCTATTAGTGCCACGAATAAGTGTCCACCAGTGCCACGTATAAGTGCCACGTATCATTGCCACGTATTAGTGCCACGAATAAGTGTCCACCAGTGCCACGTATCAGTGCCACGAATCAGTGCCACGAATAAGTGTCCACCAGTGCCACGAATCAGTGCCACGAATAAGTGTCCACCAGTGCCACGTACAAACACCTCCCTTTCCACCCACCATGTGCACCCGCAAGAGTGTCACTGGTTGGAATCCCAACCACGACACTACCTGCCTGGAGTTTGTATGTTCTCCCTGTGCCTGCGTGGGTTTACTCCCACACTCCAAAGACCTCCAACCTCCTCCCCCTTGTCCTCTACCCCAGGTATTGCTGATCCTGTGGCCCTGCAGCTTTTGCAGAACTAAAAGTCCCATTAACCATTGCAAGCTGCTGACAGTTACAAGCATGAGACTCCCAAATGCGCAGATATTATGTGATTTTTAGTCCCACAACAGATGGAGGGCCACAATTTGAGCATCCATGCTCTACCCCTATGAATAAGCCATGCTATACCCCGTATGAATAAAATAGAGACACCAACACAACATTTGTACTTGTGGTACATTTTTTTTTAATTTTTTTAATCTGCTGAATTGCATAGAACTCTATGCTAAATAATAACAACTCTTGAACACAGGAGAGTGTCCTGAGCAAACATGAATGTTGCAACCGAAAACTGTATACCAAAAAAATTACAAATTATGAAATGTAGGGGAGCTTGGGCATAAATTGTCAAACATTGCTCCCTGTGTAAAGTATGGGGATGGAGCAGAAGAGGGGTTTGGGTAATGGGGAAAACCGGAGTAGGGAGGTGGTCGTGTTGGCGGTGGTGGTGGTGCGAATGAGGATGGTGCATGGTGGTAAGTACGTGGAGGACAGGTAATTTGGGAAGGTGCTGAGGTAATTTGGGAAGGTGCAGAGGTAATTTGGGAAGGTGCTGAAGATGGGCAGGGTGGGTCATCAGAGGGGATGAAGGAGGAAATGCAGTCCAGCATTGCCTTCCGCATTGCTATCTGCCTTGATTCAGGGACCTTGTCAACAAATGGCTCCAGACTTCTTAGAAACATAATTGTAGGGTTTTCCTGCCTTCTTTGTACAAATTGCGACATCATGCCCACTATTTGGTTAAATCTATCATTTCTTCGTTTTGGTGGCCTTGTGGTTGCTCGCCGTAGTGTCGCAGCAGGGGGGGGAAGCATTTCAGGGCTTCTTGATACCTCTGTCAAAGGTCTTTCTTCTACTTGGGGTTCTGTATTATCTGGAACTGGCATTTCAAGGGAGGGAGATGCTAATTCAGTTAATGACATGTCCGGTACTGCCATGTCCATAAATTGCATTTCTCGTTGTTCTTCAATTTGTATTTCTTGACTCTCCTCCACTTCGTTGTCGTCCTCTTCTTCAGGAGCTGTGTTGCTCCAGGAACTCTGGGTACTGTGGAAAAAAAAAACATGCTCTAGAATGTCTGCATGCATACTTTATATGTAACTTTCAAAGTAACATGACCTACTTATTCATTTGTAGTGAAGGCCACAGAAAGTCAAGGTCTTTTGCATGAATATATTGCGGCGGTTCCTCAGCTGCCTGCCCACTCCGGAACTCCCTTAACTGGCGCTTATAACGGGCATAAGCGTCCTTCAAGCTTTTCCATTTACGTTTAAGTTGAAAAACTGTTAAAAAAAGAAAATAATTATGTTTTTTTTTTTCTTTTCCACAGGTACTTAGCAACTGGTCAATCCCTGGCAAGTTTACACTTTGCATTTATGATTGGGAAATCTACAGCTAGCTACATTATACGGGACACTTGTGACAAAAT
Source organism: Pelophylax lessonae (assembly GCF_965119305.1). Taxonomy (NCBI): domain Eukaryota; kingdom Metazoa; phylum Chordata; class Amphibia; order Anura; family Ranidae; genus Pelophylax; species Pelophylax lessonae. Next base: position 133,242,280 of record NC_138775.1, on the reverse strand, counting down.
CTGGGATGTCTTACATGATGTGGAGATGGCCCAACCTAAGGAGGACGAGTGGCTCTCTATTTCTAAAGTCTTTTGGGAAAGATGCAATTTCCCAAACTGTGTAGGAGCTATAGATGGCAAGCATATACGAGTAATTAAACCAGTTAACAGTGGTACAAAATATTTTAATTATAAAAAATATTTCTCTTTTGTTCTATTGGCGGTCGTGGATGCCAATTATTGCTTCCGCTACATTGATATTGGCTCTTACGGGAGTAGTTCGGACTCCAGCATCTTTGCGCATTCTACTTTTGGCCAGATGCTACGTAACAATAACCTAGACCTACCTGATAACAATCCACTACCGGGAACCAATGGTCCACCTGTCCCCTATGTGTTTGTTGGGGATGAAGCGTTTGCGCTTCATGAACACCTTCTAAGGCCATACTCAAGCCGAAACCTCAATGTGGAGAAGAGGGTGTTCAACTATAGGCTAACCAGAGCAAGGAGAGTGGTTGAGTGTGCTTTTGGCCTGATATCAAACAAATGGCGATTTTTACACAGCGTCATAAATCTCAACATGGAAAACGCAATATGCGCAGCCAAGGCAGCGTGCATCTTACATAATTTTGTAAGGAAGCGGGATGGTGTGTGCTTCGAAGATGCTTTAATGCACACAATGCAGAGGGCACAATGGAGCGGGAGTCGTGGGAACACAACTGGTGCATATGTTCGAGATACCTTCAACAACTTCTTCATGAACACAGGACAGGTTCCATGGCAAATGGAAGCCATTGAAAATTGCTAATGACAATTGATAAGTGACAATCTCTGTATTGATGTGCATTAAATAAATTTAAAGGTATCATTTCAAATAAAGGTATTATTGCAATCTAACATTCTGTATTGGTGTGCATTCATGGTATGATACAAAGTGCTTATTTGTGGTGTCATGTGACCAGGGATTTTGTTTGTGCAATTAAACTACAAGGTAAGAAAAAAAAGTATAGCCAGAGCGAGAGCATTATTAAAAAAAAAACAACCCTCTACTCCATTCACACTACTCTGACTTTTCGGGCGACTTCTCAAGTCGCCCCAAGTAAAGGTGGCACTGATACGTGGCACTGGTGGACACTGATACGTGGCAATGATTTGTGGCACTGATACGTGGCACTGGTGGACACTTATTTGTGGCACTCATGTGTGGCACTGATATGTGGCACTGGTGGACAATGATTTGTGGCACTGATACGTGGCACTAGTGGACACTTATTCGTGGCATTAATACGTGGCACTGGTGGACACTTATTCGTGGCACTGATACGTGGCACTGATACGTGGCACTGGTGGACACTTATTCGTGGCACTAATACATGGCACTGATACGTGGCACTGGTGGACACTTATTCGTGGCACTAATACGTGGCACTGATACGTGGCACTGGTGGACACTTATTCGTGGCACTGATACGTGGCACCGATACGTGGCACTGGTGGAAACTTATCCGTGGCACTGATACGTGGCACTGATACGTGGCACTGGTGGAAACTTATTCGTGGCACTAATACGTGGCACTGATACGTGGCACTGATACGTGGCACTGGTGGAAACTTATTCGTGGCACTGATACGTGGCACTGATACGTGGCACTGGTGGACACTTATTCGTGGCACTGATACGTGGCACTGATACGTGGCCCTGGTGGAAACTTATCCGTGGCACTGATACGTGGCACTGATACGTGGCACTGGTGGAAACTTATTCGTGGCACTGATACGTGGCACTGATACGTGGCACTGATACGTGGCACTGGTGGAAACTTATTCGTGGCACTGATACGTGGCACTGATACGTGGCACTGGTGGACACTTATTCGTGGCATTAATACGTGGCACTGATACGTGGCACTGGTGGAAACTTATTCGTGGCACTGATACGTGGCACTGATACGTGGCACTGGTGGAAACTTATTCGTGGCACTGATACGTGGCACTGATACGTGGCACTGGTGGACACTTATTCGTGGCATTAATACGTGGCACTGATACGTGGCACTGGTGGAAACTTATTCGTGGCACTGATACGTGGCACTGATACGTGGCACTGGTGGACACTTATTCGTGGCATTAATACGTGGCACTGATACGTGGCACTGGTGGAAACTTATTCGTGGCACTAATACGTGGCACTGATACGTGGCACTGATACGTGGCACTGGTGGAAACTTATTCGTGGCACTAATACGTGGCACTGATACGTGGCACTGATACGTGGCACTGGTGGAAACTTATTCGTGGCACTGATACGTGGCACTGATACGTGGCACTGGTGGACACTTATTCGTGGCATTAATACGTGGCACTGGTGGACACTTATTCGTGGCACTAATACGTGGCACTGATACGTGGCACTGGTGGAAACTTATTCGTGGCACTAATACGTGGCACTGATACGTGGCACTGGTGGAAACTTATTCGTGGCACTAATACGTGGCACTGATACGTGGCACTGATACGTGGCACTGGTGGAAACTTATTCGTGGCACTAATACGTGGCACTGATACGTGGCACTGGTGGACACTTATTCGTGGCAATAATACGTGGCACTGATTTGTGGCACTGGTGGACACTGATTTGTTTCACTGATACGTGGCACTGATATGTGGCATTGTTGGACACTGATTTGTGGCACTTATATGTGGCATTGGTGGACACTGACTTGTGGCACTGATTTGTGGCACTGGTGGACACTGATTTGCGGCACTGATTTGTGGCACTGGTGGACACTAATTTGCGGCACTGATTTGTGGCATTCTTGGACACTGATTTGTGGCACTTATATGTGGCATTGGTGGACACTGACTTGTGGCACTGGTGGACACTAATTTGCGGCACTGATTTGTGGCATTCTTGGACACGGATTTGTGGCACTGATATGTGGCACTGGTGGACACTAATTTGCGGCACTGATTTGTGGCATTCTTGGACACTGATTTGTGGCACTGATATGTGGCACTGGTGGACACTAATTTGCGGCACTGATTTGTGGCATTCTTGGACACTGATTTGTGGCACTTATATGTGGCATTGGTGGACACTGACTTGTGGCACTGGTGGACACTAATTTGCGGCACTGATTTGTGGCATTCTTGGACACGGATTTGTGGCACTGATATGTGGCACTGGTGGACACTAATTTGCGGCACTGATTTGTGGCATTCTTGGACACGGATTTGTGGCACTGATATGTGGCACTGGTGGACACTAATTTGCGGCACTGATTTGTGGCATTCTTGGACACGGATTTGTGGCACTGATATGTGGCACTGGTGGACACGAATTTGCGGCACTGATTTGTGGCATTCTTGGACACTGATTTGTGGCACTTATATGTGGCATTGGTGGACACTGATTTGCGGCACTGATTTGTGGCACTGGTGGACACTGATTTGCGGCACTGATTTGTGGCATTCTTGGACACTGACTTGTGGCACTGATATGTGGCACTGGTGGACACTGATATGCAATGCAACACATATCTCCCCCCACATACATGCTGTTGTAAATGCAGACATGAAATCAGACACAAGGCAAGACATGCAGAACACAACACTTTACCTTTCTCATGCTGCTGCTTCTTGCTCAATGTCGACCACCCTGAAATAACTTTAGTAGCTATTTCCTCCCATGCCCTCTGCCTCTTATTCCTGTTCTTATAATGGATGTTTTTGGTATCATACAGACAAGGAAAAGTCCGGATAATAGCAATGAAAGATTCAGCTTCTAATAAGAAATTCGTTTCTTCCATGTTTCCTGGACAATGTGCTCACAGAGGCGTGCCAAGGGGGTGGAGAGCTGGGTGTAGATTTGTGCTGTTTGAGCTGATCAGGAGCAACAAAACGTTTGTAAAACACTTGTAAAACGCCTGTGAAACGCCAAATAACACTTTACATTGATGTCTATGGGACAAAACGCCTGTGATCTGCCCAAAAAGAAGCTCAAGTACTTTTTTGAGCGTTTGGCGTTTTCCTTAGGGCGTCAAAACGCTCAGATGTGAACAGGGGTCATTGCAATGAATGGGATTTGTCTTGTTGGGCGTTTTGAGAGCTGATTAGTGAGCAGAAAAACGCTCCAAAAACGCCCACATGTGAACGGAGCCTTAGAACCCTCAAAACATTATATTTGTTTTTTTTTTTTTTTTTTAGCAGAGACCCTAGAGAATAAAATGGAGATCGTTGCAATATTTGTCACACCGTATTTGCACAGCGGTCTTACAAATGCAATTTTTTTGGAAAAAATACACTTATGTGAATAAAAAAATATAAAAACAGTAGTTGGCCCAATTTTTTTCTCTAATGTGAAAGAGAATGTTACGCCAAGTAAATTGATACCTAACATGTCATGCTTCAAAATTGCACACGCTCGTGGAATGGTAACAAAGTTTGGTACTTAAATGTCCATAGGCGTTGCTTTAAACATTTCTACAGGATACCAGTTTAGCGTTTCAGAGGAGGTCTAGTGCTAGAATTATTGCTCTCGCTTGAACAATCGTGGAGATACCTCACGTGTGGTTTGAAAACCATATAAATATGTGGGCGCGACTTGTGTATGTGTTCGCATTTGCGCGCAAGCACAGAGGGACGAGGTGCTTTTTTTTTTTTCTTACTTTTTCTTCTTGTATTTTTTTACACTGTCCCTTTAAAAAGTTTTTCTCTCCCCGTCTTCCAGGACGGCCCAACAGTGAGAGATGAGAGGCTCCTCCTACCGGAAACACAATCAATTAAGATTAGTTAAAAGGCCCCACCCTTCCCTCAGGCCCTCAGTTTAGATTGCGTTTCTTCCTACAAGATACGTGTGTTATTACTAACCTTCAGACTTATGGAGTCGAAAGGGAACCCTGTGAGCCAGGTTCAGCGGAAGGCCACGGGTTCCCCCTGGGGGACCCCACGAGCGGAGCTTTACCTGCTGCCCCATCCAGGCTTCTTGCAGGTCGCCCAATGTGGTGCAAGCCCTCGGTCACCTGCGGGATGTTTCCAGGTCTTGCGATCCGGCGCCAGCAGCTCTCCTCCACCGAAGGTTTTTGAATTTCCCGCCGGACAGGCACTTCAAGCCTCATCTTCAAAACTGGAAATTCCGGCGCAACGTCATACACGCGCGACACGGGAAAGCGGAAGAATGTGGAGGAGATGCCGGAGCCACTTACGAACGGCAAAGCAGAATCCAAGGCTATCGGAGCTCGGATGTCTGCTGTGGAAATGAAGCCCTCCATGACTCATCCTCCGGGGAAGGAAGAGGAGAGGCAGCTCCAGGTGTCGGCAGCCAAACCCAGGCCTGAGCAGGGTAATTGCTGAACATGTAACCCTTATTGGGTCTATGCATTTTTTAAGACTGCTGGTTACCGACATAAAAAATACCTGGAAGTTGTATCATTTCCTTGAACTTATTGGAACCCACCATGTTCTTTCTATGGTCCTCAAAAGTGGACAAGGGGTCCCCCTGGGTTGCGGGATTTTAGCGGTGATACACTTCCACAAGAAAGTAAAATTTAAATAATTTTATTAAAAAAAATATTAAAATCGATCTGTAAAAGATCTAGAATGTAGACCTATTACAATATATACAGAGTGTGTATGGATGTAAAACCAGGACAATAAAGATGATGATGGTACATATACTCAGTGGCATATGTTTGCTTTGAAGGAAATCCTCCAACCCGACACGTTTCAGGCACGCAGGCCTTTCTTCAGGGGTCTGGATGCGGAGAGATTTTGATTTCCTACATAACATAGCAGATAGTAGTTTTGTTAGTTACACAGGTTGTGGTATGTTAAATATATGTTCATATACAGATATAACAGAGTAGTTAATCATTACATCTGTGAATATCATTTGATGTACAGAAATGCATACCAGTAGAGTGATCCGAATGTGACAAGAGAGTCACAGCTGATAAAAGCAGAGAAGGGAGTGGTCCGCTGCGTAGGGTGCCGACAGTGCACCAAGAGGGGGTCCTAGGGGTACCGATCCTCCCGCATGTGGTCCCAGCGAGGATACCCAGTGGAAGGTCACAATGGCGTCTGTGTTGGCATATATAGGGGGATATGTAGAGTAGTTACTTTATTTGGAAATATCCTGCGAGTTATAGGTGAAATATATACTATGGAGGTATACCTTGTGGAAACGTTAGTACGTCTATGGAGGCAAGATCCTGTATTAAGCGGGTCCGAGTGCAGGAGAGTATGTTTCCAACCGGAATCACCTTCCTGCAATGTATATATCCTTATATGAGAGCTGGTCTAGGGGTAACATAATTTTAAGTTGTAGGATCTGTGTTACATCGTACCTTGGTATGTCAGTGGGTGAATGATGGGGTGATCGGGTCCTCCAAAAAAGCGTTATGGGGGTCCAGTGTTCCCCCAAATAAACAAGATGTGTGTAGGGATAGGGTGGTCCAAGGATAGGTACTGAAATAGGAACATATGTTGTTATATATCACTGTTAATCATGTCTTCATCTATATATGGAGTTAATTGGTGCGGATATACCTAAGGAGTAGAGATTCAAGCGTATCCAATTCTTGAATTGAGTAGTTGAATCATACACCTGGAAAAATAGCATAGTGTGTATGAAATCATAGTGTAATGTAATCATTGTCTAAACAGAGGAGGGTATAAAAATGGGGAAAAGTACCTGGAGTAGTTGGACCTAGATAGTAGGAACTATAAATAGGGTGCAGCCTCCTGTTAGGTTCCTAGGATAGCAAATTTCTAATTAGATGCAGTGAAATGATTAAAAAACAGATGGTCCTCATGTCATAATTTATTATAGGAAGGGTGATACTTACTGTATACTATCTTGTATCCTGTCTTCCAGAGTCCTTGAGCGGTCCACAAGAAACCTCTGTCTCTACACCAGCATTGTAAGGGCACGTTGTTCATAGGAAGTGTGGTAATTGCTCAGATAAGTTGCCCAGCTCCCACACTAAGGCCTTTTGCTATAAATGCCTTTATAGAATGACAGCAATGGAAACTTCAGGAATGATGAAAGACTTTTTTAAGACAATGCAGGAGGAAATGCTGTCCACTATGATGACAGTTAGGTCCACTCTAGGAGCTAATAGAGTGGACCCTATAGATCCCTCTTCAATGGAAGGGACATCTTCTAAAGGAAGAGCTCTATCAAGAGCGGGACAGTCAGGTATTACTCCAAACTACAGAAAACCTTCCCCCAACTCGAGTCAGGACAGAAGGTTTTTCTCCAGAGGAGAGCCGCTCAGATTCCCCATCCTGCTCAGATGCTGAAGGGAATAAGGACTCAGATGCCCCAGACGAGGCAGAGTCAGCAAAAACCTTTTTGGGTTAGAAAATATGCAGGTTCTCCTTGAGGCCATCTATGCCTCAGAAGAGATACCTGGTTTGCCTAGAGAAACCATGGCACAGGATAAACTCTACAAAGGGACAGGGAAGAGTTTCTCTAGAGTTTTTCATGTTCACCATTCACTGAAGACTGATTCTTCAGCAATGGCAATTACCTGAGAATAGGTTAAATAAAGGGAGCTCCTGGAAGAGGAGATTCCCCTTTAAGGAGGAGGATACAAGCAAATTCCTAAAAATACCAAAACTGGATGCTCCCCTGGCACAAGTTTCTAGAAAATCAGATCTCTCCTTTCTAGATGCTGGTAGCATCAAGGATGCCATGAGCCGAAAAGCAGAAACTTTACTGGGAAAAGCTTGGGATGCCAATGCAGCTACTATGGCTTCAGGTCTAACAGCCTCCTGTGTGGCCAGAAATGCCTTTTCCTGGGTGGATAGACTCAGTAAAAGTCTGTCTCAGACAAAAACCCAAGAAATCCAGGACTCCCTGTCAGTGATAAGGCATTGGCCTACCTGGCAGACACCGCACTAGAATCAGAAGCATCTGCCAAAACAGCTCTCCTGAACTCAGCCAGAAGAGCTATTTGGCTTAAGGAGTGGGAAGGTAACCTCACATCCAAGACCAAGCTTTGTGGTCTTCCATTTGAGGGGACCCTTTTGTTTGGTTCAGGTTTGGACAATGTCCTTTCCAGATCTTCAGAAAAAGGGAAGAAATTTCCCACAAAACCTAGAGAGGCTAACAGGAATTTTTTTTGTGGCCCCAGGGATAATAAACAACAAAGAAGGAAAAGGGAACCTTCAAAGAGCTGGAATTTTCGGAAGGAAAGATCAAGAAACAGTGCGTCCTTTCCTTCCACCTCAGCTGTAAAGGATTAAAAATGACTTAAAAGTCAAAGTAGGGTGCAGACTCAATTTCTTTCCGGCTGGGAAGAGATAAGTCTCCCCATATATCCGCAGCACCATAAAAGAAGGCTACAGACTGGAATTTGCATCAATACCACCTCCCAACAGTAACCCTTACAAATGTCCCCAAGGGAACTCAAAAAGGGCAAGCCCTACTATTAGAGATTCAGGAACTGGCAGAACAACTGGTAATCATCCCAGTACCAAAGGAACAGTTTTTCCAATGGTTTTACTCCCACGTGTTTGTGGTCCCAAAACCCTCAGGGAAACTTTGCCTGATAATAAACTTGAGAAACCTCAACAAGTTCCTTCTATACAAAAAATTCACTATGGAGACCATCTACTCAGTAAGAAAAAACCTACTGAAAGATGTGTTCATGATCACCCTGGACCTAAAAGATGCGTACCTGTATGTTCCTATTCACCAGGATCATCAGCCGTTTCTGAGGCTGATGACAGAGTGACAGAGAAAGGAACCTCTTACTGGCAGTTCAGGGCACTACCATTTGGACTAACCTCCAGTCCAAGAATCTTTACCAAGATCCTAGCGGAAGCAGTGGCTTGGTTACACGATGATCAAGGGATAGCTCTAATCCCTTACCTGGACGACCTGCTGGTTTTTGCAAAAACAGAGGCCCAACTAAAGACAGACACCCAGCAAGTAATAACCTCCCTACAAGACTTAGGATTGCTTCTAAATTGGGAAAAATCGTCCCTGGTGCCAACACAGGTACAATCCTTCCTGGGATTTCAGGTGGACTCGGTGTCACAAACTCTTTCTTCCCAAAGAGAAGCGGGAATAAATAGTTTCGGCAGTCTTAGACTTAAAGAATGCTCAATCTTGCCCCAGGAGAAAAGTATTAAGTCTTAGGCCTTATGTCAGCCAGTATCCCAGCCATTGTGTGGGCACAGCTGCATGCAAGAGAACTACTGTTCTTCCATCTGTCCTCTTGGGACAGAAGAATAGAGTCGCTAGACGAAATGGTTGTCCTCACTCCACAGGTCCAGACCTCCCTGGAATGGTGGACCAATTCAAACAACCTAGCGGAAGGTAGGCCATGGGGTCAGTGGGACCCACTAAGGATTACCACAGATGCCAGTATAAGAGGCTGGGGAGCCCACCTAGAGGGGGCACAAACCCAGGGAATATGGGGCAAACAAACAGCACAAGCCTCATCCAACTTCAGAGCACTGAAGGCAGTAGGAAAAGCCCTAAAAGCCTTTCGGAAACTCATATGGAACAGAGAGGTTCTGATATTATCAGACAACACCACAACTGTGGCCTATCTGAACCGACGGGGAGGGACCAGATCGAGATCTCTCCTTACCCTAACCCAAGACATCTTGGGATGGACCGAAGGGAGGGTAATCTCACTAGCAGCTGTCCACATCAGGGGAAAGGACAACCTGCAGGCGGATTTTCTCAGCCACTACAGCATCAAAGAAGGGGAATGGGAATTGAATCCCAAAGTCTTCCAGTCTGTAGTAGAGAGGTTTGGGCAACCAGAGATAGACCTATTTGCCTCAGCTCTGAACAAGAAGGTGAAGAACTTCTTCTCCCTATCCAGGTCCAAAGAAATGGTAGGGCTGGATGCCTTAGCTCAGCCCTGGAAGTTCAATCTGGCCTACGCCTTTCCACATCTGATGCGAATTCCCAGAGTGCTCCAGAAATTGAGCAGGACGTAGGATCTGAATTTAATTCTGATCGCTCCCTGGTGGCCCAAAAGGCCATGGTTCCCAATCCTGAAAGCCATGTCCATAGCCTGTCCTTGGCATCTCCCAGTCTCCCCAGACCTTCTGTCTCAGGGACCAGTACAGTGGCAGAACCCAGGTTTCTTCCATCTGAAGGCCTGGTTACTGAACACCAATTGCTTAGAGCAAAAGGATGCTCAGATAAAGTTGTAGATACTCCTACTGAGCAGAAAAACAGTCACTAGAAAAATGTATTTGAAAGTATGGAAAAAATTCTGTGCCTGGAAGAAGTAAAAGGACTTTGCTGCTACCTCTACTCCCATGATCCTGGAATTTTTGCAAGATGGAGTAGATAAGGGTGTGGCGGTGAACACCCTTAAGGTACAGATAGTGGCTCTTTCAGTTTTTTTGGACTCCAGTCTGGCAAAAGAGCCGTTAAAAGATTTTTGTTGGCTAGACAAAGGGTTACCCCTATTACTAAAGACAGGTTCCCTCCTTGGGACCTGAACAGGGTCCTAGAGGCGTTATCTAAGGACCCTTTTTGAACCTTTAAAGGAAATCTCATTAAAATTTCTTTCTCTAAAAGTAGCCATCACTACAGCAAGAAGAATTGGTGATCTACAGGCTCTTTCCATTAAAGAGCCCTTTATGGACCTCAAATCACTGAACCGCTTTGTGCGGGTGCAGAACTTTCAATTTGTGGCTATCCAGACTGTCAGGCAGTGAACTTTCTAGCAGATCCTGTTCAGACTCCTGTTGCCGTGGGGAGGTTAATCTCTTTCCTGTACCTCTCACACTCAATCACAGATAATTCCCAAAAGGAGAATAAAACAGGCAATAGTGCATTACCTCTTATAAGACTTTATTAGTAAAGGTAGAACACTTACATTTAAAGTTGGATAAATAGGCGAATGTTATTTCAATCGTGGCCGCTCTGCAGCATGGACCACAGGTGGTGACAGCGCAGGCTTCTCCCCCAACGCGTTTTCCCTGATGAGGCATCGACTGGGAATGGAGATAGGGGCCGCGCCGTCACATTGCACAAATTATTTTTTATAATTGCAGTTGCCTGGCCTGCCAGTGAGTGTCAGGTCCACAGAGTGTACTGTGCCCACCACTCATATATATATATATATATATATATATATATATATATATATATATATATATACGGTGGCACAGCACCTTGAGAATTAAAAAAAAATATATATTTTTTATAATTGCAGTTGCCTGGCCTGCCAGTGAGTGTCAGGTCCACAGAGTGTACTATGCCCACTGCAGTGCCCACCACTCATATATACGGTGGCACAGCACCTTGCAAATTAAAAAAATATATATATTTTATAGTTGCCTGCCAGTGAGTGTCAGGTCCACAGACTGTACTGTACCCACTGCCCAACACTCATATAGGGTGGCACAGCACCTTGCATGCATAGTACCACAAATCTAAAAAAAATCACAGGCAGAGGCAGGCCACCCCTCAGGGGCCGTCGTGGTCATGGTGCTGTGATAATGCCAATAATTGGCCCTAGAATAATGCCCAGTGTTCAGAAGCCACGTACCCTGAACTCAAAAAATTCTGAGGACATAGTTGACTGGCTTACACAGGACACCCAATCTTCTACAGCTTCCGCTCGGAACCTTGATGCACCATCCTCCTCCAGCTCAGCTTCGGGCACCTCTCAATTTACCACTCGCCCGCCCGCCGGCACCACCACCAACACTAGCACCACAGCCGCTTCACTTGATCTGTCGGAGTTATTTACACATCAGTTGGAAGAAATAAGTGATGCGCAACCATTAGTGCCAGAGGATGTAGATAACGGGGATATGTCTGTCAGGCAGCATTATACACATTGACGTACATTGTGATGATGATTATGATGTTGTACCTGCTGCTGCTGCCTTTGCTGAGTTGTCAAGTGAAGCGGCTGATGATGACGATGTGTCTGTGGATGTCACCTGGGTGCCTGCTCGAAGAGGAGAAGAAGAGGGGGAAGAGGGGGAAAGTTCAGATGGGGAGACGGAGAGGAGGAGGAGACGAGTTGGAAGCAGGGGGAGGTCATCGCAAGGAGCTAGTGGCACAGTCAGACAGCATGTATCGGCACCCGGGGTCAGCCAGACAGCCCGCCAATCAACGCAAGCTGTTGCCACCACCAGAATGCCATCATTGCAAAGCTCAGCAGTGTGGCATTTTTTTTGTGTGTTTGCCTCTGATAACAGCGATGCCATTTGCAACCTGTGCCAAAAGAAACTGAGTCGTGGGAAGTCCAACACCCACCTAGGTACAACTGCTTTGCATCACAAACGCCTATGGGATCAACACAGGAGTACAAGCAGCACACAAACTCAAAGCCACCATCCTCCTCCTGGTCCAGCATCTTCGGCCACGTCAACCACTGCTGTCCTCCTTGCCCCATAACAACCCGCCACTCCGCCTCTCACCTTCAGCAGTTCCTGCTCATCTGCCCACAGTCAGGTGTCTGTCAAGGAAATGTTTGAGCGTAAGAAGCCAATGTCACAGAGTCACCCCCTTGCCCGGTGTCTGACAGCTGGCTTGTCGGAAATCTTAGCCCACCAGCTTTTACCATACAAGCTGGTGGAGTCTGAGGCCTTCAAAAATTTGTCGCTATTGGGACACCGCAGTGGAAGGTACCCGGCCGAAATTTTTTTCACAAAAGGCAATCCCCAACCTGTACTCTATTGTGGAAAAGGAAGTCATGTCATGTCTGGCACACAGTGTTGGGGCAAGGGTCCATCTAACCACTGATACCTGGTATGCAAAGCACGGTCAGGGCAGGTATATCACTTACACTGCGCATTGGGTAAACCTGCTGGCGGCTGCCAAGCATGGAATGCGTGGCTCTGCAGAGGAGTTGGTGACACCGCCACGACTTGCAGGCAGGCCTGCTGCCATCTCCTCTACTCCTCCTACTCCATCCTCTTTGCTAACCTCCTCGGCTGAGTCCTCTTCTGCTGTTGAGTCTTGCTCCACCCCAACTGCACCCCCCAGCTCCCCAGGGGCTATTCCACATGCCGGATATGACAGTGTCACGCCGTCTTGGGGTTGGCTTGCCTGAAAGCAGAGAGTCACACCGGACCAGCACTACTGTCCGCCCTGAACACACAGGTGGATCAGTGGCTGACCCCGCACCAACTGGAGATCGGCAAAGTGGTGTGTGACAACGGAAGCAATTTGTTGGCGGCATTGAATTTGGGCAAGTTGACACATGTACCGTGCATGGCACATGTGTTGAATCTGATTGCACAACGCTTTGTGCATAAGTAGCCAGGCTTACAGGACGTCCTCAAGCAGGCCAGGAAGGTGTGTGGCCATTTCAGGCGTTCCTACACGGCCATGGCACACTTTTCAGATATTCAGTGGCGAAACATGCCAGTGAAGCGATTGATTTGCGACAGCACGACATGTTGGAATTCAACACTCCTAATGTTCGACTGCCTGCTCCAACAAGAAAAAGCCGTCAACGAGTATTTGTATGACCGTGGTGCAGACTTGTATAAAGTACTCAAAATTTCTACTTGAGTAAAAATACAAGTACAAGTGCTCGATCAAAAAGTGATCAGGGCACCGATCACCAGTGCCCTGATTACTAGAGGTACACCAAACACACCTTCAATGCCCACAGTGCCCCCCATCAGTGCACACAATCAGTGCCCATAGTGCTGCCAGTCAGTGCCTGCTCATCTAGGCACTGATGAGCACTGACTGGCAGCACTATGGGCACTGAGTGTGGGCACTGATGGTGCTGCCCATCAGTGCTCATCAGTGCCGCCCATCAGTCCTCATCAGTGCCACCCGCCAGTGCCCATCAGTGCCACCCGCCAGTGCCCATCAGTGCCACCCGCCAGTGCCACCTCTCAGTGCCCAGCTGTGCCACCTCTCAGTGCCCAGCTGTGCCACCTCTCAGTGCCAAGCAGTGCCGCCTATCAGTGCTCATCAGTGCGGCATATTAGTACCTCCTCATCAGTGCCACCTCATCAGTGCCCATAAGTGCCACCTCATCAGTGCCCATCAGTGCCCATCAGTGCCGCCTCATCAGCACACATCAGTGAAGGAGAAAAGTTTATTTATTTTCAAAATTTACTTGCAAAAAATAAGAAAAACTTTTTTTTTTTCAAAATTTTCTGCCTTTTTTCTTTTTTTTTGTAAAAAATAAAAAACCCAGAGATGATTAAATGCCACCAAAAGAAAGCTTTATTTGTGTGAAAAAAATGATAAAAATTTTATATGGGTAAAGTGTAGCATGACCGCGCAATTGTCATGTGTGTGACAGCGCTGAAAGCTGAAAATTGGCCTGGATGGGAAGGGTGTTTAAGTGCACAGAAGGCAAGTAGTTAATCGCGGTTTGATTTGATTTGCTCAATTGATGATGGATGATGTGCCAGGCCAGCTTCATCAAACCTACAAGTGAAAAATGCATCAAAAACTACTAACAAAGTGCCTGCAATTATATATATATATATATATATATATATATATATATATATATATATTCTTCTTGTATTCAAAATCATCGCCCACAGTATCAAAAATAAAGTGACATGTCTGTGCTAAATGCAGTGCAAATTATTCCCACAATGTGAATTTAATTCATATAAAATATATATGACAATACCACAATAAAATAAGTTGTGATTGTGAATAATTTAGGTGCAAGTTTAAGTGTGTAAACTAAACTTTATAACGAAAAGTCCATAAATTCCAGTGTGCAATCTAAGAAGTGCTTGTCACTTGCTGTCAGATGCTTCCACCTTTCTTCTGTGATCTGCTCAAGTAAAGTGGTGGACTGGATAGCCTCTCTCTCTGCCTCTCACCTTAGTAGCACTGGCACTGCACTGGTTCAAAAAGCTGTCTATATTATTTTCATTATAAGAACTTGTCAGAACATGCTTCCACCACCTGTCCTTCACACTAGTAGTGCTCATTTGATTTGCTCAAGTCAAGTGCCACTGCCAGTGGCCACTGCAGTGCAGGCACAGCCGCACAGGCAGAGGCAGGCCGCAGGAAGCACAGGCACCACCACAACACAACACTTATGGTCCATGGACCATGGATGGTCGGATAATCATCATAGCCGTCAGTCTCATTCTTCTTGGTTCAAAAAAGCCACCCATGACCCGTGTGTATATAATATATTAATATTTCATATTGATTATTTGTTTCTCAAATGGCACATTTGCCATGGCAAGGATTAGGCCCTCTCCATGGTCCACCTCACTCACCTCATAGAGAAGAAGAGATGACGAAGAAAATGCTCCGAGTCCTGCTCCCGCGTCCCGCCGCCAGCGTCACAACTCCTCTCAGTAAGGGCCGTAAGGGGTGGAGTCTGAGTGACACACAACACGTTTAGAGGCAGAGACCTCGAGCGGGAAGATGGCAGCACGGCTCCTCCAGTGCGGTCTCTTAACTTGATGATCATGACAGTGATGCTGCGGCACGAGCGAGGCTGTGGGATTGATTGAATTGAGTTGTGCTGCCTACTGCTACACGCTACCTACTACTACTACTAAATTGTGAGTCAGTATATTTTATTTCATTTTTATATATAAAAGCGATATTGTTGAGCACTACTAGCCACTAGATCTCCTGGCTGTCACTTTGTCACATGTTGGGGAATCACAGCGGCTCGGCTCCAGAAGTGGCGGGTGTCCCCGTCATCCTGCCAGGGCCGCCAAGAAGTTCATCACCTAATCTTAAGTTATTAATATCTTATGAGGAGAGGACCTATGAGATTGAGAATTGAAATAATTAAATATATATGGCTTTTTGAACCAGTGCAGTCAGTGCCAGTGCCAGTGCCACAGTGCCACCCAGACGCTATCCACCAGTGCCACCACCATTAAGTGTGTTGGTCGGTTACTCGAGCACTGAAGGAGGTGGAAGCATCTGACAAGTGAAGTGACACTTTAGATTTGCACACTGGAATTCATTTATGGACTTTTCGTTCTAGATAGGTTTACACACTTCAACTTGTTGCACGCACCTGACCTAACTTATTTCATAACTTATTTTATTGTGATTTAAAAATTTTTTTGTCATATTTTATATGAATAGAATTTACTGTTACATTGTGGGAATAATTATTTTCACTGCATTTAGGCTTTAGCACATTCATGTCACTTTATTTTTGATACTGTGTGGAGTGTGGGCAGGGCACTGGGGGCAATGATGATATTATATCGATTGCACAGGCACTTTATTCGCACAGCCAAGTTGTGTTTGTTAGTAGTTTCTTGATGCACTTTAAGCGCTGTAGCACCATTTATTTGTTTGTTTCTTATTTTCTTTTTATTGGAAAGATTTGGTATAGCAGCTTTTATTATACACAGCCTTTATTTTCGTATGCGCTGATTTACAAATTACATTATACACATTTTTTTGAGCTTTATGCAACCTGCCATCTACTGTTCTGGCAGTGGTAATTTTTTTAAAAGTAACGAGTAACGATGCAGCACAAAAAAAAAAATATCGGAGTAGAAGTATTGAAATCATCGAAAAAAATGTAGTGAAGTAAAAGTAGAAGTAGGAGAAAAAAATTCTACTCTAGGAAAGTACAGATACCGCATTTCGGTACTTAAGTACAGTACTTAAGTAGTTCTACTTCGTTACTATACATCTCTGCCGGGGTGCTAGGACAGCCTCTGCAGAGCTGGGTATTTTTTTGCCATGTTACTGGACGCTCATGCGTCAAGTTGTGGTCACCATCACCACCAGAAACAGCCTTATCATAGCTTGCTGGACCTGCGGCAACGCTGGAAGAGGAGTCTGAGGAGTCAGAGGAGGAATGTAGCTTTGAGGAGGAGGAACACCAACCACAGCAGGCATCCCAGGGTGCTCGTTGTCACCTATCTGGTACCCGTGGTGTTGTACGTGGCTGGGGGGAAGAACAGACCTTCAATGAGATCAGTGAGGACAAGGAATTGGACATGAGTAGCTCGGCATCCAACCTTGTGCAAATAGGGTCTTTCATGCTGTCATGCCTTTTGAGGGACCCTCATCTAAAAAGGCTGAACGAGAATGACCTGTACTGGGTGGCCACGCTACTAGACCCCCGGTATAAGCAGAAAGTGTCTGAAATGTTACCGAATTACCGGCAGTCGCAAAGGATGCAGCAGTTACAAAACAAGTTAAAAAGTATGCTTTACACAGCGTATAAGGGTGATGTCACAGCACAATGGGAATCTGACAGGGGAAGAGGTGAAAGTAATCCTCCTCCTACCACAACCACGCCGGCAAGGACAGGACGCTTTACAGACATGTTGTTGATGGAGGACATGCAGAGCTTTTTAAGTCCTACGCATCGCCACAGCCCTTCGGGGTCCACCTTCAGAGAACGACTCGACCGACAGGTAGCAGACTACCTTGCCTTAACTGCAGATATCGACACTCTGAGGAGCGATGAACCCCTTGACTACTGGATGTGCAGGCTTGACCTGTGGCCTGAGCTATCCCAATTTGCCTTAGAACTTCTGTCCTTCCCCGCTTCAAGTGTCCTGTCAGAAAGGACCTTCAGCGCAGCAGGAGGTATTGTCACTGAGAAGAGAAGTCGCCTAGGTCAAAAAAGTCTAGATTACCTCACCTTTATTAAGATGAATGAGGCATGGATCCTGAAGGGAATGACAGTGGGGGATGCATTTGACTAAAAAAGACCTGATGAGATGCCTTGAGCTAAAAATGGTCCACACGCTGCTGTATTTAATCTCTGCATGCCGGATGACTTACGTGACTTCTCCGCCACCAACTACGGTTCAAGCCACAATGTTTTAGTGAACTTTCTGCCTGAAAAACCTCAAATTTTCTGGCCGCTGCTACAGCAGCAGCTGAAACAATACCTACTTTTTTCAGGCATGTGTACATGCTTAATTTTTCTGGCCTCTGGTGCTACACTGTGGCTGCAAAAAAACAAAAAAAGGCACTGTTACGGACCGTTTCAGCAGACAAGGGGTTAAAATCCGTTTAGGCGATATGCCCCTTTCTGAGAGACAGGCACAGCTACTGCAGAACATCAAACTCCCGAACTGGATACAAAATAGCACTCCAACCTGGAACCTCACGAATAGCTGCTAGCAGACGAACAGGAAAAGCATACATCAGCTTACACTCCTAAAAAATCAGTCTCCAACAGCATACAGTGAATCCCCCCAATAACGAGACAAAGCTCCGAGATGAGGGTAAAACAGGAACAACATTTATTTGAAGAACACAACACACTTTTATACAGAATTTGGAACATCCTTCCCCCAACAACCGCTTTCCCATTGCTCAATTTCACAGTACCTGCAGTCCCCCATAAGGTCCTCTCCAGACATGCAAATGAGGGCTCGAAAATGAGTCAGTAGTGATTGGTCAGATAGCTTGACCAGGAGGGCTGCTATGCAAATGAGGACTTGAAAATGAGTCAACAGGGATTGGTCAGATAGCTTTGACCAATGCAAGGAGACAGAAGCCCCAGGGGGCAATCAATGTAAACTATAGTCAGACACAGAACAATGGTTCCCTAACGAGCCCTCAATACACATTACTCTGAGTGTCAATACCTCCCTTAGCAGACAACAGGTGAGGTCATTAGCAAACCTGACAAAAGGTGAATGGGGAGCCACCTTAGACAGTCCGTCTCCTCAGAACTTCCTGGAATAACCATATTAGGAGTTGACTTCCTGTTCCTTACAGTTTACAGGAATAAGTTTTAGCTTCCAGGATAGAGGCAAGACTCCATTAGCCACATTGGTTAAAGAAACACAAAAAGACACAAAAATGCATAACTCCCAGTCTACTGAACAGAACCCCCACATTCAACCCATCCCCAGATAGCCTGGATCGGAGCGCTCAACATATCCAAACCGCACTCAGATGCCACAAACACAGTCAAATTGCCATGGGGTTTACGTTTAGCATGGGCTGAGAGAGGGTCCATAGTCACCTTGCAGGAGGCGAGCAACCAGGCTTCTCCAATGCCCAGAGGCGAGATTGGTCTCGCCACATTTCTCCCCTTTTCCAAACAGACTAACAGGGTATCTGACCTTCTGCCGGTCAGTGCCCTTGTTAGTCCAGCAGCCCACCCACAAAACAGAAACAGCAGTACAGCCCACCCAAAAGAACTGGTTACTACACCTGGGTAGAAGAGAAATTTGTCCATGTCCAGGTGCCTCACCTTGGCTGTGTGGGGGACTGGTAGACTGCCTTGGTGGGTTGCTGAGTGGGCAGAGACCAGCGGTACTCTGCCCTGTTGCAAGCGCTACCACGGAAGTAGCCTGGTTGTTGGAGGGGGAGACCGACTGTCTCCCCTTTAGATAACCCACCCTGCTGCTGTGGGGGAAGACCGACTGTCTCCCCTTTGGCTAAACAGCCCTGTTGCTGTGGCATGGAGACTGGGCTCCCAATTACCAATAAAATACTCTGCCGCTGTGGAATGGAGACTGGGCTCCCAATTCCCAATGAATCCATCTGCTGCTGGGGGACAGGACCAACTGTGTCTGCCCCCTGTAACTCAGCCTGCCGCTGTGGGATGGAGACTGGGCTCCCAATTCCCAACAAATCAAACTGTCCATGGGGAGAGGGGATAACAAGCCTTTGCGGAGGGAGACCGACTGTATCTCCTCCCAACACAGAGTCCTGCTGCTGGGGAAAGGAGACTGGGCTCTCTATTCCCTGTAGGATACTCTCCCGCTGGGGAATGGAGACTGGGCTCCCAATTCCTGGCACATCACACTGCCGCTGGGGAATGGAGACTGGGCTCCCAATTCCCAAAAAATCACGCTGCCGCTGGGGAGGGAGGACACTGCTCTCCTCTCCCTGTACTTCACACTGCCTTCCAGGCATATAACTCTGCTGCTAGGGGGCAGGAACAACTACCTCTGCCCCCTGTAACTCAGCCTGCTGCTAGGGGGGGGACATTGCTCTCCTCTCCCTGCACTTTACACTGCCGCTGGGGAATGGAGACTGGGTTCTCCTCTTCCCTTAACTGTACCTGCCGCTGGAGTTCCTCCCAACATGCCAGCTGGCCCTCTCTCTCTGCCCTGTCTAGCAGAGTCCCGAACACTAAGTTCTTCACGAACCGCTTGGATCTCTCCAGTGGATTGGGTCCAAAGAAGCTCAGCTGTAACCACGCCATACGGTCATATTCTTTCAGAGAATATCTGTACTCCACTGCTGGTTCCATCCTGTTGCTTTAAGGGTTGCTGTACTGAGACATGCGTTGCCCCAAACTTGTAAATCCACGGAATGGTGTCTCCTGTAGCTGTCCTTCTGGCTGTGGGAACGATCCCGCCGCTTGTCACCAATTGTTACGGACTGTTTCAGCAGACAAGGGGTTAAAATCCGTTTAGGCGATATGCCCCTTTCTGAGAGACAGGCACAGCTACTGCAGAACATCAAACTCCCGAACTGGATACAAAATAGCACTCCAACCTGGAACCTCACGAATAGCTGCTAGCAAACGAACAGGAAAAGCATACATCAGCTTACACTCCTAGCAATCAGTCTCCAACAGCATACAGTGAATCCCCCCAATAACGAGACAAAGCTCCGAGATGAGGGTAAAACAGGAACAACATTTATTGGAAGAACACAGCACACTTTTATACAGAATTTGGAACATCCTTCCCCCAACAACCGCTTTGCCATTGGTCAATTTCACAGTACCTGCAGTCTGCAGTCAGACACAGAACAATGGTTACCTAACGAGCTCTCAATACACATTACTCTGAGTGTCAATACATCCCTTAGCAGACAACAGGTGAGGTCATTAGCACACCTGACAAAAGGTGAATGGGGAGCCACCTTAGACAGTCCGTCTCCTCAGAACTTCCTGGAATGACCATATTAGGAGTCGACTTCCTGTTCCTTACAGTTTACAGGAATAAGTTTTAGCTTCCAGGATAGAGGCAAGACTCCATTAGCCACATTGTTTAAAGAAACACAAAAAGACACAAAAATGCATAACTCCCAGTCTACTGAACAGAACCCCCACATTCAACCCATCCCCAGATAGCCTGGATCGGAGCGCTCAACATATCCAAACAGCGCTCAGATGCCACAAACACAGTCAAATTGCCATGGGGTTTACGTTTAGCATGGGCTGATGAGAGAGGGTCCATAGTCACCTTGCAGGAGGTGAGCAACCAGGCTTCTCCAATGCCCAGAGGCGAGATTGGTCTCGTCACAGGCACATACATGTGTCAATTCCCCTTCGTGATCGTTACCTTGTTGTGGTGAAGGGGCTTGCGTATCACAATGAAGCGATCACCTCTAGGAGTGTGTTGCCAATGTTGGCACACCCCAGATGATAAGGTCGTTGCTTCATTGTGAACAGACCAAAAGCGATCCGCTGGATAATTTTTCATAGAAAATACATTAATTTTCTTTATGATCATCTTGGGTGATCATTAAAGCCTACTAGGCCAACAATGGGCCCACACTGCAGAATCATTGTTTTCTGGGTCACTTAATTGTCACTGAACTACCTCAGCACGACCATAAGCTTTGAAAAACCGCCATCGCCTGCAATCTCCCAAATGTGCGCATGAGCACAGTCATCACTACAGCAAGATTGACGCATAGAGGAATAAAATTTATGTCATGAGTGTGTCAACTATTGACAACTCTTTGTGGTTGTCTGAAATCTATTCAATACACGTCCCCTGATAGGGGACGTAACAGGGATTAAACTGATAAGAATAGTACCACTTAACACACCACTCATTTAGGATGGCACAGTACATTGCACGGGGCACGCGCAGTGCCCGAAATTGGAAGTAAGAGGACAGACCAACCATCTTTTTCCATCTCCCGGTTCCTAAAATCTATTCCGTACACCGGCCCCTGATAGGGGATGTAACGTAAAAGGGATTAAACTGATAAGAACAGATTTTTTTAGTTTTAAAAAAAAAAAAAGAGGACAGCCTCTGCAGAGCTGGGTATTTTTTGGCCGTGTTACTGAATGCTCATGCACAATGGCTGTAGGCTCATGCGTCCTTTTGCGGAGGTGACAGTCAAACCCAAGGCAACATCATCGACCTCATCCCATATGTGTTTTTTCTGGAGCGTGCCCTGCGAAGAGTACTGGATCAGGCCGTAGATGAGCATGAAGAGGAAGAGTTGTGGTCCCCATCACCACCAGAAGCAGCCTTGTCGTTGTCGATTGCTGGACCTGTGGCAACGCAGAGAGAGGAGTCTGAAGAAGAGAAGTCAGAGGAGGAAGGTGGCTTTGAGGAGGTGGAAGACCAACCACAGCAGGCGTCCCAGGGGGCTTGTTGTCACCTTTCGGGGACCCTTGGAGTTGTACGTGGCTGGGTGGAGGAAGAGACCTTCAATGACATCAGTGAGGACAAGGAACGGGACATGGCTAGCTTGGTATCCAACCTTGTGCAAATGTGGAGTTTGCGGTTGTGCAAATGGACTGACTGACTGACTGTTAAACGGGGAGTTTGGTCTGTCACTGTGAAGCGGGCATAACCCTTACACTACCTGATTGATACAACATCATACCTGATCGTACACACACACTGAATGTTTTAAAGCACGTTATTCCAAACAATTTAGGAATGTTAGGTGATTTATGCCCTTTATGGATTAAAACCCGACTCTGCGTCAACTACGGCATGCCAAAGTCCAGGTGTTAGTCCCCTTGAAACAACTTTTCCATCACTATTGTGGCCAGAAAGAGTCCCTGTGGGTTTTAAAATTCGCCTGCCTATTGAAGTCTATGGCGGTTCGCCCGGTTCGCCGATTCGCGGAGGTTCGTGTTCGTCGTTCGCGAGCGGCAAATTTTAGGTTCGCGACATCACTACTGAGTATAGTAACTGGCAAGTATATAAACAGTAGGAAAGCGAGGCCAGAACACATTGGCCCCATAAAAGATGATAAAGGAAAAATGGCCACTGAGGACAGAGAACAGGCGGAAGTGTTAAATAATTTCTTCTCTTCAGTCTTCACAAAAGAATCGGGGTGCTACACTAACCCAGCTTGTAAGGCCGAACTAAATAATACACCTCAGGAAGTGCCGCCATGGCTAACAGAAGATAGACTTAGAGCTAAACTAGAGAAACTTAACATAAATAAATCCCCGGGACCGGATGGCTTGCACCCGAGGGTTCTCAATGAGCTCAGCCAGGTGATTGCCAGACCATTATTCTTGATCTTTAAGGATAGTTTACAGACGGGTATGGTGCCAGCTGATTGGAAAAAAGCCAACGTGGTACCGATATTTAAAAAGGGGCCGAGATATATCCCGGGTAACTATAGGCCGGTCAGCCTAACATCAGTAGTCTGCAAAATTTTGGAGGGGATGTTAAGGGACCACATACAAGACTTTAGTAATGAAAATGGTATTATAAGTAGTAATCAGCATGGATTCATGAAAAATAGTTCGTGCCAAACCAATCTATTAACCTTCTACGATGAAGTGAGCTGCCATCTAGATAAAGGTAAGCCGGTGGATGTGGTTTATCTGGACTTTGCAAAGGCCTTTGACACCGTTCCCCACAAACGCTTACTGTACAAACTAAGGAAGGTAGGTATGGACCATAAGGTGAGTACCTGGATAGAGAACTGGCTCCAGGGGAGAGTCCAGAGGGTGGTGATTAATGGGGAGTACTCGGATTGGGCGGGGGTGGAAAGTGGGGTCCCCCAGGGTTCTGTCCTGGGACCAAACCTGTTTAATTTATTCATAAATGATCTAGAGGAGGGGATATCGAGTACAATCTCAGTATTTGCAGATGATACTAAACTAGGCATGCCAATATCTTCTATGCAGGATGTGGAAACCTTGCAAGCGGACCTGAACAAAATAACGGGATGGGCAACTACATGGCAGATGAGGTTTAATGTTGAAAAATTTAAAGTAATGCACTTGGGGGCCAGAAACCAGAAAGCAAGCTACTCACTAAGGGGGAACTTCTGGGGGAGTCTAGGATGGAAAAGGACTTGGGGGGTACTGGTAGACAACAAGCTTGGCAGTGGCATGCAATGCCAAGCCGCCGCAAGCAAAGCCAACAGAATACTGGGATGTATAAAAAAGGGGATTCACTCCAGAAATAAAGAGATTATTCTCCCTCTCTACAAGACTCTGGTCCGGCCACATCTGGAGTATGCTGTCCAGTTCTGGGCACCGGTCCTCAGGAAGGATGTGCTGGAACTGGAGAAAGTCCAGAGAAGGGCAACAAAAATAGTTAGGGGAATGGAGGACATCAGCTATGAGGAAAGACTACAAGCACTGAACCTATTCTCTCTGGAGAAGAGACGATTGAGGGGGGATATGATATCAATGTACAAATACTGTACTGGTGACCCGAGCATAAGGAACAAACTATTCAGTGAAAAGAGATACAATAAGACACGTGGCCACTCACTAAAACTAGAGGAAAGGCGGTTTAATCTTAAAGTGCGTAAGGGGTTCTTCACTGTAAGAGCGGTAAGGGTGTGGAATTCTCTTCCACAAGCAGTCGTATCAGCAGGGAGCATTGATAGTTTCAAAAAACTATTAGATGGACACCTTAAAGACCAAAACATACAGGGGTATACAATGTACGGTTAAAAGCAAACACACACACACATCATAGGTTGAACTGGATGGACTGATGTCTTTTTTCAACCTCACTAACTATGTAACTATGCAACTATGTAACTGTAGAACCTCATAAAGTTCAGGAGATACATAAAAGTTTTCCGTTGTTACACAATAACCCTGATTTAGCAATGGCTCAATTAGTGAAAGAACAGAAGATGTTGCCATTCCATAATTGCTGTATTTTTCATCAAATTTTGTTCCTTTTCCAGTGTATATCACTGAATTCCAAATGTAGCCCATTGACGATTTGCATAGCATGTAGGATTTTTACGCCAAATCGTGCCCTCTTTGTATGTATTGCACCCAGCTGAGCCTTCCCTTGTAGGCCATTAGACTTTCATCTACGCTGGGCACCGCTCCTCAGGAAGGATGAGCTGGAACTGGAGAGAGTCCAGAGAAGGGCAACAAAGCTAATAAAGCGACTGGAGGATCACAGCTCTGAGAAAAGACTACAAGCATTGAACTTATTCTCTCTGGAGAAGAGACACTTGAGAGGAGATATGATATCAATGTACAAATACAGTACTGGCGACAAACTATTCAGTGAAAGGGAATATAAAAGGACTCACGGCCATTTGGTAAAATGAGAAGAAAAGCAGTTTAACCTAAATTGCCTAAAGCAGGGGTGTCAAACTCAATTTCATCATGGGCCACATCAGCAATACATTGTATAAATATAAGTTGCGCTAAAATGTGAAAAACATATGTGATAATGTAAAAGTGTCCAAAATAAAGTCCATGTATGAGTGAACAGCACGTCTGGCGAAATTTTCTGTACAGGTACCGCTTACCAAAGGCAAATAATAAATAGGCCCAAAGAATCCAAGGGGTCCACAGGAACCAGATGTCAGACGGACTCCGTATTTTGAGTGGATCTCCTCAGTGTTGGGTGATCATGTGAAATATAAATTGAAAAACGCCATAGCGTAAAACCACAAACAATTGAATAAACACCCCAAGTGATGGGAATATCAGAAAAGTGCTATAGTAGTGATGGTAAAAGACATAGACACCTCCAATCCTGTGAAAATACTCCTTACCAGAGTAATAGAAAGTGTTGCAGAAAAGAGAAGAAGACCTCCCCCGATAGGACTGCAGCTTACCGAAAGGAAATTAAATTGAGCACATAGATCCCAACCGTGTCACCGAAGAGGGCTGACATACATATGCCCTTACCAGCTCCAAATGATGCAAAGCAGAGAGGATCCAGTTCACCTAGGCACTTCCACTAAGGGCAAAGCTCCAGATGCTAGTGTCTAAACACTCCAGACCAGACGCTTCCAATGGGAACGCTGAATACAGGCTCAGCATACAGATGGTAACAGCTGTTCTTTTGAAAGTCCACACAGAGCTCCTCTCTCAGATTCCCTCCTGAGTCTCAGACATATGTATGTCAGCCCTCTTCGGTGACACGGTTGGGATCTATGTGCTCAATTAAATTTCCTTTCGGTAAGCTGCAGTCCTATCGGGGGAGGTCTTCTTCTCTTTTCTGCAACACTTTCTATTACTCTGGTAAGGAGTATTTTCACAGGATTGGAGGTGTCTATGTCCTTTACCATCACTACTATAGCACTTTTCTGATATTCCCATCACTTGGGGTGTTTATTCAATTGTTTGTGGTTTTACGCTATGGCGTTTTTCAATTTATATTTCACATGATCACCCAACACTGAGGAGATCCACTCAAAATACGGAGTCCGTCTGACATCTGGTTCCTGTGGACCCCTTGGATTCTTTGGGCCTATTTATCATTTGCCTTTGGTAAGCGGTACCTGTACAGAAAATTTCGCCAGACGTGCTGTTCACTCATACATGGACTTTATTTTGGACACTTTTACATTATCACATATGTTTTTCACATTTTAGCGCAACTTATATTTATACATTGTTTTTAAGGTGATAGTCACACTTGAAGTTGCCGCTTTTATTTTTGGTTTAGCGCAGTTGTTTACAATTTTTCTTCACATCAGCAATACGTTTGCCCTCAAAGGGCCGGTTGTAGCTGGGTTGCATCAGCAATGCGTTTGCCATCAAAGGGCCAGTTGTAGCTGGGTTGCACTATGTACACGGTGCAGAGTTCAGTATTACCTCAGGATTATTCTACGTACAGAGTGAAGGGTTCAGCAGCTCACTATGTACAGATGTCAGGGGTGCGCTACATACAGAGAGCAGGGTTCAGGGGTGCACTACATACAGAGAGCAGTGTTCAGGGGTCCGCCATGTACAGAGTGCAGGGTTCAGAGGTGTGCGCTACGTACAGAGAGCAGGGTTCAGGGGTCCGCTATGTACAGAGAGCAGGGTTCAGTGGTCCGCTACGTACACAGAGCAGGGTTCAGGGGTCCACTACGTACAGAGAGCAGGGTTCTTGGGTCCGCTATGTACAGAGAGCAGGGTTCAGGGGTCCGCTACGTACAGAGAGAAGGGTTCAGGGGTCCGCTATGTACAGAGAGCAGGGTTCAGGGGTCCGCTATGTACAGAGAGCAGTGTTCAGGGGTCCGCTATGTACAGAGAGCAGGGTTCAGGGGTCAGCAGCACGTTATGTACAGAGGGCAGGGGTGCGCTATGTACAGAGAGCAGGGTTCAGGGGTAACGACGTACAGACAGCAGGGTTCAGGGGTCTACTATGTACAGAGTGCAGGGTTCAGAGGTGCGCTGTGCCCACTGTGCAACATCTCATTTCCACTGCTGATCCTGGGTTCGGACATCCGCACCCAGCACTCTGCCCCATCCCCCCACCTTCCAAAGAAAACCACACATCTGTACTCTCTCCTACCTGATTTAAGATGGCATTTACAGAATGCTTTCATGGCCACTACTGCTACAAGTCCTCAAAATCCCACCCTCAAGATGCAGCTGCTTGATGCAGATTAGAACACACAGCCACTGGAGCCGCCAGGTACCTCTGCCACTGACAGACTATGCTGAATCAACAGCATCATGCGCTCAGCTACACACAGCCAGGGAGAGGAGGAGGAGGAGAGTGCAGGAGAGTGTGTTTACTCCTGTTGCCAAGGAGACTTGTTCCGTGACAGCAGAAAGCAGCTGGCGGCTGGCGGCCGCTCCGCAGGCAACATCACAATACCCGGCTGGCCGGATTCAGCCCACGGGCCTTTTGTTTGCCACCTGTGGCCTAAAGGGTTCTATACCATCAGAGCGGTAAGGATGTGGAATTCTCTTCCACAAGCGGTGCAAAACTATTAGATGGGCACCTTAACGACCACAACATACAGGGGTATACAATGTACTATTGACATAGTAACTTATACACACACTCATCATAGGTTGAACTGGATGGACTGGTGTCTTTTTTCAACCTCACTAACTATGTAACTATGAAAACCTCCAGATTTTTAGAGAAATTTTTGGCTACGTTCATTTTTCACCATTTTGCAAAAAAGGCGCAATGTAAAGTTGAGCGGACACCTGGATGTCCGTGTTCGGCGGGTTCGGCCGAACTTGAAAAAAAAGTCCGGGTCCGTGTCCCGGACTTTTGCCGAACTTTTCCCGGACACCAAACCCCATTAAAGTCAATGGGGACCCGAACTTTCAGGCACTAAAATGGCTCTAAAACACATATTGGAAAGGGCAAGAGTGCTGCAAATGGCAGCAAAACGTAGTTAAGAGCATGGCAAGTGCTTTGCAAACAAATGTGGATAGGGAAATAACTTAAAACAACAAAAAAAAACAGAAAAATAAAACAATGTTCTTCATCTCTGAAGGACGAGGCCCATATGGAGTAGGAGGGAGGTTGAGGTGGTGGTGGATGTGGCGGTGTCATAGGCGTGCGCACAATCACCTAGGGCACATAGCATTATCGCTCTGTTTGCCAGTGAGGAGATGGGAAAGATCTCCCTCGGACCTACTCTGCTCTATTTCACTTTGTCAGCAGGGAGAGTAATGTATCGGGGCCATGTACATGTAGGCAAACACATGCATGTGTATTTAAACTTTGGGGTGCACACCCTAATGCAATAGGCTGCGCACACCTATGGGCGGTGTAGGTGGAAGCGGCAGTGGAGGAGGACCAGGGCTGGATTAAGAGCATCATGGGCTTGGTGCTGAGGATTTTGAAGGGCCTTAAGGGCCGTGGCTTGGCATGCACCCAGAGGAGGAAGGGTGCAGCCATGCATGCCTAATTCAACATGGGATGCTGTCTCTGAAGCCCATAAACACATCCATGCATCGGCAACTGTCCCTCCTTGTCCGGCCTTCGTGCTGTGTGGGGAGGTTCTGAGGGAGCTGCCTGGGGAAGCGAGCATAGAAGCCAGACTTCTGTGTTTACAAGTGACAGAAGAGCGGTAACAGTGAATATGGCCAACCCGGGGCCTATATTAAGGTAGGGGCCTGGAGCTGCAGCTCCAATAGCCCCTATGTTAATCTGGCCCTGAGGAGGACGAGGTAGCCAATACTGCTTTTTTTCAGAAATTTTAAATGAGGGTACACCCCAAAAGAGTGAGAAAGTGCAAAAATAGAACAATGGCTGGGTTAGGTCGGTATCCATTGCTATTCTACACAAGGTACGGAAAAGTCCCGTGGGATCCATGCTTGGTTCATGTTAATGTCTCTGGACAGGCGGCTGCGCTTGTCTGTGATAACACCCCCAGCCGTGCTAAATACCCGTTCAGATAATACACTGGCTGCAGGGCACGCCAGCACTTCCAAGGTGTAAAGGGCAAGCTCAGGCCATGTGCCCAATTTGGAGACCCAGAAGTTGAAGGGGGCAGACCCGTCATTCAGTACGTCTAGGCGTGTGCACACATACTGCTCCACCATGTTGGTGAAATGCTGCCTCCTGCTAAGACGTTCCATATGAGCTGCTGTTTGTTGTGGCGTGCTGACAAAGCTTTTCCACATTTCGGCCATGCTAACCCTGCCTTCTGAGGTGCTGGCGGTGCCCTGGTTGCGTTGGCGACCTCTTCCTCCTCCTCCTCCTCCTCTGCCTTGTGCTTCCACTGTGGCCCCGCTGTCAGGTGGGAATGCCAGCAGCATCGCGTCTACCAGCGTGTGCTTGTACTCGTGCATCTTGCGATCGCGCTCCAATGGGTGAATTAAGGACGGTACGTTGTCCTTGTAACGGAGATCCAGCAGCGTGGCCACCCAGTAATCAGCACAAGTTAGAATGTGGGCAACTCGGCGGTCGTTGTGGAGACACTGCAGCATGTAATCGCTCATGTGTGCCAGGCTGCCCAGAGGCAACGAAAGGCTGTAATCTGTAGGAGGTGTATCGTCTGTGTCCTCTGTATCCCCCCAGCCACACACCAGTGATGGCCATGAGCTGGCCTGGGTGCCACCCTGCTGTGAACATGGTTCCATCTCCTCCTCCAGCTCCTCCTCCTCATCCTCCAGAACTGTGCCCCTGCTGGACAATTGTGTCCCTGGCGTTTGTGTGTGCAGGAACCCACCCTCGGAGCCCCTTGTGAATGACTACCCTGAAAGCCTTGGAAATGTTACCTCTTCATCCTCCTCCTCCTCCTCATCCTGTGCCACATCCTCTTCCATCATCGCCCAAATAGTTTTTTCAAGGAGGCATAGAAGTGGGATAGTTAAGCTGACAACGGCATCATCGGCACTGGCCATGTTGGTGGAGTACTCAAAACAGCGCAACAAGGCACACAGGTCTCGCATGGAGGCCCAGTTATTGGTGGTGAAGTGGTGCTGTTCCGCAGAGCGACTCACGCGTGCGTGCTGCAGCTGAAACTCCACTATGGCCTGCTGCTGCTCGCACAGTGTTTCCAGCATGTACAAGGTGGAGTTATACCTTGTGGGCACGTCACATATGAGGCGGTGAGCGGGAAGGCCGAAGTTACGCTGCAGTGCTGACAGGCGAGCAGCAGCAGGGTGAGAACGCCGAAAGTGCGCACAGATGGCCCGCACTTTCTGCAGCAGCTCTGACATATCAGGGTAGTTTTTAAGGAACCTCTGCACCACCAAATTCAGCACATGCGCCAGGCAAGGGATGTGCGTCAAACCGGCTAGGCCCAGAGCTGCTATGAGATTTCGCCCGTTATCGCACACCACCAGGCCGGGCTTGAGGCTCGCTGGCAGCAACCACTCATTTGTCTGCTGTTCCATGCTCCTCCACAACTCCTGCGCGGTGTGTGGTTTTTCCCCCAAACAGGCAAGTTTTAAAACTGCCTGCTGTCATTTACCCCTAGCCGTGCTGAAGTTGGTGGTGAAGGTGTTACGCTGTCCGGATGAGGAGGCGGTAGAGGATGTGGAAGCGGAGTAGGAGGAGTTAGGAACAGGAGGCAAACTGAAGCGCCCTGCAATCCTCAGTGGTGGAAGGACATGCGCCAAATTGCTATCCGCCTCAGGCCTATCCGCCACTGCATTTACCCAGTGTGCCGTTAGGGAGATATAACGCCCCTGACCGTGCTTACTGGTCCACGTATCGGTAGTTAGGTGGACCTTGCCACAGATGGCGTTGCGCAGTGCACACCTGATTTTTTTCCCCCACTTGGTTGTGCAGGGAATGTATGGCTTGCCTGGAAAAATAGTGGCGGCTGGGCACGACATACTGTAGGACAGCCACCAACATAAGGTTTTTAAAACTGTGCGTCTCCACCAGACGGAATGACAGCATTTCAAAGGCCAAGAATTTTGGCCTTTTTCTTGGCCTCAAGAATTCAGGGCCAGGGATCGCGGGTGGGTAGGGGGGTACTTCCTCTTCCTCTCAAGTGTTTGGGAGATGGAAAGCTGAACGCTTCCACGGGACATTGTGGAGATGGTTGGTGACCCAGGTGGTGGTGTTGCTGACAGATCGTCTGTTTGCGGGGTGGCAGGTGCCGGCCGGTATCACTACAGATGTGGATGGAGTGGCCGAGAGGAAGCAGGATGAGCCAGAGACGTTTCTTGGTTTTGAAGGTGTCTACTCCACTGCAGCTCGTGCTTTGCACTTAGATGCCTGATCATGCAGGTTGTGCTCAGGTTGAGAAGGTTTATGCCTCGCTTCAAGCTCTGATTGCACAGGGTGCAAACCACTCGTGTCCTGTCATCAGCACATTTTCTAAAGAACTTCCACACTAGAGAACTCCTTTGAGCTGGCTTTGCTGCGCTTGTTCCCTTGCTGCGTTGGGCAGTAGCAGGCGTAGTGTGTAGGGCACGGCCGCTCCGCTTCTGCACCCTGCTCCCTCTTCTGCTGTGCTGGTGGGTCTGTGCGACCACCGCCTCTTCCTCCAAACTACTCAGATCACCTGCATGACCTTCATTCCATGTGGGGTCGAGGACCTCATCGTCCTCCACATCATCTTCTACCCAGTCTTCACCCCTGCCCTCCTTGTCGGTCTCCACAATTCTGAACACCGCAGCAGTTGGCACCTGCGTTTCGTCATCATCGTAGACGTGCTGCAATGGTCCTTGCATGTACTCATCTTGAGAAATAAGTGGTTGGGCATCGCTGCACTCAATCTCTTCCACTTCTGGGGCAGGGCTAGGTGGATGGCCCTGGGAAACCATGCTGACAGAGTCATCAAAAAGAAGAGACTGCTGTATGGCTTGGGGCTCAGGCTGCTTGCCTGATTTGCAAGGGGGTGAGGTGAAAGACGGTTGGACATTGGCTGCAGGTGCCAACTCTGACCTTTCTGCAGTAGACTGGGTGGGAGATAATGTGAAGGAACTAGAGGCACTGTCAGCAGCAAACCAATCTACTATCGCCTCTACTTGTTCTGGTCTCATCACTTCTAGAGGCGTATGATGCCCTACCAAATACTGATGCAGGTTCTGTCGCCTACTCACACTTGAGGAAGGTGTTTCACTTGTGCGTGTAGCTGGCACAGATCGACCACGTCCTCTCCTTGCAACAGGAGCTCTACCAGCAGCACCACGACCCAGGCCACGGCCCCTATTTGACGGTCTCCTCATATTTCTGTAATTTATGATCTTGCCCTAGAAAGGTGTTTATTGAATAGCGGAACAAAACAACAACAGTATCGCACGGGTGTATCTCACAGTCAAATATGTAAACTATGCCCAAAAGGGTGTATATTGAATAGCGGAATAGGAAAAATTTTATAATACGGTGTATCTCACACACAGACTAGGCCCCGATTACAATTTTTTGTACCTTAAAGGCAGGATGAGGAAGAGGAGTAGGAGGAGTTGGGAACAGGAGGCAAACTGAAGCGCCCTGCAATCCTCGGCGGTAGAAGGAGATGCACGAAACAAATTTAAAAAGGTGTATCTCACATGTACCGATACAGACTATCCCGCAATTTAATTTTTTACACTCAAACAGGGTGTATATTGAATAGCGGAATAGGACAAATTTTACAAAACGGTGTATCTCACACGTACAAACACAAACTAGGCCCCGATTACAATTTTTTGTACCCTAAAGGCAGGATGAGGAGTAGGAGGAGTTCGGAACAGGCAGGAGGCAGACTGAAGCACCCTCAAATCCTCGGCAGTATGAGATGCGCCCCAAAAATTGGAAAGGTGTATCTCACACGTACCGACACAGACTATCCCGCAATTTAATTGTTTTTACCCAAAGGTGTAGATTAAATAGCGGAATAGAAAATATTATCAAAAAAAGGTGTATGTATCTCACACGTACAGAACCTGACTAGGCCCCAATTACTATTTTTTGTACCCCCAAAGGCAGGATGAGGAGTAGGAGGAGTTCGGAACAGGCAGCACCCTCAAATCTTCAGAAGTATAAGATGCGCCCCAAAAATTGGAAAGGTGTATCTCACACGTACCGACACAGACTATCCCGCAATTTAATTGTTTATACCCAAAGGTTTTTATTGAATAGCGGAATAGAAAATATTATCAAAAAACGGTGTATGTATCTCACACGTACAGAACCAGACTAGGCCCCAATTACTATTTTTTGTACCCCCAAAGGCAGGATGAGGAGTAGGAGGAGTACGGAACAGGCAGCACCCTCAAATCTTCAGAAGTATGAGATGAACCCCAAAAATTGGAAAGGTGTATCTCACACGTACCAACACAGACTATCCCACAATTTAATTGTTTATACCCAAAGGTTTTTATTGAATAGCGGAATAGAAAATATTATCAAAAAACGGTGTATGTATCTCACACGAACAGAACCAGACTAGGCCCCAATTACTATTTTTTGTACCCCCAAAGGCAGGATGAGGAGTAGGAGGAGTACGGAACAGGCAGCACCCTCAAATCTTCAGAAATATGAGATGCACCCCAAAAATTGGAAAGGTGTATCTCACACGTACCAACACAGACTATCCCGCAATTTAATTGTTTATACCCAAAGGTTTTTATTGAATAGCGTAATAGAAAATATTATCCAAAAAAGTCTATGTATCTCACACGTACAGAACCAGACTAGGCCCCAATTACTATTTTTTGTACCCCCAAAGGCAGGATGAGGAGTAGGAAGAGTACGGAACAGGCAGCACCCTCAAATCTTCAGAAGTATGAGATGAACCCCAAAAATTCGAAAGGTGTATCTCACACGTACCAACACAGACTATCCCGCAATTTAATTGTTTATACCCAAAGGTTTTTATTGAATAGCGTAATAGAAAATATTATCCAAAAAAGTCTATGTATCTCACACATACAGAACCAGACTAGGCCCCAATTATTATTTTTTGTACCCCCAAAGGCAGGATGAGGAGTAGGAGGAGTTCGGAACAGGCAGCACCCTCAAATCCTCGGAAGTATGAGATGCACCCCAAAAATTGGAAAGGTGTATCTCACACGTACCAACACAGACTATCCCGCAATTTAATTGTTTATACCCAAAGGTTTTTATTGAATAGCGGAATAGAAAATATGATATAAAATTGGTGTGATTTATCAATAACACATGTGAACAGCAGTGTCTTATATCATTCAGCTCTGCTGCAGGCTATGGAGGGAAATAAAAAATTCCCCTTTTAAGTTTGTAATTTTTAACTAGATTAGTACAGACTATGCCACAATTTAATTTTTTTAACCCAAGGCTGTATATTGAATAGTGGAATAGAAAAAAGTGTATAATTTTTGAAACAACTCAATAATAGCACATGTGAACACAGCAGTGTATTATCACAGTCAGCACAGCACAGCACTGAAGGAAAAACGCTGCACACAGTGACTGATAGAAAAAAGACTTTTCTCCCTCCTCCTCAGTGGGCAAAAAAGATTGTTTTCACTGCACTCCACACACAGCAAAATCGACATGGACCAGCTCTGCTGCAGGCTATGGAGGGAAAAAAAAATTCCCCTTTTAAGTTTGTAATTTTTAACTAGATTAGTACAGACTATGCCACAATTTAATTTTTTTAACCCAAGGGTGTATATTGAATAGTGGAATAGAAAAAAGTGTATAACTTTTGAAATCTCTCAATAATAGCACATGTGAACACTGAACACAGCAGTGTATTATCACAGTCAGCACAGCACAGCACAGCACTGAAGGAAAAACGCTGCACACAGTGACTGATAGAAAAATACTTTTCTCCCTCCTCCTCAGTGGGCAAAAAAAGATTGTGTTCACTGCACCCCACACACAGCAAAATCGATGTGGACCACTGACACCTGCCTATCTCCAGCCTCTCCCTAAAAGGATTGATAAGATCGGTCACTGCAAACCCCCCCCCCCCCACACACACACACAGCAATATCGATTGTAGAACACTGACCCTAAAAATCAGCAGCCTCGCCCTAAAATGCCCTACAACTCGCCCTGCCTAACACACTCTGACCTGTCCCTCAATTCTATCCGGACACAAATGATTTTCTCTATCGCTCATTGACAGACGTAGTCCTCAGTGATTCAACACCCTCGGGTTATGCTGCCCTCCACAGGAGTAGGACTAGACAGGAAAGAAAATGCTCTGGCCACACCCTAGGGGCAGTCCCCGAGGGTATATCCTCTCGCTCTCTGCTACAGCAAATCATTTTTTTTCTGTCTATTCAGGAGTAAGGACCTAGATACCTTGCTGGGATCTTCGGTCCTGGCAGGATTTTTTTCTTAAAAAGATTTTTTGACAGCTTTTTTTCTCCAGTGTTCCTGTGAGATCTTCAAGCAAGAAAGCTGAACTGGGCGACGGGCGGGATGTTGAGATCCAGTGGTCACCCCAGTTCAGCCTACGAGCTCGTGCAGGCCATAGCTCCGCGCTGGGTCGGCCGCGACATAGTCCCACTGGACGGGGACTGACCCTGCGAGTTAAACGTCTCACTGAAACGCCAAAGACCATGAGTCACGGCGCCCGTATTGGTCGACAGCCCTCCAACTTCGGTGGAGAGGGGTACTGTCAGGAGTTGGCACCCGCCTGGTTCCGGTACGGTGAGTAGTATGTTCCCCCATTTCCCCTGACGGGTCCTGTGGTGAACGCGGGCCCCTCTCTGTATGGTAAGGATGGGTTCCCCTCTATCCTATAACATGGCACAGATCCCCCTATTTTGAGTGTGATTTTTGTGTAGAGGGCCCCGGTTGCCTGTCTCCATGCCCTTCCAGAGTGCCCCGGTTGCCTGTCTCCATGCCCTTCCAGAGGGCCCCGGTTGCCTGTCTCCATGCCCTTCCAGAGTGCCCGGGTGCCGGTCTCCATGCCCTTCCAGAGTGCCCGGGTGCCGGTCTCCATGCCCTTCCAGAGTGCCCGGGTGCCGGTCTCCATGCCCTTCCAGAGTGCCTGGGTGCTAGTCTCCATGCCCTTCCAGAGGGCCCCGGTTGCCTGTCTCCAAGCCCTTCCAGAGGGCCCCGGTTGCCTGTCTCCAAGCCCTTCCAGAGGGCCCCGGTTTCCTGTCTCCAAGCCCTTCCAGAGGGCCCCGGTTGCCTGTCTCCAAGCCCTTCCAGAGGGCCCCGGTTGCCTGTCTCCAAGCCCTTCCAGAGGGCCCCGGTTGCCTGTCTCCAAGCCCTTCCAGAGGGCCTTCTGACCATCACTGCACCCTCCCTCCTGTCGGATGATGGGGGTGTTGCAGTGCCTTTTTTTCCTCCTCCAGCCCAGGGGAGCAGTGGCCAGCAGGGTTGTCTGTGCCTGTGTGCCTGATGCTGTTTGGAGTTATGAGCTTGTGTCATGCAGCCCAGGGCTTGCAAGGTGGTTATTGCAGTGAAGGGAAGCCGCTGCAGTAGTGGAGGCTTGCCACATGTGATTTGCGGGTCCTGGCCACTCCACATTCTCAGAATTCTGCTGCTCTGTGCAACATGGAGAAAGCAGAAACTGTTAGCTGCTACAGCAGAAGCAGGTGCCTCATCTCATGCACTAGCCAGGCCCAGGTAAGGGGGGTACAGTGGTGCCTTTTGGTTATCCTTACTATTGGGATTACTTGTGGTTTATTGTGCCTTCCTCTCTAGGTGTCAGGGTAAAGGAAGCCTGCTGCTGAAGTGCGCTACAGCGTGGGGGCAGCTTTGCATTGGTGAAAGTTCTCGGAGCTCCTTCCTCTCGTCTATTTGCGGTTGATTGACCTTGCATGGGGAGCTTGGGTGGTCACATGGCGGGTGTGGGTCAATTGTTGCTGGAGCCCACTTAAAATGGGATTGTGTTTGTTTCCCTTTGTTATTGTTTAAGGTGAAAGCAAATGGAGCTCTCCTGATAAAAGGAAAATGCCCTTCCAGGGTGCCCGTCTCCATGCCCTTCCAGAGTGCCCGGGTGCCTGTCTCCATGCCCTTCCAGAGTGCCCGGGTGCCTGTCTCCATGCCCTTCCAGAGTGCCCGGGTGCCTGTCTCCATGCCCTTCCAGAGTGCCCGGGTGCCTGTCTCCATGCCCTTCCAGAGTGCCCGGGTGCCGGTCTCCATGCCCTTCCAGAGTGCCCGGGTGCCGTTCTCCATGCCCTTCCAGAGTGCCCGGGTGCCGGTCTCCATGCCCTTCCAGAGTGCCCGGGTGCCTGTGGTGTGGGTCTGCACTTGAAGCCCCCTGTGTCAAGAAGGTTGACCACCACTGCCTTAAATAATGCTCTTAAAAAGCTGGTGGTCTATTGGATTCAAGCTTCTGGTTCATGTGGCCTCTTCTTCTTCAGCTCTTTAATAGGTTTCTGCAGTTCATCCATGGACCATGGCTGGAAGGTGTGTGTGCATGGACTTTAGAAGCGTTGAACAAATATTGGCATTGAGCTCTTTGTTTTCATCCAGCATCGGGTATAATTAACCTTTTACACTTCCCCATTTGTCTATCAGGAATGCACCTGGAGAGAGAGTTGCTGCACACAAATTCCCAGGAAACACCACAGCAAGCCTTTAGGTTCAACGTCTTCCACTCTTCCACCATGCCATCGGTTATGGTGTTTCCTCCACTATGGAGGCTCTACAGGCAACTTTTGTAGTGGGGGCTATGCTCTCACTGGAGGGGGGGGTGGTAGTGGTGGCCTTACCCAGGGTTTTTTCTGACGATCCCTGCACCCTCCCTCCTGTCAGATGATGGGGGTGTTGCAGTGCCTTTTTTTTTCTCCACCAGCCCAGGGGAGCAGTGGCCAGCGTGGTTGTCTGTGCCTGTGTGCTCGACGCTTTTCGGAGTTATATGGGCATATCATGCACCCCAGGACTTACAAGGTGATTCCTGCAGTGCAGGGAAGCCGCTGTAGTAGTGGAAGCTTGCCGGGTCCTGGCCACTTCACATTCTCAGTATTCCGCTGCACTGTGCAGCATGGAGAAAGCAGAAACTGACTGCTGCGGCAGAATCAGGTGCCTCATCTCATGCACTAGCCAGGACCAGGTAAGGGGGGTTCAGTGGTCCTTACTATTGGGATTTTTTGTGTGTGGTTTATTGTGCTTTCTTCTTTAGGTGT
This sequence comes from Pelophylax lessonae, assembly GCF_965119305.1. Classification (NCBI taxonomy): domain Eukaryota; kingdom Metazoa; phylum Chordata; class Amphibia; order Anura; family Ranidae; genus Pelophylax; species Pelophylax lessonae. The sequence continues at coordinate 133,204,052 of NC_138775.1, read as the reverse complement.
CGGGGTGATGGAAGCCTGCTGCTGAAGTGTGCTACAGCTGGGGGGCTGCTCTGCATTGGTGAAGGTTTTCGGAGCTCCTTCTTCTCTCCTCTATTTGCGGTTGTTTGACCTTGCATGGGGAGCTTGGGTGGTCACATGGCGGGTGTGAGTCAATTCTTGTCTTGCTGGAGCCCACTTAATATGGGATTGTATTTGTTTCCCTTTGTTGTTTAAGGTTAAAGCAAATAGAACTCTCCTGATAAAAGGAAGTGCTCTTCCTGGAAAAAGCCACTTAAAGTAGAACTACAAGCAAAACTTTCTTTATGTATACAGTAAGGGGGGGTTTATAACCTCAGTCAGATATTTATTTGCCATCTGTCCATTTGCCAAGATTTTCCTAAACTTCCTGTCCCGTAGACAAACTTAGAAGAAATCCCTGCAGATTGAGGGGTTTCCTTGGGGACTGCCAGGTCACCAGATCTAGTGTCCCTACTGTAATATTTCCCGTTTATTTCTTTTATGGGGACAACCCAAACTTTAGGATTTTTTTACTTTGAATGATACCACCTGTCTCCAGCCCATCAGAAGTGCGCGGATGCCTGTCTCCAGCCCATCAGAAGTGCGCAGATGCCTGTCTCCAGCCCATCAGAAGTGCGCGGATGCCTGTCTCCAAGCCCTTCCAGAGGGCCCGGGTGCCTGTCTCCAAGCCCTTCCAGAGGGCCCCGGTTGCGTGTCTCAAAGCCCTTCCAGAGGGCCCCGGTTGCGTGTCTCCAAGCCCTTCCAGAGGGCCCCGGTTGCGTGTCTCCAAGCCCTTCCAGAGGGCCCCGGTTGCGTGTCTCCAAGCCCTTCCAGAGGGCCCCGGTTGCGTGTCTCCAAGCCCTTCCAGAGGGCCCCGGTTGCGTGTCTCCAAGCCCCTCCAGAGGGCCCCGGTTGCAGGGCCCCGGTTGCGTGTCTCCAAGCCCCTCTAGAGGGCCACGGTTGCGTGTCTCCAAGCCCTTCCAGAGGGCCCCGGTTGCGTGTCTCCAAGCCCTTCCAGAGGGCCCCGGTTGCGTGTCTCCAAGCCCTTCCAGAGGGCCCCGGTTGCGTGTCTCCAAGCCCTTCCAGAGGGCCCCGGTTGCGTGTCTCCAAGCCCTTCCAGAGGGCCCCGGTTGCGTGTCTCCAAGCCCTCTTAGAGGGCCCCGGTTGCGTGTCTCCAAGCCCTTCCAGAGGGCCCCGGTTGCGTGTCTCCATGCCCTCTTAGAGGGCCCCGGTTGCGTGTCTCCAAGCCCTCTTAGAGGGCCCCGGTTGCGTGTCTCCAAGCCCTTCCAGAGGGCCCCGGTTGCGTGTCTCCAAGCCCTTCCAGAGGGCCCCGGTTGCGTGTCTCCAAGCCCTTCCAGAGGGCCCCGGTTGCGTGTCTCCAAGCCCTTCCAGAGGGCCCCGGTTGCGTGTCTCCAAGCCCTTCCAGAGGGCCCCGGTTGCGTGTCTCCAAGCCCTTCCAGAAGGCCCCCGGTTGCGTGTCTCCAAGCCCCTCCAGAGGGCCCCGGTTGCAGGGCCCCGGTTGCGTGTCTCCAAGCCCCTCTAGAGGGCCACGGTTGCGTGTCTCCAAGCCCTTCCAGAGGGCCCCGGTTGCGTGTCTCCAAGCCCTTCCAGAGGGCCCCGGTTGCGTGTCTCCAAGCCCTTCCAGAGGGCCCCGGTTGCGTGTCTCCAAGCCCTTCCAGAGGGCCCCGGTTGCGTGTCTCCAAGCCCTTCCAGAGGGCCCCGGTTGCGTGTCTCCAAGCCCTCTTAGAGGGCCCCGGTTGCGTGTCTCCAAGCCCTCTTAGAGGGCCCCGGTTGCGTGTCTCCAAGCCCTTCCAGAGGGCCCCGGTTGCGTGTCTCCAAGCCCTTCCAGAGGGCCCCGGTTGCGTGTCTCCAAGCCCTTCCAGAGGGCCCCGGTTGCGTGTCTCCAAGCCCTTCCAGAGGGCCCCGGTTGCGTGTCTCCAAGCCCTCTTAGAGGGCCCCGGTTGCGTGTCTCCAAGCCCTCTTAGAGGGCCCCGGTTGCGTGTCTCCAAGCCCTTCCAGAGGGCCCCGGTTGCGTGTCTCCATGCCCTCTTAGAGGGCCCCGGTTGCGTGTCTCCAAGCCCTCTTAGAGGGCCCCGGTTGCGTGTCTCCAAGCCCTTCCAGAGGGCCCCGGTTGCGTGTCTCCAAGCCCTTCCAGAGGGCCCCGGTTGCGTGTCTCCAAGCCCTTCCAGAGGGCCCCGGTTGCGTGTCTCCAAGCCCTTCCAGAGGGCCCCGGTTGCGTGTCTCCAAGCCCTTCCAGAGGGCCCCGGTTGCGTGTCTCCAAGCCCTCTTAGAGGGCCCCGGTTGCGTGTCTCCAAGCCCTTCCAGAGGGCCCCGATTGCGTGTCTCCAAGCCCTTCCAGAGGGCCCCGGTTGCGTGTCTCCAAGCCCTTCCAGAGGGCCCCGGTTGCGTGTCTCCAAGCCCTTCCAGAGGGCCCCGGTTGCGTGTCTCCAAGCCCTTCCAGAGGGCCCCGGTTGCGTGTCTCCAAGCCCTTCCAGAGGGCCCCGGTTGCGTGTCTCCAAGCCCTTCCAGAGGGCCCCGGTTGCGTGTCTCCAAGCCCTTCCAGAGGGCCCCGGTTGCGTGTCTCCAAGCCCTTCCAGAGGGCCCCGGTTGCGTGTCTCCAAACCCTTCCAGAGGGCCCCGGTTGCGTGTCTCCAAGCCCTTCCAGAGGGCCCCGGTTGCGTGTCTCCAAGCCCTTCCAGAGGGCCCCGGTTGCGTGTCTCCAAGCCCTTCCAGAGGGCCCCGGTTGCGTGTCTCCAAGCCCTTCCAGAGGGCCCCGGTTGCGTATCTCCAAGCCCTTCCAGAGGGCCCCGGTTGCGTGTCTCCAAGCCCTTCCAGAGGGCCCCGGTTGCGTGTCTCCAAGCCCTTCCAGAGGGCCCCGGTTGCGTGTCTCCAAGCCCTTCCAGAGGGCCCCGGTTGCGTGTCTCCAAGCCCTTCCAGAGGGCCCCGGTTGCGTGTCTCCAAGCCCTTCCAGAGGGCCCCGGTTGCGTGTCTCCAAGCCCTTGCAGAGGTGCCTTTTGGTTATCCTTACTATTGGGATTACTTGTGTGTGGTTTATTGTGCCACCTCTAGGTGTCAGGGTAAAGGAAGTCTGCTGCTGAAGTGCGCTACAGCTTGGGGGCAGCTTTGCATTGGTGAAAGTTCTCGGAGCTCCTTCCTCTCTTGTCTATTTGCGGTTGATTGACCTTGCATGGGGAGCTTGGGTGGTCACATAGCGGGTGTGGGTCAATTGTTGCTGGAGCCCACTTAAAATGGGATTGTATTTGTGACCCTTTGTTATTGTTTAATGTTAAAGCAAATAGAGCTCTCCTGATAAAAGGAAGTGAAGAAAAAAGCCACTTATAGTGCCCGTCTCCATGCCCTTCCAGAGTGCCCGGGTGCCGGTCTCCATGCCCTTCCAGAGTGCCCGGGTGCCGGTCTCCATGCCCTTCCAGAGTGCCCGGGTGCCGGTCTCCATGCCCTTCCAGAGTGCCCGGGTGCCGGTCTCCATGCCCTTCCAGAGTGCCCGGGTCGCCGGTCTCCATGCCCTTCCAGAGTGCCCGGGTCGCCGGTCTCCATGCCCTTCCAGAGTGCCCGGGTGCCGGTCTCCATGCCCTTCCAGAGTGCCCGGGTGCCGGTCTCCATGCCCTTCCAGAGTGCCCGGGTGCCTGTGGTATGGGTCTGCACTTGAAGCCCCCTGTGTTAATAAGGTTGACCACCACTGCCTTAAATAATGCTCTTAAAAAGCTGGGGGTCTATTGGATTCAAGCTTCTGGTTCATGTGGTCTCTTCTTCCATTCAGCTCTTTAATAGGTTTCTGCAGTTCATCCATGGACCATGGCTGGAAGGTGTGTGTGCATGGACTTAAGAAGCATTGAACAAATATTGGCATTGAGCTCTTTGTTTTCATTCAGCATCGGGTATAATTAACCTTTTACACTTACTTCCCCATTCGTCTATCAGGACTGCACCTGGAGAGAGTTGCTGCACCCAAATTCCCAAGAAACACCACAGCAAGCCTTTAAGTTCTACCTCTTCCACTATGCCCTTCTGTTATGGTGTTTCCTCCACTATGGAGGCACTGCAGGCAACTTTTGTAGTGGGGGCTATGCTCTCACTGAAGGGGGAGGGGGGAGTGGTTTTTTACCCAGGTATTTTTCTGCTCATCCCAGCACCCCCCTCCTGTCGGATGATGGATGTGTTGCAGTGCCTTTTTTCCTCCACCAGCTCAGGGGAGCAGTGGCCAGCAGAGTTGTCTGTGCCTGTTTGCCCGACGCTGTTCGGAGTTATATGGGCTTGTGTCATGCAGCCCAGGACTTACAAGGTGGTTCCTGCAGTGCAGGGAAGCCGCTGTAGTAGTGGAGGCTTGCCACATGTGAGCTCCGGGACCTGGCCACACCACATTCTCAGCATTCCGCGGCACTGTGCAACATGTAGAAACTAGAAACTGTTGGCTGCTACGGCAGAAGCAGGTGCCTCATCTCATTCACTAGCCAGGCCCAGGTAAGGGGGTACAGTGTTCCTTTCGGTTATCCTTACTATTGGGATTTTTTGTGTGTGGTTTATTGTGCCTTCATCTTTGGGTGTCAGGGTGATGGAAGCCTGCTGTTGAAGTGCGCTACAGATGGGGGGCTACTCTGCATTGGTGAAGGTTTTCAGAGCTCCTTCCTTTCTCCTCTATTTGCGGTTGTTTGACCTTGCATGGGGAGCAAGGGTGGTCACATGGCTGGAGCCCACTTAAAATGGGATTGTATTTGTTTCCCTGTGTTTAAGGTTAAAGCAAATAGAGCTCTCCTGATAAAAGGAAGTGCCCTTCCTGGAAAAAGCCACTTAAAATAGAACTACAAGTAAAACTTTCTTTATGTATAGAGTAAAGGGGGGGGGGGGAATTAACCTCAATCAGATATTGATTCGCCATCTGTCCCATAACCGAGATTTTCCTTCAATTCCTGTCCCATAGCCAAACAGGAAGGGAAAAGAAATTCCTGCAGATTGAGGGACCTCCTTGGGGACAGCTAGGTCACCAAAAAAAGGTGTCCCTATTGGAATATTTCCCTTTTATTTCTTTTATGGGGACCACCCAAACTTTTTTTACTTTCAATGATACCACCTGTGTCCAGCCCCTCAGAGGGCCCGGTTGCCTGTGTCCAGCCCATCAGAGGGCCCGGGTGCTGCCTGTGTCCAGCCCGTTGGAGGGCCCGGGTGCCGCCTGTGTCCAGCCCGTCGGAGGGCCCGGGTGCCGCCTGTGTCCAGCCTGTCGGAGGGCCCAGGGGGGTGCCTGTGTCCAGCCCGACAGAGGGCGCCCGGGTGCCTGTGTCCAGCCCGCCAGAGGGCGCCCGGGTGCCTGTGTCCAGCCCGCCAGAGGGCGCCCGGGTGCCTGTGTCCAGCCCGCCAGAGGGCGCCCGGGTGCTTGTGTCCAGCACGCCAGAGGGCGCCCGGGTGCCTGTGTCCAGCCCGCCAGAGGGCGTCCGGGTGCCTGTGTCCAGCCTGCCAGAGGGCGCCGGGTGCCTGTCTGCAGCCCATGCCTCAAAGATTGTGTTAGGGTGTTTGCTTTCCAAAATGGGGTCATTTTGTGGGTGTTTCCATTGTCCTGGTCCTCCAGGGCCTTCAAAAGTGTGATTGGTTGTAATGAAATTAGATGTGCAATTCTCCTAGAACGCCTGAAGGTGCTTCTTGGATGTTGGGCCTCTCACACCTGGTATCGCCTTACTCCGGAGGAGTAGCAGAATGTATTTTGGGGTGTAATTTTTGCTGTGTACATGCTATGTGTTAGGAATATCTTTTAAAATTGACAGCTTTGTGTAGATAAAATAAATAAATAAAAAATGTTTATTTTTCTTTCCACATTTTCTAAAAATTTGTGGAAAAAAATGACATAGAGAAAAGACTCATAATGCCTCATAGAGTATACATTGGGGTGTTTTTCAAATGGGGTCATTTTGTTGGTAATTCGATTGTCCTGGTGCTCCAGGGCCTTCAAAGTGTGTTGGGTCGTTATGAAATTGCGTGTAATTTATGCTCCTAGAACACCTGACGGTGCTCTTTGCATGTTGGGCCTCTGTATGTGGCCAGGCTGTGTAAAAGTCTCACACGTGGTATTGCCATATTCAGGAGGAGTAGCAGAATGTATTTTGGGGTGTAATTGCAAGTATGCCTATACTGTGTGTGAGAAATAACTTGTTATTACAATTTTGTGTGAAAAATAAAGTATTTATTTCCTCAAGAATTGTGGGAAAGAATTACAACTCCAAAAATCTCACTATGCCTCTTACTAAATACCCTGGAATGTCTACTTTCCAAAAAGGGGTCATTTTACTGTCCTAACATTTCAGGGCCTCAAGAAATTAGATGGGCCCGTCGGTACATCTGATGTGATTAGGTGTGATCAATTTTTAATGATTGGCACCATAGACTCTATAAGGCCCCTTTCACACAGACGGACCGTTCAAATCCACCTGTCAGTTGTTTTTGTGGATTTGAACGGACACCCCATGCATCTCTATGGGGCATCGGGTGTCAGCGGAGACATGTCCGCTGACATCCCATCAGATCCATCAAATCTGGACGGATGGAAACCCTATTTTCCATCCGTCGATCGGATGGGATCGAATGAGAATGGACCGACGGTCCGTTCCCATCCAATTCCCCCATAGAGATGCATAGGGACCTGACAGCTGTATCTCCGCACACAGCGCGGAGAACAGCTGTCATCCGGCTGCTCAGCGGGGGATCGACGGATCGATCCCCCGCTGAGATAAACGGAGTCCGTTTGACGGAATCCTAGTGTAAAAGAACCCTAACTGTCACACATAATAATACCCAGTAATTTTGGGTTATTTTTACCAAAGATATGTAGCAGTTCAAATTTATGAGAAAAAAAATTACTTATTTGCAAAATGTTATAATGGAAACTAAATAAAAATGTTTTTTTTTTTCTACATTTTCGCTCTTATTTCACTTTTTTCGCAAAAAAATTAATTACTCAGTGGTGATTAGATACCACCAAAAGAAAGCGCTATTTGTGTGAAAACGGATAAAAAATTTGGGTACAGCGTTGCATGACTGAGTAATTGTCATTCAAAGTGTGAGAGCGCTGAAAGCTGAAAATTGGCCTGGGCAGGGGGTGAGAGTGCCCTTGTATTCAAGTGGTTAAATAAGAGTTGCTTGTTCAATATTACTTCTGTAACTTTACCATCTGAGACTAAAATGCTGTCTTGCAGTGCATGAAAATGTTTAAATGCAAACAAAGCAATACATGTTTTTTTTTTGGTTGGCTAGAATTTCATGTGTCAAGGCATCTTGCGGTTTTGATAGAAGTAACATAAGAAAACATGGAGGCTTCCCTCATGGGTTTATTCAACTGGAGACTGCTGATTCTCTTGAAAAACTAAAACTTGCTATAGATGGATCACAATTCAAGCAGTTCAGCAGGGACTGGGCTGCATTTTCAGTTAATCTATGGCTGTTCCTATTCCAGAAATGTAGATCTAATGGTAAGACTTCTCTCGAGCCAGCTTGTTGTTCCTTTCAATAAGTGATGATCAGTGTAATCTGACAGCGGAGGAGTCTAAAATACATTAACAAAATTGGAAGGACATCTCCTTCCACCTTGTGTGGATGGGGAAATCTGTTCAGTTAAACGGTTCCATGTATGGCCAGCCTTAAAGTAACTAAACTGTGACATGTATTCAGAAAGAGTTGTAACTTCCTTAAGCTGGCCATACATGGATTAAAATGTGGCTGGTTCAGCAGGGCCCAGCTGAATTTCGATCCATGTGTGGCCAATGTGGTTTACAGAAGTCAGTATATTCCCGCTCGATCAGTGCAGTAGGCTGCAGAGCTGATCTGTATATTTTGACAGCAGGGGAGTCTCCTTGCTGTCAGAATACAATGCCACAGCAGGGAAGCCAGATTTATTATAACAACCATGCAGCAAGCATTTTAGGTTCAAGGCGAAAGTCTTTCTCATGAAATGGTTTACATTTTGTGTTTTTAACCCAAATCTCATATTTCATTATCTCTGAAAACATAGGCATGATGCCGTTGTAAATTTTATCTTTTCCATTAATAGATGGAAACAATGAACAGCAAAGTGAGAAGCCATGAACACTCCAAGCAAGATGAAATCCCTTTCCTGAGGCATTGGCGGATGGTGGGTATCAATGTAACTCATGGCTTGGGTTAGCCTCTCAATTTTGTGGACTGAAAAATATTTAATGTTTTATGCTGAGTAAGGAAGGAGATGAACTGAGTTATGAGCTTTCATTCTAACTCGTTGCTTGGGTTTAGCCACTCAGTTTTGTGGACCCAAAGCTTAACATACTTTTATTATGCCATTATTATGCCATTAATTGTTGCTCATTTATATGCCCACCCTGGAGCAGTGTAGAATGCATTGCAAATGACTTCCCCTTGAGCATATGCTCTTTGTGGTCCCAACAAAGCAGAGTTCATAGGCAATGCATATAGTGATTGGCTGCTTTACTAGAGCCGTGTTTCATTCATCTGAAATGCAAATGATATGTTGTGTAATCAAGCCCTCTCTAGCATTGTTTGTATACAATGCCAGTAATTCCCCTTCCCTGCTGATTTATGCCCAGCCTCTTTCTAAATCTCTTTGCGGATCAGAATGAGCAGCATGGTTGGGCTCTGGCAAGACTTTGCTGTTTGGGTTAGTTTGGTAAATTGGTAAGCATACAATTTAGTCGTTGGAATATGCAACCTATGTTGTTTTTTATATTTAGAGGAAAATCTAGGAGGATCATGGGATATAAGGAAAGGGTACACACTTTTTTTTTCCTGCAATAATATGTGCATTTTACGATTTTTTTTTTTTTTTCCACCCTCAAGGGTAAACTTCACTTTTAATTGTATGTGCGTCCCTTTGGTGGTGTGGGTCTGCACTTGAAACCCCCTGTGTCAAGAAAGTTGACCACCACTGCCTTAAATAATGCTCTTAAAAAGCTGGGGGTCTATTGGATTCAAGCTTCTGGTCCATGTGGTCTTTTCCTCCATTCAGCTCTTTAATAGGTTTCTGCAGTTCATCCATGGACCTCCTATGGTTGGAAGTGGTGTGTGTAAGGACTTGGAAGCATTGAACCAAATTTTGCACTTAGCTCTCCTTTGTTTTCATCCAGCATCGGGTATAATTAACCCTTTACACTTTCCCCAATCATCTTTCACGACTGCACCTGGAGAGAGAGTTGCTCCACTCAAATTCCCAGGAAACACTATAGCAAGCCTTTTTGTTCTACCCCTTCCACCATGCCCTCGGTTATGGTGTTTCCTCCACTATGGAGGCACTGCAGGCAATTGTTGTAGTGGGGGCTATGCTCTCACTGGAGGGGGTGGGGGGGAGAGTGGTGGCCTTACACAGGGTTGTTTCTGATTTTCTGTTCATCCCAGCACCCCCCTCCTGTTGGATGATGGGATTGTTGCAGTGCCTTTTTTCCTCCACCAGCCCAGGGGAGCAGTGGCCAGCCGGGTTGTCTGTGCCTGTGTGCCCAAAGCTGTGTGAAGTTATGTGAGCTGGTGTCATGCAGCCCAGGACTTACAAGGTGGTTGCTGCAGTGCAGGGAAGCCGCTATAGTGGTGGAGGCTTGCCACATGTGAGCTCCAGGTCCTAGTCACAACACATTCTCAGTTTTCCGCTGCACTGTGCAACATGGAGAAAGCAGAAACTGCTGGCTGCTACAGCGTAAGCAGGTGCCTCATCTCATGCACTAGCCAGGCCCAGGTAAGCGGGGTACAATGGTGCCTTTTGGTTATCCTTACTATTGAGCTTTTTTGTGTGTGAAATTGTGCCTTCCTCTCTGGGTGTCAGGGTAAAGGAAGCCTGCTGCTGAAGTGCGCTACAGCTTGGGGGTTGCTCTGCATTGGTGAAGGTTCTTGGAGTTCCTTCCTCTCTCCTCTGTTTGCGGTTGTTTGCCCTTGCATGGGGAGCTTGGGTGGTCACATGGTGGGTGTGGGCCAATTCTTGCTGGAGCCCACTTAAAATTGAATTTTATTTGTTTCCCTGTGTTATTGTTTAAGGTTAAAACAAATAGAGATTACCTGATTAAAATGAAGTGCCCTTCCTGGAAAAAGCCACTTAAAGTATAACTACAAGTAAAACTTTATTTTTGTATAGAGTAAGGGGGGGGGGTATATCCTCAGTCAGATATTTTTTCACCATCTGTCCCATTGCTGATGTTTTCCTTCACTTCGTGTCCCATAGCCAAACAGGAAGTTAGAAGAAATCCCTGCAGATTGAGGGATTTCCTTGGGAACCGCCAGGTCACCAGAACTAGTGTCCCCATTGGAATATTTCCCCTCTATTTCTTTTATGGGGACAACCCAAACTTTGGGATTTTTTTACTTTCACTGATACCACCTATCTCCAGCCCATCAGAGTGCCCGGATGCCTGTCTCCAGCCAAGAGCATGTAACTATTTTAAGCAAATAAAATGCATGTAAAAAGGCAATTTTTCTCCTTTCATCCTTCCAGGACGGCCTACAATTGGGAGATTGTGGCTCCGCCTCACAGGAAACACAACTAATTTGCAGCTGTTTAAAAGGGTCCCACCCATCCTTAGCTCCAGTTCAGTTGTGTTTCCAACCTCACATCGGAACGTTTTTTTTTTTTAACTAACCTGAGGCAAATAGCTGGCCAAGACGGTACCCCTGTAAGGCGGCTTCGGTCGGCTTAATAGCAGGTTCCTCCCTAGCTGTGTCCTTTGGAAAAAGGAGCTTTCAGGTCGCCAAACATACCAGGTAGTGCGGTTTGCCTCGTGGAAGGTCCCTCATACCTGAAGTCCTGCTAGTCTCTGCAGGAAGTCTCCTCCATTCACTTCGTTGGGCAGTAAGGATTTCGAATTTCCCGCCGAGCGGTGAGCCCCAAGCCTCGCTATGGAGACAGGAAGTTCCGGCGGAAGGGGCGGAGCGGCTGACTCCCGGAAGAAACCCAGCGTGGAGGAGACGCCGGATCGGAGCGAACTCGGTGATACCATGACTGACTCTCCGACTCCGAGAGGGCGAAAGCCCCAAAAAGAGACACAAGCAGCCGCAGTCCTCACAGGGGAGAAAGCGGCAACGCAGGTGGCGACAGGATCGGGTAAGTGATACCGATGGTGGCCCACTGCTGTCTATTAGGACAGGTATGCCATGCTTTTCCTGTATGTTGCCGTAGTGATAGGCAAGAAGATTATGTCGCTTCATGGTGTCCTCTCTTCTTGTTTTTTCATGTGTTGTCACAGGTACACCACCGGCACAGGAAGCCCCTGCCAGACCCCTATCCTCAACTAAAAAATGTGGGGAATGTGGGGTTAGGTTATCTAGGTCTTATACAAAGCCCTTATGCCAGACTTGCATTAATAAATTGGCAGGGCAGGACCTTATGAAAGATTTACTTAAATCTATGAGGGAGGAAATAGCAGCTGCTGTTCAAACCTTTAAGGCTCCAGCAGCCATCCCTCTAGTTCCAGCAATGGAAGGAGCAGACAATGCATCCTCCCAAGACGCTGAGGGGTCAATGGGACCCCCATCCCTCTGGGAAGATAATTTATCCATTCCCTCAACTCAGGTTAGGGAACAGGAGGATCCAGAAGTTAAAAATCTTTTTCCCTTGGAATATATGCAAAATCTTCTCAAAGTGGTATATGACACTGAAGAGATTCCTATTCCAGCAAAAAAGTCTTCTTGCAAAGACAAAGTGTACAAAGGCTTGGGGGAAAGCCCAGTACAGAACCATTCCCATTCATCAGTCATTAAAGGACATAATACATCAGGAATGGAAGGTACCTACATATGCCTTTTCCAGACCAAAAAACTGGAAAAGAAGGTTTCCCTTTGAGCCTCAGGATTTTGAGGGTATTTACAAAAAACCCTAAACTTGATGCTCCCCTGTCACAATTATCAAAAGGAACAGATTTGTCCTTTGAAAATGCCGGGCATATTACAGATCCCATGGATCGCAGGATTGAATCCGCATTAAGTAAAGCCTGGGATTCAAATGCATACAATACCACTGTAGCCTTAGCTGATACCTGTGTGGCCAGGAATACAGACTTTTGGCTTAAGGAACTATTAAAACGTGTCCGCAGTATGGCAGGATCACAAGATTTGATAAATTCCTTAAACCTGATTAGTAAAGCTGCGTCCTATCTAGCAGACGCAGCTGTGGAGTCATTAGCAGCATCTGCTAAAACAGCAGCATTGGTTAATTCTGCTAGAAGGGCGCTTTGGGTCAAAGCTTGGGAAGGTGATACAAACTCTAAAGTAAGACTTTGTGCCCTGCCTTTTGAAGGTTCATTGCTTTTCGGTTCAGGACTTGATGATACCTTGTCCAGATTCGCAGAAAAAGGGATAAAATTCCCCACCAAGAGAAAGGATAAATCAGGAAGATATTACTTTCAAAACTTCCAAGGCAAGAGTCAAAGACCATTTAAAGCCAGGAAAAAAGGCTCTGGGAAAGGAAAACAAGGGGACAATTTGTTGTTCCTTAAACCTGGGCCTAAACCCAAAGAATCTAACTGACGTCAGAGTCAGTGTAGGGGGCAGACTAACCCATTTTGCTTCCCAATGGGAAAACATCTCTGCCAGTCCCTACTTTCTGCATCGGGAAGGGTACCAATTGGAGTTGGTCTCCCAAGTGGTACAAAAATCAACTATGACTTGTCCCTTAAAAATAGAACAAAAGTTCTCCAGGGTGAACATATTCATGGTCAGAAAAAATCTGTACCAAAATGTCTGTATGACAATGTTGGATGTAAGAAATGCTTACCTACACATTACAATGTGCGGGAAACATCATGCTTTTCTCAGGCAGCCCAGAGGTTCTCCTCCTTGCCTGATAGCAGAGCCAAGGATCTTTATAAAGATTTGGATCAAGGTAGTAGGGCCTCAGTAACTACTAGGCAAAAGGTGGGTCCCATCTCTGGACGATATGGGGACTCGGCTAAAATCAGCAGGTCTATTGGGAATCAGTTACCATCTCACCCAACAGGTAGAATGGGAACTGAACCCCACAATAGTCTAAAACCTGGTCCAATAAAATTGTCAAACAGGAGTGGACATGTTTGTCACACAGAAGAGCCAAAAAGTAGAACAGTTCTTCCTTCTGATGGTACAGAAGGATATGCTGGGCTTGGAGGCCCCAGTACCACCTGGGACTTTCAAGCAAACCTATGCCTTTCCACTACAAAATTTAATATCAAGAGTTCTGCAGAGTCACAAAGTATGGTCGCAAAAAACGATGTGATTTGCAACCCTGGTGTCTCTATTTGTGACAGTTCTTTGGATAATACTAGAACGGTTCACCCCAGATCAACAATCTGGATAGAGAACGACAGATATTAAAAGAAAAAGGATGCTCAGACAGAGTCATTGAGACCCTCCTTTCTAGTAGAAAGCCAGTAACTAGAAAAATTTATTCCAAAATCTGGAAAACTTTTTGTACTTGGCAGAGTCAGAAGAATGATTCCTCTGCCTCAACCCCAAGGATCCTGGATTTTTTACAGGATGGGGTAGATAAGGGAGTGGCGGTGAACACCCTTAAAGTTTAGATAGCGGCACTTTCTGTTTTTTTAGACAAAAGGTTAGCCCAAGAACCTTTAAAAGATTTCTGTTGGCCCGGAGTAGGGTATCTCCAATAAACAGAACTATTGTTCCGGCCTGGAACTTAACGCTAGTACTAGAGGCGCTATCTAGTGAAGCGTTTGACCCCTTAAACAAAATTAGTTTAGACATTTTGTCTATTAAATTAACTTTTTTGTTAGCAATCACCACAGCCAGGAGAGTGGGTGATTTGCAAAGCTTATCCATGAAAGAACCCTTTATGAGAATTCTCCAAGACAGGGTGATTCTTAAACCAGATCCACTATACCTGCCCAAGGTAGTGTCATCTTTTCATAAGAATCAAGAGATGGTTCTCCCATCATTTTGTGAGAAACCTAAATGCGCAAAAGAAGAAAAATTCCATTGCTTAGATGTTAGAAGATGCCTTCTAGCATATCTAGAAAGAACCAAGAGTTTTAGAAGATCTAGTCACTTATTGGTTCTGCATTCTTTACCAAGGAAGGGTTTACAAGCATAAAAACCCTCAATCTCTAGGTGGATTAAACAAGCCATTAGTATGTCATATAAGGTGTCGGGTACCCCCACACCAACAACTCTAAAGGCACATTCCACAAGGGGCATGGCAACTTCCTGGGCCGAAAAAGCCGGAGCATCCTGGGAACAGATCCGCCATGCTGCTACTTGGTCCAGTCAAGATACCTTCCTAAAGCACTATTGTGTGGAAGTACTGTCGCAACAAGACCTGGCCTTTGGCAGAAAGGTCTTACAGGCAGTGGTCCCGCCCTGAGGTAGGCCTGTATGGATTCCTTTATTATCCTCCCAATTGTAGGCCGTCCTGGAAGGATGAAAGGAGAAAACTTACCGTTAGTTCACCGGTAACGGCTTTTCTCTTCAATCCTTCCAGGACGGCCGGCCTACATCCCGCCCTATGTGGTGGTGAATTCTAAAAGAATATGTATAATATAAATGTATATGTATTTATATGTAGCTGTTTGATTGACTATATTCCTTAAGGTTCGGTTGGAAACTACTTTCCTATTAACTGGAGCTAAGGATGGGTGGGACCCTTTTAAACAGCTGCAAATTAGTTGTGTTTCCTGTGAGGCGGAGCCACAATCTTCCAATTGTAGGCCGTCCTGGAAGGATTGAAGAGAAAAGCCGTTACCGGTGAACTAACGGTAAGTTTTTTAAAGTTTGAAATAATGCTATGTTAATAGGAGCATCTAACAATATATAAAGTACATGTTACATTCCACTTTGGCTCCAAAAGTGGAAATATGCTTTAACCACTTTACCACCGGAGGATTTTGCTGTCTTCCGTCCAGGCCACTTTTTGCGATTCGGCGCTGTGCGACTTCAACTGACAATTGCGCAGTCGTGCGACGCCGTACCCAAACGAAATTTACGTCCTTTTTTTCCCACAAACAGAGCTTTCTTTTGGTGGTATTTGATCACCTGTGCGATTTTTACTTTTTGCGCTATAAACAAAAAAAAGCGTTTATTTTGAAAAAATAACAATATTTTTAACATTTTTTTATATGAAATTCCCCCCAAAAAAGATGTAAAAACCAATTTTTTTAAAAAATTTTGGCCAATTTGTTTTATGCTACATATGTTTGGTAAAAAAAAATCGCAATAAGCGTATTTTGATTGGTTTGCGCAAAAGTTATTGCGTTTACTAACAAAGGGAAAGATTTCTGTCATTTTTGGTGTTTTTTTTTTAACGCGTAATGGCGGCGATCTGCGATTTTTTTTGCGGGACTGCGACATTGCGGCGGACAGACCGGACCCCTGACTGACATTTTTGACACTTTTGGGGGTACCAGTGACATTACTGCAGTAATCAGTGCTATATATATGCACTGTTACTGTAAAAATGACACTGGCAGGGAAGGGGTTAATTTTATTGGAGAGGGAGGGGTTAATGTATGCCTGGTGCTTACTGACGTGTAGGGGGGGAGGTGACTGAGTGATTCATGGACAGATCGGATGTCCAGCTATGCTGAACAGTCCGATCTGTCACTCCCTGTCACTATGGAGATCCGCCCGCTGTGTTTACACACAGCGGGCGGATCTCCAGACTCGATCCCCGACGATCGGGTAAGAGCAGCGGCGATCGCCGCTGCTCCTCCCCTGGCCCGACTCCCGCTGTGAATGAAAACAGCGGGAGCGAGCCTCCGGCGGCGCGCAAGCGCCGCCCAGAAGGGGGAGTGTCCAGTCACGTTAATACTACGTGGCTGGACGATAACGAACCACTCTGCCGCAGTAGTATTACTGTGAGCGGTTGCAGAGTGGTTAAGGACTGCTTTACAAATGTTTTGTCTCTAACCCTATACCTCTCCTCTTTTTTAGCTCCTGCCTTCATTTCAACGAGTCTGCCTAACTGGACTAGCAGTGCTTGTCAGCAAGGTTGAGGTGAACTGCAATCAATGCAAAGATCTCATCTTCATCAATTTTCCCGACTTGCTTTGCAATTTTGTTCTGTAATGTGCATGAAGATGTAGCCCCTTTCTGATGACTTGAAGGACTGTCCTCTACCATTCTTTATAACATGGAGTCATTGAATATAGCTAAAAAATAAATGTTGACCTGATTTTTAAACCTTAGTTATGTCTTCCCATTTTTTTCTCTGTGTTTCTAACCTGGATCGTAGTATTAAGATGCATGCACTTTGAATTCAGATACCATTTGATCCATCAGAATAAAGCAGCCCATACACGATTTATTTTATTCGTTTCGATCAACTCTTCCCACACACTTAATGTGGATGGGGAAATCACTCCTGCTGAGGTATTGTATTCTGATGGTGGGGAAAGTTCCCTGCTGTCAGAATACACTGATCAGCACTGCCGGATATCACTTCAGTGTTGATCGTGCAGACTTTTTCAAATAGGCTATTGTACAACCAGCCCGCCCTTACATGGGTCGACACTTGGCTGGTTCCTGCTGAACCAGGGCCGGATCCAGGGTGGGGGGGGCGCAACTGGGCAATTGCCCCTCAAAAAAGTATTACTCCAGAGTACCAAGTCCAAACTGAGCGGAGCCGCCACCTTCCTCTTCCACCGCACGCCTAGTGGGTGTTGGCTTCACCCACCTCCTCCCTTAAGCATCTCAAGGCTCCAGCACTGTGAAATATGAAAACATCTGTGTGATGCTGGCTGCCTCCTTATCTTAGTCTCTATTCCTCTTCCATGGGAGCCCCCCCACCAAAGCACCAAAGTATTACCTATAAGTGCGTACAATAATACATGTCTAATATCACAGAATACAGTCAGGTATGGATGCCATTAGTTATGAAAAAAAAGTGCTGCCCTTTTAGTATGGACATTATTGTCTAGTTCAATCTTAACCACTTAAGGACCAGGTCTATTTCTGACACTTGTTTACAAGTTAAAATCAATATTTTTTGCTAGAAAATTACTTAGAACCCTCAAAACATTATATTTGTTTTTTTTTGTTTTTTAGCAGAGACCCTAGAGAATAAAATGGAGATCGTTGCAATATTTGTCACACCGTATTTGCACAGCGGTCTTACAAATGCAATTTTTTTGGAAAAAATACACTTATGTGAATAAAAAAATATAAAAACAGTAGTTGGCCCAATTTTTTTCTCTAATGTGAAAGAGAATGTTACGCCAAGTAAATTGATACCTAACATGTCATGCTTCAAAATTGCACACGCTCGTGGAATGGTAACAAAGTTTGGTACTTAAATGTCCATAGGCGTTGCTTTAAACATTTCTACAGGTTACCAGTTTAGCGTTTCAGAGGAGGTCTAGTGCTAGAATTATTGCTCTCGCTTGAACAATCGTGGAGATACCTCACGTGTGGTTTGAAAACCATATAAATATGTGGGCGCGACTTGTGTATGTGTTCGCATTTGCGCGCAAGCACAGAGGGACGAGGTGCTTTTTTTTTTTTCTTATTTTTTCTTCTTGTATTTTTTTACACTGTCCCTTTAAAAAGTTTTTCTCTCCCCGTCTTCCAGGACGGCCCAACAGTGAGAGATGAGAGGCTCCTCCTACCGGAAACACAATCAATTAAGATTAGTTAAAAGGCCCCACCCTTCCCTCAGGCCCTCAGTTTAGATTGCATTTCTTCCTACAAGATACGTGTGTTATTACTAACCTTCAGACTTATGGAGTCGAAAGGGAACCCTGTGAGCCAGGTTCAGCGAAAGGCCACGGGTTCCCCCTGGGGGACCCCACGAGCGGAGCTTTACCTGCTGCCCCATCCAGGCTTCTTGCAGGTCGCCCAATGTGGTGCAAGCCCTCGGTCACCTGCGGGATGTTTCCAGGTCTTGCGATCCGGCGCCAGCAGCTCTCCTCCACCGAAGGTTTTTGAATTTCCCGCCGGACAGGCACTTCAAGCCTCATCTTCAAAACTGGAAATTCCGGCGCAACGTCATACACGCGCGACACGGGAAAGCGGAAGAACGTGGAGGAGATGCCGGAGCCACTTACGAGCGGCAAAGCAGAATCCAAGGCTATCGGAGCTCGGATGTCTGCTGTGGAAATGAAGCCCTCCATGACTCATCCTCCGGGGAAGGAAGAGGAGAGGCAGCTCCAGGTGTCGGCAGCCAAACCCAGGCCTGAGCAGGGTAATTGCTGAACATGTAACCCTTATTGGGTCTATGCATTTTTTAAGACTGCTGGTTACCGACATAAAAAATACCTGGAAGTTGTATCATTTCCTTGAACTTATTGGAACCCACCATGTTCTTTCTATGGTCCTCAAAAGTGGACAAGGGGTCCCCCTGGGTTGCGGGATTTTAGCGGTAATACACTTCCACAAGAAAGTAAAATTTAAATAATTTTATTAAAAAAAATATTAAAATCGATCTGTAAAAGATCTAGAATGTAGACATATTACAATATATACAGAGTGTGTATGGATGTAAAACCAGGACAATAAAGATGATGATGGTACATATACTCAGTGGCATATGTTTGCTTTGAAGGAAATCCTCCAACCCGACACGTTTCAGGCACGCAGGCCTTTCTTCAGGGGTCTGGATGCGGAGAGATTTTGATTTCCTACATAACATAGCAGATAGTAGTTTTGTTAGTTACACAGGTTGTGGTATGTTAAATATATGTTCATATACAGATATAACAGAGTAGTTAATCATTACATCTGTGAATATCATTTGATGTACAGAAATGCATACCAGTAGAGTGATCCGAATGTGACAAGAGAGTCACAGCTGATAAAAGCAGAGAAGGGAGAGGTCCGCTGCGTAGGGTGCCGACAGTGCGCCAAGAGGGGGTCCTAGGGGTACCGATCCTCCCGCATGTGGTCCCAGCGAGGATACCCAGTGGAAGGTCACAATGGCATCTGTGTTGGCATATATAGGGGGATATGTAGAGTAGTTACTTTATTTGGAAATATCCTGCGAGTTATAGGTGAAATATATACTATGGAGGTATACCTTGTGGAAACGTTAGTACGTCTATGGAGGCAAGATCCTGTATTAAGCGGGTCCGAGTGCAGGAGAGTATGTTTCCAACCGGAATCACCTTCCTGCAATGTATATATCCTTATATGAGAGCTGGTCTAGGGGTAACATAATTTTAAGTTGTAGGATCTGTGTTACATCGTACCTTGGTATGTCAGTGGGTGAATGATGGGGTGATCGGGTCCTCCAAAAAAGCGTTATGGGGGTCCAGTGTTCCCCCAAATAAACAAGATGTGTGTAGGGATAGGGTGGTCCAAGGATAGGTACTGAAATAGGAACATATGTTGTTATATATCACTGTTAATCATGTCTTCATCTATATATGGAGTTAATTGGTGCGGATATAACTGAGGAGTAGAGATTCAAGCGTATCCAATTCTTGAATTGAGTAGTTGAATCATACACCTGGAAAAATAGCATAGTGTGTATGAAATCATAGTGTAATGTAATCATTGTCTAAACAGAGGAGGGTATAAAAATGGGGAAAAGTACCTGGAGTAGCTGGACCTAGATAGTAGGAACTATAAATAGGGTGCAGCCTCCTGTTAGGTTCCTAGGATAGCAAATTTCTAATTAGATGCAGTGAAATGATTCAAAAACAGATGGTCCTCATGTCATAATTTATTATAGGAAGGGTGATACTTACTGTATACTATCTTGTATCCTGTCTTCCAGAGTCCTTGAGCGGTCCACAAGAAACCTCTGTCTCTACACCAGCATTGTAAGGGCACGTTGTTCATAGGAAGTGTGGTAATTGCTCAGATAAGTTGCCCAGCTCCCACACTAAGGCCTTTTGCTATAAATGCCTTTATAGAATGACAGCAATGGAAACTTCAGGAATGATGAAAGACTTTTTTAAGACAATGCAGGAGGAAATGCTGTCCACTATGATGACAGTTAGGTCCACTCTAGGAGCTAATAGAGTGGACCCTATAGATCCCTCTTCAATGGAAGGGACTTCTTCTAAAGGAAGAGCTCTATCAAGAGCGGGACAGTCAGGTATTACTCCAAACTACAGAAAACCTTCCCCCAACTCGAGTCAGGACAGAAGGTTTTTCTCCAGAGGAGAGCCGCTCAGATTCCCCATCCTGCTCAGATGCTGAAGGGAATAAGGACTCAGATGCCCCAGACGAGGCAGAGTCAGCAAAAACCTTTTTGGGTTAGAAAATATGCAGGTTCTCCTTCAGGCCATCTATGCCTCAGAAGAGATACCTGGTTTGCCTAGAGAAACCATGGCACAGGATAAACTCTACAAAGGGACAGGGAAGAGTTTCTCTAGAGTTTTTCATGTTCACCATTCACTGAAGACTGATTCTTCAGCAATGGCAATTACCTGAGAATAGGTTAAATAAAGGGAGCTCCTGGAAGAGGAGATTCCCCTTTAAGGAGGAGGATACAAGCAAATTCCTAAAAATACCAAAACTGGATGCTCCCTTGGCACAAGTTTCTAGAAAATCAGATCTCTCCTTTCTAGATGCTGGTAGCATCAAGGATGCCATGAGCCGAAAAGCAGAAACTTTACTGGGAAAAGCTTGGGATGCCAATGCAGCTACTATGGCTTCAGGTCTAACAGCCTCCTGTGTGGCCAGAAATGCCTTTTCCTGGGTGGATAGACTCAGTAAAAGTCTGTCTCAGACAAAAACCCAAGAAATCCAGGACTCCCTGTCGGTGATAAGGCATTGGCCTACCTGGCAGACACCGCACTAGAATCAGAAGCATCTGCCAAAACAGCTCTCCTGAACTCAGCCAGAAGAGCTATTTGGCTTAAGGAGTGGGAAGGTAACCTCACATCCAAGACCAAGCTTTGTGGTCTTCCATTTGAGGGGACCCTTTTGTTTGGTTCAGGTTTGGACAATGTCCTTTCCAGATCTTCAGAAAAAGGGAAGAAATTTCCCACAAAACCTAGAGAGGCTAACAGGAATTTTTTTTGTGGCCCCAGGGATAATAAACAACAAAGAAGGAAAAGGGAACCTTCAAAGAGCTGGAATTTTCGGAAGGAAAGATCAAGAAACAGTGCGTCCTTTCCTTCCACCTCAGCTGTAAAGGATTAAAAATGACTTAAAAGTCAAAGTAGGGTGCAGACTCAATTTCTTTCCGGCTGGGAAGAGATAAGTCTCCCCATATATCCGCAGCACCATAAAAGAAGGCTACAGACTGGAATTTGCATCAATACCACCTCCCAACAGTAACCCTTACAAATGTCCCCAAGGGAACTCAAAAAGGGCAAGCCCTACTATTAGAGATTCAGGAACTGGCGGAACAACTGGTAATCATCCCAGTACCAAAGGAACAGTTTTTCCAATGGTTTTACTCCCACGTGTTTGTGGTCCCAAAACCCTCAGGGAAACTTTGCCTGATAATAAACTTGAGAAACCTCAACAAGTTCCTTCTATACAAAAAATTCACTATGGAGACCATCTACTCATCAGCCGTTTCTGAGGCTGATGACAGAGTGACAGAGAAAGGAACCTCTTACTGGCAGTTCAGGGCACTGCCATTTGGACTAACCTCCAGTCCAAGAATCTTTACCAAGATCCTAGCGGAAGCAGTGGCTTGGTTACACGATGATCAAGGGATAGCTCTAATCCCTTACCTGGACGACCTGCTGGTTTTTGCAAAAACAGAGGCCCAACTAAAGACAGACACCCAGCAAGTAATAACCTCCCTACAAGAGTTAGGATTGCTTCTAAATTGGGAAAAATCGTCCCTGGTGCCAACACAGGTACAATCCTTCCTGGGATTTCAGGTGGACTCGGTGTCACAAACTCTTTCTTCCCAAAGAGAAGAGGGAATAAATAGTTTCGGCAGTCTTAGACTTAAAGAATGCTCAATCTTGCCCCAGGAGAAAAGTATTAAGTCTTAGGCCTTATGTCAGCCAGTATCCCAGCCATTGTGTGGGCACAGCTGCATGCAAGAGAACTACTGTTCTTCCATCTGTCCTCTTGGGACAGAAGAATAGAGTCGCTAGACGAAATGGTTGTCCTCACTCCACAGGTCCAGACCTCCCTGGAATGGTGGACCAATTCAAACAACCTAGCGGAAGGTAGGCCATGGGGTCAGTGGGACCCACTAAGGATTACCACAGATGCCAGTATAAGAGGCTGGGGAGCCCACCTAGAGGGGGCACAAACCCAGGGAATATGGGGCAAACAAACAGCACAAGCCTCATCCAACTTCAGAGCACTGAAGGCAGTAGGAAAAGCCCTAAAAGCCTTTCGGAAACTCATATGGAACAGAGAGGTTCTGATATTATCAGACAACACCACAACTGTGGCCTATCTGAACCGACGGGGAGGGACCAGATCGAGATCTCTCCTTACCCTAACCCAAGACATCTTGGGATGGACCGAAGGGAGGGTAATCTCACTAGCAGCTGTCCACATCAGGGGAAAGGACAACCTGCAGGCGGATTTTCTCAGCCACTACAGCATCAAAGAAGGGGAATGGGAATTGAATCCCAAAGTCTTCCAGTCTGTAGTAGAGAGGTTTGGGCAACCAGAGATAGACCTATTTGCCTCAGCTCTGAACAAGAAGGTGAAGAACTTCTTCTCCCTATCCAGGTCCAAAGAAATGGTAGGGCTGGATGCCTTAGCTCAGCCCTGGAAGTTCAATCTGGCCTACGCCTTTCCACATCTGATGCGAATTCCCAGAGTGCTCCAGAAATTGAGCAGGACGTAGGATCTGAATTTAATTCTGATCGCTCCCTGGTGGCCCAAAAGGCCATGGTTCCCAATCCTGAAAGCCATGTCCATAGCCTGTCCTTGGCATCTCCCAGTCTCCCCAGACCTTCTGTCTCAGGGACCAGTACAGTGGCAGAACCCAGGTTTCTTCCATCTGACGGCCTGGTTACTGAACACCAATTGCTTAGAGCAAAAGGATGCTCAGATAAAGTTGTAGATACTCCTACTGAGCAGAAAAACAGTCACTAGAAAAATGTATTTGAAAGTATGGAAAAAATTCTGTGCCTGGAAGAAGTAAAAGGACTTTGCTGCTACCTCTACTCCCATGATCCTGGAATTTTTGCAAGATGGAGTAGATAAGGGTGTGGCGGTGAACACCCTTAAGGTACAGATAGTGGCTCTTTCAGTTTTTTTGGACTCCAGTCTGGCAAAAGAGCCGTTAAAAGATTTTTGTTGGCTAGACAAAGGGTTACCCCTATTACTAAAGACAGGTTCCCTCCTTGGGACCTGAACAGGGTCCTAGAGGCGTTATCTAAGGACCCTTTTTGAACCTTTAAAGGAAATCTCATTAAAATTTCTTTCTCTAAAAGTAGCCATCACTACAGCAAGAAGAATTGGTGATCTACAGGCTCTTTCCATTAAAGAGCCCTTTATGGACCTCAAATCACTGAACCGCTTTGTGCGGGTGCAGAACTTTCAATTTGTGGCTATCCAGACTGTCAGGCAGTGAACTTTCTAGCAGATCCTGTTCAGACTCCTGTTGCCGTGGGGAGGTTAATCTCTTTCCTGTACCCCTCACACTCAATCACAGATAATTCCCAAAAGGAGAATAAAACAGGCAATAGTGCATTACCTCTTATAAGACTTTATTAGTAAAGGTAGAACACTTACATTTAAAGTTGGATAAATAGGCGAATGTTATTTCAATCGTGGCCGCTCTGCAGCATGGACCACAGGTGGTGACAGCGCAGGCTTCTCCCCCAACGCGTTTTCCCTGATGAGGCATCGACTGGGAATGGAGATAGGGGCCGCGCCGTCACATTGCACAAATTATTTTTTATAATTGCAGTTGCCTGGCCTGCCAGTGAGTGTCAGGTCCACAGAGTGTACTGTGCCCACCACTCATATATATATATATATATATATATATATATATATATATATATATATATATACGGTGGCACAGCACCTTGAGAATTAAAAAAAAATATATTTTTTATAATTGCAGTTGCCTGGCCTGCCAGTGAGTGTCAGGTCCACAGAGTGTACTATGCCCACTGCAGTGCCCACCACTCATATATACGGTGGCACAGCACCTTGCAAATTAAAAAAATATATATATTTTATAGTTGCCTGCCAGTGAGTGTCAGGTCCACAGACTGTACTGTACCCACTGCCCAACACTCATATAGGGTGGCACAGCACCTTGCATGCATAGTACCACAAATCTAAAAAAAATCACAGACAGAGGCAGGCCACCCCTCAGGGGCCGTCGTGGTCATGGTGCTGTGATAATGCCAATAATTGGCCCTAGAATAATGCCCAGTGTTCAGAAGCCACGTACCCTGAACTCAAAAAATTCTGAGGACATAGTTGACTGGCTTACACAGGACACCCAATCTTCTACAGCTTCCGCTCGGAACCTTGATGCACCATCCTCCTCCAGCTCAGCTTCGGGCACCTCTCAATTTACCACTCGCCCGCCCGCCGGCACCACCACCAACACTAGCACCACAGCCGCTTCACTTGATCTGTCGGAGTTATTTACACATCAGTTGGAAGAAATAAGTGATGCGCAACCATTAGTGCCAGAGGATGTAGATAACGGGGATATGTCTGTCAGGCAGCATTATACACATTGACGTACATTGTGATGATGATTATGATGTTGTACCTGCTGCTGCTGCCTTTGCTGAGTTGTCAAGTGAAGCGGCTGATGATGACGATGTGTCTGTGGATTTCACCTGGGTGCCTGCTCAAAAGAGGAGAAGAAGAGGGGGAAGAGGGGGAAAGTTCAGATGGGGAGACGGAGAGGAGGAGGAGACGAGTTGGAAGCAGGGGGAGGTCATCGCAAGGAGCTAGTGGCACAGTCAGACAGCATGTATCGGCACCCGGGGTCAGCCAGACAGCCCGCCAATCAACGCAAGCTGTTGCCACCACCAGAAGGCCATCATTCCAAAGCTCAGCAGTGTGGCATTTTTTTTGTGTGTTTGCCTCTGATAACAGCGATGCCATTTGCAACCTGTGCCAAAAGAAACTGAGTCGTGGGAAGTCCAACACCCACCTAGGTACAACTGCTTTGCATCACAAACGCCTATGGGATCAACACAGGAGTACAAGCAGCACACAAACTCAAAGCCACCATCCTCCTCCTGGTCCAGCATCTTCGGCCACGTCAACCACTGCTGTCCTCCTTGCCCCATAACAACCCGCCACTCCGCCTCTCACCTTCAGCAGTTCCTGCTCATCTGCCCACAGTCAGGTGTCTGTCAAGGAAATGTTTGAGCGTAAGAAGCCAATGTCACAGAGTCACCCCCTTGCCCGGTGTCTGACAGCTGGCTTGTCGGAAATCTTAGCCCACCAGCTTTTACCATACAAGCTGGTGGAGTCTGAGGCCTTCAAAAATTTGTCGCTATTGGGACACCGCAGTGGAAGGTACCCGGCCGAAATTTTTTTCACAAAAGGCAATCCCCAACCTGTACTCTATTGTGGAAAAGGAAGTCATGTCATGTCTGGCACAGAGTGTTGGGGCAAGGGTCCATCTAACCACTGATACCTGGTATGCAAAGCACGGTCAGGGCAGGTATATCACTTACACTGCGCATTGGGTAAACCTGCTGGCGGCTGCCAAGCATGGAATGCGTGGCTCTGCAGAGGAGTTGGTGACACCGCCACGACTTGCAGGCAGGCCTGCTGCCATCTCCTCTACTCCTCCTACTCCATCCTCTTTGCTAACCTCCTCGGCTGAGTCCTCTTCTGCTGTTGCGTCTTGCTCCACACCAACTGCACCCCCCAGCTCCCCAGGGGCTATTCCACATGCCGGATATGACAGTGTCACGCCGTCTTGGGGTTGGCTTGCCTGAAAGCAGAGAGTCACACCGGACCAGCACTACTGTCCGCCCTGAACACACAGGTGGATCAGTGGCTGACCCCGCACCAACTGGAGATCGGCAAAGTGGTGTGTGACAACGGAAGCAATTTGTTGGCGGCATTGAATTTGGGCAAGTTGACACATGTACCGTGCATGGCACATGTGTTGAATCTGATTGCACAACGCTTTGTGCATAAGTAGCCAGGCTTACAGGACGTCCTCAAGCAGGCCAGGAAGGTGTGTGGCCATTTCAGGCGTTCCTACACGGCCATGGCGCACTTTTCAGATATTCAGCGGCGAAACATGCCAGTGAAGCGATTGATTTGCGACAGCACGACATGTTGGAATTCAACACTCCTAATGTTCGACCGCCTGCTCCAACAAGAAAAAGCCGTCAACGAGTATTTGTATGACCGTGGTGCAGACTTGTATAAAGTACTCAAAATTTCTACTTGAGTAAAAATACAAGTACAAGTGCTCGATCAAAAAGTGATCAGGGCACCGATCACCAGTGCCCTGATTACTAGAGGTACACCAAACACACCTTCAATGCCCACAGTGCCCACCATCAGTGCCCCCCATCAGTGCACACAATCAGTGCCCATAGTGCTGCCAGTCAGTGCCTGCTCATCTAGGCACTGATGAGCACTGACTGGCAGCACTATGGGCACTGAGTGTGGGCACTGATGGTGCTGCCCATCAGTGCTCATCAGTGCCGCCCATCAGTCCTCATCAGTGCCACCCGCCAGTGCCCATCAGTGCCACCCGCCAGTGCCCATCAGTGCCACCCGCCAGTGCCACCTCTCAGTGCCCAGCTGTGCCACCTCTCAGTGCCCAGCTGTGCCACCTCTCAGTGCCAAGCAGTGCCGCCTATCAGTGCTCATCAGTGCGGCATATTAGTACCTCCTCATCAGTGCCACCTCATCAGTGCCCATAAGTGCCACCTCATCAGTGCCCATCAGTGCCCATCAGTGCCGCCTCATCAGCACACATCAGTGAAGGAGAAAAGTTTATTTATTTTCAAAATTTACTTGCAAAAAATAAGAAAAACTTTTTTTTTTTCAAAATTTTCTGCCTTTTTTCTTTTTTTTTGTAAAAAATAAAAAACCCAGAGATGATTAAATGCCACCAAAAGAAAGCTTTATTTGTGTGAAAAAAATGATAAAAATTTTATATGGGTACAGTGTAGCATGACCGCGCAATTGTCATTCAAAGTGTGACAGCGCTGAAAGCTGAAAATTGGCCTGGATGGGAAGGGTGTTTAAGTGCACAGAAGGCAAGTAGTTAATCGCGGTTTGATTTGATTTGCTCAATTGATGATGATGTGCCAGGCCAGCTTCATCAAACCTACAAGTGAAAAATGCATCAAAAACTACTAACAAAGTGCCTTCAATTATATATATATATATATATATATATATATATATATATATATATATATATATTCTTCTTGTATTCAAAATCATCGCCCACAGTATCAAAAATAAAGTGACATGTCTGTGCTAAATGCAGTGCAAATTATTCCCACAATGTGAATTTAATTCATATAAAATATATATGACTAGGGTTGAGCGGACACCTAGATGTCCGTGTTCGACGGGTTCGGCCGAACTTTAAAAAAAAGTCCGGGTCCGTGTCCCGGACTTTTACCGAACTTTTCCCGGACACCGAACCCCATTGAAGTCAATGGGGACCCGAACTTTAAGGCACTAAAATGGCTCTAAAACACCAAAGGAAAGGGCTAGAGTGCTGCAAATGGCAGCAAAACGTAATTAAGAGCATGGCAAGTGCTCTGCAATTAAATGTGGATAGGGAAATAACTTAAAACAACAAAAAAAACCAGAAAAATAAAACAATGTTCTTCTTCATCTCTGAAGGACGAGGCCCATATGGAGTAGGAGGGAGGTTGAGGTGGTGGTGGATGTGGCGGTGACATAGGCGTGCGCACAGGGTGTGCTGGGTGTGCCTGGGCACACCCTAATCACCTAGGGCACATAGCATTGCCAGTGAGGAGATGGGAAAGATCTCCCTGGGACCTGCTCTGCTCTATTTCTCCTTGCCTACAGGTACATGGCCCCGATACATTACTCTCCCTGCTGGCAAACACATGCATGTGTATTTCAACTTTGGGGTGCACACCTTAATGCAATAGGCTGCGCACACCTATGGGCGGTGTAGGTGGAAGCGGCGGTGGAGGAGGACCAGGGCCGGATTAACAGCATCATGGGCTTGGTGCTGAGGATTTTGAAGGGCCTTAGGGCCGTGCCTTGCCATGCACCCAGAGGAGGAAGGGTGCAGCCATGCATGCCTAATTCAACATGGGATGCTGTCTCTGAAGCCCATAAACACATCCATGCATCGCCAACTGTCCCTCCTTGTCCGGCCTTCACGCTGTGTGGGGAGGTTCTGAGGGTGCTGCCTGGGGAAGCGAGCATAGAAGCCAGACTTCTGTGTTTACAAGTGACAGAAGAGCGGTAACAGTGAATATGGCCAACCCGGGGCCTATATAAAAGGTAGGGGCCTGGAGCTGCAGCTCCAATAGCCCCTACATTAATCTGGCCCTGAGGAGGAGGACGAGGTAGCCAACACTGCTTCTTTTCACAAATTTTAAATGAGGGTACACCCCAAAAGAGTGAGAAAGAGCAAAAATGGAACAATGGGTGGGTAAGGTCGGTATCCATTGCTATTCTGCATAAGGTACGGAAAAGTCCCGTGGGATCCATGCCTGGTTCATTTTAATGAACGTGAGCTTGTCCACATTGTCTCTGGACAGGCGGCTGCGCTTGTCTGTTATAACGCCCCCAGCCGTGCTAAATACCCGTTCAGATAATACACTGGCTGCAGGGCACGCCAGCACCTCCAAGGCGTAAAGGGCAAGCTCAGGCCATGTGCCCAATTTGGAGACCCAGAAGTTGAAGGGGGCAGACCCGTCATTCACTACATGTAGGCGTGTGCACACATACTGCTCCACCATGTTGGTAAAATGCTGCCTCCTGCTAAGACGTTCCATCTGAGCTGCTGGTGCTGCTGTTTGTTGTGGCGTGCTGACAAAGCTTTTCCACATTTCGGCCATGCTAACCCTGCCTTCTGAGGTGCTGGCGGTGCCCTGGTTGCGTTGGCGACCTCCTCCTCCTCCTCCTCTGCCTTGTGCTTCCACTGTGGCCCCGCTGTCAGATGGGAATGCCAGCAGCATGGCGTCTACCAGCGTGCGCTTGTACTCGCGCATCTTGCGATCGCGCTCCAGTGAGTGAATTAAGGACGGTACGTTGTCCTTGTAACGGGGATCCAGCAGCGTGGCCACCCAGTAATCAGCACAAGTTAGAATGTGGGCAACTCGGCGGTCGTTGTGGAGACACTGCAGCATGTAATCGCTCATGTGTGCCAGGCTGCCCAGAGGCAACGAAAGGCTGTCCTCTGTGGGAGGTGTATGGTCCGTGTCCTCTGTATCCCCCCAGCCACGCACCAGTGATGGCCATGAGCTGGCCTGGGTGCCACCCTGCTGTGAACATGGTTCCATCTCCTCCTCCAGCTCCTCCTCCTCCTCATCCTCCTCATCCTCCAGAACTGTGCCCCTGCTGGACAATTGCGTCCCTGGCGTTTGCGTGTGCAGGAACCCACCCTCGGAGCCCCTTGCGAATGACTGCCCTGAAAGCCTTGGAAATGTTACCTCTTCATCCTCCTCCTCCTCCTCATCCTGTGCCACATCCTCTTCCATCATCGCCCGAATTGTTTTTTCAAGGAGGCATAGAAGTGGGATAGTTAAGCTGAGAACGGCGTCATTGCCACTGGCCATGTTGGTGGAGTACTCAAAACAGCGCAACAAGGCACACAGGTCTCGCATGGAGGCCCAGTTATTGGTGGTGAAGTGGTGCTGTTCCGCAGAGCGACTCACGCGTGCGTGCTGCAGCTGAAACTCCACTATGGCCTGCTGCTGCTCGCACAGTCTTTCCAGCATGTGCAAGGTGGAGTTCCACCTTGTGGGCACGTCACATATGAGGCGGTGAGCGGGAAGGCCGAAGTTACGCTGCAGCGCTGCCAGGCGAGCAGCAGCAGGGTGAGAACGCCGAAAGTGCGCACAAACGGCCCGCACTTTCTGCAGCAGCTCTGACATATCAGGGTAGTTTTTAAGGAACCTCTGCACCACCAAATTCAGCACATGCGCCAGGCAAGGGATGTGCGTCAAACCGGCTAGGCCCAGAGCTGCTATGAGATTTCGCCCGTTATCGCACACCACCAGGCCGGGCTTGAGGCTCGCTGGCAGCAACCACTCATTTGTCTGCTGTTCCATGCTCCTCCACAACTCCTGCGCGGTGTGTGGTTTGTCCCCCAAACAGGCAAGTTGTAAAACTGCCTGCTGTCGTTTACCCCTGGCCGTGCTGAAGTTGGTGGTGAAGGTGTTACGCTGTCCGGATGAGGAGGCGGTAGAGGATGAGGAAGCGGAGTAGGAGGAGTTAGGAACAGGAGGCAAACTGAAGCGCCCTGCAATCCTCGGTGGTGGAAGGACATGCGCCAAATTGCTATCCGCCTCAGGCCCATCCGCCACTGCATTTACCCAGTGTGCCGTTAGGGAGATATAACGCCCCTGACCGTGCTTACTGGTCCACGTATCCGTAGTTAGGTGGACCTTGGCACAGATGGCGTTGCGCAGTGCACACCTGATTTTTTCCCCCACTTGGTTGTGCAGGGAAGGGATGGCTTGCCTGGAAAAGTAGTGGCGGCTGGGCACGACGTACTGTGGGACAGCCACCGACATAAGGTTTTTAAAACTGTGCGTCTCCACCAGACGGAATGACAGCATTTCAAAGGCCAATAATTTTGAAATGCTGGCATTCAGGGCCAGGGATCGCGGGTGGGTAGGGGGGTACTTCCTCTTCCTCTCAAGTGTTTGGGAGATGGAAAGCTGAACGCTTCCACGGGACATTGTGGAGATGGTTGTTGGTGACCCAGGTGGTGGTGTTGCTGACAGATCGTCTGTTTGCGGGGTGGCAGGTGCCGGTATCACTACAGATGTGGCTGGAGCGGCCGAGACTGCAGCAGAAGAGGAAGCAGGATGAGCCAGAGACGTTTCTTGGTTTTGAAGGTGTGTACTCCACTGCAGCTCGTGCTTTGCACTTAGATGCCTGATCATGCAGGTTGTGCTCAGGTTGAGAAGGTTCATGCCTCGCTTCAAGCTCTGATTGCACAGGGTGCAAACCACTCGTGTCCTGTCATCAGCACATTTTCTAAAGAACTTCCACGCTAGAGAACTCCTTTGAGCTGACTTTGGTGCGCTCGTTCCCTTGCTGCGTTGGGCAGTAGCGGGCGTAGTGTCTAGGGCACGGCCGCTCCGCTTCTGCACCCTGCTCCCTCTTCTGCTGTGCTGGTGGCTCTGTGCGACCACCGCCTCTTCCTCCAAACTACTCAGTTCACCTGCATGACATTCATTCCATGTGGGGTCGAGGACCTCATCGTCCTCCACATCATCTTCCACCCAGTCTTCACCCCTGCCCTCCTTGTCGGTCTCCACAATGCTGAACGCCGCAGCAGTTGGCACCTGCGTTTCGTCATCATCGGAGACGTGCTGCGATGATCCTTGCATGTACTCATCTTGAGAAATAAGTGGTTGGGCATCGCTGCACTCAATCTCTTCCACTTCTGGGGCAGGGCTAGGTGGATGGCCCTGGGAAACCCTGCTGACAGAGTCCTCAAAAAGAATAAGAGACTGCTGTATGGCTTGGGGCTCAGACTGCTGGCCTGATTTGCAAGGGGGTGAGGTGAAAGACGGTTGGACATTGGCTGCAGGTGCCAACTCTGACCTTTCTGCAGTAGACTGGGTGGGAGACAATGTGAAGGAACTGGAGGCACTGTCAGCAGCAAACCAATCTACTATCGCCTCAACTTGTTCTGGCCTCATCACTTCTAGGGGCGTTTGATGCCCTACCAAATACTGATGCAGGTTCTGTCGCCTACTCACACTTGAGGAAGGTGTTTCACTTGTGCGTGTAGCTGGCACAGATCGACCATGTCCTCTCCTTGCAACAGGAGCTCTACCAGCAGCACCACGACCCAGGCCACGGCCCTTATTTGACGGTCTCCTCATATTTCTGTAATTTAAGATCTTGCCCTAGAAAGGTTTTTATTGAATAGCGGAATAGAAAATATGATCCAAAAAAAGTGTATGTATATCACACGTACACAACCACACTAGGCCCCAATTACTATTGTTTGTACCCCTAAAAGGCTAGATGAGGAGTAGGGGGAGTATGGAACAGGCAGCACCCTCAAACCTTCAGAAGTATGAGATGAACCCCAACAACTTGGAAAGGTGGATCTCTCTCACACGTACCGACACAGACTATCCCGCAATTCAATTGATCCTCAAAGGTTTTTATTGAATAGCGGAATAGGAAATATGATCAAAAAAAGTGTATGTATCTCGCACGTACACAACCACACTAGGCCCCAATTACTATTGTTTGTACCCCTAAAAGGCTAGATGAGGAGTAGGGGGGGTATGGAACAGGCAGCACCCTCAAACCTTCAGAAGTATGAGATGAACCCCAACAACTTGGAAAGGTGGATCTCTCTC
This sequence comes from Pelophylax lessonae, assembly GCF_965119305.1. Classification (NCBI taxonomy): domain Eukaryota; kingdom Metazoa; phylum Chordata; class Amphibia; order Anura; family Ranidae; genus Pelophylax; species Pelophylax lessonae. The sequence continues at coordinate 133,171,728 of NC_138775.1, read as the reverse complement.
ACACGTACCGACACAGACTATCCCGCAATTCAATTGATCCTCAAAGGTTTTTATTGAATAGCGGAATAGGAAATATGATCAAAAAAAGTGTATGTATCTCGCACGTACACAACCACACTAGGCCCCAATTACTATTGTTTGTACCCCTAAAAGGCTAGATGAGGAGTAGGGGGGGTATGGAACAGGCAGCACCCTCAAACCTTCAGAAGTATGAGATGAACCCCAACAACTTGGAAAGGTGGATCTCTCTCACACGTACCGACACAGACTATCCCGCAATTCAATTGATCCTCAAAGGTTTTTATTGAATAGCGGAATAGGAAATATGATCAAAAAAAGTGTATGTATCTCGCACGTACACAACCACACTAGGCCCCAATTACTATTGTTTGTACCCCTAAAAGGCTAGGAGTAGGGGGAGTATGGAACAGGCAGCACCCTCAAACCTTCAGAAGTATGAGATGAACCTCAACAACTTGGAAAGGTGGATCTCTCTCACACGTACCAACACAGACTATCCCCCAATTTAACTGATCCCCAAAGGTTTTTGATTAAATAGCGGAATAGAAAATATGATCCCAAAAAAGTGTATGTATATCACACGTACACAACCACACTAGGCCCCAATTACTATTGTTTGTACCCCTAAAAGGCTAGGAGTAGGGGGAGTATGGAACAGGCAGCACCCTCAAACCTTCAGAAGTATGAGATGAACCCCAACAACTTGGAAAGGTGGATCTCTCTCACACGTACCAACACAGACTATCCCCCAATTTAACTGATCCCCAAAGGTTTTTGATTAAATAGCGGAATAGAAAATATGATCCCAAAAAAGTGTATGTATATCACACGTACACAACCACACTAGGCCCCAATTACTATTGTTTGTACCCCTAAAAGGCTAGGAGTAGGGGGAGTATGGAACAGGCAGCACCCTCAAACCTTCAGAAGTATGAGATGAACCCCAACAACTTGGAAAGGTGGATCTCTCTCACACGTACCGACACAGACTATCCCGCAATTCAATTGATCCTCAAAGGTTTTTATTGAATAGCGGAATAGGAAATATGATCAAAAAAAGTGTATGTATCTCGCACGTACACAACCACACTAGGCCCCAATTACTATTGTTTGTACCCCTAAAAGGCTAGATGAGGAGTAGGGGGGGTATGGAACAGGCAGCACCCTCAAACCTTCAGAAGTATGAGATGAACCCCAACAACTTGGAAAGGTGGATCTCTCTCACACGTACCGACACAGACTATCCCGCAATTCAATTGATCCTCAAAGGTTTTTATTGAATAGCGGAATAGGAAATATGATCAAAAAAAGTGTATGTATCTCGCACGTACACAACCACACTAGGCCCCAATTACTATTGTTTGTACCCCTAAAAGGCTAGATGAGGAGTAGGGGGGGTATGGAACAGGCAGCACCCTCAAACCTTCAGAAGTATGAGATGAACCCCAACAACTTGGAAAGGTGGATCTCTCTCACACGTACCGACACAGACTATCCCGCAATTCAATTGATCCTCAAAGGTTTTTATTGAATAGCGGAATAGGAAATATGATCAAAAAAAGTGTATGTATCTCGCACGTACACAACCACACTAGGCCCCAATTACTATTGTTTGTACCCCTAAAAGGCTAGATGAGGAGTAGGGGGGGTATGGAACAGGCAGCACCCTCAAACCTTCAGAAGTATGAGATGAACCCCAACAACTTGGAAAGGTGGATCTCTCTCACACGTACCGACACAGACTATCCCGCAATTCAATTGATCCTCAAAGGTTTTTATTGAATAGCGGAATAGGAAATATGATCAAAAAAAGTGTATGTATCTCGCACGTACACAACCACACTAGGCCCCAATTACTATTGTTTGTACCCCTAAAAGGCTAGATGAGGAGTAGGGGGGGTATGGAACAGGCAGCACCCTCAAACCTTCAGAAGTATGAGATGAACCCCAACAACTTGGAAAGGTGGATCTCTCTCACACGTACCGACACAGACTATCCCGCAATTCAATTGATCCTCAAAGGTTTTTATTGAATAGCGGAATAGGAAATATGATCAAAAAAAGTGTATGTATCTCGCACGTACACAACCACACTAGGCCCCAATTACTATTGTTTGTACCCCTAAAAGGCTAGATGAGGAGTAGGGGGGGTATGGAACAGGCAGCACCCTCAAACCTTCAGAAGTATGAGATGAACCCCAACAACTTGGAAAGGTGGATCTCTCTCACACGTACCAACACAGACTATCCCCCAATTTAACTGATCCCCAAAGGTTTTTGATTAAATAGCGGAATAGAAAATATGATCCCAAAAAAGTGTATGTATATCACACGTACACAACCACACTAGGCCCCAATTACTATTGTTTGTACCCCTAAAAGGCTAGGAGTAGGGGGAGTATGGAACAGGCAGCACCCTCAAACCTTCAGAAGTATGAGATGAACCCCAACAACTTGGAAAGGTGGATCTCTCTCACACGTACCAACACAGACTATCCCCCAATTTAACTGATCCCCAAAGGTTTTTGATTAAATAGCGGAATAGAAAATATGATCCCAAAAAAGTGTATGTATATCACACGTACACAACCACACTAGGCCCCAATTACTATTGTTTGTACCCCTAAAAGGCTAGATGAGGAGTAGGGGGAGTATGGAACAGGCAGCACCCTCAAACCTTCAGTATGAGATTGTGTTCACTGTACCCCACAAAGATTGAGTTCACTGCACCCCACAATGATTGTGTTCACTGCACCCCACAAAGATTGTGTTCACTGCACCTCACAAAGATTGTGTTCACTGTACCCCCCAAAGATTGTGTTCACTGCACCCCACAAAGATTCTGTTCACTGTACCCCACAAAGATTGTGTTCACTGCACCCCAAAAAGATTGTGTTCACTGCACCCCAAAAAGGATGTTGTTCACTGCACCCCAAAAAGGATGTTGTTCACTCCACCCCAAAAAGATTGTGTTCACTGCACCCCACAAAGATTGTGTTCACTGCACCCCACAAGGATTGTCTTCACTGCACCCCACAAGGATTGTCTTCACTGCACCCCACAAGGATTGTGTTCAATGTACCCCCACAAAGGTTTTGTTCACTGTACCCCACAAAGATTTTGTTCACTGCACTCCAAAAGGATTGTGTTCACTGCACCCCAAAAAGATTGTGTTCACTGCAGCCCACACACAGAAAAATGGATGTGGATCACTGACACCTGCCTATCTCCTATCCCACACCACACAGCAATATCGATTGTAGTTTGTAGAACACACTTTCCCTAAAATTCAGCAGACTCTGTCCCTAACAGGATTGAGAAGAGATCGTAGATCAGGAGAAGTGCAGACCCCACCCCACACAGCAATATCGATTGTAGTTTGTAGAACACACTGACCCTATAATTCAGCAGACTCTATCCCTAAAATGCCTACAACTCGCCCTGCCTAAACACTCCGACCTGTCCCTCAATTCTATCCGGACACAAATGGTTTTTTCCTGCCTATCTTTCCCTAATCAGCAGCCAGCACGTTGATGTGTGCTCTGTCCCTGATCTAAGCAGCATAATGACGCCGCTGCGGCTGCCTCGAACTTATAAAGACTTGGTCACATGCTTCAGACGGCCAATCACAGCTACTGAGACATTTGCAGGCATGGCTGGGATGGCTTAAGGCACACCAGTTAAACGATTGTTGATTGGCTGTTGAAAGCCCGCCATGAAAAGAGCGCCAAAGCATGCAAAACCCGGAAATAAAACGACCGAACACGGATTTTTACCCGAACATACAGTAAAGTGTCCGTGTCCGTGTTCGGGTACAAAAAATCCAATTATTCGGTACGAACACGAATAATACAGTCCGTGTTCGCTCAACACTATATATGACAATACCACAATAAAATAAGTTGTGATTGTGAATAATTTAGGTGCAAGTTTAAGTGTGTAAACTAAACTTTATAACGAAAAGTCCATAAATTCCAGTGTGCAATCAAAGAAGTGCTTGTCACTTGCTGTCAGATGCTTCCACCTTTCTTCTGTGATCTGCTCAAGTAAAGTGGTGGACTGGATAGCCTCTCTCTCTGCCTCTCACCTTAGTAGCACTGGCACTGCACTGGTTCAAAAAGCTGTCTATATTATTTTCATTATAAGAACTTGTCAGAACATGCTTCCACCACCTGTCCTTCACACTAGTAGTGCTCATTTGATTTGCTCAAGTCAAGTGCCACTGCCAGTGGCCACTGCAGTGCAGGCACAGCCGCACAGGCAGAGGCAGGCCGCAGGAAGCACAGGCACCACCACAACACAACACTTATGGTCCATGGCCCATGGATGGTCGGATAATCATCATAGCCGTCAGTCTCATTCTTCTTGGTTCAAAAAAGCCACCCATGACCCGTGTGTATATAATATATTAATATTTCATATTGATTATTTGTTTCTCAAATGGCACATTTGCCATGGCAAGGATTAGGCCCTCTCCACGGTCCACCTCACTCACCTCATAGAGAAGAAGAGATGACGAAGAAAATGCTCCGAGTCCTGCTCCCGCGTCCCGCTGCCAGCGTCACAACTCCTCTCAGTAAGGGCCGTAAGGGGTGGAGTCTGAGTGACACACAACACGTTTAGAGGCAGAGACCTCGAGCGGGAAGATGGCAGCACGGCTCCTCCAGTGCGGTCTCTTAACTTGATGATCATGACAGTGATGCCGCGGCGCGAGCGAGGCTGTGGGATTGATTGAATTGAGTTGTGCTGCCTACTGCTACACGCTACCTACTACTACTACTAAATTGTGAGTCAGTATATTTTATTTCATTTTTATATATAAAAGCGATATTGTTGAGCACTACTAGCCACTAGATCTCCTGGCTGTCACTTTGTCACATGTTGGGGAATCACAGCGGCTCGGCTCCAGAAGTGGCGGGTGTCCCCGTCATCCTGCCAGGGCCGCCAAGAAGTTCATCACCTAATCTTAAGTTATTAATATCTTATGAGGAGAGGACCTATGAGATTGAGAATTGAAATAATTAAATATATATGGCTTTTTGAACCAGTGCAGTCAGTGCCAGTGCCAGTGCCACAGTGCCACCCAGACGCTATCCACCAGTGCCACCACCATTAAGTGTGTTGGTCGGTTACTCGAGCACTGAAGGAGGTGGAAGCATCTGACAAGTGAAGTGACACTTTAGATTTGCACACTGGAATTCATTTATGGACTTTTCGTTCTAGATAGGTTTACACACTTCAACTTGTTGCACGCACCTGACCTAACTTATTTCATAACTTATTTTATTGTGATTTAAAAATTATTTTGTCATATTTTATATGAATAGAATTTACTGTTACATTGTGGGAATAATTATTTTCACTGCATTTAGGCTTTAGCACATTCATGTCACTTTATTTTTGATACTGTGTGGAGTGTGGGCAGGGCACTGGGGGCAATGATGATATTATATCGATTGCACAGGCACTTTATTCGCACAGCCAAGTTGTGTTTGTTAGTAGTTTCTTGATGCACTTTAAGCGCTGTAGCACCATTTATTTGTTTGTTTCTTATTTTCTTTTTATTGGAAAGATTTGGTATAGCAGCTTTTATTATACACAGCCATTATTTTCGTATGCGCTGATTTACAAATGACATTATACACATTTTTTTGAGCTTTATGCAACCTGCCATCTACTGTTCTGGCAGTGGTAATTTTTTTAAAAGTAACGAGTAGCGATGCAGCACAAAAAAAAAAATATCGGAGTAGAAGTATTGAAATCATCGAAAAAAATGTAGTGAAGTAAAAGTAGAAGTAGGAGAAAAAAATTCTACTCTAGGAAAGTACAGATACCGCATTTCGGTACTTAAGTACAGTACTTAAGTAGTTCTACTTCGTTACTATACATCTCTGCCGGGGTGCTAGGACAGCCTCTGCAGAGCTGGGTATTTTTTTGCCATGTTACTGGACGCTCATGCGTCAAGTTGTGGTCACCATCACCACCAGAAACAGCCTTATCATAGCTTGCTGGACCTGCGGCAACGCTGGAAGAGGAGTCTGAGGAAGAGGAGTCAGAGGAGGAATGTAGCTTTGAGGAGGAGGAACACCAACCACAGCAGGCATCCCAGGGTGCTCGTTGTCACCTATCTGGTACCCGTGGTGTTGTACGTGGCTGGGGGGAAGAACAGACCTTCAATGGGATCAGTGAGGACAAGGAATTGGACATGAGTAGCTCGGCATCCAACCTTGTGCAAATAGGGTCTTTCATGCTGTCATGCCTTTTGAGGGACCCTCGTCTAAAAAGGCTGAACGAGAACGACCTGTACTGGGTGGCCACGCTACTAGACCCCCGGTATAAGCAGAAAGTGTCTGAAATGTTACCGAATTACCGGCAGTCGCAAAGGATGCAGCAGTTACAAAACAAGTTAAAAAGTATGCTTTACACAGCGTATAAGGGTGATGTCACAGCACAATGGGAATCTGACAGGGGAAGAGGTGAAAGTAATCCTCCTCCTACCACAACCACGCCGGCAAGGACAGGACGCTTTACAGACGTGTTGTTGATGGAGGACATGCAGAGCTTTTTAAGTCCTACGCATCGCCACAGCCCTTCGGGGTCCACCTTCAGAGAACGACTCGACCGACAGGTAGCAGACTACCTTGCCTTAACTGCAGATATCGACACTCTGAGGAGCGATGAACCCCTTGACTACTGGATGTGCAGGCTTGACCTGTGGCCTGAGCTATCCCAATTTGCCTTAGAACTTCTGTCCTTCCCCGCTTCAAGTGTCCTGTCAGAAAGGACCTTCAGCGCAGCAGGAGGTATTGTCACTGAGAAGAGAAGTCGCCTAGGTCAAAAAAGTCTAGATTACCTCACCTTTATTAAGATGAATGAGGCATGGATCCCGAAGGGAATGACAGTGGGGGATGCATTTGACTAAAAAAGGCTTGATGAGATGCCTTGAGCTAAAAATGGTCCACACGCTGCTGTATTTAATCTCTGCATGCCGGATGACTTACGTGACTTCTCCGCCACCAACTACGGTTCAAGCCACAATGTTTTAGTGAACTTTCTGCCTGAAAAACCTCAATTTTTCCGGCCGCTGCTACAGCAGCAGCTGAAACAATACCTACTTTTTTCAGGCATGTGTACATGCTTAATTTTTCTGGCCTCTGGTGCTACACTGTGGCTGCAAAAAAACAAAAAAACAAAAAAAGGCACTGTTACGGACCGTTTCAGCAGACAAGGGGTTAAAATCCGTTTAGGCGATATGCCCCTTTCTGAGAGACAGGCACAGCTACTCCCGAACTGTATACAAAATAGCACTCCAACCTGGAACCTCACGAATAGCTGCTAGCAGACGAACAGGAAAAGCATACATCAGCTTACACTCCTAAAAAATCAGTCTCCAACAGCATACAGTGAATCCCCCCAATAACGAGACAAAGCTCCGAGATGAGGGTAAAACAGGAACAACATTTATTTGAAGAACACAACACACTTTTATACAGAATTTGGAACATCCTTCCCCCAACAACCGCTTTCCCATTGGTCAATTTCACAGTACCTGCAGTCCCCCATAAGGTCCTCTCCAGACATGCAAATGAGGGCTCGAAAATGAGTCAGTAGTGATTGGTCAGATAGCTTGACCAGGAGGGCTGCTATGCAAATGAGGACTTGAAAATGAGTCAACAGGGATTGGTCAGATAGCTTTGACCAATGCAAGGAGACAGAAGCCCCAGGGGGCAATCAATGTAAACTATAGTCAGACACAGAACAATGGTTCCCTAACGAGCCCTCAATACACATTACTCTGAGTGTCAATACCTCCCTTAGCAGACAACAGGTGAGGTCATTAGCACACCTAACAAAAGGTGAATGGGGAGCCACCTTAGACAGTCCGTCTCCTCAGAACTTCCTGGAATAACCATATTAGGAGTTGACTTCCTGTTCCTTACAGTTTACAGGAATAAGTTTTAGCTTCCAGGATAGAGGCAAGACTCCATTAGCCACATTGGTTAAAGAAACACAAAAAGACACAAAAATGCATAACTCCCAGTCTACTGAACAGAACCCCCACATTCAACCCATCCCCAGATAGCCTGGATCGGAGCGCTCAACATATCCAAACCGCACTCATATGCCACAAACACAGTCAAATTGCCATGGGGTTTACGTTTAGCATGGGCTGAGAGAGGGTCCATAGTCACCTTGCAGGAGGCGAGCAACCAGGCTTCTCCAATGCCCAGAGGCGAGATTGGTCTTGTCACATTTCTCCCCTTTTCCAAACAGACTAACAGGGTATCTGACCTTCTGCCGGTCAGTGCCCTTGTTAGTCCAGCAGCCCACCCACAAAACAGAAACAGCAGTACAGCCCACCCAAAAGAACTGGTTACTACACCTGGGTAGAAGAGAAATTTGTCCATGTCCAGGTGCCTCACCTTGGCTGTGTGGGGGACTGGTAGACTGCCTTGGTGGGTTGCTGAGTGGGCAGAGACCAGCGGTACTCTGCCCTGTTGCAAGCGTTACCACGGAAGTAGCCTGGTTGTTGGAGGGGGAGACCGACTGTCTCCCCTTTAGATAACCCACCCTGCTGCTGTGGGGGAAGACCGACTGTCTCCCCTTTGGCTAAACAGCCCTGTTGCTGTGGCATGGAGACTGGGCTCCCAATTACCAATAAAATACTCTGCCGCTGTGGAATGGAGACTGGGCTCCCAATTCCCAATGAATCCATCTGCTGCTGGGGGACAGGACCAACTGTGTCTGCCCCCTGTAACTCAGCCTGCCGCTGTGGGATGGAGACTGGGCTCCCAATTCCCAACAAATCAAACTGTCCATGGGGAGAGGGGGTAACAAGCCTTTGCGGAGGGAGACCGACTGTATCTCCTCCCAACACAGAGTCCTGCTGCTGGGGAAAGGAGACTGGGCTCTCTATTCCCTGTAGGATACTCTCCCGCTGGGGAATGGAGACTGGGCTCCCAATTCCCGGCACATCACACTGCCGCTGGGGAATGGAGACTGGGCTCCCAATTCCCAAAAAATCACGCTGCCGCTGGGGAGGGAGGACACTGCTCTCCTCTCCCTGTACTTCACACTGCCTTCCAGGCATATAACTCTGCTGCTAGGGGGCAGGAACAACTACCTCTGCCCCCTGTAACTCAGCCTGCTGCTAGGGGGGGGGGACATTGCTCTCCTCTCCCTGCACTTTACACTGCCGCTGGGGAATGGAGACTGGGTTCTCCTCTTCCCTTAACTGTACCTGCCGCTGGAGTTCCTCCCAACATGCCAGCTGGCCCTCTCTCTCTGCCCTGTCTAGCAGAGTCCCGAACACTAAGTTCTTCACGAACCGCTTGGATCTCTCCAGTGGATTGGGTCCAAAGAAGCTCAGCCGTAACCACACCATACGGTCATATTCTTTCAGAGAATATCTGTACTCCACTGCTGGTTCCATCCTGTTGCTTTAAGGGTTGCTGTACTAAAACATGCGTTGCCCCAAACTTGTAAATCCACGAAATGGTGTCTCCTGTAGCTGACCTTCTGGCTGTGGGAACGATCCCGCCGCTTGCCACCAATTGTTACGGACTGTTTCAGCAGACAAGGGGTTAAAATCCGTTTAGGCGATATGCCCCTTTCTGAGAGACAGGCACAGCTACTGCAGAACATCAAACTCCCGAACTGGATACAAAATAGCACTCCAACCTGGAACCTCACGAATAGCTGCTAGCAGACGAACAGGAAAAGCATACATCAGCTTACACTCCTAGCAATCAGTCTCCAACAGCATACAGTGAATCCCCCCAATAACGAGACAAAGCTCTGAGATGAGGGTAAAACAGGAACAACATTTATTGGAAGAACACAGCACACTTTTATACAGAATTTGGAACATCCTTCCCCCAACAACCGCTTTGCCATTGGTCAATTTCACAGTACCTGCAGTCTGCAGTCAGACACAGAACAATGGTTCCCTAACGAGCTCTCAATACACATTACTCTGAGTGTCAATACATCCCTTAGCAGACAACAGGTGAGGTCATTAGCACACCTGACAAAAGGTGAATGGGGAGCCACCTTAGACAGTCCGTCTCCTCAGAACTTCCTGGAATGACCATATTAGGAGTCGACTTCCTGTTCCTTACAGTTTACAGGAATAAGTTTTAGCTTCCAGGATAGAGGCAAGACTCCATTAGCCACATTGTTTAAAGAAACACAAAAAGACACAAAAATGCATAACTCCCAGTCTACTGAACAGAACCCCCACATTCAACCCATCCCCAGATAGCCTGGATCGGAGTGCTCAACATATCCAAACAGCGCTCAGATGCCACAAACACAGTCAAATTGCCATGGGGTTTACGTTTAGCATGGGCTGATGAGAGAGGGTCCATAGTCACCTTGCAGGAGGCGAGCAACCAGGCTTCTCCAATGCCCAGAGGCGAGATTGGTCTCGTCACAGGCACATACATGTGTCAATTCCCCTTCGTGATTGTTACCTTGTTGTGGTGAAGGGGCTTGCGTATCACAATGAAGCGATCACCTCTAGGAGTGTGTTGGCAATGTTGGCACACCCCAGATGATAAGGTCGTTGCTTCATTGTGGCTTTGAGGAGGTGGAAGACCAACCACAGCAGGCGTCCCAGGGGGCTTGTTGTCACCTTTCGGGGACCCTTGGAGTTGTACGTGGCTGGGTGGAGGAAGAGACCTTCAATGACGTCAGTGAGGACAAGGAACGGGACATGGCTAGCTTGGTATCCAACCTTGTGCAAATGTGGAGTTTGCGGTTGTGCAAATGGACTGACTGACTGACTGTTAAACGGGGAGTTTGGTCTGTCACTGTGAAGCGGGCATAACCCTTACACTACCTGATTGATACAACATCATACCGGATCGTACACACACACTGAATGTTTTAAAGCACGTTATTCCAAACAATTTAGGAATGTTAGGTGATTTATGCCCTTTATGGATTAAAACCCGACTCTGCGTCAACTACGGCATGCCAAAGTCCAGGTGTTAGTCCCCTTGAAACAACTTTTCCATCACTATTGTGGCCAGAAAGAGTCCCTGTGGGTTTTAAAATTCGCCTGCCTATTGAAGTCTATGGCGGTTCGCCCGGTTCGCGGAGGTTCGCGTTCGTCGTTCGCGAGCAGCAAATTTTAGGTTCGCGACATCACTACTGAGTATAGTAACTGGCAAGTATATAAACAGTAGGAAAGCGAGGCCAGAACACATTGGCCCCATAAAAGATGATAAAGGAAAAATGGCCACTGAGGACAGAGAACAGGCGGAAGTGTTAAATAATTTCTTCTCTTCAGTCTTCACAAAAGAATCGGGGTGCTACACTAACCCAGCTTGTAAGGCCGAACTAAATAATACACCTCAGGAAGTGCCGCCATGGCTAACAGAAGATAGACTTAGAGCTAAACTAGAGAAACTTAACATAAATAAATCCCCGGGACCGGATGGCTTGCACCCGAGGGTTCTCAATGAGCTCAGCCAGGTGATTGCCAGACCATTATTCTTGATCTTTAAGGATAGTTTACAGACGGGTATGGTGCCAGCTGATTGGAAAAAAGCCAACGTGGTACCGATATTTAAAAAGGGGCCGAGATATATCCCGGGTAACTATAGGCCGGTCAGCCTAACATCAGTAGTCTGCAAAATTTTGGAGGGGATGTTAAGGGACCACATACAAGACTTTAGTAATGAAAATGGTATTATAAGTAGTAATCAGCATGGATTCATGAAAAATAGTTCGTGCCAAACCAATCTATTAACCTTCTACGATGAAGTGAGCTGCCATCTAGATAAAGGTAAGCCGGTGGATGTGGTTTATCTGGACTTTGCAAAGGCCTTTGACACCGTTCCCCACAAACGCTTACTGTACAAACTAAGGAAGGTAGGTATGGACCATAAGGTGAGTACCTGGATAGAGAACTGGCTCCAGGGGAGAGTCCAGAGGGTGGTGATTAATGGGGAGTACTCGGATTGGGCGGGGGTGGAAAGTGGGGTCCCCCAGGGTTCTGTCCTGGGACCAAACCTGTTTAATTTATTCATAAATGATCTAGAGGAGGGGATATCGAGTACAATCTCAGTATTTGCAGATGATACTAAACTAGGCATGCCAATATCTTCTATGCAGGATGTGGAAACCTTGCAAGCGGACCTGAACAAAATAACGGGATGGGCAACTACATGGCAGATGAGGTTTAATGTTGAAAAATTTAAAGTAATGCACTTGGGGGCCAGAAACCAGAAAGCAAGCTACTCACTAGGGGGGGGAACCTCTGGGGGAGTCTAGGATGGAAAAGGACTTGGGGGGTACTGGTAGACAACAAGCTTGGCAGTGGCATGCAATGCCAAGCCGCCGCAAGCAAAGCCAACAGAATACTGGGATGTATAAAAAAGGGGATTCACTCCAGAAATAAAGAGATTATTCTCCCTCTCTACAAGACTCTGGTCCGGCCACATCTGGAGTATGCTGTCCAGTTCTGGGCACCGGTCCTCAGGAAGGATGTGCTGGAACTGGAGAAAGTCCAGAGAAGGGCAACAAAAATAGTTAGGGGAATGGAGGACATCAGCTATGAGGAAAGACTACAAGCACTGAACCTATTCTCTCTGGAGAAGAGACGATTGAGGGGGGATATGATATCAATGTAGTCCAGAGAAGGGCAACAAAAATAGTTAGGGGAATGGAGGACATCAGCTATGAGGAAAGACTACAAGCACTGAACCTATTCTCTCTGGAGAAGAGACGATTGAGGGGGGATATGATATCAATGTACAAATACTGTACTGGTGACCCGAGCATAAGGAACAAACTATTCAGTGAAAAGAGATACAATAAGACACGTGGCCACTCACTAAAACTAGAGGAAAGGCGGTTTAATCTTAAAGTGCGTAAGGGGTTCTTCACTGTAAGAGCGGTAAGGGTGTGGAATTCTCTTCCACAAGCAGTCGTATCAGCAGGGAGCATTGATAGTTTCAAAAAACTATTAGATGGACACCTTAACCTCCCTGGCGGTATGATTCTGTCAGGAATTCTGTTCCAAAAGCGGTACAATTCTTTTCATGGAAATTTGGCGTTATGTATTATAGGCCTACAATTCTTAGTAATTACTGACTTAAACCTGACCAAAACAAGACTCTAGTAGACATCCCAGATGTGATAAATTTGAAACACAAACAAGTGAATTATAATTGAATCAATAATATTATTTTATTATTTAATATATAATATATATAATAAAATTATATTATTGATTGGATTATAATTCATGCGCTATATATTATATATATATGTGTGTATATAGATATATATATATATATATATATATATATATATATATATATGTGTGTGTGTGTATATATATATATATATATATATATATATATATATATATATATATATATATATATATATATATATATATATATATATGTGTGTGTGTGTATATAGGTATATATATATATATATATATATATATATACATATATATATATATATAACGCATGAATTATAATCGAATCAATAATATAATTTTATATATATATATATATGTGTGTGTGTGTGTGTATATAGGTATATATATATATATATATATATATATATATATATATATACATATATATATGTATATATATATATATATATATATATATATATATATATATATATATATATATATATACATATATATATATGTATATATATATATATATATATATATATATATATATATATATATATATATATATATATATATATATATATATATATATATACATATATATATATATATGCATATATATATGCATATATATATATATGCATATATATATATATATATATATATATATATGCATATATATATATGCATATATATATATGCATATATATAATATAAAATGTGTTATGTGTTTTGTGCAACGTTTTTTTTTTTTTTGAATTCCCCTCCCTAGTTCCGCTCCCATGCAGCATTGCTGCTGCAGGGAACGGAACTAGGAAGTCCTCCTACCGACAGACGAGCGGCGGAGATCTCGCTGGCGGTCACAGCAATGAGAGCTCATCGCTGGATCGCCAGGATAAGGTAAGAGAAGCTCCGCTGCGCTGTCTGCACGCTCTGCCCATTGACCCCGAGCGTGACTCGGGGATACCGCTAATAGCAGAAAATTCCTACCCCGAGTCACGCTCGGGTTTACCGCTAAGGCGGTTAAAGACCAAAACATACAGGGGTATACAATGTACGGTTAAAAGCAAACACACACACACATCATAGGTTGAACTGGATGGACTGATGTCTTTTTTCAACCTCACTAACTATGTAACTATGCAACTATGTAACTGTAGAACCTCATAAAGTTCAGGAGATACCTAAAAGTTTTCCGTTGTTACACAATAGCCCTGATTTAGCAATGGCTCAATTAGTGAAAGAACAGAAGATGTTGCCATTCCATAATTGCTGTATTTTTCATCAAATTTTGTTCCTTTTCCAGTGTATATCACTGAATTCCAAATGTAGCCCATTGACGATTTGCATAGCATGTAGGATTTTTACGCCAAATCGTGCCCTCTTTGATGCAATGTATTGCACCCAGCTGAGCCTTCCCTTGTAGGCCATTAGACTTTCATCTACGCTGGGCACCGCTCCTCAGGAAGGATGAGCTGGAACTGGAGAGAGTCCAGAGAAGGGCAACAAAGCTAATAAAGCGACTGGAGGATCACAGCTCTGAGAAAAGACTACAAGCATTGAACTTATTCTCTCTGGAGAAGAGACACTTGAGAGGAGATATGATATCAATGTACAAATACAGTACTGGCGACAAACTATTCAGTGAAAGGGAATATAAAAGGACTCACGGCCATTTGGTAAAATGAGAAGAAAAGCAGTTTAACCTAAATTGCCTAAAGCAGGGGTGTCAAACTCAATTTCATCATGAGTGCAGGGTTCAGAGGTGTGCACTACGTACAGAGAGCAGGGTTCAGGGGTCCGCTATGTACAGAGAGCAGGGTTCAGTGGTCCGCTACGTACACAGAGCAGGGTTAAGGGGTCCACTACGTACAGAGAGCAGGGTTCTTGGGTCCGCTACGTACAGAGAGCAGGGTTCAGGGGTCCGCTACGTACAGAGAGAAGGGTTCAGGGGTCCGCTATGTACAGAGAGCAGGGTTCAGGGGTCCGCTATGTACAGAGAGCAGTGTTCAGGGGTCCGCTATGTACAGAGAGCAGGGTTCAGGGGTCAGCAGCACGTTATGTACAGAGGGCAGGGGTGCGCTATGTACAGAGAGCAGGGTTCAGGGGTAACGACGTACAGACAGCAGGGTTCAGGGGTCTACTATGTACAGAGTGCAGGGTTCAGAGGTGCGCTGTGCCCACTGTGCAACATCTCATTTCCACTGCTGATCCTGGGTTCGGACATCCGCACCCAGCACTCTGCCCCATCCCCCCACCTTCCAAAGAAAACCACACATCTGTACTCTCTCCTACCTGATTTAAGATGGCATTTACAGAATGCTTTCATGGCCACTACTGCTACAAGTCCTCAAAATCCCACCCTCAAGATGCAGCTGCTTGATGCAGATTAGAACACACAGCCACTGGAGCCGCCAGGTACCTCTGCCACTGACAGACTATGCTGAATCAACAGCATCATGCGCTCAGCTACACACAGCCAGGGAGAGGAGGAGGAGGAGAGTGCAGGAGAGTGTGTTTACTCCTGTTGCCAAGGAGACTTGTTCCGTGACAGCAGAAAGCAGCTGGCGGCTGGCGGCTGCTCCGCAGGCAACATCACAATACCCGGCTGGCCGGATTCAGCCCACGGGCCTTTTGTTTGCCACCTGTGGCCTAAAGGGTTCTATACCATCAGAGCGGTAAGGATGTGGAATTCTCTTCCACAAGCGGTGCAAAACTATTAGATGGGCACCTTAACGACCACAACATACAGGGGTATACAATGTACTATTGACATAGTAACTTATACACACACTCATCATAGGTTGAACTGGATGGACTGGTGTCTTTTTTCAACCTCACTAACTATGTAACTATGAAAACCTCCAGATTTTTAGAGAAATTTTTGGGTACGTTCATTTTTCACCATTTTGCAAAAAAGGCGCAATGTAAAGTTGAGCGGACACCTGGATGTCCGTGTTCGGCGGGTTCGGCCGAACTTGAAAAAAAAGTCCGGGTCCGTGTCCCGGACTTTTGCCGAACTTTTCCCGGACACCGAACCCCATTAAAGTCAATGGGGACCCGAACTTTTAGGCACTAAAATGGCTCTAAAACACAAATGGAAAGGGCAAGAGTGCTGCAAATGGCAGCAAAACGTAGTTAAGAACATGGCAAGTGCTCTGCAAACAAATGTGGATAGGGAAATAACTTAAAACAACAAAAAAAAAAACAGAAAAATAAAAAATGTTCTTCATCTCTGAAGGACGAGGCCCATATGGAGTAGGAGGGAGGTTGAGGTGGTGGTGGATGTGGCGGTGTCATAGGCGTGCGCACAATCACCTAGGGCACATAGCATTATCGCTCTGTTTGCCAGTGAGGAGATGGGAAAGATCTCCCTCGGACCTACTCTGCTCTATTTCACTTTGTCAGCAGGGAGAGTAATGTATCGGGGCCATGTACATGTAGGCAAACACATGCATGTGTATTTAAACTTTGGGGTGCACACCCTAATGCAATAGGCTGCGCACACCTATGGGCGGTGTAGGTGGAAGCGGCGGTGGAGGAGGACCAGGGCTGGATTAAGAGCATCATGGGCTTGGTGCTGAGGATTTTGAAGGGCCTTAAGGGCCGTGGCTTGGCATGCACCCAGAGGAGGAAGGGTGCAGCCATGCATGCCTAATTCAACATGGGATGCTGTCTCTGAAGCCCATAAACACATCCATGCATCGGCAACTGTCCCTCCTTGTCCGGCCTTCGTGCTGTGTGGGGAGGTTCTGAGGGAGCTGCCTGGGGAAGCGAGCATAGAAGCCAGACTTCTGTGTTTACAAGTGACAGAAGAGCGGTAACAGTGAATATGGCCAACCCGGGGCCTATATTAAGGTAGGGGCCTGGAGCTGCAGCTCCAATAGCCCCTATGTTAATCTGGCCCTGAGGAGGACGAGGTAGCCAATACTGCTTTTTTTCAGAAATTTTAAATGAGGGTACACCCCAAAAGAGTGAGAAAGAGCAAAAATAGAACAATGGCTGGGTTAGGTCGGTATCCATCGCTATTCTACACAAGGTACGGAAAAGTCCCGTGGGATCCATGTTTGGTTCATGTTAATGTCTCTGGACAGGCGGCTGCGCTTGTCTGTGATAACGCCCCCAGCCGTGCTAAATACCCGTTCAGATAATACACTGGCTGCAGGGCACGCCAGCACCTCCAAGGTGTAAAGGGCAAGCTCAGGCCATGTGCCCAATTTGGAGACCCAGAAGTTGAAGGGGGCAGACCCGTCATTCAGTACGTCTAGGCGTGTGCACACATACTGCTCCACCATGTTGGTGAAATGCTGCCTCCTGCTAAGACGTTCCATATGAGCTGCTGTTTGTTGTGGCGTGCTGACAAAGCTTTTCCACATTTCGGCCATGCTAACCCTGCCTTCTGAGGTGCTGGCGGTGCCCTGGTTGCGTTGGCGACCTCTTCCTCCTCCTCCTCCTCCTCTGCCTTGTGCTTCCACTGTGGCCCCGCTGTCAGGTGGGAATGCCAGCAGCATCGCGTCTACCAGCGTGTGCTTGTACTCGCGCATCTTGCGATCGCGCTCCAATGAGTGAATTAAGGACGGTACGTTGTCCTTGTAACGGGGATCCAGCAGCGTGGCCACCCAGTAATCAGCACAAGTTAGAATGTGGGCAACTCGGCGGTCGTTGTGGAGACACTGCAGCATGTAATCGCTCATGTGTGCCAGGCTGCCCAGAGGCAACGAAAGGCTGTAATCTGTAGGAGGTGTATCGTCTGTGTCCTCTGTATCCCCCCAGCCACACAACAGTGATGGCCATGAGCTGGCCTGGGTGCCACCCTGCTGTGAACATGGTTCCATCTCCTCCTCCAGCTCCTCCTCCTCATCCTCCAGAACTGTGCCCCTGCTGGACAATTGTGTCCCTGGCGTTTGTGTGTGCAGGAACCCACCCTCGGAGCCCCTTGTGAATGACTACCTTGAAAGCCTTGGAAATGTTACCTCTTCATCCTCCTCCTCCTCCTCATCCTGTGCCACATCCTCTTCCATCATCGCCCAAATAGTTTTTTCAAGGAGGCATAGAAGTGGGATAGTTAAGCTGACAACGGCATCATCGGCACTGGCCATGTTGGTGGAGTACTTAAAACAGCGCAACAAGGCACACAGGTCTCGCATGGAGGCCCAGTTATTGGTGGTGAAGTGGTGCTGTTCCGCAGAGCGACTCACGCGTGCGTGCTGCAGCTGAAACTCCACTATGGCCTGCTGCTGCTCGCACAGTGTTTCCAGCATGTACAAGGTGGAGTTATACCTTGTGGGCACGTCACATATGAGGCGGTGAGCGGGAAGGCCGAAGTTACGCTGCAGTGCTGACAGGCGAGCAGCAGCAGGGTGAGAACGCCGAAAGTGCGCACAGACGGCCCGCACTTTCTGCAGCAGCTCTGACATATCGGGGTAGTTTTTAAGGAACCTCTGCACCACCAAATTCAGCACATGCGCCAGGCAAAGGATGTGCGTCAAACCGGCTAGGCCCAGAGCTGCTATGAGATTTTGCCCGTTATCGCACACCACCAGGCTGGGCTTGAGGCTCGCTGGCAGCAACCACTCATTTGTCTGCTGTTCCATGCTCCTCCACAACTCCTGCGCGGTGTGTGGTTTTTCCCCCAAACAGGCAAGTTTTAAAACTGCCTGCTGTCATTTACCCCTAG
This sequence comes from Pelophylax lessonae, assembly GCF_965119305.1. Taxonomy (NCBI): domain Eukaryota; kingdom Metazoa; phylum Chordata; class Amphibia; order Anura; family Ranidae; genus Pelophylax; species Pelophylax lessonae. The sequence goes on along the minus strand of NC_138775.1, from coordinate 133,152,859 downwards.
CCGTGCTGAAGTTGGTGGTGAAGGTGTTACGCTGTCCGGATGAGGAGGCGGTAGAGGATGAGGAAGCGGAGTAGGAGGAGTTAGGAACAGGAGGCAAACTGAAGCGCCCTGCAATCCTCAGTGGTGGAAGGACATGCGCCAAATTGCTACCCGCCTCAGGCCTATCCGCCACTGCATTTACCCAGTGTGCCGTTAGGGAGATATAACGCCCCTGACCATGCTTACTGGTCCACGTATCGGTAGTTAGGTGGACCTTGCCACAGATGGCGTTGCGCAGTGCACACCTGATTTTTTTCCCCCACTTGGTTGTGCAGGGAATGTATGGCTTGCCTGGAAAAGTAGTGGCGGCTGGGCACGACATACTGTAGGACAGCCACCAACATAAGGTTTTTAAAACCGTGCGTCTCCACCAGACGGAATGACAGCATTTCAAAGGCCAAGAATTTTGGCCTTTTTCTTGGCCTCAAGAATTCAGGGCCAGGGATCGCGGGTGGGTAGGGGGGTACTTCCTCTTCCTCTCAAGTGTTTGGGAGATGGAAAGCTGAACGATTCCACGGGACATTGTGGAGATGGTTGGTGACCCAGGTGGTGGTGTTGCTGACAGATCGTCTGTTTGCGGGGTGGCAGGTGCCGGCCGGTATCACTACAGATGTGGATGGAGTGGCCGAGAGGAAGCAGGATGAGCCAGAGACGTTTCTTGGTTTTGAAGGTGTCTACTCCACTGCAGCTCGTGCTTTGCACTTAGATGCCTGATCATGCAGGTTGTGCTCAGGTTGAGAAGGTTTATGCCTCGCTTCAGGCTCTGATTGCACAGGGTGCAAACCACTCGTGTCCTGTCATCAGCACATTTTCTAAAGAACTTCCACACTAGAGAACTCCTTTGAGCTGGCTTTGCTGCGCTTGTTCCCTTGCTGCGTTGGGCAGTAGCAGGCGTAGTGTGTAGGGCACGGCCGCTCCGCTTCTGCACCCTGCTCCCTCTTCTGCTGTGCTGGTGGGTCTGTGCGACCACCGCCTCTTCCTCCAAACTACTCAGATCACCTGCATGACCTTCATTCCATGTGGGGTCGAGGACCTCATCATCCTCCACATCATCTTCTACCCAGTCTTCACCCCTGCCCTCCTTGTCGGTCTCCACAATTCTGAACACCGCAGCAGTTGGCACCTGCGTTTCGTCATCATCGGAGACGTGCTGCAATGGTCCTTGCATGTACTCATCTTGAGAAATAAGTGGTTGGGCATCGCTGCACTCAATCTCTTCCACTTCTGGGGCAGGGCTAGGTGGATGGCCCTGGGAAACCCTGCTGACAGAGTCATCAAAAAGAAGAGACTGCTGTATGGCTTGGGGCTCAGGCTGCTTGCCTGATTTGCAAGGGGGTGAGGTGAAAGACGGTTGGACATTGGCTGCAGGTGCCAACTCTGACCTTTCTGCAGTAGACTGGGTGGGAGATAATGTGAAGGAACTAGAGGCACTGTCAGCAGCAAACCAATCTACTATCGCCTCTACTTGTTTTGGTCTCATCACTTCTAGAGGCGTATGATGCCCTACCAAATACTGATGCAGGTTCTGTCGCCTACTCACACTTGAGGAAGGTGTTTCACTTGTGCGTGTAGCTGGCACAGATCGACCACGTCCTCTCCTTGCAACAGGAGCTCTACCAGCAGCACCACGACCCAGGCCACGGCCCCTATTTGACGGTCTCCTCATATTTCTGTAATTTATGATCTTGCCCTAGAAAGGTGTTTATTGAATAGCGGAACAAAACAACAACAGTATCACACAGGTGTATCTCACAGTCAAATATGCAAACTATGCCCAAAAGGGTGTATATTGAATAGCGGAATAGGAAAAATTTTATAATACGGTGTATCTCACACACAGACTAGGCCCCGATTACAATTTTTTGTACCCTAAAGGCAGGATGAGGAAGAGGAGTAGGAGGAGTTGGGAACAGGAGGCAAACTGAAGCGCCCTGCAATCCTCAGCTGTAGAAGGAGATGCGCGAAACAAATTTAAAAAGGTGTATCTCACATGTACCGATACAGACTATCCCGCAATTTAATTTTTTACACTCAAACAGGGTGTATATTGAATAGCGGAATAGGACAAATTTTACAAAACGGTGTATCTCACACGTACAAACACAAACTAGGCCCCGATTACAACTTTTTGTACCCTAAAGGCAGGATGAGGAGTAGGAGGAGTTCGGAACAGGCAGGAGGCAGACTGAAGCACCCTCAAATCCTCGGCAGTATGAGATGCGCCCCAAAAATTTGAAAGGTGTATCTCACACGTACCGACACAGACTATCCCGCAATTTAATTGTTTTTACCCAAAGGTGTAGATTGAATAGCGGAGTAGAAAATATGATATCAAAAGGTGTATGTATCTCACACGTACCGACACAGACTATCCCGCAATTTAATTGTTTTTACCCAAAGGTGTAGATTAAATAGCGGAATAGAAAATATTATCAAAAAAAGGTGTATGTATCTCACACGTACAGAACCTGACTAGGCCCCAATTACTATTTTTTGTACCCCCAAAGGCAGGATGAGTAGGAGGAGTTCGGAACAGGCAGCACCCTCAAATCTTCAGAAATATGAAGTATAAGATGCGCCCCAAAAATTGGAAAGGTGTATCTCACACGTACCAACACAGACTATCCCGCAATTTAATTGTTTATACCCAAAGGTTTTTATTGAATAGCGGAATAGAAAATATTATCAAAAAACGGTGAATGTATCTCACACGTACAGAACCAGACTAGGCCCCAATTACTATTTTTTGTACCCCCAAAGGCAGGATGAGGAGTAGGAGGAGTTCGGAACAGGCAGCACCCTCAAATCTTCAGAAGTATGAGATGAACCCCAAAAATTGGAAAGGTGTATCTCACACGTACCAACACAGACTATCCCGCAATTTAATTGTTTATACCCAAAGGTTTTTATTGAATAGCGGAATAGAAAATATTATCAAAAAACGGTGTATGTATCTCACACGAACAGAACCAGACTAGGCCCCAATTACTATTTTTTGTACCCCCAAAGGCAGGATGAGGAGTAGGAGGAGTACGGAACAGGCAGCACCCTCAAATCTTCAGAAATATGAGATGCACCCCAAAAATTGGAAAGGTGTATCTCACACGTACCAACACAGACTATCCCGCAATTTAATTGTTTATACCCAAAGGTTTTTATTGAATAGCGTAATAGAAAATATTATCCAAAAAAGTCTATGTATCTCACACGTACAGAACCAGACTAGGCCCCAATTACTATTTTTTGTACCCCCAAAGGCAGGATGAGGAGTAGGAGGAGTACGGAACAGGCAGCACCCTCAAATCTTCAGAAGTATGAGATGAACCCCAAAAATTCGAAAGGTGTATCTCACACGTACCAACACAGACTATCCCGCAATTTAATTGTTTATACCCAAAGGTTTTTATTGAATAGCGGAATAGAAAATATTATCAAAAAACGGTGTATGTATCTCACACATACAGAACCAGACTAGGCCCCAATTACTATTTTTTGTACCCCCAAAGGCAGGATGAGGAGTAGGAGGAGTTCGGAACAGGCAGCACCCTCAAATCCTCGGAAGTATGAGATGCACCCCAAAAATTGGAAAGGTGTATCTCACACGTACCAACACAGACTATCCCGCAATTTAATTGTTTATACCCAAAGGTTTTTATTGAATAGCGGAATAGAAAATATGATATAAAATTGGTGTGATTTATCAATAACACATGTGAACAGCAGTGTCTTATATCATTCAGCTCTGCTGCAGGCTATGGAGGGAAATAAAAAATTCCCCTTTTAAGTTTGTAATTTTTAACTAGATTAGTACAGACTATGCCACAATTTAATTTTTTAACCCAACGCTGTATATTGAATAGTGGAATAGAAAAAAGTGTATAATTTTTGAAACAACTCAATAATAGCACATGTGAACACAGCAGTGTATTATCACAGTCAGCACAGCACAGCACTGAAGGAAAAACGCTGCACACAGTGACTGATAGAAAAAAGACTTTTCTCCCTCCTCCTCAGTGGGCAAAAAAGATTGTTTTCACTGCACTCCACACACAGCAAAATCGACATGGACCAGCTCTGCTGCAGGCTATGGAGGGAAAAAAAAAATTCCCCTTTTAAGTTTGTAATTTTTAACTAGATTAGTACAGACTATGCCACAATTTAATTTTTTTAACCCAAGGGTGTATATTGAATAGTGGAATAGAAAAAAGTGTATAACTTTTGAAATCTCTCAATAATAGCACATGTGAACACTGAACACAGCAGTGTATTATCACAGTCAGCACAGCACAGCACTGAAGGAAAAACGCTGCACACAGTGACTGATAGAAAAAGACCTTTCTCCCTCCTCCTCAGTGGGCAAAAAAAGATTGTGTTCACTGCACCCCACACACAGCAAAATCGATGTGGACCACTGACACCTGCCTATCTCCAGCCTCTCCCTAAAAGGATTGATAAGATCGGTCACTGCAAACCCCCCCCCCCCCCCACACACACACACAGCAATATCGATTGTAGAACACTGACCCTAAAAATCAGCAGCCTCGCCCTAAAATGCCCTACAACTCGCCCTGCCTAACACACTCTGACCTGTCCCTCAATTCTATCCGGACACAAATGATTTTCTCTATCGCTCATTGACAGACGTAGTCCTCGGTGATTCAACACCCTCGGGTTATGCTGCCCTCCACAGGAGTAGGACTAGACAGGAAATAAAATGCTCTGGCCACACCCTAGGGGCAGTCCCCGAGGGTATATCCTCTCGCTCTCTGCTACAGCAAATCATTTTTTTTTCTGTCTATTCAGGAGTAAGGACCTAGATACCTTGCTGGGATCTTTGGTCCTGGCAGGATTTTTTTCTTAAAAAGATTTTTAGACAGCTTTTTTTCTCCAGTGTTCCTGTGAGATCTTCAAGCAAGAAAGCTGAACTGGGCGACGGGCGGGATGTTGAGATCCAGTGGTCACCCCAGTTCAGCCTACGAGCGCGTGCAGGCCATAGCTCCGCGCTGGGTCGGCCGCGACATAGTCCCACTGGACGGGGACTGACCCTGCGAGTTAAACGTCTCGCTGAAACGCCAAAGACCATGAGTCACGGCGCCCATATTGGTCGACAGCCCTCCAACTTCGGTGGAGAGGGGTACTGTCAGGAGTTGGCACCCGCCTGGTTCCGGTACGGTGAGTAGTATGTTCCCCCATTTCCCCTGACGGGTCCTGTGGTGAACGCGGGCCCCTCTCTGTATGGTAAGGATGGGTTCCCCTCTATCCTATAACATGGCACAGATCCCCCTATTTTGAGTGTGATTTTTGTGTACAAAAAGCCAGGAGGCTTGGTTTGGGAGCTGACAATCTAATTGCAAGTATGTTTAAATGATTGTAATCAGTGGCAGTACTGGAATCTTACTGTGATAAGAGAAAGTATCCTACCTGTCAGAAGCCACAGGACATGTATGCGGCTTTCCAGGTCATTCCTCCAGCTATAGCATGCCTCCCGACGGCCACGCGGTCCGCCAGGGTCCGGTACCGCCGGCCAAGCTGATCTCCATGAAGAGAAAGTTTTGTGATGCCGAGATACTCTGCAGTCACGCCGCTATTCTGTAACAGACCGCCGTAGATCGCACGAGGCCGCCATTTTGGCGTAGCCTCGTGTCTTCAGCATGGGGGCGGCCATGTTTGAGGTGACCCAAACACCTCGTGGAGCTAGGGGAGGCACCGGAAGGCGTACAGAGGGGCGGAGCCGCCTCCTTTCTTCCCGGGCAGCCAGCCAAGAGACTTCCTGTCTGTTCGAGACAGTGCTGAGACTAGTTGCAGTGAACTCTGAGCATCAAGTGGTGAGCCTGGGGGTCTATCTCTCTCTCTCTCTCGCTCGATAGGGATCCCTAGCAGGTAACACTGAGGGGCTTTGTGGCGCTGGGGGTCTGAAAGAAAAAAAAAAAAGTTTTATTTTGGATTGAATTTTCCGGGTAGTAACTGGAATTATCATGGACCCTGCCACTCAAGTACCCCCACCTGTTTCCCTCGAGGGGGCCACGGGACCCGCCGGTGCACAGAGTATGGATGCATTTACAGCAGTTTTGGAGTCGATGGTGGCTCGGGTGGAGGCGGCCTGTCAGGAACGGGGGTCAAGAAAGCGACCCCCGCCTACCCCTATATCATCTGACACTTCGGACTCAGAGTCTGAGATGGTCATTGCAGCTGCAGGTCCCTCTGCAAGGGCTGTTGTCTCAGGTAAAGTTCCTTCAGACAGTGAGGAGGACGTTCATACTTCCGCCATAATTCGGGAAGAAGCATTGGTGGACACACTAGTTGTGGCGGTTCGGGAAACCTTAAGACTTGAGGTTTCACCGGCAGAGGCAACTGAAACAGAGATTCCCTTTGGTACTAACAAACCCACCAAAACGGTGAAGGTTTTTCCTGTACCCAAGTGTTTTGGTAATAAAATTAAAGAAGAATGGGAGCATTCTAAGCGTACCTTTACTATTTCCAAACGTATTGCTAGACGCTATCCGTTTGAGGAATCCCTCATTAAGAAATGGACGGTACCACCAGTGGTAGACCCACCTATTTCCAGACTGAATAAAGCCACGGTTATTCCAGTAGAGGACACTTCGTCCTTTAAGGATCCGGTGGATCGGAAGGTGGAAGCGGAGTCCCGCACTATCTTTTCCCTGATAGGGTCAGCATTTAGACCAGTAATTGTCATTGGTCTGGTTTCCCAGACACTTACGGAATGGGCTAGATTGGTACGCCAGGACCTGAGGGGGAAAGATATCCCCCAGGGAACATCTGAATTGATGGAACAGATTATACAAGGGCTACAGTTTGTCTGTGACGCAGCCTTGGATGCTACCCCCCTATTAGGGCATGCATCTATGTCAGCGGTTATCCTCAGACGTGTGCTGTGGTTAAAATGCTGGTCAGCGGACCTAGGTTCCAAAAAGACCTTGACGAATCTCCCCTTTCAGAGGAATCGCCTATTTGGGGCCACCCTAGATGAGATCATTAAGGATGCCACTTTCTTGCCACAGGCTGCTAAAGCTAAGGGACCTCGTAACAAGCGAGGACCTTTCTTTACCGCCCATAAAGGGTTCGTACGCCCAGCTGGAACAAGTGGGAAAGGCAAGGCTCCTCCAGGAGGGTTCAAGAAGGGCTGGTCGGACAAACAAAAGACCGACTCAGCCAAACCTGAAGCAAAGGATTACACAGCCTGAAGGTGCGCCCCCACCCGGTTTGAGGGTGGGGGGACGTCTTCACCGGTATTCAGGGCATTATATCGAGCATCGATCACTGCTACCGGTGCGATTCTTCCCTTCCAACATTTAAGTACTACAGGGAGTGGCAGTTACCGTTCCCTGAACAGATCTTTTTCTTTACCTTTTCCAAAGATTAGTCTCAGTTCCCCACAAGAATCGGATCCGGTTGAACAGACAGACCAAGAAGCCTCTAGCCAGGTGACTTTGGTCCCTGAGGTTCAACCAGGAGAGATCACCGTTCCGGACAGGAATCAGGTGTCTGATAAATGTGTGGGAACAGAGAACGAGCAGACTTTGTCGGATGGTCGGGGCCAGATAGCTCTAGGGCCGCCTGGTTCAGATCCAGTCAGCGCCAGTGGTCCTAGAAATTCTAGGCTGGCCTCGTCAAGCCGGTCTGGCCGACTTGGACATGCTAGTCGCGGACGTTCCTTGGGAACATCGTCTCAGGGAGTGTCTGCGGTCTCAAGGACCAATCTTCCATCGTGCTTTACAGTCGCTGGTTTTAATGGCCTGGCCCTTGAGACCCAGGTACTGAAGGACAGAGGGTTGTCAGCCTCAGTTATTCCTACCCTTATTAAAGCAAGGAAAGCGACTTCCAGCAAGGTCTATTATTGCACATGGAAGACGTATATCGCGTGGTGCGAATCTTTAAGGATTCCTCCACGTACCTATTCGGTGACTCGAATATTGGCCTTTCTGCAAAAGGGGGTTGAGCAGAAACTAGCCTTGAGCACCATCAAAGGTCAAGTTTCAGCATTAGCTATCTTCTTTCAGAAACCTTTAGCTACCAAGTCCTTGGTGCGGAATTTCATCCAGGGGGTGCGGCACCTGGCTCCACCAGTCCGCTCGCCCTTACCGCCCTGGGATCTTAATTTGGTTTTGTCGGTTCTACAGAAACCTCCCTTTGAAAACATCAGGGAGATTCCCTTGCTTACTTTATCCCAGAAGGTAGCCTTCTTGGTGGCTATCACTTCTGCACGCAGGGTGTCAGAACTGGCTGCATTATCATGCCAGTCCCCATACTTAGTGATTCATAGGGATAAGGTAGAGTTTCAGTAGAGCAGTGTACAGTGTCAGAATTGTATTATTTTATTTTTTTATTATTTAACAATTCTATAATTTATACTATATATATATATATGCTTTAAAAAAAAAATCGGGGGGGGGGGGCATTGGACATTATCAGTAGAGCAGTGGATGGTATCAGTAGTTTTTTATTTTTATTATATTATTTTTATATTTATTTACACTTTTACATTTTTAGAATTTTATTACAATTTGTTTTTAATATTACTTTCACAATGCTATGGGGGGGGGGGGGAGGGCAAACATTGTCCATAGGGCAGTGGACAGTGTCAGTATATATATTTTTTATTTTATCTTCTAATATGTTTTACAGTTTTATTTTTTAATATATTTTCAAAAAATAATGTAATTTCGTTTTTTAACCACTTAAGCCCCGGAGGATTTTCCTGCTAAAAGACCAGGGGGTATTTTGCGATTCGGCACTGCGTGACTTTAACGGACAATTGCGCGGTCGTGCGACGCTGTACCTAAACGAATTTGACGTCCTTTTTTCCCACAAACAGAGCTTTCTTTTGGTGGTATTTGATCACCTGTGCGATTTTTTGATCACGCGCTATAAACAAAAAAAGAGTGACAATTTTGCAAAAATAGCAATATTTTTCACATTTTTTTATATGAAATTCCCCAAAAAAAAATGTAAAAATCAAAATTTTTTAACATTTTTGGCCAATTTGTTTTATCCTACCTATGTTTGGTAAAAAAAAATCGCAAAAAGCGTATTTTGATTGGTTTGCGCAAAAGTTATCGCGTTTACTAACAAAGGGAAAGATTTTTGTCATTTTTGTTGTTTTTTTTTTAACGCGTAATGGCGGCGATCTGCGATTTTTTTTGCGGTACTGCGACATTGCGGCGGACAGATCGGACCCTTGACTGACATTTTTGACACTTTTGGGGTTACCAGTGACATTTCTACAGTAATCAGTGCTATACATATGCACTGTTACTGTAAAAATACACTGGCAGTGAAGGGGTTAACTTTATTTGGGAGGGAGGGGCTGTGTGTGTCCCTAGGGGCGTGATTCTTACTGTGATTGGCTGTGGCTCTAGCTGTAAGGACACTGATCAACGGATCTACATACTAGATCCGTGTAATCAGTGTCTTTACAGCGAGGAGAATGACAGGCAGCTTGTTTACACAAGCTGCCTGACATTCTCCCTCTTCCCCCGACGATCGCCGAGTGGCCGGCGGACATCGGGTCCGCTGGTCACACGCGCGGGGGGGTGCGTGACCGCGCGGGAGCGCGCCTCCGCGGGCGCGCGCTCGCTCCCCAGACCCTCCCAGGCTAGTGACGTTAATTAACGTCACTCTGCCTGGCAGGGGCTGACCGCCGCAGTAAATCTACTTGCGGCGGTCGGCAAGCAGTTAAAGTGCCCCTGGGAGGGGGGCAGTGGATGGTCTCAGTAGGCACTGAACAGTGGTGTCAGTAGTTTTTATTTATTCATTTTTTTTACAATTATATTTTTTATTTAATTTATGTTGAAACACTTTTTTCACAGTGCTCCTGGGGGGCAGTGGATTATGTCAGTAGGGCAGTGAACAGCGTCAGGAGTATTATATGTATATACACACCTAGACATATATAGGTGTGATAGTAGCAGAAATATATGCTTGCGCTAATGAAATCATTTACACTAATATGGTTACGCTCCTATAACACCTATATATGTCTAAGTGTAAAATACATATAAGTATGTGTGTGTATATACCACTATACACAAGTTCAGATGTTTTGCCTGCCTCCAAAAACCCCCAAAAAATGCCTGCAACAACACACCTGGGCGTTTTTTTTGACGCTAGCGTTTTTTTGGGCATTTTTTTGGGTTCTTTGGAGGCAGGTGAAACATCTGAACTTGTGTATAGTGGTATATATACACACATACTAATATGTATTTTACACTTAGACAAATATAGGTGTGATAGGAGCGTAACTATATTGGTGTTAATTATTTCATTAGTGCAAGTAGTTTTTTCTGCTCCTTTCACACCTATATATGTGCAGGTGTATATATACATACATGGGTGTGTATATATACCCCTATACACATGTTCAGATGTCATGTCTGACTCCAAACATGTGCTCAAAAGATCCCTATAGACGCCTGCAGCCAAAAAGAATGCTGACGGGGACGAAGCCATATTACTGCAGCGAAAGTGACTTCAGAGAAACTAGCTTTTCTCTATAGCGGTCACCCTGATATGGAAGGGTTTTTTCACCCTGCCATAGCAGTCACTGTCAGATAACCCTACTCTACACTACGGCCCCCTTACACTTAACACTTTCCCTACAGAAACAGAATAAATTAAAGCTAACTAAAGTGTAAAAGAGCACCCTAACTACACTAGATATCCCTTTCCTCACACTAATAAATGCTAAATGACACTTTGTAGCAGTAGTCCACGAACTGCTTCCACTCTCTTCCATGTCCCTGTATAACAATGCTAGGAATTTGGCGGGGGCTATCTTATATACTGGGGGGCGTATTCACTAATGATTGGTCTATGGACCCCCTAGTCACTCCAATCACATTCCTAGCATTCTCCTGCCCCCTCAATTGGCTTTTGTTAACGGTTCTGGTCCAATCATGGGCTTTTAAAGCCCACTTGCTGTCCCATTGCATTTTGGTCGGTTCTGGTTGCCGAATTCCGAACTTTTTGTTCAAAAAGTTCTAAATTCGGCCGAACCTCGAACAGCCAATGTTCGGGTCGAACCGATGGTCGACCCGAACCGTTCGATCATCCCTAATGGTAAGCTGTTATAATATTTGAAGAAAAAGAATTGGAATTGTATAAGGCATGTGAGTGAAATTATTTGGTCATTATGTACTGCCTCATAACTTATTGTTGTGTTTATATTATTAAAGTATCGGAAGATGAATATATTGCCCTCATTCCTGATGAAGCAAGTTCTGTGCAATCAGTCTGATAAATGCGGTGAATGAAAGGGCATCTGTTTGTTATTCATCCAATTTGATATGTACTGTATTTGTTATCACGCATGTCCTTATCATGTTGAATTTTAACATGTATTTTTTGTAATACATTTTTGGATTTTATCGCTCTTGCTTACCTCAATTACTTATTTGCATCCATTCCTACAAAGTCCCATACTCCAATATGACAATGACTGGGTGCTGGGACCAGTCGGTCTGTCTTTGAAGTTTTTCACAAACATTTTGGGGGAGCAGTGCATATGGAGTAGTAGAAAAAATATATTTGTCAATAGTTTTCGATTTTTTTATAATTATTAACTATTTTAATTTTTATTATTACCTTTTATTTTTATTATTTATTTTCACATTGCTATTGGAGGTTTAGAAAGTGACGGGTGTCAGTAGGGCAGTAGACAGTGTCAGTAGAATTGCTGTTTTTATTTTTTTTAGTTTCTAATATTTTTAAAAATTATATTTTTATTTTTTTTAATTTCTTTTTTAATATTTTCTTTTTACAGTGCCTCTAGGAGTGGTGCACTGGATAGCCTTAGCCGGGCACTTAGCAGTGTTAGTAGAGCAGTTAATGGTGTCAGTAAATTCATTTTTTCATTTTTTTTTACAAATGTATTTTTTCTTTTAAATTTCAATTTTATTATTCATTTTTTTTAAATGCTTTTTTATAGTGCTTCTTAAAGGGCAGTGGATCATGTTAGTAGGGCAGTGGACAGTGTAAGTATTTTTTTTAATTGTCATTTAATTGTTTTATTTATAATACAAATGTATTTTTTTTACATTTCATTTTTTTTTTGTTAGGGATGTGGATCATGTCATTAGGGCAGTGGACATTGTTAGTTGTTCTTTCATTTTATGTTATTTTTTCTATACAGTAATCCTCCGCTACATCGCGGTTCAGTTTTTGCGGTCCCGGTAATTCGCGTTTTTTTTTGTAATGTTATTTTACTATATAAATCATTAAAAATGAAAGATTTTTGTGTTTTTCATAGCTCTTGCTCTGTCTCTAAGTATCTTTTATGTGTTTAAATGAGTTTCTATTGTTTTAAAAGTGTGTTTAAAGACCTTAAAATGCTTCTACACGTACAGTGACAGTAAAAAAAATCATGCCTACAATGCATTTTAATAGGGTTTTTCTATTTCGCGGAATTTCACTTTTCGCGGCTGGGTCCGGAACGTAACCCCCGCAATGGAGGGGGGTTTACTGTAATCTTTTTTTCTTACAATCTAATTTATTTTATAGTTACATTTTGTATTTGTTGCATTTTTAACCACTTTACCACCGGAGGATTTAGCTGTCTTACGTCCAGGCCACTTTTTGTGATTCGGCACTGTGTGACTTTAACTGACAGTTGCGTGGTCATGCAACGCCGTACCCAAACTAAATTTAGGTCCTTTTTTTCCCACAAACAGAGCTTTCTTTTGGTGGTATTTGATCACCTGTGCAATTTTTACTTTTTGCACTATAAACAAAAAAGAGGGAACATTTTGAAAAAATAACAATATTTTTCACATTTTTTTATGAAATTCCCCCCCAAAAAATGTAAAAATCAAATTTTTTTATCATTTTTGGCCAATTTGTTTTCTGCTACCTATGTTTGGTAAAAAAAATCACAATAAGAGGATTTTGATTGGTTTGCGCAAAATTTCTGTCATTTTGGTGTTTTTTTTTTTAACGAGTAATGGCGGCGATCTGCGATTTTTTTTTTTTTTTTGCGGGACTGTGACATTGCGGTGGACAGATCGGACCCTTGACTGACATTTTTGACACTGGGGGTACCAGTGACATTACTACAGTAATCAGTGCTATAAATATGCACTGTTACTGTAAAAATGACACTGGCAGGGAAGGGGTTAATTTTATTGGAGAGGGAGGGGTTAATGTATGCCTGGTGCTTACTAACGTGTGTGGGGGGAGGTGGCTGAGTGACACAGGCACAGATCGCAGGTTCAGGTTTGTTTACACAAGCGGGCGGATCTCCACACCCGATTCCCCGATGATCGGGGAAGAGCGGCGGTGATCACCGCCGCTCCTCCCCTGGCCCGACTCCCGCTGTGACTGAACGCAAGGGGAGGAGTCCAGCGATGTAGGTCTACGTCGCTGGTCGATAACGAGCCACATTGCTGCAGCAGCAGCAATGTGAGCGTACGTAAAGTGGTTAAAAAATGCTTTTAGGGACATTGGATGGTGCCAGTAAGGTAATCATCAGAGTCAGTAGAGTAATGTACAGTGTCATTTTTTTTTTTTTTTTTTTAAATAATTGGTCAGTTGAACAATGCTTTTCTCAAAAGTTTTATATTTTTATTTTATTTTTTAAATTTTTTCAATCTTATTTTACATTTTTTTTACAATGTCAGGAAGGGGTTGGTGTCAATTGGGCAGTGGACAGTGTCAGTAGAAATGTGTTATTATTATGTTTTTTTTAATATTTTATAAAAAATATGTTGTTTGTTTTTATGATTTTTTTCCCGCAGTGCCTCTGAGAGGGGCACAGTGGATGGTCTCAGTGGAGCAGTGATAGTAAACCAGTTAATTGTGTCAGTGTTTTTTTTTTTGTTGCTTTTTGTTTTTTTCAATTTATTTTTCTCTATAAATGTATTTTTTTTATTGCTTTTTAATTATTTTAAAATGTATTTTTTAATTTTTTTTTCACAGTCCTTTTTTTCATAATATCTTTTACAAGTCTATTTTGGGAGATTGGACAGTGTCAGTAGTTTTATTTTTTTAATTTTATTATTTTTTACATTTTTATTATTATTATTTTTTTCTTACATTGATTTTTTTGTATGAACAATGTCAGTATTTTTTTTTCTAGGATTTTTGACAGTTTATTTGTTCAGTGCTTCTGGAAGGAAGTAGTGGACTGTGTCAGTAAGGCAGGTTTCAGTAGAGCAATGGACAGTGTCAGCATATTTTACAGTTTTGTGTATTTTTTTTATTGTTTTCTTTTTTGGAATTTGTTTATTTTTTTTTCACAATGCTTTTTTGGGGGAGGGGTTAGGGCGGTGTATCAGTTCATTGGGGTAATGGACAGTGTTGGTATATGTGTGTGTGTATATATATATATATATATATATTCTTTCAATTTTATTTTTTTATTATTTTTTCTTAATTATTTGTATTGAGGGTAAAGTGGACAGTGTCCATATTTTTTATTTTACTTTATTATTTTTACAATTTTATTTTATTTTTTATATTTATTTCATTTTTGTAAACCAGCCCTGTTGTGGCCTCGGTGGGATTTTGTTTTCTTTGGCCAAATGACTTCAACAGCTCTTCTCTTTAGTCTCTGTAAAGCCCAGAGATAATGGGGGAGGGGTCAGCTCAGCACTTATCCACATAACAGTGGAGTCAGCTTGAAGCAATGGGAGTGGGGGAGGGGATGAAAGAAAACATTCCCCTCTACATATAGGAATCACAGGAGAGGAGTTGGGGAGGGGAGTGCCAACATTTCTCCATACAGAAGATTAAGCTCAAAAGCAGTGCAGGGGGAGGGGGCAGTGCAGTAGGAGGGGGCGTGTCATCACTTCTCTACACAGAGGACGTATTCAGGTGAAAACATTGGGGGGAGGGGTAAAAGTGAAGGGGGAGTGTCAGCAGTTTTTACATTGAGGACTCAGCTTACAGCAGAGAAGATGGGGGAGGGGCTGTCTCTGGGAGGGTGGCAATGGATGGTGTCAGTAGGGCAGTGTGCAGTGTCAGTAGTTTTTTATCTGTATTTAATTTTTTTTTTTTTTTTTTTTACAAATGCATTTTTTTTATTCAATGTAATTACATATTTTTTATTTATTTTTTATTTTTTCAAAAAGGTTTTTTGGGGACCAGAGGATGGTGTCAATAGGGCAGTAGACAGTAATTAAAAAAATAAAAATGTTTTATTTTTATAATATTTATTTATTCATCATTGTTTTTACAATATTTTTGGGGGTAGAGGGCGGTGTCAATAGAGCACTGGATGGTGTCAGTAAGACAGTTGAAGGTGTCAATAGTTTTTTTTATTATTTTATTTATTTTTTATAATTTTATTGTTTAGTTTTTTTAACCGCTTGCCGACCGCCGCACGACTATTAACTGCGGCGGTCAGCCCAATACAGGCAAAGCCTGTGAGCCTCTAGGGGGCGAGTGTGCGCCACCGGAGGCGCACTCCCGCCCCCACTCGTTCCCTAGCAAGTCCGGACCCCTAGGGACACATTTAACCCCTGCATCTCCAATAAAGTTAACCCCTTCCCTGCCAGTGTAATTTATACAGTAACAGTGCATATTTATAGCACTGATTACTGTAGTAATGTCACTGGTACCCCCAAAAGTATCAAAATTGTCAGTCAAGGGTTCGATCTGTTCGCCACAATGTCGCAGTCCCGCAAAAAAAATCGCAGATCGCCGCCATTACTCGTTAAATAGAAAACACCAAAAATTACAGAAATCTTTCCCTTAGTTAGTAAACGCAATAACTTTTGCGCAAACCAATCAAAATACGCTTATTGAGATTTTTTTTTACCAAACATATGTAGCAGAAAACAAATTGGCCAAAATGTTAAAAAAATTTGAATTTTACATTTTTTTGGGGGAATTTCCGATAAAAAAAATGTGAAAAATATTGTTGTTTTTTCAAAATGGACGCTCTTTTTTTGTTTATAACGCAAAAAGTAAAAATCGCACAGGTGATCAAATACCACCAAAAAAAAGCTCTGTTTGTGGGGAAAAAAGGTCGTCAATTTCATTTTGGTACAGCGTCGCACGACCATGCAATTGTCCATTAAAGACACGCAGTGCCGAATCGCAAAGTAGAACCTGGTCAGGAAGGGGGTAAAATTTTCCGGGGCTTAAGTGGTTAATTGATCGTTTAATACATTTTTTGCACAATGCTTTTTTTTTTGGGGGGGGGGGAGTGGACAATGTCAGTAGTTTTTTGTTTTTACTATTTTATTTTCTATATTTTTTTACAATATTATTTGCCACTATAATTTTTAATTTTATTTTTACATATTGTTTTCACAGTGCTTTTGGGGGGGGGGCAGAATAAGGGTTTTTTAAAATTTTAAATGTGAAATATTTGTTATAATTTATTTTAATAATTTTTTCACAATCTTTTGGGGGAAGATTTGGATGGTGTCAGTAGAGCAGTGAATGGTGCCAGTAGACTTTTTATTTTTGTTTAATTTTTTTGTTTACAAATGTATTTTTTTTTAACGATTCAATTTTTTTTAAACATTTCTCATGGTGGTGTTGGGGGGGGGGTGTATTAGGGCAGTGGAAGTCATTTTTTATTTTTTACAAATGTATGTTTTTATTTCTATTTATAGTTAAATGTTTTATTATTTTTTACAATTATTTTAGGGTACCAGTGGTTGTTAGTGTCAGTGGGGCAGTGATTTAAGTTAGTCTGACTGCAGACTGCAGGTACTGTGAAATTGACCAATGGCAAAGCGGTTGTTGGGGGAAGGATGTTCCAAATTCTGTATAAAAGTGTGCTGTGTTCTTCCAATAAATGTTGTTCCTGTTTTACCCTCATCTCGGAGCTTTGTCTCGTTATTGGGGGGATTCACTGTATGCTGTTGGAGACTGATTGCTAGGAGTGTAAGCTGATGTATGCTTTTCCTGTTCGTCTGCTAGCAGCTATTCGTGAGGTTCCAGGTTGGAGTGCTATTTTGTATCCAGTTCGAGAGTTTGATGTTCTGCAGTAGCTGTGCCTGTCTCTCAGAAAGGGGCATATCGCCTAAACGGATTTTAACCCCTTGTCTGCTGAAACAGTCCGTAACAATTGGTGGCAAGCGGCGGGATCGTTCCCACAGCCAGAAGGACAGCTACAGGAGACACCATTCCGTGGATTTACAAGTTGGGGGCAACGCATGTCTCAGTACAGCAACCCTTAAAGCAACAGGATGGAACCAGCAGTGGAGTACAGATATTCTCTGAAAGAATATGACCGTATGGTGTGGTTACGGCTGAGCTTCTTTGGACCCAATCCACTGGAGAGATCCAAGCGGTTCGTGAAGAACTTAGTGTTCGGG
Organism: Pelophylax lessonae; assembly: GCF_965119305.1. Taxonomy (NCBI): domain Eukaryota; kingdom Metazoa; phylum Chordata; class Amphibia; order Anura; family Ranidae; genus Pelophylax; species Pelophylax lessonae. The sequence continues at coordinate 133,135,532 of NC_138775.1, read as the reverse complement.
ACTCTGCTAGACAGGGCAGAGAGAGAGGGCCAGCTGGCATGTTGGGAGGAACTCCAGCGGCAGGTACAGTTAAGGGAAGAGGAGAACCCAGTCTCCATTCCCCAGCGGCAGTGTAAAGTGCAGGGAGAGGAGAGCAATGTCCCCCCCCCCCCCCTAGCAGCAGGCTGAGTTACAGGGGGCAGAGGTAGTTGTTCCTGCCCCCTAGCAGCAGAGTTATATGCCTGGAAGGCAGTGTGAAGTACAGGGAGAGGAGAGCAGTGTCCTCCCTCCCCAGCGGCAGCGTGATTTTTTGGGAATTGGGAGCCCAGTCTCCATTCCCCAGCGGCAGTGTGATGTGCCGGGAATTGGGAGCCCAGTCTCCATTCCCCAGCGGGAGAGTATCCTACAGGGAATAGAGAGCCCAGTCTCCTTTCCCCAGCAGCAGGACTCTGTGTTGGGAGGAGATACAGTCGGTCTCCCTCCGCAAAGGCTTGTTACCCCCTCTCCCCATGGACAGTTTGATTTGTTGGGAATTGGGAGCCCAGTCTCCATCCCACAGCGGCAGGCTGAGTTACAGGGGGCAGACACAGTTGGTCCTGTCCCCCAGCAGCAGATGGATTCATTGGGAATTGGGAGCCCAGTCTCCATTCCACAGCGGCAGAGTATTTTAATGGTAATTGGGAGCCCAGTCTCCATGCCACAGCAACAGGGCTGTTTAGCCAAAGGGGAGACAGTCGGTCTTCCCCCACAGCAGCAGGGTGGGTTATCTAAAGGGGAGACAGTCGGTCTCCCCCTCCAACAACCAGGCTACTTCCGTGGTAGCGCTTGCAACAGGGCAGAGTACCGCTGGTCTCTGCCCACTCAGCATCCCACCAAGGCAGTCTACCAGTCCCCCACACAGCCAAGGTGAGGCACCTGGACATGGACACATTTCTCTTCTACCCAGGTGTAGTAACCAGTTCTTTTGGGTGGGCTGTACTGCTGTTTCTGTTTTGTGGGTGGGCTGCTGGACTAACAAGGGCACTGACCGGCAGAAGGTCAGATACCCTGTTAGTCTGTTTGGAAAAGGGGAGAAATGTGACGAGACCAATCTCGCCTCTGGGCATTGGAGAAGCCTGGTTGCTCGCCTCCTGCAAGGTGACTATGGACCCTCTCTCAGCCCATGCTAAATATAAACCCCATGGCAATTTGACTGTGTTTGTGGCATCTGAGTGCTGTTTGGATATGTTGAGCGCTCCGATCCAGGCTATCTGGGGATGGGTTGAATGTGGGGGTTCTGTTCAGTAGACTGGGAGTTATGCATTTTTGTGTCTTTTTGTGTTTCTTTAACCAATGTGGCTAATGGAGTCTTGCCTCTATCCTGGAAGCTAAAACTTATTCCTGTAAACTGTAAGGAACAGGAAGTCAACTCCTAATATGGTTATTCCAGGAAGTTCTGAGGAGACGGACTGTCTAAGGTGGCTCCCCATTCACCTTTTGTCAGGTGTGCTAATGACCTCACCTGTTGTCTGCTAAGGGAGGTATTGACACTCAGAGTAATGTGTATTGAGGGCTCGTTAGGGAACCATTGTTCTGTGTCTGACTATAGTTTACATTGATTGCCCCCTGGGGCTTCTGTCTCCTTGCATTGGTCAAAGCTATCTGACCAATCCCTGTTGACTCATTTTCAAGTCCTCATTTGCATAGCAGCCCTCCTGGTCAAGCTATCTGACCAATCACTACTGACTCATTTTCGAGCCCTCATTTGCATGTCTGGAGAGGACCTTATGGGGGACTGCAGGTACTGTGAAATTGACCAATGGGAAAGCGGGTTGTTGGGGGAAGGATGTTCCAAATTCTGTATAAAAGTGTGCTGTGTTCTTCCAATAAATGTTGTTCCTGTTTTACCCTCATCTCGGAGCTTTGTCTCGTTATTGGGGGGATTCACTGTATGCTGTTGGAGACTGATTTTTTAGGAGTGTAAGCTGATGTATGCTTTTCCTGTTCGTCTGCTAGCAGCTATTCGTGAGGTTCCAGGTTGGAGTGCTATTTTGTATCCAGTTCGGGAGTTTGATGTTCTGCAGTAGCTGTGCCTGTCTCTCAGAAAGGGGCATATCGCCTAAACGGATTTTAACCCCTTGTCTGCTGAAACGGTCCGTAACAGTGCCTTTTTTTGTTTTTTTGCAGCCACAGTGTAGCACCAGAGGCCAGAAAAATTAAGCATGTACACATGCCTGAAAAAAGTAGGTATTGTTTCAGCTGCTGCTGTAGCAGCGGCCGGAAAAATTGAGGTTTTTCAGGCAGAAAGTTCACTAAAACATTGTGGCTTGAACCGTAGTTGGTGGCGGAGAAGTCACGTAAGTCATCCGGCATGCAGAGATTAAATACAGCAGCGTGTGGACCATTTTTAGCTCAAGGCATCTCATCAGGCCTTTTTTAGTCAAATGCATCCCCCACTGTCATTCCCTTCGGGATCCATGCCTCATTCATCTTAATAAAGGTGAGGTAATCTAGACTTTTTTGACCTAGGCGACTTCTCTTCTCAGTGACAATACCTCCTGCTGCGCTGAAGGTCCTTTCTGACAGGACACTTGAAGCGGGGAAGGACAGAAGTTCTAAGGCAAATTGGGATAGCTCAGGCCACAGGTCAAGCCTGCACATCCAGTAGTCAAGGGGTTCATCGCTCCTCAGAGTGTCGATATCTGCAGTTAAGGCAAGGTAGTCTGCTACCTGTCGGTCGAGTCGTTCTCTGAAGGTGGACCCCGAAGGGCTGTGGCGATGCGTAGGACTTAAAAAGCTCCGCATGTCCTCCATCAACAACACGTCTGTAAAGCGTCCTGTCCTTGCCGGCGTGGTTGTGGTAGGAGGAGGATTACTTTCACCTCTTCCCCTGTCAGATTCCCGTTGTGCTGTGACATCACCCTTATACGCTGTGTAAAGCATACTTTTTAACTTGTTTTGTAACTGCTGCATCCTTTGCGACTGCCGGTAATTCGGTAACATTTCAGACACTTTCTGCTTATACCGGGGGTCTAGCAGCGTGGCCACCCAGTACAGGTCGTTCTCGTTCAGCCTTTTTATACGAGGGTCCCTCAAAAGGCATGACAGCATGAAAGACCCTATTTGCACAAGGTTGGATGCCGAGCTACTCATGTCCAATTCCTTGTCCTCACTGATCTCATTGAAGGTCTGTTCTTCCCCCCAGCCACGTACAACACCACGGGTACCAGATAGGTGACAACGAGCACTCTGGGATGCCTGCTGTGGTTGGTGTTCCTCCTCCTCAAAGCTACATTCCTCCTCTGACTCCTCTTCCTCAGACTCCTCTTCCAGCGTTGCCGCAGGTCCAGCAAGCTATGATAAGGCTGTTTCTGGTGGTGATGGTGACCACAACTCTTCCTCTTCACGCTCATCTACGGCCTGATCCAGCACTCTTCGCAGGGCACACTCCAGGAATAAAACATATGGGATGATGTTTCTGATGGTGCCTTCGGTGTGACTGACTAGGTTTGTCACCTCCTCAAAAGGACACATGAGCCTACAGGCATTGCGCATGAGCGTCCAGTAACATGGCAAAAAAATACCCAGCTCTGCAGAGGCTGTCCTAGCACCCCGGCAGAGATGTATAGTAACGAAGTAGAAGTAGAAGTGCCGTTCTCCATGCCCTTCCAGAGTGCCCGGGTGCCGTTCTCCAAGCCCTTCCAGAGGGCCTCGGTTGCGTGTCTCCAAGCCCTTCCAGAGGGCCCCGGTTGCGTGTCTCCAAGCCCTTCCAGAGGGCCTTCTGACCATCACTGCACCCTCCCTCCTGTCGGATGATGGGGGTGTTGCAGTGCCTTTTTTTCCTCCTCCAGCCCAGGGGAGCAGTGGCCAGCAGGGTTGTCTGTGCCTGTGTGCCCGATGCTGTTTGGAGTTATATGAGCTTGTGTCATGCAGCCCAGGACTTGCAAGGTGGTTCTTGCAGTGAAGGGAAGCCGCTGCAGTGGTGGAAGCTTGCCACATGTGATCTGCGGGTCCTGGCCACTCCGCATTCTCAGAATTCTGCTGCTCTGTGCAACATGGAGAAAGCAGAAACTGTTGGCTGCTACAGCAGAAGCAGGTGCCTAATCTCATGCACTAGCCAGGCCCAGGTTAGGGGGGCACAGTGGTGCCTTTTGGTTATCCTTACTATTGGGATTACTTGTGTGTGGTTTATTGTGCCTTCCTCTCTAGGTGTCAGGGTAAAGGAAGCCTGCTGCTGAAGTGCGCTACAGCTTGGGGGGCAGCTTTGCATTGGTGAAAGTTCTCGGAGCTCCTTCCTCTCTCGTCTATTTGCAGTTGATTGACCTTGCATGGGGAGCTTGGGTGGTCACATGGCGGGTGTGGGTCAATTGTTGCTGGAGCCCACTTAAAATGGGATTGTATTTGTTTCCATTTGTTATTGTTTAAGGTTAAAGCAAATGGAGCTCTCCTGATAAAAGGAAATTAAGAAAAAAGCCACTTATAGTAGAACTACAAGCAAAACCTTCTTTTTGTATAGCGTAAGCCCATCAGGGGTGCCCGTGTCCATCCTATCAGGGGTGCCCATGTCAGCCCTTCCAGAGTGCCCGGGTGCCCGTCTCCATGCCCTTCCAGGGTGCCCATGTCAGCCTTTCCAGAGTGCCCAGGTGCCCGTCTCCATGCCCTTCCAGAGTGCCCGGGTGCCCGTCTCCATGCCCTTCCAGAGTGCCCGGTTGCCCATCTCCATGCCCTTCCAGAGTGCCCGTGTCCCAGTCTCCATGCCCTTCCAGAGTGCCCGTGTCCCAGTCTCCATGCCCTTCCAGAGTGCCCGGGTGCCCGTTTCCATGCCCTTCCAGAGTGCCCGGGTGCCCGTCTCCATGCCCTTCCAGAGTGCCCGGGTGCCCTTCTCCATGCCCCTCCAGAGTGCCCGGGTGCCCGTCTCCATGCCCCTCCAGAGTGCCCGGGTGCCCGTCTCCATGCCCCTCCAGAGTGCCTGGGTGCCCGTCTCCATGCCCTTCCAGAGTGCCCGGGTGCCAGTCTCCATGCCCTTCCAGAGGGCCCCGGTTGCGTGTCTCCAAGCCAAAGAAACAGGGGTTCCCCTAAATGGGACTTTGAAGGCACATAAAAATGGTAAAATTGTATATAATAGAAAAGGTAATAAATTTTATTGAATACAAAAAACAATGGGTTAAAAAGACATGTACAAGCATGAAATGGACAGGGGGACAAAACTCATAACGCTAGAACTATGAAACCTGACATGTTTCGAAGCCAAAATGCTTGCTGCTTCTTCAGGGGTGGTTCAAAGCGGTACTAGAGTTAGGTCATAACTGGGCTTTCATTGCATGCACAAAGGTTAAAAACATCTGATTGGTGTGGATTTATCTGGCAATGTATGCAGCAGTATAGTTTGTGGATTGATCGAATATTTGGAACCCCGGAGGATCAGGTCAGGTAGGTGCCCCACAAATAGCTGGGCATCTGAAGTCCTCAAAGAAAGGAGCCAGGAGCAATCCCTTATGGTGTAAACAATCCAATGGAGGTACTGCCGATCTTGAGGATAAAGTTGGAAGGAAATTGGGTGTCCTCTCCACACAGCAACCGGCAGACAAGTGCCCCAGAGGGCCCCGGTTGCGTGTCTCCAAGCCCTTCCAGAGGGCCCCGGTTGCGTGTCTCCAAGCCCTTCCAGAGGGCCCTGGTTGCCTGTCTCCAAGCCCTTCCAGAGGGCCCCGGTTGCCTGTCTCCAAGCCCTTCCAGAGGGCCCCGGTTGCCTGTCTCCAAGCCCTTCCAGAGGGCCCCGGTTGCCTGTCTCCAAGCCCTTCCAGAGGGCCCCGGTTGCCTGTCTCCAAGCCCTTCCAGAGGGCCCCGGTTGCCTGTCTCCAAGCCCTTCCAGAAGGCCCAGGTTGCCTGTCTCCAAGCCCTTCCAGAGGGCCCCCGGTTGCGTGTCTCCAAGCCCTTCCAGAGGGCCTTCTGACCATCACTGCACCCTCCCTCCTGTCGGATGATGGGGGTGTTGCAGTGCCTTTTTTTCCTCCTCCAGCCCAGGGGAGCAGTGGCCAGCAGGGTTGTCTGTGCCTGTGTGCCCGATGCTGTTTGGAGTTATATGAGCTTGTGTCATGCAGCCCAGGACTTGCAAGGTGGTTATTGCAGTGAAGGGAAGCCGCTGCAGTGGTGGAGGCTTGCCACATGTGATCTGCGGGTCCTGGCCACTCCGCATTCTCAGAATTCTGCTGCTCTGTGCAACATGGAGAAAGCAGAGACTGTTAGCTGCTACAGCAGAAGCAGGTGCCTCATCTCATGCACTAGCCAGGCCCAGGTAAGGGGGGTACAGTGGTGCCTTTTGGTTATCCTTACTATTGGGATTACTTGTGTGTGGTTTATTGTGCCTTCCTCTCTAGGTGTCAGGGTAAAGGAAGCCTGCTGCTGAAGTGCGCTACAGCGTGGGGGCAGCTTTGCATTGGTGAAAGTTCTCGGAGCTCCTTCCTCTCTTGTCTATTTGCGGTTGATTGACCTTGCATGGGGAGCTTGGGTGGTCACATGGCGGGTGTGGGTCAATTGTTGCTGGAGCCCACTTAAAATGGAATTGTGTTTGTTTCCCTTTGTTATTGTTTAAGGTTAAAGCAAATGGAGCTCTCCTGATAAAAGGAAAATGCCCTTCCAGAGTGCCCGGGTGCCCATCTCCATGCCCTTCCAGAGTGCCCGGGTGCCTGTCTCCATGCCCTTCCAGAGTGCCCGGGTGCCGGTCTCCATGCCCTTCCAAAGTGCCTGGGTGCCTGTGGTGTGGGTCTGCACTTGAAGCCCCCTGTGTCAAGAAGGTTGACCACCACTGCCTTAAATAATGCTCTTAAAAAGCTGGGGGTCTATTGAATTCAAGCTTCTGGTTCATGTGGTCTCTTCTTCCATTCAGCTCTTTAATAGGTTTCTGCAGTTCATCCATGGACCATGGCTGGAAGGTGTGTGTGCATGGACTTAAGAAGCATTGAACAAATATTGGCATTGAGCTCTTTGTTTTCATCCAGCATCGGGTATAATTAACCTTTTACACTTCCCCATTTGTCTATCAGGACTGCACCTAGAGAGAGAGTTGCTGCACCCAAATTCCAAAGAAACACCACAGCAAGCCTTTAAGTTCTACCTTTTCCACCATGCCCTTCTGTTATGGTGTTTCCTCCACTATGGAGGCTCTACAGGCAACTTTTGTAGTGGGGGCTATGCTCTCACTGGAGGGGGGGGTGGTAGTGGTGGCCTTACCCAGGGTTTTTTCTGACGATCCCTGCACCCTCCCTCCTGTCAGATGATGGGGGTGTTGCAGTGCCTTTTTTTTCTCCACCAGCCCAGGGGAGCAGTGGCCAGCGTGGTTGTCTGTGCCTGTGTGCTCGACGCTTTTCGGAGTTATATGGGCATACCATGCACCCCAGGACTTACAAGGTGATTCCTGCAGTGCAGGGAAGCCGCTGTAGTAGTGAAAGCTTGCCGGGTCCTGGCCACTTCACATTCTCAGTATTCCGCTGCACTGTGCAGCATGGAGAAAGCAGAAACTGACTGCTGCGGCAGAATCAGGTGCCTCATCTCATGCACTAGCCAGGACCAGGTAAGGGGGGTACAGTGGTCCTTACTATTGGGATTTTTTGTGTGTGGTTTATTGTGCTTTCTTCGTTAGGTGTCGGGGTGATGGAAGCCTGCTGCTGAAGTGTGCTCTGCATTGGTGAAGGTTTTCGGAGCTCCTTCTTCTCTCCTCTATTTGCGGTTGTTTGACCTTGCATGGGGAGCTTGGGTGGTCACATGGCGGGTGTGAGTCAATTCTGGTCTTGCTGGAGCCCACTTAATATGGGATTGTATTTGTTTCCCTTTGTTTTTTAAGGTTAAAGCAAATAGAACTCTCCTGATAAAAGGAAGTGCTCTTCCTGGAAAAAGCCACTTAAAGTAGAACTACAAGCAAAACTTTCTTTATGTATACAGTAAGGGGGGGTTTATAACCTCAGTCAGATATTTATTTGCCATCTGTCCATTTGCCAAGATTTTCCTAAACTTCCTGTCCCGTAGACAAACTTAGAAGAAATCCCTGCAGATTGAGGGGTTTCCTTGGGGACTGCCAGGTCACCAGATCTAGTGTCCCTACTGTAATATTTCCCGTTTATTTCTTTTATGGGGACAACCCAAACTTTAGGATTTTTTTACTATGAATGATACCACCTGTCTCCAGCCCATCAGAAGTGCGCGGATGCCTGTCTCCAGCCCATCAGAAGTGCGCAGATGCCTGTCTCCAGCCCATCAGAAGTGCGCGGATGCCTGTCTCCAAGCCCTTCCAGAGGGCCCGGGTGCCTGTCTCCAAGCCCTTCCAGAGGGCCCCGGTTGCGTGTCTCAAAGCCCTTCCAGAGGGCCCCGGTTGCGTGTCTCCAAGCCCTTCCAGAGGGCCCCGGTTGCGTGTCTCCAAGCCCTTCCAGAGGGCCCCGGTTGCGTGTCTCCAAGCCCTTCCAGAGGGCCCCGGTTGCGTGTCTCCAAGCCCTTCCAAAAGGCCCCCGGTTGCGTGTCTCCAAGCCCTTCCAGAGGGCCCCCGGTTGCGTGTCTCCAAGCCCTTCCAGAGGGCCCCGGTTGCGTGTCTCCAAGCCCTTCCAGAGGGCCCCGGTTGCGTGTCTCCAAGCCCTTCCAGAGGGCCCCGGTTGCGTGTCTCCAAGCCCTTCCAGAGGGCCCCGGTTGCGTGTCTCCAAGCCCTTCCAGAGGGCCCCGGTTGCGTGTCTCCAAGCCCCTCCAGAGGGCCCCGGTTGCAGGGCCCCGGTTGCGTGTCTCCAAGCCCCTCTAGAGGGCCACGGTTGCGTGTCTCTAAGCCCTTCCAGAGGGCCCCGGTTGCGTGTCTCCAAGCCCTTCCAGAGGGCCCCGGTTGCGTTTCTCCAAGCCCTTCCAGAGGGCCCCGGTTGCGTGTCTCCAAGCCCTTCCAGAGGGCCCCGGTTGCGTGTCTCCAAGCCCCTCCAGAGGGCCACGGTTGCGTGTCTCCCCGGTTGCAGGGCCCCAGTTGCGTGTCTCCAAGCCCCTCCAGAGGGCCACGGTTGCGTGTCTCCAAGCCCTTCCAGAGGGCCCCGGTTGCGTGTCTCCAAGCCCTTCCAGAGGGCCCCGGTTGCGTGTCTCCAAGCCCTTCCAGAGGGCCCCGGTTGCGTGTCTCCAAGCCCCTCTAGAGGGCCCCGGTTGCAGGGCCCCAGTTGCGGGTCTCCAAGCCCCTCCAGAGGGCCCTGGTTGCATGTCTCCAAGCCCTTCCAGAGGGCCCCGGTTGCATGTCTCCAAGCCCTTCCAGAGGGCCCCGGTTGCGTGTCTCCAAGCCCTTCCAGAGGGCCCCGGTTGCGTGTCTCCAAGCCCTTCCAGAGGGCCCCGGTTGCGTGTCTCCAAGCCCTCTTAGAGGGCCCCGGTTGCGTGTCTCCAAGCCCTTCCAGAGGGCCCCGGTTGCGTGTCTCCAAGCCCTTCCAGAGGGCCCCGGTTGCGTGTCTCCAAGCCCTTCCAGAGGGCCCCGGTTGCGTGTCTCCAAGCCCTTCCAGAGGGCCCCGGTTGCGTGTCTCCAAGCCCTTCCAGAGGGCCCGTTTGCGTGTCTCCAAGCCCTTCCAGAGGGCCCCGGTTGCGTGTCTCCAAGCCCTTCCAGAGGGCCCCGGTTGCGTGTCTCCAAGCCCTTCCAGAGGGCCCCGGTTGCGTGTCTCCAAGCCCTTCCAGAGGGCCCCGGTTGCGTGTCTCCAAGCCCTTCCAGAGGGCCCCGGTTGCGTGTCTCCAAGCCCTTCCAGAGGGCCCCGGTTGCGTGTCTAAAAGCCCTTCCAGAGGGCCCCGGTTGCGTGTCTCCAAGCCCTTCCAGAGGGCCCCAGTTGCGTGTCTCCAAGCCCTTTCAGAGGGCCCCGGTTGCGTGTCTCCAAGCCCTTCCAGAGGGTCTGTTTGCATGTCTCCAAGCCCTTCCAGAGGGCCCCGGTTGCGTGTCTCCAAGCCCTTCCAGAGGTGCCTTTTGGTTATCCTTACTATTGGGATTACTTGTGTGTGGTTTATTGTGCCTTCCTCTCTAGGTGTCAGGGTAAAGGAAGTCTGCTGCTGAAGTGCGCTACAGCTTGGGGGCAGCTTTGCATTGGTGAAAGTTCTCGGAGCTCCTTCCTCTCTTGTCTATTTGCGGTTGATTGACCTTGCATGGGGAGCTTGGGTGGTCACATGGCGGGTGTGGGTCAATTGTTGCTGGAGCCCACTTAAAATGGGATTGTATTTGTGACCCTTTGTTATTGTTTAATGTTAAAGCAAATAGAGCTCTCCTGATAAAAGGAAGTGAAGAAAAAAGCCACTTATAGTGCCCGTGAACTTAGGTCCTTACTCCTGACTAGACAGAAAAAAACTGATTCTCTGTAGCAGACAGGAAGAGGATATACCCTCTGGGACTGCCCCTAGGGTGGAGCCAGAACGTTTTTTCTTTCTGCCTAGTCCTACTCCTGTAGAGGGCAGCATAACCCAGTTCTTGTGAATCAAGAAGACTACGTCTGTCAATGAGCAACAGAGAAAAGAGGACAGCCTCTGCAGAGCTGGGTATTTTTTGGCCGTGTTACTGAATGCTCATGCACAATGGCTGTAGGCTCATGCGTCCTTTTGCGGAGGTGACAGTCAAACCCAAGGCAACATCATCGACCTCATCCCATATGTGTTTTTTCTGGAGCGTGCCCTGCGAAGAGTACTGGATCAGGCCGTAGATGAGCATGAAGAGGAAGAGTTGTGGTCCCCATCACCACCAGAAGCAGCCTTGTCGTTGTCGATTGCTGGACCTGTGGCAACGCAGAGAGAGGAGTCTGAAGAAGAGAAGTCAGAGGAGGAAGGTGGCTTTGAGGAGGTGGAAGACCAACCACAGCAGGCGTCCCAGGGGGCTCGTTGTCACCTTTCGGGGACCCTTGGAGTTGTACGTGGCTGGGTGGAGGAAGAGACCTTCAATGACGTCAGTGAGGACAAGGAACGGGACATGGCTAGCTTGGTATCCAACCTTGTGCAAATGTGGAGTATGCGGTTGTGCAAATGGACTGACTGACTGACTGTTAAACGGGGAGTTTGGTCTGTCACTGTGAAGCGGGCATAACCCTTACACTACCTGATTGATACAACATCATACCTGATCGTACACACACACTGAATGTTTTAAAGCACGTTATTCCAAACAATTTAGGAATGTTAGGTGATTTATGCCCTTTATGGATTAAAACCCGACTCTGCGTCAACTACGGCATGCCAAAGTCCAGGTGTTAGTCCCCTTGAAACAACTTTTCCATCACTATTGTGGCCAGAAAGAGTCCCTGTGGGTTTTAAAATTCGCCTGCCTATTGAAGTCTATGGCGGTTCGCCCGATTCGCGCACATTCGCGGAGGTTTGCGTTCGTCGTTCGCGAGCGGCAAATTTTAGGTTCGCGACATCACTACTGAGTATAGTAACTGGCAAGTATATAAACAGTAGGAAAGCGAGGCCAGAACACATTGGCCCCATAAAAGATGATAAAGGAAAAATGGCCACTGAGGACAGAGCACAGGCGGAAGTGTTAAATAATTTCTTCTCTTCAGTCTTCACAAAAGAATCGGGGTGCTACACTAACCTAGCTTGTAAGGCCAAACTAAATAATACACCTCAGGAAGTGCCGCCATGGCTAACAGAAGATAGACTTAGAGCTAAACTAGAGAAACTTAACATAAATAAATCCCCGGGACCGGATGGCTTGCACCCGAGGGTTCTCAATGAGCTCAGCCAGGTGATTGCCAGACCATTATTCTTGATCTTTAAGGATAGTTTACAGACGGGTATGGTGCCAGCTGATTGGAAAAAAGCCAACGTGGTACCGATATTTAAAAAGGGGCCGAGATATATCCCGGGTAACTATAGGCCGGTCAGCCTAACATCAGTAGTCTGCAAAATTTTAGAGGGGATGTTAAGGGACCTCATACAAGACTTTAGTAATGAAAATGGTATTATAAGTAGTAATCAGCATGGATTCATGAAAAATAGTTCGCGCCAAACCAATCTATTAACCTTCTACGATGAAGTGAGCTGCCATCTAGATAAAGGTAAGCCGGTGGATGTGGTTTATCTGGACTTTGCAAAGGCCTTTGACACCGTTCCCCACAAACGCTTACTGTACAAACTAAGGAAGGTAGGTATGGACCATAAGGTGAGTACCTGGATAGAGAACTGGCTCCAGGGGAGAGTCCAGAGGGTGGTGATTAATGGGGAGTACTCGGATTGGGCGGGGGTGGAAAGTGGGGTCCCCCAGGGTTCTGTCCTGGGACCAATCCTGTTTAATTTATTCATAAATGATCTAGAGGAGGGGATATCGAGTACAATATCAGTATTTGCAGATGATACTAAACTAGGCATGCCAATATCTTCTATGCAGGATGTGGAAACCTTGCAAGCGGACCTGAACAAAATAACGGGATGGGCAACTACATGGCAGATGAGGTTTAATGTTGAAAAATTTAAAGTAATGCACTTGGGGGCCAGAAACCAGAAAGCAAGCTACTCACTAGGGGGGGAACCTCTGGGGGAGTCTAGGATGGAAAAGGACTTGGGGGTACTGGTAGACAACAAGCTTGGCAGTGGCATGCAATGCCAAGCCGCCGCAAGCAAAGCCAACAGAATACTGGGATGTATAAAAAAGGGGATTCACTCCAGAAATAAAGAGATTATTCTCCCTCTCTACAAGACTCTGGTCCGGCCACATCTGGAGTATGCTGTCCAGTTCTGGGCACCGGTCCTCAGGAAGGATGTGCTGGAACTGGAGTAAGTCCAGAGAAGGGCAACAAAAATAGTTAGGGGAATGGAGGACATCAGCTATGAGGAAAGACTACAAGCACTGAACCTATTCTCTCTGGAGAAGAGACGATTGAGGGGGGATATGATATCAATGTAGTCCAGAGAAGGGCAACAAAAATAGTTAGGGGAATGGAGGACATCAGCTATGAGGAAAGACTACAAGCACTGAACCTATTCTCTCTGGAGAAGAGACGATTGAGGGGGGATATGATATCAATGTACAAATACTGTACTGGTGACCCGAGCATAAGGAACAAACTATTCAGTGAAAAGAGATACAATAAGACACGTGGCCACTCACTAAAACTAGAGGAAAGGCGGTTTAATCTTAAAGTGCGTAAGGGGTTCTTCACTGTAAGAGCGGTAAGGGTGTGGAATTCTCTTCCACAAGCAGTCGTATCAGCAGGGAGCATTGATAGTTTCAAAAAACTATTAGATGGACACCTTAAAGACCAAAACATACAGGGGTATACAATGTACGGTTAAAAGCAAACACACACACACATCATAGGTTGAACTGGATGGACTGATGTCTTTTTTCAACCTCACTAACTATGTAACTATGCAACTATGTAACTGTAGAACCTCATAAAGTTCAGGAGATACATAAAAGTTTTCCGTTGATTTAGCAATGGCTCAATTAGTGAAAGAACAGAAGATGTTGCCATTCCATAATTGCTGTATTTTTCATCAAATTTTGTTCCTTTTCCAGTGTATATCACTGAATTCCAAATGTAGCCCATTGACGATTTGCATAGCATGTAGGATTTTTACGCCAAATCTTGCCCTCTTTGATGCAATGTATTGCACCCAGCTGAGCCTTCCCTTGTAGGCCATTAGACTTTCATCTATGCTGGGCACCGCTCCTCAGGAAGGATGAGCTGGAACTGGAGAGAGTCCAGAGAAGGGCAACAAAGCTAATAAAGCGACTGGAGGATCACAGCTCTGAGAAAAGACTACAAGCATTGAACTTATTCTCTCTGGAGAAGAGACACTTGAGAGGAGATATGATATCAATGTACAAATACAGTACTGGCGACAAACTATTCAGTGAAAGGGAATATAAAAGGACTCACGGCCATTTGGTAAAATGAGAAGAAAAGCAGTTTAACCTAAATTGCCTAAAGCAGGGGTGTCAAACTCAATTTCATCATGGGCCACATCAGCAATACGTTTGCCCTCAAAGGGCCGGTTGTAGCTGGGTTGCATCAGCAATGCGTTTGCCATCAAAGGGCCAGTTGTAGCTGGGTTGCACTATGTACACGGTGCAGAGTTCAGTATTACCTCAGGATTATTCTACGTACAGAGTGAAGGGTTCAGCAGCTCACTATGTACAGATGTCAGGGGTGCGCTACATACAGAGAGCAGGGTTCAGGGGTGTGCTACATACAGAGAGCAGGGTTCAGGGGTCCGCCATGTACAGAGTGCAGGGTTCAGAGGTGTGCGCTACGTACAGAGAGCAGGGTTCAGGGGTCCGCTATGTACAGAGAGCAGGGTTCAGTGGTCCGCTACGTACACAGAGCAGGGTTCAGGGGTCCGCTACGTACAGAGAGCAGGGTTCCTGGGTCCGCTACGTACAGAGAGCAGGGTTCAGGGGTCCGCTACGTACAGAGAGAAGGGTTTAGGGGTCCGCTGTGTACAGAGAGCAGGGTTCAGGGGTCCGCTATGTACAGAGAGCAGTGTTCAGGGGTCCGCTATGTACAGAGAGCAGGGTTCAGGGGTCAGCAGCACGTTACAGTGGGTACGGAAAGTATTCAGACCCCCTTAAATTTTTCACTCTTTGTTATATTGCAGCCATTTGCTAAAATCATTTAAGTTCATTCTTCTTCCTCATGAATGTACACATAGCACCCCATACTGACAGAAAAACACAGAATTGTTGACATTGTTGCAGATTTATTAAAAAAGAAAAACTGAAATATCATATGGTCCTAAGTATTCAGACCCTTTTCTGTGACACTCATATATTTAACTCAGATGCTTTCCATTTCTTCTGATCATCCTTGAGATGGTTCTACACCTTCATTTGAGTCCAGCTGTGTTTGATTATACTGATTGGACTTTATTAGGAAAGCCACACACCTGTCTATATAAGACCTTCCAGATCACAATGCATGTCAGAGCAAATGAGAATCATGAGGTCAAATGAACTGCCTGAAGAGCTCAGAGACAGAATTGTGGCAAGGCACAGATCTGGCCAAGGTTACAAAAAGATTTCTGCTGCACTTAAGGTTCCTAAGAGCACAGTGGCCTCCATAATCCTCAAATGGAAGACGTTTGGGACGACCAGAACCCTTCCTAGAGCTGGCCGTCCGGCCAAACTGAGCTATCGGGGGAGAAGAGCCTTGGTGAGAGAGGTAAAAAAGAACCCAAAGATCACTGTGGCTGAGCTCCAGAGATGCAGTCAGGAGATGGGAGAAAGTTGTAGAAAGTCAACCATCACTGCAGCCCTCCACCAGTCGGGGCTTTATGGCAGAGTGGCCCGACGGAAGCCTCTCCTCAGTGTAAGACACATGAAAGCCCGCATGGAGTTTGCTAAAAAACACCTGAAGGACTCCAAGATGGTGAGAAATAAGATTCTCTGGTCTGATGAGACCAAAATAGAACTTTTTGGCCTTAATTCTAAGCGGTATGTGTGGAGAAAACCAGGCACTGCTCATCACCTGTCCAATACAGTCCCAACAGTGAAGCATGGTGGTGGCCTCATCATGCTGTGGGGGTGTTTTTCAGCTGCAGGGACAGGACGACTGGTTGCAATCGAGGGAAAGATGAATGCGGCCAAGTACAGGGATATCCTGTACAAAAACCTTCTCCATAGTGCTCTGGACCTCAGACTGGGCCGAATGTTTACCTTCCAACAAGACAATGACCCTAAGCACACAGCTAAAATAACAAAGGAGTGGCTTCACAACAACTCCGTGACTGTTCTTGAATGGCCCAGCCAGAGCACTGACTTAAACCCAATTGAGCATCTCTGGAGAGACCTAAAAATGGCTGTCCACCAACGTTTACCATCCAACCTGACAGAACTGGAGAGGATCTGCAAGGAGGAATGGCAGAGGATCCCCAAATCCAGGTGTGAAAGACTTGTTGCATCTTTCCCAAAAAGACTCCTGGCTGTATTAGATCAAAAGGGGGCTTCTACTAAATACTGAGCAAAGGGTCTGAATACTTAGGACCATGTGATATTTCAGTTTTTCTTTTTTAATAAATCTGCAACAATGTCAACAATTCTGTGTTTTTCTGTCAGTATGGGGTGCTATGTGTACATTCATGAGGAAGAAGAATGAACTTAAATGATTTTAGCAAATGGCTGCAATATAACAAAGAGTGAAAAATTTAAGGGGGTCTGAATACTTTCCGTACCCACTGTATGTACAGAGGGCAGGGGTGCGCTATGTACAGAGAGCAGGGTTCAGGGGTAACGACGTACAGACAGCAGGGTTCAGGGGTCTACTATGTACAGAGTGCAGGGTTCTGAGGTGCGCTGTGCCCACTGTGCAACATCTCATTTCCACTGCTGATCCTGGGTTCGGACATCCGCACCCAGCACTCTGCCCCATCCCCCCACCTATAAACACATCTTTCTATACACCTCTTTAGCTCTCCCCCCTCCCCCCACCTTCCAAAGAAAACCACACATCTGTACTCTCTCCTACCTGATTTAAGATGGCATTTACAGAATGCTTTCATGGCCACTACTGCTACAAGTCCTCAAAATCCCGCCCTCAAGATGCAGCTGCTTGATGCAGATTAGAACACACAGCCACTGGAGCCGCCAGGTACCTCTGCCACTGACAGACTATGCTGAATCAACAGCATCATGCGCTCAGCTACACACAGCCAGGGAGAGGAGGAGGAGGAGAGTGCAGGAGAGTGTGTTTACTCCTGTTGCCAAGGAGACTTGTTCCGTGACAGCAGAAAGCGGCTGGCGGCCGCTCCGCGGGCAACATCACAATACCCGGCAGGCCGGATTCAGCCCACGGGCCTTTTGTTTGCCACCTGTGGCCTAAAGGGTTCTATACCATCAGAGCGGTAAGGATGTGGAATTCTCTTCCACAAGCGGTGCAAAACTATTAGATGGGCACCTTAACGACCACAACATACAGGGGTATACAATGTACTATTGACATAGTAACTTATACACACACTCATCATAGGTTGAACTGGATGGACTGGTGTCTTTTTTCAACCTCACTAACTATGTAACTATGAAAACCTCCAGATTTTTAGAGAAATTTTTGGGTACGTTCATTTTTCACCATTTTGCAAAAAAGGCGCAATGTAGAGTTGAGCGGACACCTGGATGTCCGTGTTTGGCGGGTTCGGCCGAACTTGAAAAAAAAGTCCGGGTCTGTGTCCCGTACTTTTGCCGAACACCGAACCCCATTGAAGTCAATGGGGACCCGAACTTTCAGGCACTAAAATGGCTCTAAAACACCAATGGAAAGGGCAAGAGTGCTGCAAATGGCAGCAAAATGTAGTTAAGAGCATGGCAAGTGCTCTGCAAACAAATGTGGATAGGGAAATAACTTAAAACAACAAAAAAAAACAGAAAAATAAAACAATGTTCTTCATCTCTGAAGGACGAGGCCCATATGGAGTAGGAGGGAGGTTGAGGTGGTGGTGGATGTGGCGGTGTCATAGGCGTGCGCACAATCACCTAGGGCACATAGCATTATCGCTCTGTTTGCCAGTAAGGAGATGGGAAAGATCTCCCTCGGACCTACTCTGCTCTATTTCACTTTGTCAGCAGGGAGAGTAATGTATCGGGGCCATGTACATGTAGGCAAACACATGCATGTGTATTTAAACTTTGGGGTGCACACCCTAATGCAATAGGCTGCGCACACCTATGGGCGGTGTAGGTGGAAGCGGCGGTGGAGGAGGACCAGGGCTGGATTAAGAGCATCATGGGCTTGGTGCTGAGGATTTTGAAGGGCCTTAAGGGCCGTGGCTTGGCATGCACCCAGAGGAGGAAGGGTGCAGCCATGCATGCCTAATTCAACATGGGATGCTGTCTCTGAAGCCCATAAACACATCCATGCATCGGCAACTGTCCCTCCTTGTCCGGCCTTCGTGCTGTGTGGGGAGGTTCTGAGGGAGCTGCCTGGGGAAGCGAGCATAGAAGCCAGACTTCTGTGTTTACAAGTGACAGAAGAGCGGTAACAGTGAATATGGCCAACCCGGGGCCTATATTAAGGTAGGGGCCTGGAGCTGCAGCTCCAATAGCCCCTATGTTAATCTGGCCCTGAGGAGGACGAGGTAGCCAATACTGCTTTTTTTCAGAAATTTTAAATGAGGGTACACCCCAAAAGAGTGAGAAAGAGCAAAAATAGAACAATGGCTGGGTTAGGTCGGTATCCATCGCTATTCTGCACAAGGTACGCAAAAGTCCCGTGGGATCCATGCTTGGTTCATGTTAATGTCTCTGGACAGGCGACTGCGCTTGTCTGTGATAACGCCCCCAGCCGTGCTAAATACCCGTTCAGATAATACACTGGCTGCAGGGCACGCCAGCACCTCCAAGGTGTAAAGGGCAAGCTCAGGCCATGTGCCCAATTTGGAGACCCAGAAGTTGAAGGGGGCAGACCCGTCATTCAGTACGTCTAGGCGTGTGCACACATACTGCTCCACCATGTTGGTGAAATGCTGCCTCCTGCTAAGACGTTCCATATGAGCTGCTGTTTGTTGTGGCGTGCTGACAAAGCTTTTCCACATTTCGGCCATGCTAACCCTGCCTTCTGAGGTGCTGGCGGTGCCCTGGTTGCGTTGGCGACCTCTTCCTCCTCCTCCTCCTCCTCTGCCTTGTGCTTCCACTGTGGCCCCGCTGTCAGGTGGGAATGCCAGAAGCATCGCGTCTACCAGCGTGCGCTTGTACTCGCGCATCTTGCGATCGCGCTCCAATGAGTGAATTAAGGACGGTACGTTGTCCTTGTAACGGGGATCCAGCAGCGTGGCCACCCAGTAATCAGCACAAGTTAGAATGTGGGCAACTCGGCGGTCGTTGTGGAGACACTGCAGCATGTAATCGCTCATGTGTGCCAGGCTGCCCAGAGGCAACGAAAGGCTGTAATCTGTAGGAGGTGTATCGTCTGTGTCCTCTGTATCCCCCCAGCCACACACCAGTGATGGCCATGAGCTGGCCTGGGTGCCACCCTGCTGTGAACATGGTTCCATCTCCTCCTCCAGCTCCTCCTCCTCATCCTCCAGAACTGTGCCCCTGCTGGACAATTGTGTCCCTGGCGTTTGTGTGTGCAGGAACCCACCCTCGGAGCCCCTTGTGAATGACTACCCTGAAAGCCTTGGAAATGTTACCTCTTCATCCTCCTCCTCCTCCTCATCCTGTGCCACATCATCTTCCATCATCGCCCAAATAGTTTTTTCAAGGAGGCATAGAAGTGGGATAGTTAAGTTGACAACGGCATCATCGGCACTGGCCATGTTGGTGGAGTACTCAAAACAGCACAACAAGGCACACAGGTCTCGCATGGAGGCCCAGTTATTGGTGGTGAAGTGGTGCTGTTCCGCAGAGCGACTCACGCGTGCGTGCTGCAGCTGAAACTCCACTATGGCCTGCTGCTGCTCGCACAGTGTTTCCAGCATGTGCAAGGTGGAGTTATACCTTGTGGGCACGTCACATATGAGGCGGTGAGCGGGAAGGCCGAAGTTACGCTGCAGCGCTGACAGGCGAGCAGCAGCAGGGTGAGAACGCTGAAAGTGCGCACAGACGGCCCGCACTTTCTGCAGCAGCTCTGACATATCGGGGTAGTTTTTAAGGAACCTCTGCACCACCAAATTCAGCACATGCGCCAGGCAAGGGATGTGCGTCAAACCGGCTAGGCCCAGAGCTGCTATGAGATTTCGCCCGTTATCGCACACCACCAGGCCGGGCTTGAGGCTCGCTGGCAGCAACCACTCATTTGTCTGCTGTTCCATGCTCCTCCACAACTCCTGCGCAGTGTGTGGTTTTTGCCCCAAACAGGCAAGTTTTAAAACTGCCTGCTGTCATTTACCCCTAGCCGTGCTGAAGTTGGTGGTGAAGGTGTTACGCTGTCCGGATGAGGAGGCGGTAGAGGATGAGGAAGCGGAGTAGGAGGAGTTAGGAACAGGAGGCAAACTGAAGCGCCCTGCAATCCTCAGTGGTGGAAGGACATGCGCCAAATTGCTATCCGCCTCAGGCATATCCGCCACTGCATTTATCCAGTGTGCCGTTAGGGAGATATAACGCCCCTGACCATGCTTACTGGTCCACGTATCGGTAGTTAGGTGGACCTTGCCACAGATGGCGTTGCGCAGTGCACACCTGATTTTTTTCCCCCACTTGGTTGTGCAGGGAATGTATGGCTTGCCTGGAAAAGTAGTGGCGGCTGGGCACGACATACTGTAGGACAGCCACCAACATAAGGTTTTTAAAACTGTGCGTCTCCACCAGACGGAATGACAGCATTTCAAAGGCCAAGAATTTTGGCCTTTTTCTTGGCCTCAAGAATTCAGGGCCAGGGATCGCAGGTGGGTAGGGGGGTACTTCCTCTTCCTCTCAAGTGTTTGGGAGATGGAAAGCTGAACGCTTCCACGGGACATTGTGGAGATGGTTGGTGACCCAGGTGGTGGTGTTGCTGACAGATCGTCTGTTTGCGGGGTGGCAGGTGCCGGCCGGTATCACTACAGATGTGGATGGAGTGGCCGAGACTGCAGCAGAAGAGGAAGCAGGATGAGCCAGAGACGTTTCTTGGTTTTGAAGGTGTCTACTCCACTGCAGCTCGTGCTTTGCACTTAGATGCCTGATCATGCAGGTTGTGCTCAGGTTGAGAAGGTTTATGCCTCGCTTCAAGCTCTGATTGCACAGGGTGCAAACCACTCGTGTCCTGTCATCAGCACATTTTCTAAAGAACTTCCACACTAGAGAACTCCTTTGAGCTGGCTTTGCTGCGCTTGTTCCCTTGCTGCGTTGGGCAGTAGCAGGCGTAGTGTGTAGGGCACGGCCGCTCCGCTTCTGCACCCTGCTCCCTCTTCTGCTGTGCTGGTGGGTCTGTGCGACCACCGCCTCTTCCTCCAAACTACTCAGGTCACCTGCATGACCTTCATTCCATGTGGGGTCGAGGACCTCATCGTCCTCCACATCATCTTCTACCCAGTCTTCACCCCTGCCCTCCTTGTCGGTCTCCACAATTCTGAACACCGCAGCAGTTGGCACCTGCGTTTCGTCATCATCGGAGACGTGCTGCAATGGTCCTTGCATGTACTCATCTTGAGAAATAAGTGGTTGGGCATCGCTGCACTCAATCTCTTCCACTTCTGGGGCAGGGCTAGGTGGATGGCCCTGGGAAACCCTGCTGACAGAGTCATCAAAAAGAAGAGACTGCTGTATGGCTTGGGGCTCAGGCTGCTTGCCTGATTTGCAAGGGGGTGAGGTGAAAGACGGTTGGACATTGGCTGCAGGTGCCAACTCTGACCTTTCTGCAGTAGACTGGGTGGGAAATAATGTGAAGGAACTGGAGGCACTGTCAGCAGCAAACCAATCTACTATCGCCTCTACTTGTTCTGGTCTCATCACTTCTAGAGGCGTATGATGCCCTACCAAATACTGATGCAGGTTCTGTCGCCTACTCACACTTGAGGAAGGTGTTTCACTTGTGCGTGTAGCTGGCACAGATTGACCACGTCCTCTCCTTGCAACAGGAGCTCTACCAGCAGCACCACGACCCAGGCCACGGCCCCTATTTGACGGTCTCCTCATATTTCTGTAATTTATGATCTTGCCCTAGAAAGGTGTTTATTGAATAGCGGAACAAAACAACAACAGTATCGCACGGGTGTATCTCACAGTCAAATATGCAAACTATGCCCAAAAGGGTGTATATTGAATAGCGGAATAGGAAAAATTTTATAATACAGTGTATCTCACACACAGACTAGGCCCCGATTACAATTTTTTGTACCCTAAAGGCAGGATGAGGAAGAGGAGTAGGAGGAGTTGGGAACAGGAGGCAAACTGAAGCGCCCTGCAATCCTCGGCGGTAGAAGGAGATGCGCGAAACAAATTTAAAAAGGTGTATCTCACATGTACCAATACAGACTATCCCGCAATTTAATTTTTTACACTCAAACAGGGTGTATATTGAATAGCGGAATAGGACAAATTTTACAAAACGGTGTATCTCACACGTACAAACACAAACTAGGCCCCGATTACAATTTTTTGTACCCTAAAGGCAGGATGAGGAGTAGGAGGAGTTCGGAACAGGCAGGAGGCAGACTGAAGCACCCTCAAATCCTCGGCAGTATGAGATGCGCCCCAAAAATTGGAAAGGTGTATCTCACACGTACCGACACAGACTATCCCGCAATTTAATTATTTTTACCCAAAGGTGTAGATTGAATAGCGGAGTAGAAAATATGATATCAAAAGGTGTATGTATCTCACACGTACCGACACAGACTATCCCGCAATTTAATTGTTTTTACCCAAAGGTGTAGATTAAATAGCGGAATAGAAAATATTATCAAAAAAAGGTGTATGTATCTCACACGTGCAGAACCTGACTAGGCCCCAATTACTATTTTTTGTACCCCCAAAGGCAGGATGAGTAGGAGGAGTTCGTAACAGGCAGCACCCTCAAATCTTCAGAAGTATAAGATGCGCCCCAAAAATTGGAAAGGTGTATCTCACATGTACCAACACAGACTATCCCGCAATTTAATTGTTTATACCCAAAGGTTTTTATTGAATAGCGGAATAGAAAATATGATATAAAATTGGTGTGATTTATCAATAACACATGTGAACAGCAGTGTCTTATATCATTCAGCTCTGCTGCAGGCTATGGAGGGAAATAAAAAATTCCCCTTTTAAGTTTGTAATTTTTAACTAGATTAGTACAGACTATGCCACAATTTAATTTTTTTAACCCAAGGGTGTATATTGAATAGTGGAATAGAAAAAAGTGTATAACTTTTGAAATCTCTCAATAATAGCACATGTGAACACTGAACACAGCAGTGTATTATCACAGTCAGCACAGCACAGCACTGAAGGAAAAACGCTGCACACAGTGACTGATAGAAAAAGACTTTTCTCCCTCCTCCTCAGTGGGCAAAAAAAGATTGTGTTCACTGCACCCCACACACAGCAAAATCGATGTGGACCACTGACACCTGCCTATCTCCAGCCTCTCCCTAAAAGGATTGATAAGATCGGTCACTGCAAACCCCCCCCCCCCCACACACACACAGCAATATCGATTGTAGAACACTGACCCTAAAAATCAGCAGCCTCGCCCTAAAATGCCCTACAACTCGCCCTGCCTAACACACTCTGACCTGTCCCTCAATTCTATCCGGACACAAATGATTTTCTCTATCGCTCATTGACAGACGTAGTCCTCGGTGATTCAACACCCTCGGGTTATGCTGCCCTCCACAGGAGTAGGACTAGACAGGAAATAAAATGCTCTGGCCACACCCTAGGGGCAGTCCCCGAGGGTATATCCTCTCTCTCTCTCTGCTACAGCAAATCATTTTTTTTTCTGTCTAGTCAGGAGTAAGGACCTAGATACCTTGCTGGGATCTTCGGTCCTGGCAGGATTTTTTTCTTAAAAAGATTTTTAGACAGCTTTTTTTCGCCAGTGTTCCTGTGAGATCTTCAAGCAAGAAAGCTGAACTGGGCGACGGGCGGGATGTTGAGATCCAGTGGTCACCCCAGTTCAGCCTATGAGCGCGTGCAGGCCATAGCTCCGCGCTGGGTCGGCCGCGACATAGTCCCACTGGACGGGGACTGACCCTGCAAGTTAAACGTCTCGCTGAAACGCCAAAGACCATGAGTCACGGCGCCCGTATTGGTCGACAGCCCTCCAACTTCGGTGGAGAGGGGTACTGTCAGGAGTTGGCGCCCGCCTGGTTCCGGTACGGTGAGTAGTATGTTCCCCCATTTCCCCTGACGGGTCCTGTAGTGAACGCGGGCCCCTCTCTGTATGGTAAGGATGGGTTCCCCTCTATCCTATAACATGGCACAGATCCCCCTATTTTGTACAAAAAGCCAGGAGGCTTGGTTTGGGAGCTGACAATCTAATTGCAAGTATGTTTAAATGATTGTAATCAGTGGCAGTACTGGAATCTTACTGTGATAAGAGAAAGTATCCTACCTGTCAGAAGCCACAGGACATGTATGCGGCTTTCCAGGTCATTCCTCCAGCTATAGCATGCCTCCCGACGGCCACGCGGTCCGCCAGGGTCCGGTACCGCCGGCCAAGCTGATCTCCATGAAGAGAAAGTTTTGTGATGCCGAGATACTCTGCAGTCATGCCGCTATTCTGTAACAGACCGCTGTAGATCGCACGAGGCCGCCATTTTGGCGTAGCCTCGTGTCTTCAGCATGGGGGCGGCCATGTTTGAGGTGACCCAAACACCTCGTGGAGCTAGGGGAGGCGCCGGAAGGCGTACAGAGGGGCGGAGCCGCCTCCTTTCTTCCCGGGCAGCCAGCCAAGAGACTTCCTGTCTGTTCGAGACAGTGCTGAGACTAGTTGCAGTGAACTCTGAGCATCAAGTGGTGAGCCTGGGGGTCTATCTCTCTCTCGCTCGATAGGGATCCCTAGCAGGTAACACTGAGGGGCTTTGTGGCGCTGGGGGTCTGAAAGAAAAAAAAAAAGTTTTATTTTGGATTGAATTTTCCGGGTAGTAACTGGAATTATCATGGACCCTGCCACACAAGTACCCCCACCTGTTTCCCTCGAGGGGGCCACGGGACCCGCCGGTGCACAGAGTATGGATGCATTTACAGCAGTTTTGGAGTCTATGGTGGCTCGGGTGGAGGCGGCCTGTCAGGAACGGGGGTCAAGAAAGCGACCCCCGCCTACCCCTATATCATCTGACACTTCAGACTCAGAGTCTGAGATGGTCATTGCAGCTGCAGGTCCCTCTGCAAGGGCTGTTGTCTCGGGTAAAGTTCCTTCAGACAGTGAGGAGGACGTTCATACTTCCGCCATAATTCGGGAAGAAGCATTGGTGGACGCACTAGTTGTGGCGGTTCGGGAAACCTTAAGACTTGAGGTTTCACCGGCAGAGGCAACTGAAACAGAGATTCCCTTTGGTACTAACAAACCCACCAAAACGGTGAAGGTTTTTCCTGTACCCAAGTGTTTTGGTAATAAAATTAAAGAAGAATGGGAGCATTCTAAGTGTACCTTTACTATTTCCAAACGTATTGCTAGACGCTATCCGTTTGAGGAATCCCTCATTAAGAAATGGACGGTACCACCAGTGGTAGACCCACCTATTTCCAGACTGAATAAAGCCACTGTTATTCCAGTAGAGGACACTTCGTCCTTTAAGGATCCGGTGGATCGGAAGGTGGAAGCGGAGTCCCGCACTATCTTTTCCCTGATAGGGTCAGCATTTAGACCAGTAATTGTCATTGGTCTGGTTTCCCAGACACTTACGGAATGGGCTAGATTGGTACGCCAGGACCTGAGGGGGAAAGATATCCCCCAGGGAACATCTGAATTGATGGAACAGATTATACAAGGGCTACAGTTTGTCTGTGACGCAGCCTTGGATGCTACCCCCCTATTAGGGCATGCATCTATGTCAGCGGTTATCCTCAGACGTGTGCTGTGGTTAAAATGCTGGTCAGCGGACCTAGGTTCCAAAAAGACCTTGACGAATCTCCCCTTTCAGGGGAATCGCCTATTTGGGGCCACCCTAGATGAGATCATTAAGGATGCCACTGGGGGCAAGAGCACTTTCTTGCCACAGGCTGCTAAAGCTAAGGGACCTCGTAACAAGCGAGGACCTTTCTTTACCACCCATAAAGGGTTCGTACGCCCGGCTGGAACAAGTGGGAAAGGCAAGGCTCCTCCAGGAGGGTTCAAGAAGGGCTGGTCGGACAAACAAAAGACCGACTCAGCCAAACCTGAAGCAAAGGATTACACAGCCTGAAGGTGCGCCCCCACCCGGTTTGAGGGTGGGGGGACGTCTTCACCGGTATTCAGGGCATTAGATCGAGCATCAATCACTGCTACCGGTGCGATTCTTCCCTTCCAACATTTAAGTACTACAGGGAGTGGCAGTTACCGTTCCCTGAACAGATCTTTTTCTTTACCTTTTCCAAAGATTAGTCTCAGTTCCCCACAAGAATCGGATCCGGTTGAACAGACAGACCAAGAAGCCTCTAGCCAGGTGACTTCGGTCCCTGAGGTTCAACCAGGAGAGATCACCGTTCCTGACAGGAATCAGGTGTCTGATAAATGTGTGGGAACAGAGAACGAGCAGACTTTGTCGGATGGTCGGGGCCAGATAGCTCTAGGGCCGCCTGGTTCAGATCCAGTCAGCGCCAGTGGTCCTAGAAATTCTAGGCTGGCCTCGTCAAGCCGGTCTGGCCGACTTGGACATGCTAGTCGCGGACGTTCCTTGGGAACTTCGTCTCAGGGAGTGTCTGCGGTCTCAAGGACCAATCTTCCATCGTGCTTTACAGTCGCTGGTTTTAATGGCCTGGCCCTTGAGACCCAGGTACTGAAGGACAGAGGGTTGTCAGCCTCAGTTATTCCTACCCTTATTAAAGCAAGGAAAGCGACTTCCAGCAAGGTCTATTATCGCACATGGAAGACGTATATCGCGTGGTGCGAATCTTTAAGGATTCCTCCACGTACCTATTCGTGACTCGAATATTGGCCTTTCTGCAAAAGGGGGTTGAGCAGAAACTAGCCTTGAGCACCATCAAAGGTCAAGTTTTAGCATTAGCTATCTTCTTTCAGAAACCTTTAGCTACCAAGTCCTTGGTGCGGAATTTGATCCAGGGGGTGCGGCACCTGGCTCCACCAGTCCGCTCGCCCTTACCGCCCTGGGATCTTAATTTGGTTTTGTCGGTTCTACAGAAACCTCCCTTTGAAAACATCAGGGAGATTCCCTTGCTTACTTTATCCCAGAAGGTAGCCTTCTTGGTGGCTATCACTTCTGCACGCAGGGTGTCAGAACTGGCTGCATTATCATGCCAGTCCCCATACTTAGTGATTCATAGGGATAAGGTAGAGTTTCAGTAGAGCAGTGTACAGTGTCAGAATTGTATTATTTTATTTTTTTATTATTTAACAATTCTATAATTTATACTATATATATATATGCTTTAAAAAAAAAAAATCGGGGGGGGGGGGGGGGCATTGGACATTATCAGTAGAGCAGTGGATGGTATCAGTAGTTTTTTATTTTTATTATATTATTTTTATATTTATTTACACTTTTACATTTTTAGAATTTTATTACAATTTGTTTTTAATATTACTTTCACAATGCTATGGGGGGGGGGGGGGGAGGGCAAACATTGTCCATAGGGCAGTGGACAGTGTCAGTATATATATTTTTTATTTTATCTTCTAATATGTTTTACAGTTTTATTTTTTAATATATTTTCAAAAAATAATGTAATTTCGTTTTTTAAAGTGCCCCTGGGAGGGGGGCAGTGGATGGTCTCAGTAGGCACTGAACAGTGGTGTCAGTAGTTTTTATTTATTCATTTTTTTTACAATTATATTTTTTATTTAATTTATGTTGAAACACTTTTTTCACAGTGCTCCTGGGGGGCAGTGGATTATGTCAGTAGGGCAGTGAACAGCGTCAGGAGTATTATATGTATATACACACCTAGACATATATAGGTGTGATAGCAGAAATATATGCTTGCGCTAATGAAATCATTTACACTAATATGGTTACGCTCCTATAACACCTATATATGTCTAAGTGTAAAATACATACAAGTATGTGTGTGTATATACCACTATACACAAGTTCAGATGTTTTGCCTGCCTCCAAAAACCCCCAAAAAATGCCTGCAACAACACACCTGGGCGTTTTTTTTTTTGTTTTTTTTTTACGCTAGCGTTTTTTTGGGCATTTTTTTGGGTTCTTTGGAGGCAGGTGAAACATCTGAACTTGTGTATAGTGGTATATATACACACATACTAATATGTATTTTACACTTAGACAAATATAGGTGTGATAGGAGCGTAACTATATTGGTGTTAATTATTTCATTAGCGCAAGTAGTTTTTTCTGCTCCTTTCACACCTATATATGTGCAGGTGTATATATACATACATGGGTGTGTATATATACCCCCTATACACATGTTCAGATGTCATGTCTGACTCCAAACATGTGCTCAAAAGATCCCTATAGACGCCTGCAGCCAAAAAGAATGCTGACGGGGACGAAGCCATATTACTGCAGCGAAAGTGACTTCAGAGAAACTAGCTTTTCTCTATAGCGGTCACCCTGATATGGAAGGGTTTTTTCACCCTGCCATAGCAGTCACTGTCAGATAACCCTACACTACACTACGGTCCCCTTACACTTAACACTTTCCCTACAGAAACAGAATAAATTAAAGCTAACTAAAGTGTAAAAGAGCACCCTAACTACACTAGATATCCCTTTCCTCACACTAATAAATGCTAAATGACACTTTGTAGCAGTAGTCCACGAACTGCTTCCACTCTCTTCCATGTCCCTGTATAACAATGCTAGGAATTTGGTGGGGGCTATCTTATATACTGGGGGGCGTATTCACTAATGATTGGTCTATGGACCCCCTAGTCACTCCAATCACATTCCTAGCATTCTCCTGCCCCCTCAATTGGCTTTTGCTAACGGTTCTGGTCCAATCATGGGCTTTTAAAGCCCACTTGCTGTCCCATTGCATTTTGGTCGGTTCTGGTTGCCGAATTCCGAACTTTTTGTTCAAAAAGTTCTAAATTCGGCCGAACCTCGAACAGCCAATGTTCGGGTCGAACCGATGGTCGACCCGAACCGTTCGATCATCCCTAATGGTAAGCTGTTATAATATTTGAAGAAAAAGAATTGGAATTGTATAAGGCATGTGAGTGAAATTATTTGGTCATTATGTACTGCCTCATAACTTATTGTTGTGTTTCTTTATATTATTAAAGTATCGGAAGATGAATATATTGCCCTCATTCCTGATGAAGCAAGTTCTCTCAGACTGATTGCACAGAACTTGCTTCATCAGGAATTAACTACTCTGTTATATCTGTATATGAACATATATTTAACATACCACAACCTGTGTAACTAACAAAACTACTATCTGCTATGTTATGTAGGAAATCAAAATCTCTCCGCATCCAGACCCCTGAAGAAAGGCCTGCGTGCCTGAAACGTGTCGGGTTGGAGGATTTCCTTCAAAGCAAACATATGCCACTGAGTATATGTACCACTATCATCTTTATTGTCCTGGTTTTACATCCATACACACTCTGTATATATTGTAATATGTCTACATTCTAGATCTTTTACAGATCGATTTTAATATTTTTTTTACTAAAATTATTTAAATTTTACTTTCTTGTGGAAGTGTATCACCGCTAAAATCCCGCAACCCAGGGGGACCCCTTGTCCACTTTTGAGGACCATAGAAAGAACATGGTGGGTTCCAATAAGTTCAAGGAAATGATACAACTTCCAGGTATTTTTTATGTCGGTAACCAGCAGTCTTTAAAAATGCATAGACCCAATAAGGGTTACATGTTCAGCAATTACCCTGCTCAGGCCTGGGTTTGGCTGCCGACACCTGGAGCTGCCTCTCCTCTTCCTTCCCCGGAGGATGAGTCATGGAGGGCTTCATTTCCACAGCAGACATCCGAGCTCCGATAGCCTTGGATTCTGCTTTGCCGCTCGTAAGTGGCTCCGGCATCTCCTCCACGTTCTTCCGCTTTCCCGTGTCGCGCGTGTATGACTTTGCGCCGGAATTTCCAGTTTTGAAGATGAGGCTTGAAGTGCCTGTCCGGCGGGAAATTCAAAAACCTTCGGTGGAGGAGAGCTGCTGGCACCGGATCGCAAGACCTGGAAACATCCCGCAGGTGACCGAGGGCTTGCACCACATTGGGCGACCTGCGAGAAGCCTGGACGGGGCAGCAGGTAAAGCTCCGCTCGTGGGGTCCCCCAGGGGGAACCCGTGGCCTTCCGCTGAACCTGGCTCACAGGGTTCCCTTTCGACTCCATAAGTCTGAAGGTTAGTAATAACACACGTATCTTGTAGGAAGAAACGCAATCTAAACTGAGGGCCTGAGGGAAGGGTGGGGCCTTTTAACTAATCTTAATTGATTGTGTTTCCGGTAGGAGGAGCCTCTCATCTCTCACTGTTGGGCCGTCCTGGAAGACGGGGAGAGAAAAACTTTTTAAAGGGACAGTGTAAAAAAATACAAGAAGAAAAAATAAGAAAAAAAAAAAAGCACCTCGTCCCTCTGTGCTTGCGCGCAAATGCGAACACATACACAAGTCGCGCCCACATATTTATATGGTTTTCAAACCACACGTGAGGTATCGCCACGATTGTTTAAGCGAGAGCAATAATTCTAGCACTAGACCTCCTCTGAAACGCTAAACTGGTAACCTGTAGAAATGTTTAAAGCAACGCCTATGGACATTTAAGTACCAAACTTTGTTACCATTCCATGAGCGTGTGCAATTTTGAAGCATGACATGTTAGGTATCAATTTACTTGGCGTAACATTCTCTTTCACATTAGAGAAAAAAATTGGGCCAACTACTGTTTTCATATTTTTTTATTCACATAAGTGTATTTTTTCCAAAAAAATTGCATTTGTAAGACCGCTGTGCAAATACGGTGTGACAAATATTGCAACGATCTCCATTTTATTCTCTAGGGTCTCTGCTAAAAAAAAAAAAAAAAAAAAAAACAAATATAATGTTTTGAGGGTTCTAAGTAATTTTCTAGCAAAAAATATTGATTTTAACTTGTAAACAAGTGTCAGAAATAGACCTGGTCCTTAAGTGGTTAAGATTGAACTAGACAATAATGTCAATACTAAAAGGGCAGCACTTTTTTTTCATAACTAATGGCATCCATACCTGACTGTATTCTGTGATATTAGACATGTATTATTGTACGCACTTATAGGTAATACTTTGGTGCTTTGGTGGGGGGGCTCCCATGGAAGAGGAATAGAGACTAAGATAAGGAGGCAGCCAGCATCACACAGATGTTTTCATATTTCACAGTGCTGGAGCCTTGAGATGCTTAAGGGAGGAGGTGGGTGAAGCAAACACCCACTAGTCGTGCGGTGGAAGAGGAAGGTGGCGGCTCCGCTCAGTTTGGACTTGGTACTCTGGAGTAATACTTTTTTGAGGGGCAATTGCCCAGTTGCACCCCCCCCCCACCCTGGATCCGGCCCTGGTTCAGCAGGAACCAGCCAAATGTCGACCCATGTAAGGGCGGGCTGGTTGTACAATAGCCTATTTGAAAAAGTCTGCACGATCAACACTGAAGTGATATCCGGCAGTGCTGATCAGTGTATTCTGACAGCAGGGAACTTTCCCCACCATCAGAATACAATACCTCAGCAGGAGTGATTTCCCCATCCACATTAAGTGTGTGGGAAGAGTTGATCGAAACGAATAAAATAAATTGTGTATGGGCTGCTTTATTCTGATGGATCAAATGGTATCTGAAAGTGCATGCATCTTAATACTACGATCCAGGTTAGAAACACAGAGAAAAAATGGGAAGACATAACTAAGGTTTAAAAATCAGGTCAACATTTATTTTTTAGCTATATTCAATGACTCCATGTTATAAAGAATGGTAGAGGACAGTCCTTCAAGTCATCAGAAAGGGGCTACATCTTCATGCACATTACAGAACAAAATTGCGAAGCAAGTCGGGAAAATTGATGAAGATGAGATCTTTGCGTTGATTGCAGTTCACCTCGACCTTGCTGACAAGCACTGCTAGTCCAGTTAGGCAGACTCGTTGAAATGAAGGCAGGAGCTAAAAAAGAGGAGAGGTATAGGGTTAGAGACAAAACATTTGTAAAGCAGTCCTTAAAGCATATTTCCACTTTTGGAGCCAAAGTGGAATGTAACATGTACTTTATATATTGTTAGATGCTCCTATTAACATAGCATTATTTCAAACTTTAAAAAACTTACCGTTAGTTCACCGGTAACGGCTTTTCTCTTCAATCCTTCCAGGACGGCCTACAATTGGGAGATTGTGGCTCCGCCTCACAGGAAACACAACTAATTTGCCGCTGTTTAAAAGGGTCCCACCCATCCTTAGCTCCAGTTAATAGGAAAGTAGTTTCCAACCGAACCTTAAGGAATATAGTCAATCAAACAGCTACATATAAATACATATACATTTATATTATACATATTCTTTTAGAATTCACCACCACATAGGGCGGGATGTAGGCCGGCCGTCCTGGAAGGATTGAAGAGAAAAGCCGTTACCGGTGAACTAACGGTAAGTTTTCTCCTTTCATCCTTCCAGGACGGCCTACAATTGGGAGGATAATAAAGGAATCCATACAGGCCTACCTCAGGGCGGGACCACTGCCTGTAAGACCTTTCTGCCAAAGGCCAGGTCTTGTTGCGACAGTACTTCCACACGATAGTGCTTTAGGAAGGTATCTTGACTGGACCAAGTAGCAGCATGGCGGATCTGTTCCCAGGATGCTCCGGCTTTTTCGGCCCAGGAAGTTGCCATGCCCCTTGTGGAATGTGCCTTTAGAGTTGTTGGTGTGGGGGTACCTGACACCTTATATGACATACTAATGGCTTGTTTAATCCACCTAGAGATTGAGGGTTTTTATGCTTGTAAATCCTTCCTTGGTAAAGAATGCAGAACCAATAAGTGACTAGATCTTCTAAAACTCTTGGTTCTTTCTAGATATGCTAGAAGGCATCTTCTAACATCTAAGCAATGGAATTTTTCTTCTTTTGCGCATTTAGGTTTCTCACAAAATGATGGGAGAACCATCCCTTGATTCTTATGAAAAGATGACACTACCTTGGGCAGGTATAGTGGATCTGGTTTAAGAATCACCCTGTCTTGGAGAATTCTCATAAAGGGTTCTTTCATGGATAAGCTTTGCAAATCACCCACTCTCCTGGCTGTGGTGATTGCTAACAAAAAAGTTAATTTAATAGACAAAATGTCTAAACTAATTTTGTTTAAGGGGTCAAACGCTTCACTAGATAGCGCCTCTAGTACTAGCGTTAAGTTCCAGGCCGGAACAATATTTCTGTTTATTGGAGATACCCTACTCCGGGCCAACAGAAATCTTTTAAATTTCAATAGATTTTTATTGTTTTAAATGCAAAGGGAAAGGATACACAATAAAACAGTTCAGAGAACGTCCGTTGTAGAGTACATGGGTACAACTTAAAACACAACGAGTGACACAGTCCCCAGAGGGATACATAATAGCATACAATACTTCCAAGTGATACATTGTTTGCCACGTCACCGGCCGGTCGGTCCGGGCTAGGCCCGGATCCACCCCCTCCCAGCGCCCTGCAGGGGAACACACTGCGCCGAATGGAGGGGGGCGGTCTTCCAGATCCCAGCCGAACACCAACCTCCGGCCTCAGGGGAGCTCTGTAGCCACAGTAATATACCAGATAAGAGAACTATTGTGCCTAGTAAGGTCGCTCTATGCGGCACTGACAAACCCAACGGGGTCCCAAGGGGGCCGCGTCTTTAAAAAATAAGGGTCAACAGAGGTTCAGGAAGGAAAAAGGAAAAACAGAGAGAGAGAATAAGAAAGTCTGGGAAGGAAAAGAAGGGGTAGGGGGTAGAGAAGGAGTAAGGTACGGGGGCAAGGGGAGGGTGGTGTCCAGGTCCGCCACAAGGAAACCGAATAGCCATGGGGAGGCGCTCCCAGGGGAGCTCCCCAGGAGAACCTCACTTACTACTGAGGTCCCGCTAGATATCGCATCCAGGGGTCCCAGGTTTTCTCGAATAGAGGCAATTTGTCCTGGAGGATCGCCACCATTCGCTCGTTCACCATTATCCATGTCAATTTAGCCTTTAGAAGTTCAAATAATATTACCAGGGATCGCCATGAGCGAGCTATGGCAATCTTGGCTGCCGTAAAGACGAGAACAGAAATCTTTTAATTAAAGGTTCTTGGGCTAACCTTTTGTCTAAAAAAACAGAAAGTGCCGCTATCTGTACTTTAAGGGTGTTCACCGCCACTCCCTTATCTACCCCTCTGTCTGAGCATCCTTTTTCTTTTAATACCTGTTGTTCTCTATCCAGATTGTTGATCTGGGGTGAATCAGAGTTCCTTGTAGTGACCGTTCCAGTATTTTCCAAAGAACTGTCACAAATAGAGACACCAGGGTTGCAAATCACATCGTTTTTTGCGACCATACTTTGTGACTCTGCAGAACTCTTGATATTAAATTTTGTAGTGGAAAGGCATAGGTTTGCTTGAAAGGCCCAGGTGGTACTGGGGCCTCCAAGCCCAGCATATCCTTCTGTACCATCAGAAGGAAGAACTGTTCTACTTTTTGGCTCTTCTGTGCGACAAACATGTCCACTCCTGTTTGACAATTTTATTGGACCAGGTTTTAGACTATTGTGGGGTTCAGTTCCCATTCTACCTGTTGGGTGAGATGGTAACTGATTCCCAATAGACCTGCTGATTTTAGCCGAGTCCCCATATCGTCCAGAGATGGGACCCACCTTTTGCCTAGTAGGTACTGAGGCCCTACTACCTTGATCCAAATCTTTATAAAGATCCTTGGCTCTGCTATCAGGCAAGGAGGAGAAAAAAGCTTGATGTTTCCCGCACATTGTAATGTGTAGGTAAGCATTTCTTACATCCAACATTGTCATACAGACATTTTGGTACAGATTTTTTCTGACCATGAACATGTTCACCCTGGAGAACTTTTGTTCTATTTTTAAGGGACAAGTCATAGTTGATTTTTGTACCACTTGGGAGACCAACTCCAATTGGTACCCTTCCCGATGCAGAAAGTAGGGACTGGCAGAGATGTTTTCCCATTGGGAAGCAAAATGGGTTAGTCTGCCCCCAACACTGACTCTGACGTCAGTTAGATTCTTTGGGTTTAGGCCCAGGTTTAAGGAACAACAAATTGTCCCCTTGTTTTCCTTTCCCAGAGCCTTTTTTCCTGGCTTTAAATGGTCTTTGACTCTTGCCTTGGAAGTTTTGAAAGGAATATCTTCCTGATTTATCCTTTCTCTTGGTGGGGAATTTTTTCCCTTTTTCTGCGAATCTGGACAAGGTATCATCAAGTCCTGAACCGAAAAGCAATGAACCTTCAAAAGGCAGGGCACAAAGTCTTACTTTAGAGTTTGTATCACCTTCCCAAGCTTTGACCCAAAGCGCCCTTCTAGCAGAATTAACCAATGCTGCTGTTTTAGCAGATGCTGCTAATGACTCCACAGCTGCGTCTGCTAGATAGGACGCAGCTTTACTAATCAGGTTTAAGGAATTCATCAAATCTTGTGATCCTGCCATACTGCGGACACGTTTTAATAGTTCCTTAAGCCAAAAGTCTGTATTCCTGGCCACACAGGTATCAGCTAAGGCTACAGTTGTATTGTATGCATTTGAATCCCAGGCTTTACTTAATGCGGATTCAATCCTGCGATCCATGGGATCTGTAATATGCCCGGCATTTTCAAAGGACAAATCTGTTCCTTTTGATAATTGTGACAGGGGAGCTTCAAGTTTAGGGTTTTTTGTAAATACCCTCAAAATCCTGAGGCTCAAAGGGAAACCTTTTCCAGTTTTTTGGTCTGGAAAAGGCATGTGTAGGTACCTTCCATTCCTGATGTATTATGTCCTTTAATGACTGATGAATGGGAATGGTTCTGTACTGGGCTTTCCCCAAGCCTTTGTACACTTTGTCTTTGCAAGAAGACTTTTTTGCTGGAATAGGAATCTCTTCAGTGTCATATACCACTTTGAGAAGATTTTGCATATATTCCAAGGGAAAAAGATTTTTAACTTTTTCCCCTTCACTGTTATTTCCAGAGTCATCCTCTGAACTTGAAGAGTCTCTTAAACAACTAGAACCCTCTTCTGGATCCTCCTGTTCCCTAACCTGAGTTCAGGGAATGGATAAATTATCTTCCCAGAGGGATGGGGGTCCCATTGACCCCTCAGCGTCTTGGGAGGATGCATTGTCTGCTCCTTCCATTGCTGGAACTAGAGGGATGGCTGCTGGAGCCTTAAAGGTTTGAACAGCAGCTGCTATTTCCTCCCTCATAGATTTAAGTAAATCTTTCATAAGGTCCTGCCCTGCCAATTTGTTAATGCAAGTCTGGCATAAGGGCTTTGTATAAGACCTAGATAACCTAACCCCACATTCCCCACATTTTTTAGTTGAGGATAGGGGTCTGGCAGGGGCTTCCTGTGCCGGTGGTGTACCTGTGACAACACATGAAAAAACAAGAAGAGAGGACACCATGAATCAACATAATCTTCTTGCCTATCACTACGGCAACATACAGGAAAAGCATGGCATGGCATACCTGTCCAAATAGACAGCAGTGGGCCACCATCGGTATCACTTACCCGATCCTGTCGCCACCTGCGTTGCCGCTTTCTCCCCTGTGAGGACTGCGGCTGCTTGTGTCTCTTTTTGGGGCTTTCGTCCTCTCGGAGTCGGAGAGTCAGTCATAGTATCACCGAGTTCGCTCCGATCCGGCGTCTCCTCCACGCTGGGTTTCTTCCGGGAGTCAGCCGCTCCGCCCCTTCCGCCGGAACTTCCTGTCTCCATAGCGAGGCTTGGGGCTCACCGCTCGGCGGGAAATTCGAAATCCTTACCGCCCAACGAAGTGAATGGAGGAGACTTCCTTCAGAGACTAGCAGGACTTCAGGTATGAGGGACCTTCCACGAGGCAAACCGCACTACCTGGTATGTTTGGTGACCTGAAAGCTCATTTTTCCAAAGGACACAGCTAGGGAGGAACCTGCTATTAGGCCGACCGAAGCTGCCTTCCAGGGGTACCGTCTTGGCCAGCTATTTGCCTCAGGTTAGTTAAAAAAAAACAAACGTTTCGATGTGAGGTTGGAAACCCAACTGAACTGGAGCTAAGGATGGGTGGGACCCTTTTAAACAGCTGCAAATTAGTTGTGTTTCCTGTGAGGCGGAGCCACAATCTCCCAATTGTAGGCCGTCCTGGAAGGATGAAAGGAGAACAATTGCCTTTTTACATGCATTTTATTTGCTTAAAATAGTTACATGCTCTTGGCTGGAGACAGGCAACTGGGCACTCTGATGGGCTGGAGATAGGTGGTATCAGTGAAAGTAAAAAAATCCCAAAGTTTGGGTTGTCCCCATAAAAGAAATAGAGGGGAAATATTCCAATGGGGACACTAGTTCTGGTGACCTGGCGGTTCCCAAGGAAATCCCTCAATCTGCAGGGATTTCTTCTAACTTCCTGTTTGGCTATGGGACACGAAGTGAAGGAAAACATCAGCAATGGGACAGATGGTGAAAAAATATCTGACTGAGGATATAACCCCCCCCCCTTACTCTATACAAAAAATCGGATTTTTGTAAGATCTTACCATAAAATCCTTTTCTCTTAGCTCATTGACAGATGTAGTCTTCTTGATTCACAAGAACTGGTTTATGTTGTCTCCGCAGGAGTAGGACTAGGCAGAAAGAAAAAACGTTCTGGCTCCACCCTAGGGGCAGCCCCAGAGGGTATATCCTCCCTCTCTCTGCTACAAGGCATCAGTTCTGTCACAAAGCAGCAACAGAGAATTTAACCCAACCCAACTCAATGATAGAGGGGCGGGTACTACGTCTGTCAATGAGCTAAGAGAAAAGGATTTTACGGTAAGATCTTACAAAAATCCGATTTTCTCTGTCGCTCATTGACAGACGTAGTCTTCTTGATTCACAAGAACTGGGACATCCAGAAGCAGTGCCACAAATGAGGGCTGGGATTGACAGAAATCAAAATCCAATCTAGAAGGCCCAACCGGTGCCAAACTAGAAGTTTTAAAGGCTCATTATAAACAAAGAATGAGACTCAAATAAAAATTCCAACGGAAAAAAAAAACCCTCGAGGTAGACCACTGGTCTCCTCAAATGGCGGCCTGCAAAACCTTGCGGCCAAACGAGGCATCAGACGATGCCATTACATCAACTTTATAATGTTTTGTAAAGGTATGCACCGACGACCAGGTAGCCGCCTTGCACACCTGGACCACTGACGCCTGATGGCGAAAGGCCCATGACGCACTAAGTGCCCGAGTGGAGTGCGCCTTAACAGGGAACGGGGGCTCCCGACCCTTAATAGAATAAGCCTGTACCACCGTCTGTCTGATCCATTTGGAAATAGTCGTGGCAGATGCAGGCAACCCCTTTTTGGGTCCATCCGGGATCACAAAAAGTGAATCTGTCTTGCGAAACGAGTCTGTCGTTTTCAAGTATACCCTGATCGCCCGGACCACATCCAAGGAGTGTAAAGCAAACTCCCGAGGATGACTGGGCTTAGGACACAGGGAAGGTAATACAATTTCTTCATTCAGATGAAATTCTGAAACCACTTTTGGTAGGAAGGATGGATTCGGACGAAGAACCACCTTATCTCTATGAACCCCCAGATATGGGGAACGACAAGATAATGCGGCCAGTTCTGACACCCTGCGTGCAGAAGTGATAGCCACCAAGAAGGCCACCTTCTGGGACAACGTAGGTAGAGGAATCTCCCTAATATCTTCAAAGGGAGGTTTCTGAAGAACTGACAATACTAAATTAAGATCCCAGGGTGGTAACGGCGCGCGCACTGGCGGAGCCAGATGTCGCACCCCCTGGATGAAATTCCGCACCAAGGAATGAGTAGCCAAAGGCTTCTGAAAGAAGATAGCTAATGCTGAGACCTGACCCTTGATAGTACTCAAGGCCAGTTTCTGCTCAACCCCTTGTTGCAGAAAAGCTAATATTCGACTAACCGAATAAGACCGTGGACGGAACCCCAGAGGTTCACACCATGCAATGTAGGACTTCCATGTGCGATGATAAATCTTTCTGGAAGTCGCTTTCCTTGCTTTAACTAAAGTAGGAATAACTGAAGCTGACAATCCCTTGTCCTTCAGCACCTGGGTCTCAATAGCCAGGCCGTTAAAGCCAGCGATCGTAAAGCAGGATGGAAGATCGGTCCCTGAGACAGTAGGTCCTCCCTGAGGGGAAGTCTCCACGGGACGTCCGCCACCAGTCTGACCAAGTCGGCGTACCACGCTCGGCGAGGCCAGTCCGGAGCTACCAGGATTACTGGAATTCCTTCCTCCTCTATCCTGCGAAGAAGTCTTGGCAGTAACCCGAGAGGAGGGAAGGCATACATTAGCTGGTATTGCCCCCACGGGGCGATCAGTGCGTCTGCGGTCTCTGCTAGAGGATCGCGGGAGCGAGCCACGAATCTCTGTACTTTCCTGTTGAATCGTGATGCCAACAGATCCACATCCGGGGTGCCTCAACGTAGGCACAACTGGTGGAAAACTTCTGGATGGAGGGACCATTCCCCCTGATCCAGAGTCTGACGGCTGAGATAATCTGCCTGCCAATTTTCCACCCCCGGAATGAACACCGCAGAGATCGCTGGAACAAAACGTTCCGCCCAGCGAAGAATGCAAGCCACTTCCTTGGCCGCTCGGACACTCTTGGTGCCCCCCTGGTGATTGACATAAGCCACAGCCGTGGCGTTGTCCGACTGGATCCGAACCGGGCTGCCCTGGAGCTGCTCGGTCCAGTGAATCAGACAAAGTCTGATTGCTCTCAGTTCCAATACATTTATCGGCAACCTGGATTCTTCCGGGGACCAAAGTCCCTGGACAGATAACTGACCGAGAATTCCTCCCCATCCGGATAGACTGGCATCCGTGGTCACTATCGTCCAATATATTGGCAGAAATGACTTTCCCTGGCTGAGCATCGGAGACCGAAGCCACCAGACCAGAGACTCTCTGGTCTGTTTGCTCAATCGGATCCGATTGTCCAGGGATTCCGGATTCCAATTCCATCTGAGAAGAATCTCTTGCTGAAGAATTCGGGTATGGGACTGCTTCGAAGGAAGCCACCATCAACCCCAGAACCCTCATGCAAGTTCGAAGAGAAGACCAGCTGTTGGATAGTAACAACTGGACTGCTGATTGAATCTTCCGGAGTTTCCCTACCGGAAGGAAAACTCTTGTCCTGACTGTGTCTAGAATTAGACCCAGATATTCGAGCCTCTGGGTGGGAACCAGAAATGACTTTTGCTGGTTCACCAGCCACCCGAATTCCTGTAAAGAAATTATAGTAATTTCTATGTTTTGTAGCAGGGTCTGAGGAGACTCTGCATGAAATAGGAGATCGTCTAGGTAACCTAGAATCGATATGCCTCATTGGGGCCAACACCTTCGTGAAGACCCGAGGAGCCGTGGCGAGACCGAAAGGTAACGCCACAAACTGATAGTGGTTCTCTTCTACGGAAAAGCGTAGAAACCGCTGATGTCCTGCGAAAATGGGAATGTGAAGATAGGCGTCCTTGATGTCTATGGACGCTAGGACATCCCCTGGATGCAGGAAGGCTGCTACTGTGCGAATGGATTCCATCTTGAATTTTCTTATGTTGAGAAAGGAATTGAGTGCCCTTAAGTCCAGAATTGGACGCACTTTGCCCTCTTTCCTGGGTATTGTAAATAGGTTTGAATAAAACCCCTGAAAACGTTCTGTCCAAGGAACGTGGACTACCACTCCTTGTTGTAGTAAATCCGTGACTGCTCTCCGTAGATCTTCTAGACGATCCGGGGATAGTCGGATATTGGAAGGAAAGAATCGCGCCGGTGGGAGAGATCGAAACTCGATCTTGTACCCTGACCTTATGACTTCGCAAACCCACTTGTCCGGGATTCTGGAAAGCCATGGATCCGGGAACCGGCGAAGACGTCCCCCCACCCCAGTTATGGGTGGGGGCGCACCTTCAGGCTTTGGACGATTTATCTTCAGGTCTGGAGGGGGCGGGCTTTTGCTTGCCCGACCAACGTCCCCTGAAGCCTCCTGAAGGAGCTTTGGAGGACTTAATTTTTTCACCCGCGGGACGAAAAAACTTTTTGTGAGCAGAGAAAGAAGGCCCTCGTCTTTGACGAGGTCCTTTACCTTTAACATTTTGCAGTAAAAAGGTGCTCTTTCCTCCCGTGAGATCCTTAATGATCTCATCTAAGTTGGCTCCAAATAGACGCTCTCCTAAAAAGGGGATATTAGCCAATGCTTTTTTGGAACCTTGGTCGGCTAACCAACCTTTTAGCCACAGTGTACGCCTGAGAACCACTGCTGAAACTGATGCTCGCGCCAATAATGGAGTGGCGTCTAACGCCGCATCACACACAAACTGTAACCCCTGTATCATTTGTTCCAACAAATCTGATACCACCTGAGGGACTTCTTCTAAGTCCCGGCGCAACCACTTGGTCCATTCAGTTACAGTCTGCGAAACCAGTCCAATAGCAATTATTGGTCTGAAAGCTGATCCAATCAAGGAAAACATGGTGCGAGACATAGCTTCTATCTTGCGATCCACTGGATCTTTAAAAGACGGAGCGTCTTCTAAAGGAATAACCGTGGCTTTATTCAATCTAGCAATTGGTGAATCCACCACAGGTGGTTCTGTCCATTTCTTAATGAGGGTTTCCTCAAACGGATAACGCCTGTTAATGCGTTTAGAAATAGCAGAAGTGCGTTTTGGCAGACTCCATTCTTCTTTGATTGGATTGCCAAAACATTTGGGCAATGGAAAAACCTTCGCTACTTTGATGTGTTTTTTAGTCCCAAAGGGGATTTCAGTTTCAGCTATTTCCGACGGAATACCCTGTAATCTTAAGGTTTCTTGAACAGATACAATGAGTGCGTTTACCAACGCTTCCTCTCGGGCTATGGCTGATGCTGAAACATCCTCCTCTGAAGAGACAGTACCCGAGACACCAATCCCAGATGAAGTACCTGCAACTGCAGAAATAGGCTCAGATTCTGAATCCGAAGTTTCAGATAATAAGGGGTTAGGCGGGGGTCGCTTTCTTGCGCCCTGTCCCTGACAAGCCACTTCCACCCGGGACACAAAAGTTTCCATAATAGCTGACAATGATTCAACCGTCAGTGGGGTGCTGGAGGATCCTGCAGACACCTCG
Organism: Pelophylax lessonae; assembly: GCF_965119305.1. Classification (NCBI taxonomy): domain Eukaryota; kingdom Metazoa; phylum Chordata; class Amphibia; order Anura; family Ranidae; genus Pelophylax; species Pelophylax lessonae. Next base: position 133,093,830 of record NC_138775.1, on the reverse strand, counting down.
AGGGGATCCGGTGGAGATACATGAGTGGCAGGGTCCATGTTAATTCAGGACACCTCTGCCAGAAAAAACAAAAACTTTTTTTTTTTTTTATGTGTATCCCCCTAGCGCAACAGCTCCCCTCAGAGTACCTACTTCTCGATCCCCACAGAGAGAGAGAGGGACCCTCAAGGCTCACCACCCGATGCAGAGAAGTTTCCAACCAACTGCAGTCAGCATCTGTCTTTTACAGACTGGAAAGAGCTGTGTTAGTTTTCCCGGGTAGAAGGACGTGGCTCCGCCCCCTGTGTACGCCTTCCGGCGTTCCCAGCTCTCCACGAGGTAGCTGGGCTCATCAAACATGGCCGCCCCCATACAGGAGACAATAGACTCCAAAAACATGGCGGTCGGCGTGATCCGAGGACATTCATGCACCCGGTCTATGACAAAATGGCGGCGGACTGCCGAAATCGTTTTTCCCAGCACATCCACCTGCATCTCTGCTAAATGGCGGTTTATCGATCTGCAGGAGGTACACTACAATTAAGGTAGGATTATACCTTCTATGTCTGCTGTAATACTACAGTCTGCTGGGTAGAGTGTTAGCTCTCAAACCAAGTCCACTTCCCACCAAACACATGCTGTATTTACAAGGGGGACTTTTAGTGTCAGACAGATACTGACCATGTATGGAGGGGCCCATAATTCATACTGCCTCATAACGAGGAAAAAAGGGAACGTTTACTCACCATACCGAACCGACAGGCACCCTCTCTTCACAATACCCTCTCCACCGGGGTGGGGGGTTGTGGACCACTCCGGACGCCTCGACTCTATGGTTCCTGGTGTCCAAGCGAGACTTTTAACTCGCAAGGTCAGTCCCTCCAATGGGACTCCGTCGCGGCCGACCCAGCGCGGAGCTCTGGTCTGCACGCGCTCGTAGGCAGAAACCGGGGTGACCACTGGATCTCAACATCCAGCCCGTCACCCGGCCCTGCATACTTACTTGAATGTGTCGCGGCCGACCAAGCGCAATGCAATGGTCTGCGCGCGCTCGTAGGCCGGCTGGGGTGACCACTAGTGTCGCCCAGTCCGGCGTATTTGCTTGAAGATCTCACAGGAAAAAACACTGGAGAAAAAACTACCTAAAAAATATTTTTTCTAAAAAAAAAAATCTTGCCAGGACCAGAGATCCCAGCAAGGAACTTAGGTCCTTACTCCTGACTAGACAGAAAAAACTGATGCCTTGTAGCAGAGAGAGGGAGGATATACCCTCTGGGACTGCCCCCAGGGTGGAGCCAGAACGTTTTTTCTTTCTGCCTAGTCCTACTCCTGCAGAGACAACATAACCCAGTTCTTGTGAATCAAGAAGACTACGTCTGTCAATGAGCGACAGAGAAATAAAGTTTTACTTGTAGTTATACTTTAAGTGGCTTTTTCCAGGAAGGGCACTTCATTTTAATCAGGTAATCTCTATTTGTTTTAACCTTAAACAATAACACAGGGAAACAAATAAAATTCAATTTTAAGTGGGCTCCAGCAAGAATTGGCCCACACCCACCATGTGACCACCCAAGCTCCCCATGCAAGGTCAAACAACCGCAAACAGAGGAGAGAGGAAGGAACTCCAAGAACCTTCACCAATGCAGAGCAACCCCCAAGCTGTAGCGCACTTCAGCAGCAGGCTTCCTTTACCCTGACACCCAGAGAGGAAGGCACAATTTCACACACAAAAAAGCTCAATAGTAAGGATAACCAAAAGGCACCATTGTACCCCGCTTACCTGGGCCTGGCTAGTGCATGAGATGAGGCACCTGCTTACGCTGTAGCAGCCAGCAGTTTCTGCTTTCTCCATGTTGCACAGTGCAGCGGAAAACTGAGAATGTGGAGTGACTAGGACCTGGAGCTCACATGTGGCAAGCCTCCACCACTATAGCGGCTTCCCTGCACTGCAGCAACCACCTTACATAACTTCACACAGCTTCGGGCACACAGGCACAGACAATCCGGCTGGCCACTGCTCCCCTGGGCTGGTGGAGGAAAAAAGGCACTGCAACAATCCCATCATCCAACAGGAGGGGGGTGCTGGGATGAACAGAAAATCAGAAACAACCCTGTGTAAGGCCACCACTCTCCCCCCCCCACCCCCTCCAGTGAGAGCATAGCCCCCACTACAACAGTTGCCTGCAGTGCCTCCATAGTGGAGGAAACACCATAACCGAGGGCATGGTGGAAGGGGTAGAACAAAAAGGCTTGCTATAGTGTTTCCTGGGAATTTGGGTGGAGCAACTCTCTCTCCAGGTGCAGTCGTGAAAGATGATTGGGGAAAGTGTAAAGGGTTAATTATACCCGATGCTGGATGAAAAAGGAGAGCTAAGTGCAAAATTTGGTTCAATGCTTCTAAGTCCTTACACACACCACTTCCAACCATAGGAGGTCCATGGATGAACTGCAGAAACCTATTAAAGAGCTGAATGGAGGAAAAGACCACATGGACCAGAAGCTTGAATCCAATAGACCCCCAGCTTTTTAAGAACATTATTTAAGGCAGTGGTGGTCAACTTTCTTGACACAGGGGGTTTCAAGTGCAGACCCACACCACCAAAGGGACGCACATACAATTAAAAGCGAAGTTTAACCTTGCGGGTGGAAAAAAAAAAAAAAAAAAAATCGTAAAATGCACATATTATTGCAGGAAAAAAAAAAGTGTGTACCCTTTCCTTATATCCCATGATCCTCCTAGATTTTCCTCTAAATATAAAAAACAACATAGGTTGCATATTCCAACGACTAAATTGTATGCTTACCAATTTACCAAACTAACCCAAACAGCAAAGTCTTGCCAGAGCCCAACCATGCTGCTCATTCTGATCCGCAAAGAGATTTAGAAAGAGGCTGGGCATAAATCAGCAGGGAAGGGGAATTACTGGCATTGTATACAAACAATGCTAGAGAGGGCTTGATTACACAACATATCATTTGCATTTCAGATGAATGAAACACGGCTCTATTAAAGCAGCCAATCACTATATGCATTGCCTATGAACTCTGCTTTGTTGGGACCACAAAGAGCATATGCGCAAGGGGAAATCATTTGCAATGCATTCTACACTGCTCCAGGGTGGGCATATAAATGAGCAACAATTAATGGCATAATAATGGCATAATAAAAGTATGTTAAGCTTTGGGTCCACAAAACTGAGTGGCTAAACCCAAGCAACGAGTTAGAATGAAAGCTCATAACTCAGTTCATCTCCTTCCTTACTCAGCATAAAACATTAAATATTTTTCAGTCCACAAAATTGAGAGGCTAACCCAAGCCATGAGTTACATTGATACCCACCATCCGCCAATGCCGCAGGAAAGGGATTTCATCTTGCTTGGAGTGTTCATGGCTTACCATTTTGCTTGGAGTGTTCATGGCTTCTCACTTTGCTGTTCATTGTTTCCACCTATTAATGGAAAAGATAAAATTTACAACGGCATCATGCCTATGTTTTCAGAGATAATGAAATATGAGATTTGGGTTAAAAACACAAAATGTAAACCATTTCATGAGAAAGACTTTCGCCTTGAACCTAAAATGCTTGCTGCATGGTTGTTATAATAAATCTGGCTTCCCTGCTGTGGCATTGTATTCTGACAGCGAGGAGACTCCCCTGCTGTCAAAATATACAGATCAGCTCTGCAGCCTACTGCACTGATCGAGCGGGAATATACTGACTTCTGTAAACCACATTGGCCACACATGGATCGAAATTCAGCTGGGCCCTGCTGAACCAGCCACATTTTAATCCATGTATGGCCAGCTTAAGGAAGTTACAACTCTTTCTGAATACATGTCACAGTTTAGTTACTTTAAGGCTGGCCATACATGGAACTGTTTAACTGAACAGATTTCCCCATCCACACAAGGTTGAAGGAGATGTCCTTCCAATTTTGTTAATGTATTTTAGACTCCTCCGCTGTCAGATTACACTGATCATCACTTATTGAAAGGAACAAGCTGGCTCGAGAGAAGTCTTACCATTAGATCTACATTTCTGGAATAGGAACAGCCATAGATTAGCTGAAAATGCAGCCCAGTCCCTGCTGAACTGCATGAATTGTGATCCATCTATAGCAAGTTTTAGTTTTTCAAGAGAATCAGCAGTCTCCAGTTGAATAAACCCATGAGGGAAGCCTCCATGTTTTCTTATGTTACTTCTATCAAAACCGCAAGATGCCTTGACACATGAAATTCTAGCCAACCAAAAAGAACATGTATTGCTTTGTTTGCATTTAAACATTTTCATGCACTGCAAGACAGCATTTTAGTCTCAGATGGTAAAGTTACAGAAGTAATATTGAACAAGCAACTCTTATTTAACCACTTGAATACAAGGGCACTCTCACCCCCTGCCCAGGCCAATTTTCAGCTTTCAGCGCTCTCACACTTTGAATGACAATTACTCAGTCATGCAACGCTGTACCCAAATTTTTTATCCGTTTTCACACAAATAGCGCTTTCTTTTGGTGGTATTTAATCACCACTGAGTAATTAATTTTTTTGCGAAAAAAGTAAAATAAGAGCGAAAATGTAGAAAAAAAAAACATTTTTATTTAGTTTCCATTATAACATTTTGCAAATAAGTAATTTTTTTTTCTCATAAATTTGAACTGCTACATATCTTTGGTAAAAATAACCCAAAATTACTGGGTATTATTATGTGTGACAGTTAGGGTTCTTTTACACTAGGATTCCGTCAAACGGACTCCGTTTATCTCAGCGGGGGATCGATCCGTCGATCCCCCGCTGAGCAGCCGGATGACAGCTGTTCTCCGCGCTGTGTGCGGAGATACAGCTGTCAGGTCCCTATGCATCTCTATGGGGGAATTGGATGGGAACGGACCGTCGGTCCATTCTCATTCGATCCCATCCGATCGACGGATGGAAAATAGGGTTTCCATCCGTCCAGATTTGATGGATCTGATGGGATGTCAGCGGACATGTCTCCGCTGACACCCGATGCCCCATAGAGATGCATGGGGTGTCCGTTCAAATCCACAAAAACAACTGACAGGCGGATTTGAACGGTCCGTCTGTGTGAAAGGGGCCTTATAGAGTCTATGGTGCCAATCATTAAAAATTGATCACACCTAATCACATCAGATGTACCGATGGGCCCATCTAATTTCTTGAGGCCCTGAAATGTTAGGACAGTAAAATGACCCCTTTTTGGAAAGTAGACATTCCAGGGTATTTAGTAAGAGGCATAGTGAGATTTTTGGAGTTGTAATTCTTTCCCACAATTCTTGAGGAAATAAATACTTTATTTTTTACACAAAATTGTAATAACAAGTTATTTCTCACACACAGTATAGGCATACTTGCAATTACACCCCAAAATACATTCTGCTACTCCTCCTGAATATGGCAATACCACGTGTGAGACTTTTACACAGCCTGGCCACATACAGAGGCCCAACATGCAAAGAGCACCGTCAGGTGTTCTAGGAGCATAAATTACACGCAATTTCATAACGACCCAACACACTTTGAAGGCCCTGGAGCACCAGGACAATCGAATTACCAACAAAATGACCCCATTTGAAAAACACCCCAATGTATACTCTATGAGGCATTATGAGTCTTTTCTCTATGTCATTTTTTTCCACAAATTTTTAGAAAATGTGGAAAGAAAAATAAACATTTTTTATTTATTTATTTTAGCTACACAAAGCTGTCAATTTTAAAGATATTCCTAACACATAGCATGTACACAGCAAAAATTACACCCCAAAATACATTCTGCTACTCCTCCGGAGTAAGGCGATACCAGGTGTGAGAGGCCCAACATCCAAGTAGCACCTTCAGGCGTTCTAGGAGAATTGCACATCTAATTTCATTACAACCAATCACACTTTTGAAGGCCCTGGAGGACCAGGACAATGGAAACACCCACAAAATGACCCCATTTTGGAAAGCAAACACCCTAACACAATCTTTGAGGCATGGGCTGCAGACAGGCACCCGGCGCCCTCTGGCAGGCTGGACACAGGCACCCGGACGCCCTCTGGCGGGCTGGACACAGGCACCCGGGCGCCCTCTGGCGGGCTGGACACAGGCACCCGGGCGCCCTCTGGCGGGCTGGACAAAAGGCACCCGGGCGCCCTCTGGCGGGCTGGACAAAAGGCACCCCCCGGGCCCTCCGACGGGCTGGACACAGGCGGCACCCGGGCCCTCCGACGGGCTGGACACAGGCGGCACCCAGGCCCTCCAACGGGCTGGACACAGGCGGCACCCAGGCCCTCCGACGGGATGGACACAGGCGGCACCCGGGCCCTCTGATGGGCTGGACAAAGGCAACCGGGCCCTCTGAGGGGCTGGACACAGGTGGTATCATTGAAAGTAAAAAAAGTTTGGGTGGTCCCCATAAAAGAAATAAAAGGGAAATATTCCAATAGGGACACCTTTTTTTGGTGACCTGGCTGTCCCCAAGGAGGTCCCTCAATCTGCAGGAATTTCTTTTCCCTTCCTGTTTGGCTATGGGACAGGAAGTGAAGGAAAATCTCGGTTATGGGACAGATGGCGAATCAATATCTGATTGAGGTTAACCCCCCCCCTTTACTCTATACATAAAGAAAGTTTTACTTGTAGTTCTATTTTAAGTGGCTTTTTCCAGGAAGGGCACTTCCTTTTATCAGGAGAGCTCTATTTGCTTTAACCTTAAACACAGGGAAACAAATACAATCCCATTTTAAGTGGGCTCCAGCCATGTGACCACCCTTGCTCCCCATGCAAGGTCAAACAACCGCAAATAGAGGAGAAAGGAAGGAGCTCTGAAAACCTTCACCAATGCAGAGTAGCCCCCCATCTGTAGCGCACTTCAACAGCAGGCTTCCATCACCCTGACACCCAAAGATGAAGGCACAATAAACCACACACAAAAAATCCCAATAGTAAGGATAACCGAAAGGAACACTGTACCCCCCTTACCTGGGCCTGGCTAGTGAATGAGATGAGGCACCTGCTTCTGCCGTAGCAGCCAACAGTTTCTGGTTTCTACATGTTGCACAGTGCCGCGGAATGCTGAGAATGTGGTGTGCCCAGGTCCCGGAGCTCACATGTGGCAAGCCTCCACTACTACAGCGGCTTCCCTGCACTGCAGGAACCACCTTGTAAGTCCTGGGCTGCATGACACAAGCCCATATAACTTCGAACAGCGTCGGGCAAACAGGCACAGACAACTCTGCTGGCCACTGCTCCCCTGGGCTGGTGGAGGAAAAAAGGCACTGCAACACATCCATCATCCGACAGGAGGGGGGTGCTGGGATGAACAGAAAAAAACCTGGGTAAAAAAACACTCCCCCCCTCCCCCTTCAGTGAGAGCATAGCCCCCACTACAAAAGTTGCCTGCAGTGCCTCCATAGTGGAGGAAACACCATAACAGAAGGGCATGGTGGAAGAGGTAGAACTTAAAGGCTTGCTGTGGTGTTTCCTGGGAATTTGGGTTCAGCAACTCTCTCCAGGTGCAGTCCTGATAGACGAATGGGGAAGTGTAAAAGGTTAATTATTCCTGATGCTGAATGAAAACAAAGAGCTCAATGCCAATATTTGTTCAATGCTTCTTAAGTCCATGCACACACACCTTCCAGCCATGGTCCATGGATGAACTGCAGAAAGAGCTGAATGGAAGAAGAGACCACATGAACCAGAAGCTTGAATCCAATAGACCCCCAGCTTTTTAAGAGCATTATTTAAGGCAGCGATGGTCAACCTTATTGACACAGGGGGCTTCAAGTGCAGACCCATACCACAGGCACCCGGGCACTCTGGAAGGGCATGGAGACCGGCACCCGGGCACTCTGGAAGGGCATGGAGACCGGCACCCGGGCACTCTGGAAGGGCATGGAGACCGGCACCCGAGCCCTCTTGAAGGGCATGGAGACCGGCACCCGAGCACTCTGGAAGGGCATGGAGACCGGCACCCGGGCACTCTGGAAGGGCATGGAGACCGGCACCCGGGCACTCTGGAAGGGCATGGAGACCGGCACCCGGGCACTCTGGAAGGGCATGGAGACCGGCACACGGGCACTCTGGAAGGGCATGGAGACCGGCACCCGGGCACTCTGGAAGGGCATGGAGACCGGCACCCGGGCACTCTGGAAGGGCATGGAGACCGGCACCCGGGCACTCTGGAAGGGCATGGAGACCGGCACCCAGGCACTCTGGAAGGGCATGGAGACCGGCACCCGGGCACTCTGGAAGGGCATGGAGACCGGCACCCGGGCACTCTGGAAGGGCATGGAGACAGGCACCCGGGCACTCTGGAAGGGCATGGAGACGGGCACTATAAGTGGCTTTTTTCTTCACTTCCTTTTATCAGGAGAGCTCTATTTGCTTTAACATTAAACAATAACAAAGGGTAACAAATACAATCCCATTTTAAGTGGGCTCCAGCAACAATTGACCCACACCCGCCATGTGACCACCCAAGCTCCCCATGCAAGGTCAATCAACCGCAAATAGACAAGAGAGGAAGGAGCTCCGAGAACTTTCACCAATGCAAAGCTTCCCCCAAGCTGTAGCGCACTTCAGCAGCAGGCTTCCTTTACCCTGACACCTAGAGAGGAAGGCACAATAAACCACACACAAGTAATCCCAATAGTAAGGATAACCAAAAGGCACCACTGTACCCCCCTTACCTGGGCCTGGCTAGTGCATGAGATGAGGCACCTGCTTCTGCTAAAGCAGCTAACAGTTTCTGCTTTCTCCATGTTGCACAGAGCAGCAGAATTCTGAGAATGCGTAGTGGCCAGGACCCGCAGATCACATGTGGCAAGCCTCCACCACTGCAGCGGCTTCCCTTCACTGCAATAACCACCTTGCAAGTCCTGGGCTGCATGACACAAGCTCATATAACTCCAAACAGCATCGGGCACACAGGCACAGACAACCCTGCTGGCCACTGCTCCCCTGGGCTGGAGGAGGAAAAAAAGGCACTGCAACACTCACATCATCCGACAGGAGGGAGGGTGCAGTGATAGTCAGAAGGCCCTCTGGAAGGGCTTGGAGACACGCAGCCGGGGCCCTCTGGAATGGCTTGGAGACAGGCAACCGGGGCCCTCTGGAAGGGCTTGGAGACAGGCAACCGGGGCCCTCTGGAAGGGCTTGGAGACAGGCAACCGGGGCCCTCTGGAAGGGCTTGGAGACAGGCAACCGGGGCCCTCTGGAAGGGCTTTGAGACAGGCAACCGGGGCCCTCTGGAAGGGCTTGGAGACACGCAATCTGGGCCCTCTGGAAGGGCTTGGAGACAGGCAACCGGGGCCCTCTGGAAGGGCTTGGAGACAGGCAACCGGGGCCCTCTGGGGCACTTGTCTGCCGGTTGCTGTGTGGAGAGGACACCCAATTTCCTTCCAACTTTATCCTCAAGATCGGCAGTACCTCCATTGATTGTTTACACCATAAGGGATTGCTCCTGGCTCCTCCCTTTGAGGACTTCAGATGCCCAGCTATTTGTGGGGCACCTACCTGACCTGATCCTCCGGGGTTCCAAATATTCGATCAATCCACAAACTATACTGCTGCATACATTGCCAGATAAATCCACACCAATCAGATGTTTTTAACCTTTGTGCATGCAATGAAAGCCCAGTTATGACCTAACTCTAGTACCGCTTTGAACCACACCTGAAGAAGAAGCAAACATTTTGGCTTCGAAACATGTCGGGTTTCATATTTCTAGCGTTATGAGTTTTGTCCCCCTGTCCATTTCATGCTTGTACATGTCTTTTTAACCCATTGTTTTTTGTATTCAATACAATTTATTACATTTTCTATTATATACAATTTTACCATTTTTATGTGCCTTCAAAGTCCCATTTAGGGGAACCCCTGTTTCTTTGACTTGGAGACACGCAACCGGGGCCCTCTGGAAGGGCATGGAGACCGGCACCCGGGCACTCTGGAAGGGCATGGAGACAGGCAACCGGGCACTCTGGAAGGGCATGGAGACAGGCACCCGGGCACTCTGGAAGGGCATGGAGACAGGCACCCGGGCACTCTGGAAGGGCATGGAGACAGGCACCCGTGCGCTCTGGAAGGGCATGGAGACGGGCACTATAAGTGGCTTTTTTCTTCACTTCCTTTTATCAGGAGAGCTCTATTTGCTTTAACATTAAACAATAACAAAGGGTAACAAATACAATCCCATTTTAAGTGGGCTCCAGCAACAATTGACCCACACCCGCCATGTGACCACCCAAGCTCCCCATGCAAGGTCAATCAACCGCAAATAGACAAGAGAGGAAGGAGCTCCGAGAACTTTCACCAATGCAAAGCTTCCCCCAAGCTGTAGCGCACTTCAGCAGCAGGCTTCCTTTACCCTGACACCTAGAGAGGAAGGCACAATAAACCACACACAAGTAATCCCAATAGTAAGGATAACCAAAAGGCACCACTGTACCCCCCTTACCTGGGCCTGGCTAGTGCATGAGATGATGCACCTGCTTCTGCTATTGCAGCTAACAGTTTCTGCTTTCTCCATGTTGCACAGAGCAGCAGAATTCTGAGAATGCGTAGTGGCCAGGACCCGCAGATCACATGTGGCAAGCCTCCACCACTGCAGCGGCTTCCCTTCACTGCAATAACCACCTTGCAAGTCCTGGGCTGCATGACACAAGCTCATATAACTCCAAACCGCATCGGGCACACAGGCACAGACAACCCTGCTGGCCACTGCTCCCTTGGGCTGGAGGAGGAAAAAAAGGCACTGCAACACCCACATCATCCGACAGGAGGGAGGGTGCAGTGATGGTCAGAAGGCCCTCTGGAAGGGCTTGGAGACACGCAGCCGGGGCCCTCTGGAAGGGCTTGGAGACAGGCAACCGGGGCCCTCTGGAAGGGCTTGGAGACAGGCAACCGGGGCCCTCTGGAAGGGCTTGGAGACAGGCAACCGGGGCCCTCTGGAAGGGCTTGGAGACACGCAATCGGGGCCCTCTGGAAGAGCTTGGAGACACGCAACCGGGGCCCTCTGGGGCATTTGTCTGCCGGTTGCTGTGTGGAGAGGACACCCAATTTCCTTCCAACTTTATCCTCAAGATCGGCAGTACCTCCATTTGATTGTTTACACCATAAGGGATTGCTCCTGGCTCCTCCCTTTGAGGACTTCAGATGCCCAGCTATTTGTGGGGCACCTACCTGACCTGATCCTCCGGGGTTCCAAATATTCAATCAATCCACAAACTATACTGCTGCATACATTGCCAGATAAATCCACACCAATCAGATGTTTTTAACCTTTGTGCATGCAATGAAAGCCCAGTTATGACCTAACTCTAGTACCGCTTTGAACCACACCTGAAGAAGAAGCAAGCATTTTGGCTTCGAAACATGTCGGGTTTCATATTTCTAGCGTTATGAGTATTGTCCCCCTGTCCATTTCATGCTTGTACATGTCTTTTTAACCCATTGTTTTTTGTATTAAATACAATTTATTACATTTTCTATTATATACAATTTTACCATTTTTATGTGCCTTCAAAGTCCCATTTAGGGGAACCCCTGTTTCTTTGACTTGGAGACACGCAACCGGGGCCCTCTGGAAGGGCATGGAGACTGGCACCCGGGCACTCTGGAAGGGCATGGAGACCAGCACCCGGGCACTCTGGAGGGGCATGGAGACGGGCACCCGGGCACTCTGGAGGGGCATGGAGACGGGCACCCGGGCACTCTGGAGGGGCATGGAGACGGGCACCCGGGCACACTGGAGGGGCATGGAGACGGGCAACCGGGCACTCTGGAGGGGCATGGAGACGGGCACCCGGGCACTCTGGAGGGGCATGGAGACGGGCACCCGGGCACTCTGGAGGGGCATGGAGACGGGCACCCGGGCACTCTGGAAGGGCATGGAGACTGGGACACGGGCACTCTGGAAGGGCATGGAGACTGGGACACGGGCACTCTGGAAGGGCATGGAGACTGGGACACGGGCACTCTGTAAGGGCATGGAGACTGGGACACGGGTACTCTGTAAGGGCATGGAGATGGGCACCCCGGGCACTCTGGAAGGGCTGACACGGGCACCCTGGAAGGGCATGGAGACGGGCACCCGGGCACTCTGGAAGGGCTGACACGGGCACCCCTGATAGGATCGACACGGTCACCCCTGATGGGCTTACTCTATACAAAAAGAAGGTTTTGCTTGTAGTTCTACTATATGTGGCTTTTTTCTTAATTTCCTTTTATCAGGAGAGCTCCATTTGCTTTAACCTTAAACAATAACAAAGGGAAACAAATACAATCCCATTTTAAGTGTACTCCAGCAGCAATTGACCCACACCCGCCATGTGACCACCCAAGCTCCCCATGCAAGGTCAATCAACCGCAAATAGACGAGAGGAAGGAGCTCCGAGAACTTTCACCAATTCAAAGCTGCCCCCACGCTGTAGCGCACTTCAGCAGCAGGCTTCCTTTACCCTGACACCTAGAGAGGAAGGCACAATAAACCACACACAAGTAATCCCAATAGTAAGGATAACCAAAAGGCACCACTTTACTCCCCTTACCTTGGCCTGGCTAGTGCATGAGATGAGGCACCTGCTTCTGCTGTAGCAGCTAACAGTTTCTGCTTTCTCCATGTTGCACAGAGCAGCAGAATTCTGAGAATGCGGAGTGGCCAGGACCCGCAGATCACATGTGGCAAGCATCCACCACTGCAGCGGCTTCCCTTCACTGCAATAACCACCTTGCAAGTCCTGGGCTGCATGACACAAGCTCATATAACTCCAAACAGCATCGGGCACACAGGCACAGACAACCCTGCTGGCCACTGCTCCCCTGGGCTTGAGGAGGAAAAAAAGGCACTGCAACACCCCCATCATCCGACAGGAGGGAGGGTGCAGTTATGGTCAGAAGGCCCTCTGGAAGGGCTTGGAGACACGCAACCAGGGCCCTCTGGAAGGGCTTGGAGACACGCAACCAGGGCCCTCTGGAAGGGCTTGGAGACACGCAACCAGGGCCCTCTGGAAGGGCTTGGAGACACGCAACCAGGGCCCTCTGGGGCACTTGTCTGCCGGTTGCTGTGTGGAGAGGACACCCAATTTCCTTCCAACTTTATCCTCAAGATCGGCAGTACCTCCATTTGATTGTTTACACCATAAGGGATTGCTCCTGGCTCCTCCCTTTGAGGACTTCAGATGCCCAGCTATTTGTGGGGCACCTACCTGACCTGATCCTCCGGGGTTCCAAATATTCGATCAATCCACAAACTATACTGCTGCATACATTGCCAGATAAATCCACACCAATCAGATGTTTTTAACCTTTGTGCATGCAATGAAAGCCCAGTTATGACCTAACTCTAGTACCGCTTTGAACCACCCCTGAAGAAGAAGCAAGCATTTTGGCTTCGAAACATGTCGGGTTTCATAGTTCTAGCATTATGAGTTTTGTCCCCCTGTCTATTTCATGCTTGTACATGTCTTTTTAACCCATTGTTTTTTGTATTCAATAAAATTTATTACCTTTTCTATTATATACAATTTTACCATTTTTATGTGCCTTCAATGTCCCATTTAGGGGAACCCCTGTTTCTTTGGCTTGGAGACACGCAACCGGGGCCCTCTGGAAGGGCTTGGAGACACGCAACCGGGGCCCTCTGGAAGGGCTTGGAGACACGCAACCGGGGCCCTCTGGAAGGGCTTGGAGACACGCAACCGGGGCCCTCTGGAAGGGCATGGAGACACGCAACCGGGGCCCTCTGGAAGGGCATGGAGACACGCAACCGGGGCCCTCTGGAAGGGCATGGAGACCGGCACCCAGGCACTCTGGAAGGTCATGGAGACCGGCACCCGGGCACTCTGGAAGGGCATGGAGACCGGCACCCGGGCACTCTGGAAGGGCATGGAGACCGGCACCCGGGCACTCTGGAAGGGCATGGAGACCGGCACCCGGGCACTCTGGAAGGGCATGGAGACCGGCACCCGGGCACTCTGGAAGGGCATGGAGACCGGCACCCGGGCACTCTGGAAGGGCATGGAGACAGGCAACCGGGGCCCTCTGGAAGGGCTTGGAGACACGCAACCGGGGCCCTCTGGGGCACTTGTCTGCCGGTTGCTGTGTGGAGAGGACACCCAATTTCCTTCCAACTTTATCCTCAAGATCGGCAGTACCTCCATTGGATTGTTTACACCATAAGGGATTGCTCCTGGCTCCTCCCTTTGAGGACTTCAGATGCCCAGCTATTTGTGGGGCACCTACCTGACCTGATCCTCCGGGGTTCCAAATATTCGATCAATCCACAAACTATACTGCTGCATACATTGCCAGATAAATCCACACCAATCAGATGTTTTTAACCTTTGTGCATGCAATGAAAGCCCAGTTATGACCTAACTCTAGTACCGCTTTGAACCACCCCTGAAGAAGAAGCAAGCATTTTGGCTTCGAAACATGTCGGGTTTCATAGTTCTAGCGTTATGAGTTTTGTCCCCCTGTCTATTTCATGCTTGTACATGTCTTTTAAACCCATTGTTTTTTGTATTCAATAAAATTTATTACCTTTTCTATTATATACAATTTTACCATTTTTATGTGCCTTCAAAGTCCCATTTAGGGGAACCCCTGTTTCTTTGGCTTGGAGACACGCAACCGGGGCCCTCTGGAAGGGCTTGGAGACACACAACCGGGGCACTCTGGAAGGGCTTGGAGACACGCAACCGGGGCCCTCTGGAAGGGCATGGAGAGCGGCACCCGGGCACTCTGGAAGGGCATGGAGACCGGCACCCGGGCACTCTGGAAGGGCATGGAGACCGGCACCCGGGCACTCTGGAAGGGCATGGAGACCGGCACCCGGGCACTCTGGAAGGGCATGGAGACGGGCGCCTGGGCACTCTGGAAGGGCATGGAGACGGGCGCCCGGGCACTCTGGAAGGGCATGGAGACGGGCACCTGGGCACTCTGGAAGGGCTGACATGGGCACCCTGGAAGGGCATGGAGACGGGCACCCGGGCACTCTGGAAGGGCTGACACGGGCACCCCTGATAGGCTGGACACGGGCACCCCTGATGGGCTTACTCTATAAAAAAAGAAGGTTTTGCTTGTAGTTCTACTAGAAGTGGCTTTTTTCTTAATTTCCTTTTATCAGGAGAGCTCCATTTGCTTTAACCTTAAACAATAACAAAGGGAAACAAATACAATCCCATTTTAAGTGGGCTCCAGCAACAATTGACCCACACCCACCATGTGACCACCCAAGCTCCCCATGCAAGGTCAATCAACTTCAAATAGATGAGAGAGGAAGGAGCTCCGAGAACTTTCACCAATGCAAAGCTGCCCCCAAGCTGTAGCGCACTTCAGCAGCAGGCTTCCTTTACCCTGACACCTAGAGAGGAAGGCACAATAAACCACACACAAGTAATCCCAATAGTAAGGATAACCAAAAGGCACCACTGTGCCCCACTTACCTGGGCCTGGCTAGTGCATGAGATGAGGCACCTGCTTCTGCTGTAGCAGCCAACAGTTTCTGCTTTCTCCATGTTGCACAGAGCAGCAGAATTCTGAGAATGTGGAGTGGCCAGGACCCGCAGATCACATGTGGCAAGCCTCCACCAGTGCAGCGGCTTCCCTTCAATGCAAGAACCACCTTGCAAGTCCTGGGCTGCATGACACAAGCTCATATAACTCCAAACAGCATTGGGCACACAGGCACAGACAACCCTGCTGGCCACTGCTCCCCTGGGCTGGAGGAGGAAAAAAAGGCACTGCAACACCCCCATCATCCGACAGGAGGGAGGGTGCAGTGATGGTCAGAAGGCCCTCTGGAAGGGCTTGGAGACACGCAACCGGGGCCCTCTGGAAGGGCTTGGAGACACGCAACCGGGGCCCTCTGGAAGGGCTTGGAGACACGCAACCGGGGCCCTCTGGAAGGGCTTGGAGACACGCAACCGGGGCCCTCTGGAAGGGCTTGGAGACACGCAACCGGGGCCCTCTGGAAGGGCTTGGAGACACGCAACCGGGGCCCTCTGGAAGGGCTTGGAGACACGCAACCGGGGCCCTCTGGAGGGGCTTGGAGACACGCAACCGGGGCCCTCTGGAGGGGCTTGGAGACACGCAACCGGGGCCCTCTGGAGGGGCTTGGAGACACGCAACCGGGGCCCTCTGGAGGGGCTTGGAGACACGCAACCCGGGCCCTCTGGAGGGGCTTGGAGACACGCAACCGGGGCCCTCTGGAGGGGCTTGGAGACACGCAACCGGGGCCCTGCAACCGGGTCCCTCTGGAAGGGCTTGGAGACACACAACCGGGGCCCTCTGGAAGGGCTTGGAGACACACAACCGGGGCCCTCTGGAAGGGCTTGGAGACAGGCAACCGGGGCCCTCTGGAAGGGCTTGGAGACAGGCAACCGGGGCCCTCTGGAAGGGCTTGGAGACAGGCAACCGGGGGCCCTCTGGAAGGGCTTGGAGACAGGCAACCGGGGCCCTCTGGAAGGGCTTGGAGACAGGCAACCGGGGCCCTCTGGAAGGGCTTGGAGACAGGCAACCGGGGCCCTCTGGAAGGGCTTGGAGACAGGCAACCGGGGCCCTCTGGAAGGGCTTGGAGACAGGCAACCGGGGCCCTCTGGAAGGGCTTGGAGACAGGCAACCGGGGCCCTCTGGAAGGGCTTGGAGACACGCAACCGGGGCCCTCTGGAAGGGCTTGGAGACACGCAACCGGGGCCCTCTGGAAGGGCTTGGAGACACGCAACCGGGGCCCTCTGGAAGGGCTTGGAGACACGCAACCGGGGCCCTCTGGAAGGGCTTTGAGACACGCAACCGGGCACTCTGGAAGGGCATGGAGACCGGCAACCGGGCACTCTGGAAGGGCATGGAGACCGGCAACCGGGCACTCTGGAAGGGCATGGAGACCGGCAACCGGGCACTCTGGAAGGGCATGGAGACCGGCACCCGGGCACTCTGGAAGGGCATGGAGACCGGCACCCGGGCACTCTGGAAGGGCATGGAGACCGGCACACGGGCACTCTGGAAGGGCATGGAGACCGGCACCCGGGCACTCTGGAAGGGCATGGAGACCGGCACCCGGGCACTCTGGAAGGGCATGGAGACCGGCACCCGGGCACTCTGGAAGGGCATGGAGACCGGCACCCAGGCACTCTGGAAGGGCATGGAGACCGGCACCCGGGCACTCTGGAAGGGCATGGAGACCGGCACCCGGGCACTCTGGAAGGGCATGGAGACAGGCACCCGGGCACTCTGGAAGGGCATGGAGACGGGCACTATAAGTGGCTTTTTTCTTCACTTCCTTTTATCAGGAGAGCTCTATTTGCTTTAACATTAAACAATAACAAAGGGTAACAAATACAATCCCATTTTAAGTGGGCTCCAGCAACAATTGACCCACACCCGCCATGTGACCACCCAAGCTCCCCATGCAAGGTCAATCAACCGCAAATAGACAAGAGAGGAAGGAGCTCCGAGAACTTTCACCAATGCAAAGCTTCCCCCAAGCTGTAGCGCACTTCAGCAGCAGGCTTCCTTTACCCTGACACCTAGAGAGGAAGGCACAATAAACCACACACAAGTAATCCCAATAGTAAGGATAACCAAAAGGCACCACTGTACCCCCCTTACCTGGGCCTGGCTAGTGCATGAGATGAGGCACCTGCTTCTGCTAAAGCAGCTAACAGTTTCTGCTTTCTCCATGTTGCACAGAGCAGCAGAATTCTGAGAATGCGTAGTGGCCAGGACCCGCAGATCACATGTGGCAAGCCTCCACCACTGCAGCGGCTTCCCTTCACTGCAATAACCACCTTGCAAGTCCTGGGCTGCATGACACAAGCTCATATAACTCCAAACAGCATCGGGCACACAGGCACAGACAACCCTGCTGGCCACTGCTCCCCTGGGCTGGAGGAGGAAAAAAAGGCACTGCAACACTCACATCATCCGACAGGAGGGAGGGTGCAGTGATAGTCAGAAGGCCCTCTGGAAGGGCTTGGAGACACGCAGCCGGGGCCCTCTGGAATGGCTTGGAGACAGGCAACCGGGGCCCTCTGGAAGGGCTTGGAGACAGGCAACCGGGGCCCTCTGGAAGGGCTTGGAGACAGGCAACCGGGGCCCTCTGGAAGGGCTTGGAGACAGGCAACCGGGGCCCTCTGGAAGGGCTTTGAGACAGGCAACCGGGGCCCTCTGGAAGGGCTTGGAGACACGCAATCTGGGCCCTCTGGAAGGGCTTGGAGACAGGCAACCGGGGCCCTCTGGAAGGGCTTGGAGACAGGCAACCGGGGCCCTCTGGGGCACTTGTCTGCCGGTTGCTGTGTGGAGAGGACACCCAATTTCCTTCCAACTTTATCCTCAAGATCGGCAGTACCTCCATTGATTGTTTACACCATAAGGGATTGCTCCTGGCTCCTCCCTTTGAGGACTTCAGATGCCCAGCTATTTGTGGGGCACCTACCTGACCTGATCCTCCGGGGTTCCAAATATTCGATCAATCCACAAACTATACTGCTGCATACATTGCCAGATAAATCCACACCAATCAGATGTTTTTAACCTTTGTGCATGCAATGAAAGCCCAGTTATGACCTAACTCTAGTACCGCTTTGAACCACACCTGAAGAAGAAGCAAACATTTTGGCTTCGAAACATGTCGGGTTTCATATTTCTAGCGTTATGAGTTTTGTCCCCCTGTCCATTTCATGCTTGTACATGTCTTTTTAACCCATTGTTTTTTGTATTCAATACAATTTATTACATTTTCTATTATATACAATTTTACCATTTTTATGTGCCTTCAAAGTCCCATTTAGGGGAACCCCTGTTTCTTTGACTTGGAGACACGCAACCGGGGCCCTCTGGAAGGGCATGGAGACCGGCACCCGGGCACTCTGGAAGGGCATGGAGACAGGCAACCGGGCACTCTGGAAGGGCATGGAGACAGGCACCCGGGCACTCTGGAAGGGCATGGAGACAGGCACCCGGGCACTCTGGAAGGGCATGGAGACAGGCACCCGTGCGCTCTGGAAGGGCATGGAGACGGGCACTATAAGTGGCTTTTTTCTTCACTTCCTTTTATCAGGAGAGCTCTATTTGCTTTAACATTAAACAATAACAAAGGGTAACAAATACAATCCCATTTTAAGTGGGCTCCAGCAACAATTGACCCACACCCGCCATGTGACCACCCAAGCTCCCCATGCAAGGTCAATCAACCGCAAATAGACAAGAGAGGAAGGAGCTCCGAGAACTTTCACCAATGCAAAGCTTCCCCCAAGCTGTAGCGCACTTCAGCAGCAGGCTTCCTTTACCCTGACACCTAGAGAGGAAGGCACAATAAACCACACACAAGTAATCCCAATAGTAAGGATAACCAAAAGGCACCACTGTACCCCCCTTACCTGGGCCTGGCTAGTGCATGAGATGATGCACCTGCTTCTGCTATTGCAGCTAACAGTTTCTGCTTTCTCCATGTTGCACAGAGCAGCAGAATTCTGAGAATGCGTAGTGGCCAGGACCCGCAGATCACATGTGGCAAGCCTCCACCACTGCAGCGGCTTCCCTTCACTGCAATAACCACCTTGCAAGTCCTGGGCTGCATGACACAAGCTCATATAACTCCAAACCGCATCGGGCACACAGGCACAGACAACCCTGCTGGCCACTGCTCCCTTGGGCTGGAGGAGGAAAAAAAGGCACTGCAACACCCACATCATCCGACAGGAGGGAGGGTGCAGTGATGGTCAGAAGGCCCTCTGGAAGGGCTTGGAGACACGCAGCCGGGGCCCTCTGGAAGGGCTTGGAGACAGGCAACCGGGGCCCTCTGGAAGGGCTTGGAGACAGGCAACCGGGGCCCTCTGGAAGGGCTTGGAGACAGGCAACCGGGGCCCTCTGGAAGGGCTTGGAGACACGCAATCGGGGCCCTCTGGAAGAGCTTGGAGACACGCAACCGGGGCCCTCTGGGGCATTTGTCTGCCGGTTGCTGTGTGGAGAGGACACCCAATTTCCTTCCAACTTTATCCTCAAGATCGGCAGTACCTCCATTTGATTGTTTACACCATAAGGGATTGCTCCTGGCTCCTCCCTTTGAGGACTTCAGATGCCCAGCTATTTGTGGGGCACCTACCTGACCTGATCCTCCGGGGTTCCAAATATTCAATCAATCCACAAACTATACTGCTGCATACATTGCCAGATAAATCCACACCAATCAGATGTTTTTAACCTTTGTGCATGCAATGAAAGCCCAGTTATGACCTAACTCTAGTACCGCTTTGAACCACACCTGAAGAAGAAGCAAGCATTTTGGCTTCGAAACATGTCGGGTTTCATATTTCTAGCGTTATGAGTATTGTCCCCCTGTCCATTTCATGCTTGTACATGTCTTTTTAACCCATTGTTTTTTGTATTAAATACAATTTATTACATTTTCTATTATATACAATTTTACCATTTTTATGTGCCTTCAAAGTCCCATTTAGGGGAACCCCTGTTTCTTTGACTTGGAGACACGCAACCGGGGCCCTCTGGAAGGGCATGGAGACTGGCACCCGGGCACTCTGGAAGGGCATGGAGACCAGCACCCGGGCACTCTGGAGGGGCATGGAGACGGGCACCCGGGCACTCTGGAGGGGCATGGAGACGGGCACCCGGGCACTCTGGAGGGGCATGGAGACGGGCACCCGGGCACACTGGAGGGGCATGGAGACGGGCAACCGGGCACTCTGGAGGGGCATGGAGACGGGCACCCGGGCACTCTGGAGGGGCATGGAGACGGGCACCCGGGCACTCTGGAGGGGCATGGAGACGGGCACCCGGGCACTCTGGAAGGGCATGGAGACTGGGACACGGGCACTCTGGAAGGGCATGGAGACTGGGACACGGGCACTCTGGAAGGGCATGGAGACTGGGACACGGGCACTCTGTAAGGGCATGGAGACTGGGACACGGGTACTCTGTAAGGGCATGGAGATGGGCACCCCGGGCACTCTGGAAGGGCTGACACGGGCACCCTGGAAGGGCATGGAGACGGGCACCCGGGCACTCTGGAAGGGCTGACACGGGCACCCCTGATAGGATCGACACGGTCACCCCTGATGGGCTTACTCTATACAAAAAGAAGGTTTTGCTTGTAGTTCTACTATATGTGGCTTTTTTCTTAATTTCCTTTTATCAGGAGAGCTCCATTTGCTTTAACCTTAAACAATAACAAAGGGAAACAAATACAATCCCATTTTAAGTGTACTCCAGCAGCAATTGACCCACACCCGCCATGTGACCACCCAAGCTCCCCATGCAAGGTCAATCAACCGCAAATAGACGAGAGGAAGGAGCTCCGAGAACTTTCACCAATTCAAAGCTGCCCCCACGCTGTAGCGCACTTCAGCAGCAGGCTTCCTTTACCCTGACACCTAGAGAGGAAGGCACAATAAACCACACACAAGTAATCCCAATAGTAAGGATAACCAAAAGGCACCACTTTACTCCCCTTACCTTGGCCTGGCTAGTGCATGAGATGAGGCACCTGCTTCTGCTGTAGCAGCTAACAGTTTCTGCTTTCTCCATGTTGCACAGAGCAGCAGAATTCTGAGAATGCGGAGTGGCCAGGACCCGCAGATCACATGTGGCAAGCATCCACCACTGCAGCGGCTTCCCTTCACTGCAATAACCACCTTGCAAGTCCTGGGCTGCATGACACAAGCTCATATAACTCCAAACAGCATCGGGCACACAGGCACAGACAACCCTGCTGGCCACTGCTCCCCTGGGCTTGAGGAGGAAAAAAAGGCACTGCAACACCCCCATCATCCGACAGGAGGGAGGGTGCAGTTATGGTCAGAAGGCCCTCTGGAAGGGCTTGGAGACACGCAACCAGGGCCCTCTGGAAGGGCTTGGAGACACGCAACCAGGGCCCTCTGGAAGGGCTTGGAGACACGCAACCAGGGCCCTCTGGGGCACTTGTCTGCCGGTTGCTGTGTGGAGAGGACACCCAATTTCCTTCCAACTTTATCCTCAAGATCGGCAGTACCTCCATTTGATTGTTTACACCATAAGGGATTGCTCCTGGCTCCTCCCTTTGAGGACTTCAGATGCCCAGCTATTTGTGGGGCACCTACCTGACCTGATCCTCCGGGGTTCCAAATATTCGATCAATCCACAAACTATACTGCTGCATACATTGCCAGATAAATCCACACCAATCAGATGTTTTTAACCTTTGTGCATGCAATGAAAGCCCAGTTATGACCTAACTCTAGTACCGCTTTGAACCACCCCTGAAGAAGAAGCAAGCATTTTGGCTTCGAAACATGTCGGGTTTCATAGTTCTAGCATTATGAGTTTTGTCCCCCTGTCTATTTCATGCTTGTACATGTCTTTTTAACCCATTGTTTTTTGTATTCAATAAAATTTATTACCTTTTCTATTATATACAATTTTACCATTTTTATGTGCCTTCAATGTCCCATTTAGGGGAACCCCTGTTTCTTTGGCTTGGAGACACGCAACCGGGGCCCTCTGGAAGGGCTTGGAGACACGCAACCGGGGCCCTCTGGAAGGGCTTGGAGACACGCAACCGGGGCCCTCTGGAAGGGCTTGGAGACACGCAACCGGGGCCCTCTGGAAGGGCATGGAGACACGCAACCGGGGCCCTCTGGAAGGGCATGGAGACACGCAACCGGGGCCCTCTGGAAGGGCATGGAGACCGGCACCCAGGCACTCTGGAAGGTCATGGAGACCGGCACCCGGGCACTCTGGAAGGGCATGGAGACCGGCACCCGGGCACTCTGGAAGGGCATGGAGACCGGCACCCGGGCACTCTGGAAGGGCATGGAGACCGGCACCCGGGCACTCTGGAAGGGCATGGAGACCGGCACCCGGGCACTCTGGAAGGGCATGGAGACCGGCACCCGGGCACTCTGGAAGGGCATGGAGACAGGCAACCGGGGCCCTCTGGAAGGGCTTGGAGACACGCAACCGGGGCCCTCTGGGGCACTTGTCTGCCGGTTGCTGTGTGGAGAGGACACCCAATTTCCTTCCAACTTTATCCTCAAGATCGGCAGTACCTCCATTGGATTGTTTACACCATAAGGGATTGCTCCTGGCTCCTCCCTTTGAGGACTTCAGATGCCCAGCTATTTGTGGGGCACCTACCTGACCTGATCCTCCGGGGTTCCAAATATTCGATCAATCCACAAACTATACTGCTGCATACATTGCCAGATAAATCCACACCAATCAGATGTTTTTAACCTTTGTGCATGCAATGAAAGCCCAGTTATGACCTAACTCTAGTACCGCTTTGAACCACCCCTGAAGAAGAAGCAAGCATTTTGGCTTCGAAACATGTCGGGTTTCATAGTTCTAGCGTTATGAGTTTTGTCCCCCTGTCTATTTCATGCTTGTACATGTCTTTTAAACCCATTGTTTTTTGTATTCAATAAAATTTATTACCTTTTCTATTATATACAATTTTACCATTTTTATGTGCCTTCAAAGTCCCATTTAGGGGAACCCCTGTTTCTTTGGCTTGGAGACACGCAACCGGGGCCCTCTGGAAGGGCTTGGAGACACACAACCGGGGCACTCTGGAAGGGCTTGGAGACACGCAACCGGGGCCCTCTGGAAGGGCATGGAGAGCGGCACCCGGGCACTCTGGAAGGGCATGGAGACCGGCACCCGGGCACTCTGGAAGGGCATGGAGACCGGCACCCGGGCACTCTGGAAGGGCATGGAGACCGGCACCCGGGCACTCTGGAAGGGCATGGAGACGGGCGCCTGGGCACTCTGGAAGGGCATGGAGACGGGCGCCCGGGCACTCTGGAAGGGCATGGAGACGGGCACCTGGGCACTCTGGAAGGGCTGACATGGGCACCCTGGAAGGGCATGGAGACGGGCACCCGGGCACTCTGGAAGGGCTGACACGGGCACCCCTGATAGGCTGGACACGGGCACCCCTGATGGGCTTACTCTATAAAAAAAGAAGGTTTTGCTTGTAGTTCTACTAGAAGTGGCTTTTTTCTTAATTTCCTTTTATCAGGAGAGCTCCATTTGCTTTAACCTTAAACAATAACAAAGGGAAACAAATACAATCCCATTTTAAGTGGGCTCCAGCAACAATTGACCCACACCCACCATGTGACCACCCAAGCTCCCCATGCAAGGTCAATCAACTTCAAATAGATGAGAGAGGAAGGAGCTCCGAGAACTTTCACCAATGCAAAGCTGCCCCCAAGCTGTAGCGCACTTCAGCAGCAGGCTTCCTTTACCCTGACACCTAGAGAGGAAGGCACAATAAACCACACACAAGTAATCCCAATAGTAAGGATAACCAAAAGGCACCACTGTGCCCCACTTACCTGGGCCTGGCTAGTGCATGAGATGAGGCACCTGCTTCTGCTGTAGCAGCCAACAGTTTCTGCTTTCTCCATGTTGCACAGAGCAGCAGAATTCTGAGAATGTGGAGTGGCCAGGACCCGCAGATCACATGTGGCAAGCCTCCACCAGTGCAGCGGCTTCCCTTCAATGCAAGAACCACCTTGCAAGTCCTGGGCTGCATGACACAAGCTCATATAACTCCAAACAGCATTGGGCACACAGGCACAGACAACCCTGCTGGCCACTGCTCCCCTGGGCTGGAGGAGGAAAAAAAGGCACTGCAACACCCCCATCATCCGACAGGAGGGAGGGTGCAGTGATGGTCAGAAGGCCCTCTGGAAGGGCTTGGAGACACGCAACCGGGGCCCTCTGGAAGGGCTTGGAGACACGCAACCGGGGCCCTCTGGAAGGGCTTGGAGACACGCAACCGGGGCCCTCTGGAAGGGCTTGGAGACACGCAACCGGGGCCCTCTGGAAGGGCTTGGAGACACGCAACCGGGGCCCTCTGGAAGGGCTTGGAGACACGCAACCAGGGCCCTCTGGAAGGGCTTGGAGACACGCAACCGGGGCCCTCTGGAGGGGCTTGGAGACACGCAACCGGGGCCCTCTGGAGGGGCTTGGAGACACGCAACCGGGGCCCTCTGGAGGGGCTTGGAGACACGCAACCGGGGCCCTCTGGAGGGGCTTGGAGACACGCAACCGGGGCCCTGCAACCGGGGCCCTCTGGAAGGGCTTGGAGACACACAACCCGGGCCCTCTGGAGGGGCTTGGAGACACGCAACTGGGGCCCTCTGGAGGGGCTTGGAGACACGCAACTGGGGCCCTCTGGAGGGGCTTGGAGACACGCAACTGGGGCCCTCTGGAGGGGCTTGGAGACACGCAACCGGGGCCCTCTGGAGGGGCTTGGAGACACGCAACCGGGGCCCTGCAACCGGGTCCCTCTGGAAGGGCTTGGAGACACACAACCGGGGCCCTCTGGAAGGGCTTGGAGACACACAACCGGGGCCCTCTGGAAGGGCTTGGAGACAGGCAACCGGGGCCCTCTGGAAGGGCTTGGAGACAGGCAACCGGGGCCCTCTGGAAGGGCTTGGAGACAGGCAACCGGGGGCCCTCTGGAAGGGCTTGGAGACAGGCAACCGGGGCCCTCTGGAAGGGCTTGGAGACAGGCAACCGGGGCCCTCTGGAAGGGCTTGGAGACAGGCAACCGGGGCCCTCTGGAAGGGCTTGGAGACAGGCAACCGGGGCCCTCTGGAAGGGCTTGGAGACAGGCAACCGGGGCCCTCTGGAAGGGCTTGGAGACAGGCAACCGGGGCCCTCTGGAAGGGCTTGGAGACACGCAACCGGGGCCCTCTGGAAGGGCTTGGAGACACGCAACCGGGGCCCTCTGGAAGGGCTTGGAGACACGCAACCGGGGCCCTCTGGAAGGGCTTGGAGACACGCAACCGGGGCCCTCTGGAAGGGCTTTGAGACACGCAACCGGGCACTCTGGAAGGGCATGGAGACCGGCAACCGGGCACTCTGGAAGGGCATGGAGACCGGCAACCGGGCACTCTGGAAGGGCATGGAGACCAGCACCCGGGCACTCTGGAAGGGCATGGAGACCGGCACCCGGGCACTCTGGAAGGGCATGGAGACCGGCACCCGGGCACTCTGGAAGGGCATGGAGATGGGCACTCTGGAAGGGCATGGAGACCGGCACCCGGGCACTCTGGAAGGGCATGGAGACAGGCAACCGGGGCCCTCTGGAAGGGCTTGGAGACACGCAACCGGGGCCCTCTGGGGCACTTGTCTGCCGGTTGCTGTGTGGAGAGGACACCCAATTTCCTTCCAACTTTATCCTCAAGATCGGCAGTACCTCCATTGGATTGTTTACACCATAAGGGATTGCTCCTGGCTCCTCCCTTTGAGGACTTCAGATGCCCAGCTTTTTGTGGGGCACCTACCTGACCTGATCCTCCGGGGTTCCAAATATTCGATCAATCCACAAACTATACTGCTGCATACATTGCCAGATAAATCCACACCAATCAGATGTTTTTAACCTTTGTGCATGCAATGAAAGCCCAGTTATGACCTAACTCTAGTACCGCTTTGAACCACCCCTGAAGAAGAAGCAAGCATTTTGGCTTCGAAACATGTCGGGTTTCATAGTTCTAGCGTTATGAGTTTTGTCCCCCTGTCTATTTCATGCTTGTACATGTCTTTTAAACCCATTGTTTTTTGTATTCAATAAAATTTATTACCTTTTCTATTATATACAATTTTACCATTTTTATGTGCCTTCAAAGTCCCATTTAGGGGAACCCCTGTTTCTTTGGCTTGGAGACACGAAACCGGGGCCCTCTGGAAGGGCTTGGAGACACACAACCGGGGCACTCTGGAAGGGCTTGGAGACACGCAACCGGGGCCCTCTGGAAGGGCATGGAGAGCGGCACCCGGGCACTCTGGAAGGGCATGGAGACCGGCACCCGGGCACTCTGGAAGGGCATGGAGACCGGCACCCGGGCACTCTGGAAGGGCATGGAGACCGGCACCCGGGCACTCTGGAAGGGCATGGAGACCGGCACCCGGGCACTCTGGAAGGGCATGGAGACGGGCGCCTGGGCACTCTGGAAGGGCATGGAGACGGGCGCCCGGGCACTCTGGAAGGGCATGGAGACGGGCACCTGGGCACTCTGGAAGGGCTGACATGGGCACCCTGGAAGGGCATGGAGACGGGCACCCGGGCACTCTGGAAGGGCTGACACGGGCACCCCTGATAGGCTGGACACGGGCACCCCTGATGGGCTTACTCTATACAAAAAGAAGGTTTTGCTTGTAGTTCTACTAGAAGTGGCTTTTTTCTTAATTTCCTTTTATCAGGAGAGCTCCATTTGCTTTAACCTTAAACAATAACAAAGGGAAACAAATACAATCCCATTTTAAGTGGGCTCCAGCAACAATTGACCCACACCCACCATGTGACCACCCAAGCTCCCCATGCAAGGTCAATCAACTTCAAATAGATGAGAGAGGAAGGAGCTCCGAGAACTTTCACCAATGCAAAGCTGCCCCCAAGCTGTAGCGCACTTCAGCAGCAGGCTTCCTTTACCCTGACACCTAGAGAGGAAGGCACAATAAACCACACACAAGTAATCCCAATAGTAAGGATAACCAAAAGGCACCACTGTGCCCCACTTACCTGGGCCTGGCTAGTGCATGAGATGAGGCACCTGCTTCTGCTGTAGCAGCCAACAGTTTCTGCTTTCTCCATGTTGCACAGAGCAGCAGAATTCTGAGAATGTGGAGTGGCCAGGACCCGCAGATCACATGTGGCAAGCCTCCACCAGTGCAGCGGCTTCCCTTCAATGCAAGAACCACCTTGCAAGTCCTGGGCTGCATGACACAAGCTCATATAACTCCAAACAGCATTGGGCACACAGGCACAGACAACCCTGCTGGCCACTGCTCCCCTGGGCTGGAGGAGGAAAAAAAGGCACTGCAACACCCCCATCATCCGACAGGAGGGAGGGTGCAGTGATGGTCAGAAGGCCCTCTGGAAGGGCTTGGAGACACGCAACCGGGGCCCTCTGGAAGGGCTTGGAGACACGCAACCGGGGCCCTCTGGAAGGGCTTGGAGACACGCAACCGGGGCCCTCTGGAAGGGCTTGGAGACACGCAACCGGGGCCCTCTGGAAGGGCTTGGAGACACGCAACCGGGGCCCTCTGGAAGGGCTTGGAGACACGCAACCGGGGCCCTCTGGAAGGGCTTGGAGACACGCAACCGGGGCCCTCTGGAGGGGCTTGGAGACACGCAACCGGGGCCCTCTGGAAGGGCTTGGAGACACGCAACCGGGGCCCTCTGGAGGGGCTTGGAGACACGCAACCGGGGCCCTCTGGAGGGGCTTGGAGACACGCAACCGGGGCCCTCTGGAGGGGCTTGGAGACACGCAACCGGGGCCCTGCAACCGGGGCCCTCTGGAAGGGCTTGGAGACACACAACCCGGGCCCTCTGGAGGGGCTTGGAGACACGCAACTGGGGCCCTCTGGAGGGGCTTGGAGACACGCAACTGGGGCCCTCTGGAGGGGCTTGGAGACACGCAACTGGGGCCCTCTGGAGGGGCTTGGAGACACGCAACCGGGGCCCTCTGGAGGGGCTTGGAGACACGCAACCGGGGCCCTGCAACCGGGTCCCTCTGGAAGGGCTTGGAGACACACAACCGGGGCCCTCTGGAAGGGCTTGGAGACACACAACCGGGGCCCTCTGGAAGGGCTTGGAGACAGGCAACCGGGGCCCTCTGGAAGGGCTTGGAGACAGGCAACCGGGGCCCTCTGGAAGGGCTTGGAGACAGGCAACCGGGGGCCCTCTGGAAGGGCTTGGAGACAGGCAACCGGGGCCCTCTGGAAGGGCTTGGAGACAGGCAACCGGGGCCCTCTGGAAGGGCTTGGAGACAGGCAACCGGGGCCCTCTGGAAGGGCTTGGAGACAGGCAACCGGGGCCCTCTGGAAGGGCTTGGAGACAGGCAACCGGGGCCCTCTGGAAGGGCTTGGAGACAGGCAACCGGGGCCCTCTGGAAGGGCTTGGAGACAGGCAACCGGGGCCCTCTGGAAGGGCTTGGAGACACGCAACCGGGGCCCTCTGGAAGGGCTTGGAGACACGCAACCGGGGCCCTCTGGAAGGGCTTGGAGACACGCAACCGGGGCCCTCTGGAAGGGCTTGGAGACACGCAACCGGGGCCCTCTGGAAGGGCTTTGAGACACGCAACCGGGCACTCTGGAAGGGCATGGAGACCGGCAACCGGGCACTCTGGAAGGGCATGGAGACCGGCAACCGGGCACTCTGGAAGGGCATGGAGACCGGCACCCGGGCACTCTGGAAGGGCATGGAGACCGGCACCCGGGCACTCTGGAAGGGCATGGAGATGGGCACCCTGGAAGGGCATGGAGACGGGCACCCGGGCACTCTGAAAGGGCATGGAGACGGGCACTCTGAAAGGGCATGGAGACAAGCACTCTGAAAGGGCTTGGAGACGGGCACCTTGGAAGGGCATGGAGAAGGGCACCTTGGAAGGGCATGGAGACGGGCACCCGGGCACTCTGGAAGGGCATTTTCCTTTTATCAGGAGAGCTCCATTTGCTTTAAACTTAAACAATAACAAAGGGAAACAAATACAATCCCATTTTAAGTGGGCTCCAGCAACAATTGACCCACACCCGCCATGTGACCACCCAAGCTCCCCATGCAAGGTCAATCAACCGCAAATAGACAAGAGAGGAAGGAGCTCCGAGAACTTTCACCAATTCAAAGCTGCCCCCACGTTGTAGCACACTTCAGCAGCAGGCTTCCTTTACCCTGACACCTAGAGAGGAAGGCACAATAAACCACACACAAGTAATCCCAATAGTAAGGATAACCAAAAGGCACCACTGTACCCCCCTTACCTGGGCCTGGCTAGTGCATGAGATGAGGCACCTGCTTCTGCTGTAGCAGCTAACAGTTTCTGCTTTCTCCATGTTGCACAGAGCAGCAGAATTCTGAGAATGCGGAGTGGCCAGGACCCGCAGATCACATGTGGCAAGCCTCCACCACTGCAGCGGCTTCCCTTCACTGCAATAACCAACTTTCAAGTCCTGGGCTGCATGACACAAGCTCATATAACTCCAAACAGCATCGGGCACACAGGCACAGACAACCCTGCTGGCCACTGCTCCCCTGGGCTGGAGGAGGAAAAAAAGGCACTGCAACACCCCCATTATCCGACAGGAGGGAGGGTGCAGTGATGGTCAGAAGGCCCTCTGGAAGGGCTTGGAGACACGCAACCGGGGCCCTCTGGAAGGGCTTGGAGACAGGCAACCGGGGCCCTCTGGAAAGGCTTGGAGACAGGCAACCGGGGCCCTCTGGAAGGGCTTGGAGACAGGCAACCGGGGCCCTCTGGGGCACTTGTCTGCCGGTTGCTGTGTGGAGAGGACACCCAATTTCCTTCCAACTTTATCCTCAAGATCGGCAGTACCTCCATTGGATTGTTTACACCATAAGGGATTGCTCCTGGCTCCTCCCTTTGAGGACTTCAGATGCCCAGCTATTTGTGGGGCACCTACCTGACCTGATCCTCCGGGGTTCCAAATATTCGATCAATCCACAAACTATACTGCTGCATACAGTGCCAGATAAATCCACACCAATCATATGTTTTTATCCTTTGTGCATGCAATGAAAGCCCAGTTATGACCTAACTCTAGTACCGCTTTGAACCACCCCTGAAGAAGAAGCAAGCATTTTGGCTTCGAAACATGTCGGGTTTCATAGTTCTAGCGTTATGAGTTTTGTCCCCCTGTCTATTTCATGCTTGTACATGTCTTTTTAACCCATTGTTTTTTTGTATTCAATAAAATTTATTACCTTTTCTATTATATACAATTTTACCATTTTTATGTGCCTTCAAAGTCCCATTTAGGGGAACCCCTGTTTCTTTGGCTTGGAGACACGCAACCGGGGCCCTCTGGAAGGGCTTGGAGACACGCAACCAGGGCCCTCTGGAAGGGCTTAGAGACACGCACCCGGGCACTCTGGAAGGGCATGGAGACCGGCACCCTGGAAGGGCATGGAGACCGGCACCCGGGCACTCTGGAAGGGCTGACACGGGCACCCCTGATAGGCTGGACACGGGCACCCCTGATGGGCTTACTCTATACAAAAAGAAGGTTTTGCTTGTAGTTCTACTATAAGTGGCTTTTTTTCTTAATTTCCTTTTATCAGGAGAGCTCCATTTGCTTTAACCTTAAACAATAACAAAGGGAAACAAATACAATCCCATTTTAAGTGGGCTCCAGTAACAATTGACCCACACCCGCCATGTGACCACCCAAGCTCCCCATGCAAGGTAAATCAACCGCAAATAGATGAGAGAGGAAGGAGCTCCGAGAACTTTCACCAATGCAAAGCTGCCCCCAAGCTGTAGCGCACTTCAGCAGCAGGCTTCCTTTACCCTGACACCTAGAGAGGAAGGCACAATAAACCACACACAAGTAATCCCAATAGTAAGGATAACCAAAAGGCACCACTGTGCCCCCCTTACCTGGGCCTGGCTAGTGCATGAGATGAGGCACCTGCTTCTGCTGTAGCAGCCAACAGTTTCTGCTTTCTTCATGTTGCACAGAGCAGCAGAATTCTGAGAATGCGGAGTGGCCAGGACCCGCAGATCACATGTGGCAAGCCTCCACCACTGCAGCGGCTTCCCTTCACTGCAATAACCACCTTGCAAGTCCTGGGCTGCATGACACAAGCTCATATAACTCCAAACAGCATCGGGCACACAGGCACAGACAACCCTGCTGGCCACTGCTCCCTTGGGCTGGAGGAGGAAAAAAAGGCACTGCAACACCCCCATCATCCGACAGGAGGGAGGGTGCAGTGATGGTCAGAAGGCCCTCTGGAAGGGCTTGGAGACACGCAACCGGGGCCCTCTGGAAGGGCTTGGAGACAGGCAACCGGGGCCCTCTGGAAGGGCTTGGAGACAGGCAACCGGGGCCCTCTGGAAGGGCTTGGAGACACGCAACCAGGGCCCTCTGGGGCACTTGTCTGCCGGTTGCTGTGTGGAGAGGACACCCAATTTCCTTCCAACTTTATCCTCAAGATCGGCAGTACCTCCATTGGATTGTTTACACCATAAGGGATTGCTCCTGGCTCCTCCCTTTGAGGACTTCAGATGCCCAGCTATTTGTGGGGCACCTACCTGACCTGATCCTCCGGGGTTCCAAATATCTGGATCAATCCACAAACTATACTGCTGCATACAGTGCCAGAAAAAAACACACCAATCATATGTTTTTATCCTTTGTGCATGCAATGAAAGCCCAGTTATGACCTAACTCTAGTACCGCTTTGAACCACCCCTGAAGAAGAAGCAAGCATTTTGGCTTCGAAACATGTCGGGTTTCATAGTTCTAGCGTTATGAGTTTTGTCCCCCTGTCTATTTCATGCTTGTACATGTCTTTTTAACCCATTGTTTTTTGTATTCAATAAAATTTATTACCTTTTCTATTATATACAATTTTACCATTTTTATGTGCCTTTAAAGTCCCATTTAGGGGAACCCCTGTTTCTTTGGCTTGGAGACACGCAACCGGGGCCCTCTGGAAGGGCTTGGAGACACGCAACCGGGGCCCTCTGGAAGGGCTTGGAGACACGCAACCGGGGCCCTCTGGAAGGGCTTGGAGACACGTAACCGGGGCCCTCTGGAAATGCTTGGAGACACGCAACCGGGGCCCTCTGGAAGGGCTTGGAGACACGCAACCGGGCACTCTGGAAGGGCTTGGAGACCGGCACCCGGGCACTCTGGAAGGGCATGGAGACCGGCACCCGGGCACTCTGGAAGGGCATGGAGACCGGCACCCGGGCACTCTGGAGGGGCTTGGAGACACGCAACCGGGCACTCTGGAGGGGCTTGGAGACACGCAACCGGGGCCCTCTGGAGGGGCTTGGAGACACGCAACCGGGGCCCTCTGGAGGGGCTTGGAGACACGCAACCGGGGCCCTCTGGAGGGGCTTGAAGACACGCAACCGGGGCCCTCTGGAAGGGCATGGAGACCGGCACCCGGGCACTCTGGAAGGGCATGGAGACCGGCACCCGGGCACTCTGGAAGGGCATGGAGACCGGCACCCGGGCACTCTGGAAGGGCATGGAGACGGGCACCCTGGAAGGGCATGGAGACGGGCACCCGGGCACTCTGGAAGGGCATGGAGACGGGCACCCTGGAAGGGCTTGGAGACACGCAACCGAGGCCCTCTGGAAGGGCTTGGAGACACGCAACCGGGGCCCTCTGGGGCACTTGTCTGCCGGTTGCTGTGTGGAGAGGACACCCAATTTCCTTCCAACTTTATCCTCAAGATCGGCAGTACCTCCATTGGATTGTTTACACCATAAGGGATTGCTCCTGGCTCCTCCCTTTGAGGACTTCAGATGCCCAGCTATTTGTGGGGCACCTACCTGACCTGATCCTCCGGGGTTCCAAATATTCGATCAATCCACAAACTATACTGCTGCATACAGTGCCAGATAAATCCACACCAATCATATGTTTTTATCCTTTGTGCATGCAATGAAAGCCCAGTTATGCCCTAACTCTAGTACTGCTTTGAACCACCCCTGAAGAAGAAGCAAGCATTTTGGCTTCGAAACATGTCGGGTTTCATAGTTCTAGCGTTATGAGTTTTGTCCCCCTGTCTATTTCATGCTTGTACATGTCTTTTTAACCCATTGTTTTTTGTATTCAATAAAATTTATTACCTTTTCTATTATATACAATTTTACCATTTTTATGTGCCTTCAAAGTCCCATTTAGGGGAACCACTGTTTCTTGGGCTTGGAGACACGCAACCGGGGCCCTCTGGAAGGGCTTGGAGACACGCAACCGGGGCCCTCTGGAAGGGCTTGGAGACACGAAACCGGGGCCCTCTGGAAGGGCTTGGAGACACGCAACCGGGGCCCTCTGGAAGGGCTTGGAGACACGCAACCGGGGCCCTCTGGAAGGGCTTGGAGACACGCAACCGGGGCCCTCTGGAAGGGCTTGGAGACACGCAACCGGGGCCCTCTGGAAGGGCTTGGAGACACGCAACCGGGCCCTCTGGAAGGGCTTGGAGACACGCAACCGGGCACTCTGGAAGGGCATGGAGACCGGCACCCGGGCACTCTGGAAGGGCATGGAGACCGGCACCCGGGCACTCTGGAAGGGCATGGACACCGGCACCCGGGCACTCTGGAAGGGCATGGAGACCGGCACCCGGGCACTCTGGAAGGGCATGGAGACGGGCACCTTGGAAGGGCATGGAGACGGGCACCCGGGCACTCTGGAAGGGCATTTTCCTTTTATCAGGAGAGCTCCATTTGCTTTAACCTTAAACAATAACAAAGGGAAACAAATACAATCCCATTTTAAGTGGGCTCCAGCAACAATTGACCCACACCCTCCATGTGACCACCCAAGCTCCCCATGCAAGGTCAATCAACCGCAAATAGACAAGAGAGGAAGGAGCTCCGAGAACTTTCACCAAATTCAAAGCTGCCCCCACGCTGTAGCGCACTTCAGCAGCAGGCTTCCTTTACCCTGACACCTAGAGAGGAAGGCACAATAAACCACACACAAGTAATCCCAATAGTAAGGATAACCAAAAGGCACCACTGTACCCCCCTTACCTGGGCCTGGCTAGTGCATGAGATGAGGCACCTGCTTCTGCTGTAGCAGCTAACAGTTTCTGCTTTCTCAATGTTGCACAGAGCAGCAGAATTCTGAGAATGCGGAGTGGCCAGGACCCGCAGATCACATGTGGCAAGCCTCCACCACTGCAGCGGCTTCCCTTCACTGCAATAACCACCTTGCAAGTCCTGGGCTGCATGACACAAGCTCATATAACTCCAAACAGCATCGGGCACACAGGCACAGACAACCCTGCTGGCCACTGCTCCCCTGGGCTGGAGGAGGAAAAAAAGGCACTGCAACACCCCCATCATCCGACAGGAGGGAGGGTGCAGTGATGGTCAGAAGGCCCTCTGGAAGGGCTTGGAGACAGGCAACCGGGGCCCTCTGGAAGGGCTTGGAGACAGGCAACCGGGGCCCTCTGGAAGGGCTTGGAGACACGCAACCGGGGCCCTCTGGGGCACTTGTCTGCCGGTTGCTGTGTGGAGAGGACACCCAATTTCCTTCCAACTTTATCCTCAAGATCGGCAGTACCTCCATTGGATTGTTTACACCATAAGGGATTGCTCCTGGCTCCTCCCTTTGAGGACTTCAGATGCCCAGCTATTTGTGGGGCACCTACCTGACCTGACCCTCGGGGGTTCCAAATATTTGATCAATCCACAAACTATACTGCTGCATACATTGCCAGATAAATCCACACCAATCAGATGTTTTTAACCTTTGTGCATGCAATGAAAGCCCAGTTATGACCTAACTCTAGTACCGCTTTGAACCACCCCTGAAGAAGAAGCAAGCATTTTGGCTTCGAAACATGTCGGGTTTCATAGTTCTAGCGTTGTGAGTTTTGTCCCCCTGTCTATTTCATGCTTGTACATGTCTTTTTAACCCATTGTTTTTTGTATTCAATAAAATTTATTACCTTTTCTATTATATACAATTTTACCATTTTTATGTGCCTTCAAAGTCCCATTTAGGGGAACCACTGTTTCTTGGGCTTGGAGACACGCAACCGGGGCCCTCTGGAAGGGCTTGGAGACACGCAACCGGGGCCCTCTGGAAGGGCTTGGAGACACGAAACCGGGGCCCTCTGGAAGGGCTTGGAGACACGCAACCGGGGCCCTCTGGAAAGGCTTGGAGACACGCAACCGGGGCCCTCTGGAAAAGCTTGGAGACACGCAACCGGGGCCCTCTGGAAGGGCTTGGAGACACGCAACCGGGGCCCTCTGGAAGGGCTTGGAGACACGCAACCGGGGCCCTCTGGAAGGGCTTGGAGACACGCAAGCGGGCCCTCTGGAAGGGCTTGGAGACACGCAAGCGGGCCCTCTGGAAGGGCATGGAGATCGGCACCCGGGCACTCTGGAAGGGCATGGAGACCGGCACCCGGGCACTCTGGAAGGGCATGGAGACCGGCACCCGGGTACTCTGGAAGGGCATGGAGACCGGCACCCGGGCACTCTGGAAGGGCATGGAGACCGGCACCCGGGCACTCTGGAAGGGCATGGAGACCGGCACCCGGGCACTCTGGAAGGGCATGGAGACCGGCACCCGGGCACTCTGGAAGGGCATGGAGACCGGCACCCGGGCACTCTGGAAGGGCATGGAGATGGGCACCCTGGAAGGGCATGGAGACGGGCACCCGGGCACTCTGGAAGGGCATGGAGACGGGCACCTTGGAAGGGCATGGAGACGGGCACCTTGGAAGGGCATGGAGACGGGCACCCGGGCACTCTGGAAGGGCATTTTCCTTTTATCAGGAGAGCTCCATTTGCTTTAACCTTAAACAATAACAAAGGGAAACAAATACAATCCCATTTTAAGTGGGCTCCAGCAACAATTGACCCACACCCTCCATGTGACCACCCAAGCTCCCCATGCAAGGTCAATCAACCGCAAATAGACAAGAGAGGAAGGAGCTCCGAGAACTTTCACCAAATTCAAAGCTGCCCCCACGCTGTAGCGCACTTCAGCAGCAGGCTTCCTTTACCCTGACACCTAGAGAGGAAGGCACAATAAACCACACACAAGTAATCCCAATAGTAAGCATAACCAAAAGGCACCACTGTACCCCCCTTACCTGGGCCTGGCTAGTGCATGAGATGAGGCACCTGCTTCTGCTGTAGCAGCTAACAGTTTCTGCTTTCTCAATGTTGCACAGAGCAGCAGAATTCTGAGAATGCGGAGTGGCCAGGACCCGCAGATCACATGTGGCAAGCCTCCACCACTGCAGCGGCTTCCCTTCACTGCAATAACCACCTTGCAAGTCCTGGGCTGCATGACACAAGCTCATATAACTCCAAACAGCATCGGGCACACAGGCACAGACAACCCTGCTGGCCACTGCTCCCCTGGGCTGGAGTAGGAAAAAAAGGCACTGCAACACCCCCATCATCTGACAGGAGGGAGGGTGCAGTGATGGTCAGAAGGCCCTCTGGAAGGGCTTGGAGACACGCAACCGGGGCCCTCTGGAGGGGCTTGGAGACACGCAACCGGGGCCCTCTGGAGGGGCTTGGAGACACGCAACCGGGGCCCTCTGGAGGGGCTTGGAGACACGCAACCGGGGCCCTCTGGAGGGGCTTGGAGACACGCAACCGGGGCCCTCTGGAGGGGCTTGGAGACACGCAACCGGGGCCCTCTGGAGGGGCTTGGAGACACGCAACCGGGGCCCTCTGGAAGGGCTTGGAGACACGCAACCGGGGCCCTCTGGAGGGGCTTGGAGACACGCAACCGGGGCCCTCTGGAGGGGCTTGGAGACACGCAACCGGGGCCCTCTGGAGGGGCTTGGAGACACGCAACCGGGGCCCTCTGGAGGGGCTTGGAGACACGCAACCGGGGTCCCCCTGGAGGGGCTTGGAGACACGCATCCGGGGTCCCCCTGGAGGGGCTTGGAGACACGCAACCGGGGCCCTCTGGAGGGGCTTGGAGACACGCAACCGGGGTCCCTCTGGAGGGGCTTGGAGACACGCAACCGGGGTCCCCCTGGAGGGGCTTGGAGACACGCAACCGGGGCCCTCTGGAGGGGCTTGGAGACACGCAACCGGGGCCCTCTGGAGGGGCTTGGAGACACGCAACCGGGGCCCTCTGGAGGGGCTTGGAGACACGCAACCGGGGCCCTCTGGAGGGGCTTGGAGACACGCAACCGGGGCCCTCTGGAGGGGCTTGGAGACACGCAACCGGGGCCCTCTGGAAGGGCTTGGAGACACGCAACCGGGGCCCTCTGGAGGGGCTTGGAGACACGCAACCGGGGCCCTCTGGAGGGGCTTGGAGACACGCAACCGGGGTCCCCCTGGAGGGGCTTGGAGACACGCAACCGGGGTCCCCCTGGAGGGGCTTGGAGACACGCAACCGGGGCCCTCTGGAGGGGCTTGGAGACACGCAACCGGGGCCCTCTGGAGGGGCTTGGAGACACGCAACCGGGGTCCCCCTGGAGGGGCTTGGAGACACGCAACCGGAGCCCTCTGGAGGGGCTTGGAGACACGCAACCGGGGCCCTCTGGAGGGGCTTGGAGACACGCAACCGGGGTCCCCCTGGAGGGGCTTGGAGACACGCAACCGGGGCCCTCTGGAGGGGCTTGGAGACACGCAACCGGGGCCCTCTGGAGGGGCTTGGAGACACGCAACCGGGGCCCTCTGGAAGGGCTTGGAGACACGCAACCGGG
Organism: Pelophylax lessonae; assembly: GCF_965119305.1. Classification (NCBI taxonomy): domain Eukaryota; kingdom Metazoa; phylum Chordata; class Amphibia; order Anura; family Ranidae; genus Pelophylax; species Pelophylax lessonae. The sequence goes on along the minus strand of NC_138775.1, from coordinate 133,055,670 downwards.
GCCCTCTGGAGGGGCTTGGAGACACGCAACCGGGGTCCCCCTGGAGGGGCTTGGAGACACGCAACCGGGGCCCTCTGGAGGGGCTTGGAGACACGCAACCGGGGCACTCTGGAAGGGCATGGAGACTGGCACCCGGGCACTCTGGAAGGGCATGGAGACTGGCACCCGGGCACTCTGGAAGGGCATGGAGACTGGCACCCGGGCACTCTGGAAGGGCATGGAGATGGGCACCCTGGAAGGGCATGGAGACGGGCACCCGGGCACTCTGGAAGGACATGGAGACGGGCACCTTGGAAGGGCATGGAGACGGGCACCCGGGCACTCTGGAAGGGCATTTTCCTTTTATCAGGAGAGCTCCATTTGCTTTAAACTTAAACAATAACAAAGGGAAACAAATACAATCCCATTTTAAGTGGGCTCCAGCAACAATTGACCCACACCCGCCATGTGACCACCCAAGCTCCCCATGCAAGGTCAATCAACCGCAAATAGACAAGAGAGGAAGGAGCTCCGAGAACTTTCACCAATTCAAAGCTGCCCCCACGCTGTAGCGCACTTTAGCAGCAGGCTTCCTTTACCCTGACACCTAGAGAGGAAGGCACAATAAACCACACACAAGTAATCCCAATAGTAAGGATAACCAAAAGGCACCACTGTACCCCCCTTACCTGGGCCTGGCTAGTGCATGAGATGAGGCACCTGCTTCTGCTGTAGCAGCTAACAGTTTCTGCTTTCTCCATGTTGCACAGAGCAGCAGAATTCTGAGAATGCGGAGTGGCCAGGACCCGCAGATCACATGTGGCAAGCCTCCACCACTGCAGCGGCTTCCCTTCACTGCAATAACCACCTTGCAAGTCCTGGGCTGCATGACACAAGCTCATATAACTCCAAACAGCATCGGGCACACAGGCACAGACAACCCTGCTGCCAATGCTCCCCTGGGCTGGAGGAGGAAAAAAAGGCACTGCAACACCCCCATCATCCGACAGGAGGGAGGGTGCAGTGATGGTCAGAAGGCCCTCTGGAAGGGCTTGGAGACAGGCAACCGGGGCCCTCTGGAAGGGCTTGGAGACAGGCAACCGGGGTCCTCTGGAAGGGCTTGGAGACAGGCAACCGGGGCCCTCTGGAAGGGCTTGGAGACACGCAACCGGGGCCCTCTGGAAGGGCTTGGAGACACGCAACCGGGGCCCTCTGGAAGGGCTTGGAGACACGCAACCGGGGCCCTCTGGGGCACTTGTCTGCCGGTTGCTGTGTGGAGAGGACACCCAATTTCCTTCCAACTTAATCCTCAAGATCAGCAGTACCTCCATTGGATTGTTTACACCATAAGGGATTGCTCCTGGCTCCTCCCTTTGAGGACTTCAGATGCCCAGCTATTTGTGGGGCACCTACCTGACCTGATCCTCCGGGGTTCCAAATATTCGATCAATCCACAAACTATACTGCTGCATACATTGCCAGATAAATCCACACCAATCAGATGTTTTTAACCTTTGTGCATGCAATGAAAGCCCAGTTATGACCGAACTCTAGTACCGCTTTGAACCACCCCTGAAGAAGAAGCAAGCATTTTGGCTTCGAAACATGTCGGGTTTCATAGTTCTAGCGTTATGAGTTTTGTCCCCCTGTCTATTTCATGCTTGTACATGTCTTTTTAACCCATTGTTTTTTGTATTCAATAAAATTTATTACCTTTTTTTTATTATATACAATTTTACCATTTTTATGTGCCTTCAAAGTCCCATTTAGGGGAACCCCTGTTTCTTTGGCTTGGAGACACGCAACAGGGGCCCTCTGGAAGGGCCTGGAGACACGCAACCGGGACCCTCTGGAAGGGCTTGGAGACACGCAACCGGGGCCCTTTGGAAGGGCTTGGAGACACGCAACCGGGGCCCTCTGGAAGGGCATGGAGACCGGCACCCGGGCACTCTGGAAGGGCATGGAGACAGGCAACCGGGGCCCTCTGGAAGGGCTTGGAGACACGCAACAGGGGCCCTCTGGGGCACTTGTCTGCTGGTTTCTGTGTGGAGAGGACACCCAATTTCCTTCCAACTTTATCCTCAAGATCGGCAGTACCTCCATTGGATTGTTTACACCATAAGGGATTGCTCCTGGCTCCTCCCTTTGAGGACTTCAGATGCCCAGCTATTTGTGGGGCACCTACCTGACCTGATCCTCCGGGGTTCCAAATATTCAATCAATCCACAAACTATACTGCTGCATACATTGCCAGATAAATCCACACCAATCAGATGTTTTTAACCTTTGTGCATGCAATGAAAGCCCAGTTATGACCTAACTCTAGTACCGCTTTGAACCACCCCTGAAAAAGAAGCAAGCATTTTGGCTTCGAAACATGTCGGGTTTCATAGTTCTAGCGTTATGAGTTTTGTCCCCCTGTCTATTTCATGCTTGTACATGTCTTTTTAACCCATTGTTTTTTGAATTCAATAAAATTTATTACCTTTTCTATTATATACAATTTTACCATTTTTATGTGCCTTCAAAGTCCCATTTAGAGGAACCCCTGTTTCTTGGGTTTGGAGACACGCAACCGGGGCCCTCTGGAAGGGCTTGGAGACACGCAACCGGGGCCCTCTGGAAGGGCTTGGAGACACGCAACCGGGGCCCTCTGGAAGGGTATGGAGACCGGCACCCGGGCACTCTGGAAGGGCATGGAGACCGGCACCCGGGCACTCTGGAAGGGCATGGAGACCGGCACCCGGGCACTCTGGAAGGGCATGGAGACCGGCACCCGGGCACTCTGGAAGGGCATGGAGACCGGCACCCGGGCACTCTGGAAGGGCATGGAGACCGGCACCCGGGCACTCTGGAAGGGCATGGAGACCGGCACCCGGGCACTCTGGAAGGGCATGGAGACCGGCACCCGGGCACTCTGGAAGGGCATGGAGACCGGCACCCGGGCACTCTGGAAGGGCATGGAGACCGGCACCCGGGCACTCTGGAAGGGCATGGAGACCGGCACCCGGGCACTCTGGAAGGGCATGGAGACCGGCACCCGGGCACTCTGGAAGGGCATGGAGACCGGCACCCGGGCACTCTGGAAGGGCATGGAGACCAGCACCCGGGCACTCTGGAAGGGCATGGAGACCGGCACCCTGGAAGGGCTGACACGGGCACCCCTGATGGGCTTACTCTATACAAAAAGAAGGTTTTGCTTGTAGTTCTACTATAAGTGGCTTTTTTCTTAATTTCCTTTTATCAGGAGAGCTCCATTTGCTTTAACCTTAAACAATAACAAAGGGAAACAAATACAATCCCATTTTAAGTGGGCTCAAGCAACAATTGACCCACACCCGCCATGGGACCACCCAAGCTCCCCATGCAAGGTAAATCAACCGCAAATAGATGAGAGAGGAAGGAGCTCAGAGAACTTTCACCAATGCAAAGCTGCCCCCAAGCTGTAGCGCACTTCAGCAGCAGGCTTCCTTTACCCTGACACCTAGAGAGGAAGGCACAATAAACCACACACAAGTAATCCCAATAGTAAGGATAACCAAAAGGCACCACTGTGCCCCCCTTACCTGGGCCTGGCTAGTGCATGAGATGAGGCACCTGCTTCTGCTGTAGCAGCCAACAGTTTCTGCTTTCTTCATGTTGCACAGAGCAGCAGAATTCTGAGAATGCGGAGTGGCCAGGACCCGCAGATCACATGTGGCAAGCCTCCACCACTGCAGCGGCTTCCCTTCACTGCAAGAACCACCTTGCAAGTCCTGGGCTGCATGACACAAGCTCATATAACTCCAAACAGCATCGGGCACACAGGCACAGACAACCCTGCTGGCCACTGCTCCCCTGGGCTGGAGGTGAAAAAAAGGCACTGCAACACCCCCATCATCCGACAGGAGGGAGGGTGCAGTGATGGTCAGAAGGCCCTCTGGAAGGGCTTGGAGACACGCAACCGGGGCCCTCTGGAGGGTCTTGGAGACACGCAACCGGGGCCCTCTGGAGGGGCTTGGAGACACGCAACCGGGGCCCTCTGGAGGGGCTTGGAGACACGCAACCGGGGCCCTCTGGAGGGGCTTGGAGACACGCAACCGGGGCCCTCTGGAGGGGCTTGGAGACACGCAACCGGGGCCCTCTGGAGGGGCTTGGAGACACGCAACCGGGGCCCTCTGGAGGGGCTTGGAGACACGCAACCGGGGCCCTCTGGAGGGGCTTGGAGACACGCAACCGGGGCCCTCTGGAGGGGCTTGGAGACACGCAACCGGGGCCCTCTGGAGGGGCTTGGAGACACGCAACCGGGGCCCTCTGGAGGGGCTTGGAGACACGCAACCGGGGCCCTCTGGAGGGGCTTGGAGACACGCAACCGGGGCCCTCTGGAGGGGCTTGGAGACACGCAACCGGGGCCCTCTGGTGGGGCTTGGAGACACGCAACCGGGGCCCTCTGGTGGGGCTTGGAGACACGCAACCGGGGCCCTCTGGAGGGGCTTGGAGACACGCAACCGGGGCCCTCTGGAGGGGCTTGGAGACACGCAACCGGGGCCCTCTGGAGGGGCTTGGAGACACGCAACCGGGGCCCTCTGGAGGGGCTTGGAGACACGCAACCGGGGCCCTCTGGAGGGGCTTGGAGACACGCAACCGGGGCCCTCTGGAGGGGCTTGGAGACACGCAACCGGGGCCCTCTGGAGGGGCTTGGAGACACGCAACCGGGGCCCTCTGGAAGGGCTTGGAGACACGCAACCGGAGCCCTCTGGAAGGGCTTGGAGACACGCAACCGGGGCCCTCTGGAAGGGCTTGGAGACACGCAACCGGGGCCCTCTGGAAGGGCTTGGAGACACGCAACCGGGGCCCTCTGGAAGGGCTTGGAGACACGCAACCGGGGCCCTCTGGAAGGGCATGGAGACACGCAACCGGGGCCCTCTGGAAGGGCATGGAGACACGCAACCGGGGCCCTCTGGAAGGGCTTGGAGACACGCAACTGGGGCCCTCTGGAAGGGCTTGGAGACACGCAACCGGGGCCCTCTGGAAGGGCTTGGAGACATGCAAGCGGGGCCCTCTGGAAGGGCTTGGAGACACGCAACCGGGGCCCTCTGGAAGGGCTTGGAGACACGCAACCGGGGCCCTCTGGAAGGGCTTGGAGACAGGCACCCGCGCACTTCTGACGGGCTGGAGACAGGCACCCGCGTACTTCTGACGGGCTGGAGACAGGCACCCGCGCACTTCTGACAGGCTGGAGACAGGCACCCGCGCACTTCTGACGGGCTGGAGACAGGCACTTCTGATGAGCAGAAGACCGGTGGGATCATTGGAATTAAAAAAATACCAAAGTTTTGGTTGTCCCTATGAAAGAAATAGAGAGGAAATATTACAATGGGGACACTTGTTCTGGTGACCTGGCGGTCCCCATGGAAAACTCTTAATCTGCAGGGATTTCTTTTCAGTTCCTGTTCAGCTATGGGACAGGAAATAAAGGAAAATCTCGGCAATGGGACAGATGGCAAAAAATATCTGAGGTTATAACCCCCCCCCCCCCCCTTTACTCTATACAAAAATAAGGTTTTGCTTGTAGTTCTACTTTAAGTGGCTTTTTTCTTTACTTCACTTTTTTTTTTATCAGGAAAGCTCTATTTGCTTTAACCTTAAACAATAACAAAGGGAAACAAATACAATCCCATTTTAAGTGGGCTCCAGCAAGAATTGACCCACCCCCACCATGTGACCACCCAAGCTCCCCATGCAAGGTCAAACAACCGCAAATAGAGGAGAGAGGAAGGAGCTCTGAAAACCTTCACCAATGCAGAGCAGCACCCCAGCTTTAGCGCAGTTCAGCAGCAGACTTCCATCACCCTTTACTTATATCTCATGATCCTCCTAGATTTTCTTGTAGCTAAAAAACAACACAGGTTGCATATTCTAACTACTAAATCGTATGCTTACCAATTTACCAAACTAACCCAAACAGCAAAGTCTTGCCAGAGCCCAACCATACTGATCATTCAGATGATCCGCAACAAGATTTAGATAGAGTTAGATAGCTCCAGGCTGGGCATAAATCAGCAGCGAAGGGGAATTACTGGCATTGTATACAAACAACGCTAGAGAGGGCTTGATTACGCAACATATCATTTGCATTGCATATGAACGAAACACGGCTCTAGTAAAGCAGCCAATAACTATATGCATTGCCTATGAACTCTGCCTTGTTGGGACCACAAAGAGCATATGCGCAAGGGGAAATCATTTGCAATGCATTCTACACTGCTCCAGGGTGGGCATATAAATGAGCAGCAAAGGGGAATTAATGGCACTGTATTCGAACAATGCTCAACTGGACTTCAATACACATCATTTGCATTTCATCCCATCACTCCAGCACAGGAACCAGGCACTATGGGGATAGCATACGAATGCTGTTCTGTTGGGACCACAAAGAGCCTGCAATCAATGGGAAATTATTTGCAACCGCGTACTATACTGCTCCAAGGTGGGCATTAATGAGCAGCAATCAGGGAATTAACAGCCTTTTATACAAAGCTACATTGGGCTTTGGGAGAGGGACATTTCCATTGTAAGCCACAATCAAACATCTAGAGTGATTGTTAGGATGCACTGGGAGCAGTTGGAGAGAAAACTGAATCTGATCTAGCCCTGACCTTCTCGGAGGAGTGGGCACTCCTCCCCCAATCCAGCAAGGACTTTGATAGCCCCAGTCCCTCAACCCTCTACTACAGAACAGCCCAGCAACCAGTCCAGGTACCCAATTACAGCTCACAATAGAAATTTTGCAACAATTCTTGCAACAGCTAATCCTTTACTTCCAGAGAGCGGGGGCTCCCTGTACACTTTCACAAGAGGGATCTCAGTGTGGGGATATTTAGCAAGCTATAGAATATAGTGGTAAAATATGTAGTAAAGCTTTGGGTCCACAAAACTGAGTGGCTAAACCCAACCAACGTGTTATGATGAAAGCTCATAACTCAGTTGATCGCCTTCCTTACTCAGCATAACAAAACACTAAGTACGTTAATTTTTGGGTCCACAAAATTGAGTGGTTAAACCAAACCAATGAGTTATGATGAAAGCTCATAACTCAGTTGCTTTTCTTCCTTACTCAGCATTGCAAAACTTATTACATTCATTTTTCGGTCCACAAAATTGAGTGGCTAACTCAAGCCATGAGCTACATTGGTACCCACCATCCGTTAATGCTGCAGGAGCAGAAAAGGGATTTCATCTTGCTTGGAGTGTTCATGGCTTCCAATTTTGCTTGGAGTGTTCATGGCTTCCCACCTTGCTGATCATTGCTTCCAACTATTAATGGAAAAGATAAAATTTACAATGGCATCATGCCTATGTTTTCAAAGATAATGAAATAGGAGATTTTAGTTAAAAACACACACAATATAAACCATGTCATGAGAAAGACTTTCACCGTGAACCTAAAATGCTTGCTGCATGGTTGTTATGGTTAAATCTGGCTTCACTGTGTTCCAAATCGCCTTCAGGAATCTTCCCTGCTGTGGCATTGTATTGTGACAGCGGGGAGACTCCCCTGCTGTTTAACCACTTGCCGACCGCCGCAAGTACATATACTGAGGCGGTTAGCCCCGGCCAGGCAAAGTGACGTACCCGGTACGTCACTAGCCTTTGCCGCTCTGGCGCCCGCGGTCCCGCCGATGATTCGATTGGGTTCAGAACCTATCAGTCATCAGGTCCAGGGCAATCATTTTTGGCCTGGACCTGTTGATCGGTCCTGCCCAATCAAATGACACTCTAAGCCTGTGAAATGTAAACACAGGCTTAGAGAAGAGGTGCCCTCCCCTCCCATCGTCCTTTTTGGATCCAGCGTGAGAGGAGAGCACATCTAACTGAGTAACTGCACAAGCACACCCACACACAGGTAGATAGGCACATTTAACCCCCGATCCCCCCCCCCCCAATTAACCCCTACAGCCCCTGACACAACACACACTGTATACAGCATATAGCATTTTCCTATATACCTGTATAAGTGTGATTTGTGGTCAGATGTATCGCTTGCGACCCCCCCTTTTCCACTTAAATTACCCCCCCCACCCCCCCATAAAGATTTAACCCCCTGATCCCCCCGATCACCTCCAGTTAACCCCTACCCCGCTGTCACATTCAACACTAATACAAACGTAATATACAGTGTTTTTGTATTTTTGTATTAGTGTGATTGTGATCAGAATTAGCGCAGGCGACTACGTTTCTGTCCCAAGAAGGTTTAGGGTCCCCGCCACCCCCCCAATAAAGATTTAACCCTCTGATCCCCCCTACACCACCTGCCACAACACACACTGTATACAGTATATAGCATTTTCTATATACCCGTATAAGTGTGACTTGTGACCAGGTTTAGCGCTTGCCACCATTTCTTTTATCTGTAGGATACCCGCCAGCCCCTCCCAATAAAGATTTAACCCCCTGATCACATCCAGTTAACCCCTTCCCCCCTGTCACATTGCACACTAATACTCACATAATATACTGTTTTTACTGCATTATGTATTAGTGTGCTTGTGACTTGAGTTTGCGCTAGCGAGTTAGTTTATATCCCAAAGGAGATTTGGGGTCCCCGCAGACCCCTGGCGCATAGTTAGAAATAACCCCTTGATTACCACACACATACGCACACATACACTTCCATTACTAGTATAGTGTTTGAACAGATCAATATCTGATCAGAACTATACTAGCGCCCCCATAGTTTGGGGTTCCCAAAATTAGGTTTTTGCACGGTCAGCACTGATTCCTGCCAGCGCCTGCGTTTAACCCTTTCACCCAGGCAAGTGTAGTAATCAATAGATTATTGTCACTTACAAAAAAACACAACACACAAAACTGCTGTGTTAAGAGTCAGGCCTGATCCCTGCTAGCATTAGCAGTTTTTTTGGTAGCGCTTGAAATAGTCCTTGACAACCAGGTGCTTTTATTACCTGTGAGTCGCACCACTGTACCGGTAAATTTAGTTACCAAAATGGCCAAACGTTGGTACAGTGGTGAAGAGGTATATAATATACTGTCCGTGTCAGATGATAGCAATAGGGAAGCTACACTGGCAGAATCAGGGTCAGTATATGAACCAGATGACGGCAGCGGCTCCCTGACAGATAGCTCCGACGAAAGATGGGTCCCTGTTAGACCTAGGCGTACTAGGGAATGGGGGGGGGGGGGTACAGATGTAGAATTAGCCAGTGGAAAGCAAGATTCAGAGGGCAGAAATGGGGGCACTAGCGGTAGGGTGTTCGGAGCTCCTAAACCCAGGGTGGGTACGGGGAAAAATCAAGAGAACAGCCTAAAAACATCAAATGAGGATAAATATAACCGATCAAAATTAAGAGGTTTGTATACCAATGCCAGAAGCCTGGCCAACAAGATGGGAGAGCTGGAGCAACTGATGTTTGAGGAGGACCTAGATTTTGTGGGTATAACTGAGACTTGGTTTGACAGCTCTCATGATTGGATGGCGACCATTCAGGGGTATTCCCTTTATCGCAGGGATAGAGAGGGTCAAAAAGGGGGAGGGGTAGGTCTGTATATTAAGAACAGTATACAGGTAAATATGAGGGATGATATTAATAATGGAGCTAAGGACGAGGCAGAATCCCTATGGGTAGAGCTTCAAAGGGAAGGCACGGTGGGGATGGTAATATTGGGCGTATGCTATAGGCCCCCCAACCAGAGGGAGGAGGGTGAGGCGGACCTCATGTTACAGATAGGATTGGCAGCAAGGATGGGAAATGTCATTATAATGGGGGACTTTAATTAATCTGATATGGACTGGGCAGAAGGAACCATGCACTCAGCCAAGGCTAGGCAGTTCCTAAATATTTTGCAGGACAATTTCATGGGTCAAATGGTGAATGCACCGACAAGAAACAATGCGGTACTTGACCTACTGATTACCAACAATACAGACCTGCTCACGGCTATAGAAATACGGGAAAACTTAGGGAGCAGTGACTAGGGTTGAGCGAACACCTAGATGTCCGTGTTCGACGGGTTCGGCCGAACTTTAAAAAAAAGTCCGGGTCCGTGTCCCGGACTTTTACCGAACTTTTCCCGGACACCGAACCCCATTGAAGTCAATGGGGACCCGAACTTTAAGGCACTAAAATGGCTCTAAAACACCAAAGGAAAGGGCTAGAGTGCTGCAAATGGCAGCAAAACGTAATTAAGAGCATGGCAAGTGCTCTGCAAACAAATGTGGATAGGGAAATAACTTAAAACAACAAAAAAAAACAGAAAAATAAAACAATGTTCTTCTTCATCTCTGAAGGACGAGGCCCATATGGAGTAGGAGGGAGGTTAAGGTGGTGGTGGATGTGGCGGTGACATAGGCGTGCGCACAGGGTGTGCTGGGTGTGCCTGGGCACACCCTAATCACCTAGGGCACATAGCATTGCCAGTGAGGAGATGGGAAAGATCTCCCTGGGACCTGCTCTGCTCTATTTCTCCTTGCCTACAGGTACATGGCCCCGATACATTACTCTCCCTGCTGGCAAACACATGCATGTGTATTTCAACTTTGGGGTGCACACCTTAATGCAATAGGCTGCGCACACCTATGGGCGGTGTAGGTGGAAGCGGCGGTGGAGGAGGACCAGGGCCGGATTAACAGCATCATGGGCTTGGTGCTGAGGATTTTGAAGGGCCTTAGGGCCGTGCCTTGCCATGCACCCAGAGGAGGAAGGGTGCAGCCATGCATGCCTAATTCAACATGGGATGCTGTCTCTGAAGCCCATAAACACATCCATGCATCGCCAACTGTCCCTCCTTGTCCGGCCTTCACGCTGTGTGGGGAGGTTCTGAGGGTGCTGCCTGGGGAAGCGAGCATAGAAGCCAGACTTCTGTGTTTACAAGTGACAGAAGAGCGGTAACAGTGAATATGGCCAACCCGGGGCCTATATAAAAGGTAGGGGCCTGGAGCTGCAGCTCCAATAGCCCCTACATTAATCTGGCCCTGAGGAGGAGGACGAGGTAGCCAACACTGCTTCTTTTCACAAATTTTAAATGAGGGTACACCCCAAAAGAGTGAGAAAGAGCAAAAATGGAACAATGGGTGGGTAAGGTCGGTATCCATTGCTATTCTGCATAAGGTACGGAAAAGTCCCGTGGGATCCATGCCTGGTTCATTTTAATGAACGTGAGCTTGTCCACATTGTCTCTGGACAGGCGGCTGCGCTTGTCTGTTATAACGCCCCCAGCCGTGCTAAATACCCGTTCAGATAATACACTGGCTGCAGGGCACGCCAGCACCTCCAAGGCGTAAAGGGCAAGCTCAGGCCATGTGCCCAATTTGGAGACCCAGAAGTTGAAGGGGGCAGACCCGTCATTCACTACATGTAGGCGTGTGCACACATACTGCTCCACCATGTTGGTAAAATGCTGCCTCCTGCTAAGACGTTCCATCTGAGCTGCTGGTGCTGCTGTTTGTTGTGGCGTGCTGACAAAGCTTTTCCACATTTCGGCCATGCTAACCCTGCCTTCTGAGGTGCTGGCGGTGCCCTGGTTGCGTTGGCGACCTCCTCCTCCTCCTCCTCTGCCTTGTGCTTCCACTGTGGCCCCGCTGTCAGATGGGAATGCCAGCAGCATGGCGTCTACCAGCGTGCGCTTGTACTCGCGCATCTTGCGATCGCGCTCCAGTGAGTGAATTAAGGACGGTACGTTGTCCTTGTAACGGGGATCCAGCAGCGTGGCCACCCAGTAATCAGCACAAGTTAGAATGTGGGCAACTCGGCGGTCGTTGTGGAGACACTGCAGCATGTAATCGCTCATGTGTGCCAGGCTGCCCAGAGGCAACGAAAGGCTGTCCTCTGTGGGAGGTGTATGGTCCGTGTCCTCTGTATCCCCCCAGCCACGCACCAGTGATGGCCATGAGCTGGCCTGGGTGCCACCCTGCTGTGAACATGGTTCCATCTCCTCCTCCAGCTCCTCCTCCTCCTCATCCTCCAGAACTGTGCCCCTGCTGGACAATTGCGTCCCTGGCGTTTGCGTGTGCAGGAACCCACCCTCGGAGCCCCTTGCGAATGACTGCCCTGAAAGCCTTGGAAATGTTACCTCTTCATCCTCCTCCTCCTCCTCATCCTGTGCCACATCCTCTTCCATCATCGCCCGAATTGTTTTTTCAAGGAGGCATAGAAGTGGGATAGTTAAGCTGAGAACGGCGTCATTGCCACTGGCCATGTTGGTGGAGTACTCAAAACAGCGCAACAAGGCACACAGGTCTCGCATGGAGGCCCAGTTAAATTAAATAGCGGAATAGAAAATATGATCCAAAAAAAGTGTATGTATATCACACGTACACAACCACACTAGGCCCCAATTACTATTGTTTGTACCCCTAAAAGGCTAGATGAGGAGTAGGGGGGGTATGGAACAGGCAGCACCCTCAAACCTTCAGAAGTATGAGATGAACCCCAACAACTTGGAAAGGTGGATCTCTCTCACACGTACCGACACAGACTATCCCGCAATTCAATTGATCCTCAAAGGTTTTTATTGAATAGCGGAATAGGAAATATGATCAAAAAAAGTGTATGTATCTCGCACGTACACAACCACACTAGGCCCCAATTACTATTGTTTGTACCCCTAAAAGGCTAGATGAGGAGTAGGGGGGGTATGGAACAGGCAGCACCCTCAAACCTTCAGAAGTATGAGATGAACCCCAACAACTTGGAAAGGTGGATCTCTCTCACACGTACCGACACAGACTATCCCGCAATTCAATTGATCCTCAAAGGTTTTTATTGAATAGCGGAATAGGAAATATGATCAAAAAAAGTGTATGTATCTCGCACGTACACAACCACACTAGGCCCCAATTACTATTGTTTGTACCCCTAAAAGGCTAGATGAGGAGTAGGGGGGGTATGGAACAGGCAGCACCCTCAAACCTTCAGAAGTATGAGATGAACCCCAACAACTTGGAAAGGTGGATCTCTCTCACACGTACCGACACAGACTATCCCGCAATTCAATTGATCCTCAAAGGTTTTTATTGAATAGCGGAATAGGAAATATGATCAAAAAAAGTGTATGTATCTCGCACGTACACAACCACACTAGGCCCCAATTACTATTGTTTGTACCCCTAAAAGGCTAGATGAGGAGTAGGGGGGGTATGGAACAGGCAGCACCCTCAAACCTTCAGAAGTATGAGATGAACCCCAACAACTTGGAAAGGTGGATCTCTCTCACACGTACCGACACAGACTATCCCGCAATTCAATTGATCCTCAAAGGTTTTTATTGAATAGCGGAATAGGAAATATGATCAAAAAAAGTGTATGTATCTCGCACGTACACAACCACACTAGGCCCCAATTACTATTGTTTGTACCCCTAAAAGGCTAGATGAGGAGTAGGGGGGGTATGGAACAGGCAGCACCCTCAAACCTTCAGAAGTATGAGATGAACCCCAACAACTTGGAAAGGTGGATCTCTCTCACACGTACCGACACAGACTATCCCGCAATTCAATTGATCCTCAAAGGTTTTTATTGAATAGCGGAATAGGAAATATGATCCCAAAAAAGTGTATGTATATCACACGTACACAACCACACTAGGCCCCAATTACTATTGTTTGTACCCCTAAAAGGCTAGGAGTAGGGGGAGTATGGAACAGGCAGCACCCTCAAACCTTCAGAAGTATGAGATGAACCCCAACAACTTGGAAAGGTGGATCTCTCTCACACGTACCAACACAGACTATCCCCCAATTTAACTGATCCCCAAAGGTTTTTGATTAAATAGCGGAATAGAAAATATGATCCCAAAAAAGTGTATGTATATCACACGTACACAACCACACTAGGCCCCAATTACTATTGTTTGTACCCCTAAAAGGCTAGGAGTAGGGGGAGTATGGAACAGGCAGCACCCTCAAACCTTCAGAAGTATGAGATGAACCTCAACAACTTGGAAAGGTGGATCTCTCTCACACGTACCAACACAGACTATCCCCCAATTTAACTGATCCCCAAAGGTTTTTGATTAAATAGCGGAATAGAAAATATGATCCCAAAAAAGTGTATGTATATCACACGTACACAACCACACTAGGCCCCAATTACTATTGTTTGTACCCCTAAAAGGCTAGGAGTAGGGGGAGTATGGAACAGGCAGCACCCTCAAACCTTCAGAAGTATGAGATGAACCCCAACAACTTGGAAAGGTGGATCTCTCTCACACGTACCAACACAGACTATCCCCCAATTTAACTGATCCCCAAAGGTTTTTGATTAAATAGCGGAATAGAAAATATGATCCCAAAAAAGTGTATGTATATCACACGTACACAACCACACTAGGCCCCAATTACTATTGTTTGTACCCCTAAAAGGCTAGGAGTAGGGGGAGTATGGAACAGGCAGCACCCTCAAACCTTCAGAAGTATGAGATGAACCCCAACAACTTGGAAAGGTGGATCTCTCTCACACGTACCAACACAGACTATCCCCCAATTTAACTGATCCCCAAAGGTTTTTGATTAAATAGCGGAATAGAAAATATGATCCCAAAAAAGTGTATGTATATCACACGTACACAACCACACTAGGCCCCAATTACTATTGTTTGTACCCCTAAAAGGCTAGGAGTAGGGGGAGTATGGAACAGGCAGCACCCTCAAACCTTCAGAAGTATGAGATGAACCTCAACAACTTGGAAAGGTGGATCTCTCTCACACGTACCAACACAGACTATCCCCCAATTTAACTGATCCCCAAAGGTTTTTGATTAAATAGCGGAATAGAAAATATGATCCCAAAAAAGTGTATGTATATCACACGTACACAACCACACTAGGCCCCAATTACTATTGTTTGTACCCCTAAAAGGCTAGGAGTAGGGGGAGTATGTAACAGGCAGCACCCTCAAACCTTCAGAAGTATGAGATGAACCCCAACAACTTGGAAAGGTGGATCTCTCTCACACGTACCAACACAGACTATCCCCCAATTTAACTGATCCCCAAAGGTTTTTGATTAAATAGCGGAATAGAAAATATGATCCCAAAAAAGTGTATGTATATCACACGTACACAACCACACTAGGCCCCAATTACTATTGTTTGTACCCCTAAAAGGCTAGGAGTAGGGGGAGTATGGAACAGGCAGCACCCTCAAACCTTCAGAAGTATGAGATGAACCTCAACAACTTGGAAAGGTGGATCTCTCTCACACGTACCAACACAGACTATCCCCCAATTTAACTGATCCCCAAAGGTTTTTGATTAAATAGCGGAATAGAAAATATGATCCCAAAAAAGTGTATGTATATCACACGTACACAACCACACTAGGCCCCAATTACTATTGTTTGTACCCCTAAAAGGCTAGGAGTAGGGGGAGTATGGAACAGGCAGCACCCTCAAACCTTCAGAAGTATGAGATGAACCCCAACAACTTGGAAAGGTGGATCTCTCTCACACGTACCAACACAGACTATCCCCCAATTTAACTGATCCCCAGAGGTTTTTGATTAAATAGCGGAATAGAAAATATGATCCCAAAAAAGTGTATGTATATCACACGTACACAACCACACTAGGCCCCAATTACTATTGTTTGTACCCCTAAAAGGCTAGGAGTAGGGGGAGTATGGAACAGGCAGCACCCTCAAACCTTCAGAAGTATGAGATGAACCCCAACAACTTGGAAAGGTGGATCTCTCTCACACGTACCAACACAGACTATCCCCCAATTTAACTGATCCCCAAAGGTTTTTGATTAAATAGCGGAATAGAAAATATGATCCCAAAAAAGTGTATGTATATCACACGTACACAACCACACTAGGCCCCAATTACTATTGTTTGTACCCCTAAAAGGCTAGATGAGGAGTAGGGGGAGTATGGAACAGGCAGCACCCTCAAACCTTCAGTATGAGATTGTGTTCACTGTACCCCACAAAGATTGAGTTCACTGCACCCCACAATGATTGTGTTCACTGCACCCCACAAAGATTGTGTTCACTGCACCTCACAAAGATTGTGTTCACTGTACCCCCCAAAGATTGTGTTCACTGCACCCCACAAAGATTCTGTTCACTGTACCCCACAAAGATTGTGTTCACTGCACCCCAAAAAGATTGTGTTCACTGCACCCCAAAAAGGATGTTGTTCACTGCACCCCAAAAAGGATGTTGTTCACTCCACCCCAAAAAGATTGTGTTCACTGCACCCCAAAAAGATTGTGTTCACTGCACCCCACAAAGGATTTTGTTCACTGCACCCCAAAAAGATTGTGTTCACTGCACCCCAAAAAGGATGTTGTTCACTGCACCCCAAAAAGGATTTTGTTCACTGCACCCCAAAAAGATTGTGTTCACTGCACCCCACAAAGGATTTTGTTCACTGCACCCCACAAAGATTGTGTTCACTGCACACCAAAAAGGATTGTGTTCACTGCACCCCAAAAAGATTTTGTTCACTGCACCCCAAAAAGATTGTGTTCACTGCAGCCCAAAAAGATTGTGTTCACTGCAGCCCAAAAAGATTGTGTTCACTGCAGCCCAAAAAGATTGTGTTCACTGCAGCCCAAAAAGATTGTGTTCACTGCAGCCCAAAAAGATTGTGTTCACTGCAGCCCAAAAAGATTGTGTTCACTGCAGCTCACACACAGAAAAATGGATGTGGATCACTGACACCTGCCTATCTCCAATCCCACACCACACAGCAATATCGATTGTAGTTTGTAGAACACAGTTTCCCTAAAATTCAGCAGACTCTGTCCCTAACAGGATTGAGAAGAGATCGTAGATCAGGATTGAGTGCAGACCCCACCCCCCACACAGCAATATCGATTGTAGTTTGTAGAAGACACTGACCCTATATAATTCAGCAGACTCTATCCCTAAAATGCCTACAACTCGCCCTGCCTAAACACTCCGACCTGTCCCTCAATTCTATCCGGACACAAATGGTTTTTTCCTGCCTATCTTTCCCTAATCAGCAGCCAGCACGTTGATGTGTGCTCTGTCCCTGAATCTAAGCAGCATAATGACGCCGCTGCGGCTGCCTCGAACTTATAAAGACTTGGTCACATGCTTCAGACGGCCAATCACAGCTACTGAGACATTTGCAGGCATGGCTGGGATGGCTTAAGGCACACCAGTTAAACGATTGTTGATTGGCTGTTGAAAGCCCGCCATGAAAAGAGCGCCAAAGCATGCAAAACCCGGAAATAAAACGACCGAACACGGATTTTTACCCGAACATACAGTAAAGTGTCCGTGTCCGTGTTCGGGTACAAAAAATCCAATTATTCGGTACGAACACGAATAATACAGTCTGTGTTCGCTCAACACTAGCAGTGACCATAGGTCGATTGGTTTCAGTATTAATTACAGTAATAGGAAACATAAGGGTAATATTAAGACGCTGAATTTCAAAAGAGCCAATTTCCCTAAACTGCACTCACTGCTAGAAAATATAAAATGGGATAGAACCCTGGGAACAAAGAACACGGAGGAAAAATGGGAGTGCTTAACAAGGGGGTGGGCCAGTGCATTCCACAGGGAAATAAATTTAAAAGAGCAAAACTAAACCCAGGATGGCTAAATTCCAACATAAAAATGTATATTAGAGCTAAAGAAAAGGCCTTCAAAAAATACAAGACTGAGGGGTCAGTGGCAGCATTTAAGCATTATAAAGAGTGTAATAAGAAATGTAAAGATGAAATCAGGGCGGCTAAAATAGAACACAAGAGACATATAGCGGAGTAGAGTAAAAAGAACCCCAAGAAGTTCTTTAAGTATATAAACAGTAAGAAAGCGAGGCCAGAACACATTGGCCCCATAACAGATGATAAAGGAAAAATGGCCACTGAGGACAGAGAAAAGGCGGAAGTGTTAAATAATTTCTTTTCTTCAGTCTTCACAAAGGAATCGGGGGCTACACGAACCTTGCTTGTAAGGCCGAACTAAATAATATACCTCAGGAAGTGCCGCCATGGCTAACAGAGGATAGACTTAGAGCTAAACTTGAGAAACTTAACATAAATAAATCCCCGGGACCGGATGGCTTGCACCCGAGGGTTCTTAAAGAGCTCAGCCTGGTGATTGCCAGACCATTATTCTTGATCTTTAAGGATAGTTTACAGACGGGTATGGTGCCAGCTGATTGGAAAAAAGCCAACGTGGTACCAATATTTAAAAAGGGGCCGAGATATATCCCGGGTAACTATAGGCCGATCAGCCTAACATCTGTAGTCTGCAAAATATTGGAGGGGATGTTAAGGGACCACATACAAGACTTTAGTAATGAAAACGGTATTATAAGTATTAATCAGCACGGATTCATGAAAAATCGTTCGTGCCAAACCAATCTATTAACCTTCTATGATGAAGTGAGCTGCCACCTAGATAAAAGGTAAGCCTGTGGATGTGGTGTATCTGGACTTTGCAAAGGCCTTTGACACCGTTCCCCACAAACGCTTACTGTACAAACTAAGGAAGATAGGTATGGACCATAAGGTGAGTACCTGGATATAGAACTGGCTCCAGGGGAGAGTACAGAGGGTGGTGATTAATGGGGAGTACTCGGATTGGGCGGGTGTGGAAAGTGGGGTCCCCCAGGGTTCTGTCCTGGGACCAATCCTGTTTAATTTATTCATAAATGATCTGGAGGAGGGGATATCGAGTGCAATCTCAGTATTTGCAGATGATACTAAATTAGGCATGCCAATATCTTCTATGCAGGATGTGGAAACCTTGCAAGCGGACCTGAACAAAATAACGGAGTGGGCAACTACATGGCAGATGAGATTTAATGTTGAAAAATGTAAAGTAATGCACTTGGGGGCCAGAAACCAGAAAGCAAGCTACTCACTAGGGGGGGAACCTCTGGGTGAGTCTAGGATGGAAAAGGACTTGGGGGTACTGGTAGACAACAGGCTTGGCAGTGGCATGCAATGCCAGGCCGCCGCAAGCAAAGCCAACAGAATACTGGGTTGTATAAAAAAGGGGATTCACTCCAGAAATAAAGAGATTATTCTCCCGCTCTACAAGACTCTGGTCCGGCCACATCTGGAGTATGCTGTCCAGTTCTGGGCACCGGTGCTGGAACTGGAGAAAGTCCAGAGAAGGGCAACAAAAATAATTAGGGGGATGAAGGACATCAGCTATGAGGAAAGACTACAAGCCCTGAACTTATTCTCTCTGGAGAAGAGACGATTGAGGGGGGATATGATATCAATGTACAAATACTGTACTGGCGACCCTAGCATAAGGAACAAACTATTCAGAGAAAGGAGATACAATAAGACACGTGGCCACTCACTAAAACTAGAGGAAAGGCGGTTTAACCTTAAAGTGCGTAAGGGGTTCTTCACTGTAAGAGCGGTAAGGATGTGGAATTCTCTTCCACAAGCAGTCGTATCAGCAGGGAGCATTGATAGTTTCAAAAAACTGTTAGATGGACACCTTAAAGACCACAACATACAGGGGTATACAATGTACGGCTAAAAGCAAACACACACACACACATCATAGGTTGAACTGGATGGACTGTTGTCTTTTTTTCAACCTCACTAACTATGTAACTATGTACTGGACCCCATTCTGGAGTTGGAGATGCAGGAATCGCAGGGTGCTCGTATGGAGCAGAGTGTGGTTACTAGTGCCGGTTATCCTTCTGGTGACCTGGCAAGCGCCAGCGGCCTAGTACACCCTGGACCTAGTACAACCAGCACTGCAGTATCACCTGGTGACGTGGCGAGTCCCCTAAGTGCAGTTGAAGTTGGTGCGGTGGCTAGCACAAGTAGTGGCCCACAGCCACCGCGTATTTGTAGACAGGCCCGTAGAGCCCATAGTGCCCTCCCTGATGCGCTGGCATATCCCAATTGGCAACCCACTGATTCTACAGCGCCAGTACTTCCCCCATTCACTGCCCAACCTGGAATCCACGTGGAGACAGCTGGTTTTACGCCCCTGAACTTTTTTTGAGCTGTTCTTCACAGAAGATCTTTACAGATCTATTGTGGATCAATCAAATTTATATGCACGACAATTTATCGCCGCCAACCCAAATTCGCCCCTTGCCAGACCATTTGGCTGGAAACCTAACGGTTTCCGAATTTGAAATCTTTCTGGGCCTTTCCCTCCACATGGGCATAACCAAACAGAGTGAAGTGTGGCTATATTGGTCCACTAGCCCAGTTCACCATATGCGACAATGAACTCTGTCGTCCTCGGGGAGACCCTGAATATGATCGGCTCCACAAAATTCGGCCCCTCATAGACCACTTCAATCAGCGGTTTGCAGCCTTGTTCACCCCTGAACAAGTTGTCTGCATTGACGAGTCCCTGATTAAATTTACTGGCCGCCTTGTTATGAAACAGTACCTCCCCAGCAAGCGTGCCAAGTACGGGATCAAGCTGTATAAATTGTGTGACAGGGCCACAGGTTATACAGTTAGTTTCTGGGTCTATGAGGGGAGCCCCCCCAACTGCCCAGACTACATAGGGAGCAGCGGCAAGATTGTTTGGGACTTGGTGTCACCCTTATCCGGAAAGGGGTACCATTTGTACGTGGACAACTTTTACACAAGCGTGCCACTATTTAGTCATCTTTCTGAATTACAAATTGGCGCATGTGGCACCGTGTAACCTAATCGCCGGGGCTTCCCCCAACGGCTTGTAAATTCCCGTCTTAGTCGGGGGGCGAGAGCCTGCTTGAAAACGGACAAATTGCTTGCGGTGAAGTGGAAGGATACACGGGATGTTTATGTTCTGTCCTCCCTTCACGCAGACACGACGATCCAAATCCCTAGGCAACTGGCGTTATGGAGAAACCCCTCTGTGTCCACGAATATAACCTTAATATGGGAGGGGTGGACCTTAACGACCAGCTTTTGGCGCCGTATTTAGTTGCCCGTAAAGCCAGACACTGGTACAAAAAAGTGTCTGTTTACCTTTACCAATTGGCTATGCTGAACGCCTTTGTCCTATACAGGGTGTCAGGATGAACTGGATCCTTCCGGGAATTCCAGGAAGCGATCATCCTTACCTACCTGTACCCAGGAGGCATGCCTGCCCAACTTCCCCTTCCAGATGCAGTGAGCCAGCTGCATGAGAGACATTTTCCTTATGTCCTCCCGAGTACCCCTACCCAAAGACGACCCCAAAGACGATGTCGTATCTGTAGCAGGCGCGGATGTAGGCGTGACACCCGTTATTATTGTCCCAAATGTCCTGACCAACCTGGTCTCTGCATCGGGGAATGTTTTGAGCGCTACCATACACACTAGTGGAGTATTAGTGTAGGGTACAGCACAACACAGTGTAGGGCACACAAACACAGGGTCTCGAAAGATGTTGGATGTCCATCGACATTTTGAGAGACCCAAGCTGGAAGATCGCTGTCCCAAATCAAGGAACAACAGTTAGAAAGAAAAATAAAAGGATCCAAAAACTGTTGTTGTGTCAGTCATTTTATATGTTCTTCTACTCTTCCTACTGTACTTTTAATGTACTTTGTTTTTCCATTCTTTTGTGACCCGTTTCTCTTGCAGGTACAGCATTTGCACTCAGCATATATGGATAACTTTGCTGGCAGCAGCTGTGGCGATTTTCTGATTTCAGCACTGCAGTTAAAATCCAATTTTGGTATACGTGGATAGTGTCGTGTATACCCATCATTAAATTCAGTGGGTGGTTGTTTGGGCGGTTGTTTGGGCGGTTAATGAGTAATGCTACGCATTATTCCTGTGCTGATTTCTGATAGGTTCTCTTTTTCGTTCAGCCCACAGGCTGCATGAAAAAAAAAAACCTATATGCAAAACAAGGACCAGCAATGTACTGGTACGTTGCTGGACTTTGAGTGGTTATACCAGGATGATGCCTGCAGATTTAGGCATCATCTTGGTATCGTTTTTTACAGCCAGCGGTCGGCTTACATGTAAAAGCAATCCTAGCAGGTAATTGGCCGCTAGACCGCTTTTACATGCAGTGGGAGGGGACTTCCCCCCCCCACCGCCGCCTTCCGCAGCCTTCCGTGGTTTTTCTCGGGCTCTCCTGTCCCACCGGTTAACCCGAGAGTGCAGACGGTGGTTCAATTATCTAACCATAGATTTAATTGGAGATGAGAATGGCTCAATCATCTCTATGGCCTAAGATACCGGAAGCTACGAGCATTTCATGACTTCTGTTTCACCAGAAATAAACAGGGCCATTGGGAAATTGGGAAAGTATTTTATCACACCAATTTTGGTGTGGTCAGATGCGTTAAGGTCAGAGGAGAGATCTAGAGTCTAAAAGACCCCAATTTTTTAAAAAAAAGAGTACCTGTCACTACAGATTGCTATCATAGGGGATATTTAAATGAACGGAGATAAAAATTAAAAAAAAAAAAAAAGGAAAGGTGTCAAAATAACAAAAAAATCAAAAAAAATCAAGCCCCCCCCCTGTCCCCCCGTGCTTGCACGCAAGCGTTGGTCTAGTGACAAATGTAAACCGCAATTGCAGCATGCATGTGAGGTATCGCCACAAACGCCAGGTTGAGTGCAGTAATTCTTGCAGTAGACCTCCTCTGTAAGTCTAAAGTGGTAACCTGTAAAGACTTTTAAAGGTTTCTAAAAATGTACGTACTTTGTTGCCGCTGCAGAGGCATGCGCAATTTTTAAAGCATGTCATGTTTGGTATCTATGTACTTGGCATAAGATCATCTTTTAAATTTTACCAAACAAATTGGAATTATATAGTGTATTTGTGCAACAAATTTAAAAAAAATGTATTTTTTTTCGCAGAAATTGCGTTTGGAAAATCTGTGCGCAAATACCGTGTGACAAAAAATTTTGCAACATCCACCATTTTATTCTATAGGGCCTCTGCTTTAAAGAAATATATATGTTTGGGGGTTCAAAGTAATTTTCTAGTAAAAAAAAAAAATATTTTTTCATGTAAACAAAAAGTCACAGAAAAGGCTTGGTTTTCAAGTGGTTAGAAGAGTGGGTGATGTGTGGATAAGATTGAGCATAAAATGCCAGGACAGTTTAAACACCCCCCAAATGACCCCTTTTTGAAAAGTAGACACCCAAAGCTATTTGCTGAGAGGCATGGTGAGTCCATGGAATATTTTATATTTTGCCACAAGTGTCGGGAAAATTATCATTTCTTTTTTTTTTTGTTTTTACAGAAAGTTGTCACTAAATGATATATTGCTCACACATGCCATGGGTATATGTGAAAAGACACTCCAAAATACATTCTGCTGCTTCTCCCGAGTACAGGGATACCACATGTGTGAGACTTTTTGGCAGCCTAGCTGTGTACGCGACCCCGAAAACCAATCCACATCTTCAGGTTTTCTAATGGCGTAAATTGCTGATTTTACCCCTGACTACCTGTCACAGTTTCAGAGGCCCTGAAATTTCGAGATAGCACAAAACCCCCCAAATGACCCCATTTTGAAAAGTAGACACTCCAAGCTATTGGCTGAGAAGCATGGTGAACAAAAGAGAAAACAGGCGCCTCTGAGTTAAGACTGCGATTTAATATGGCAAACAAGTAATAAAAACTTACATCAAAGTAAGTATAAGCAGACAAGATGGGTCCTTCCGGTGTCCATGTGGAGGCTGGGGCTTGGAGTCATCACTGTGGGTCTGTAATCATCTCCTCTCTTCCTGTCCAGCAGGAAGTGGAGGGTGTCACAGCAGTGAGATGGAGGCTTGGACAGCAGGGTGAAACCGCAGTGAGATGGAGGCTTGGGCCGCACAGTGGCTGTGATGCTTGTCCACAGGATCTTCCGGCGTAATGACTGACGCGTTTCCGAGCATGCGCACTGTGGTGGGAAACCAGCGCGCGCTCCTTTTTCAAAGTCAAATGTAAAAGGGAAAGAGAAGGACCAATTTATGTGTTCCGGGACAATGCCCTCTGGTGGTGAAGTTATAAAACTACTATCAAAGTAAACATGACTCTACATTATAGCTGTATGAGGAACAATGCCCTCTGGTGGTGAAGTTATTAAATTACTATCAAAGTAAACATAACTCTACGTTATGGCTGTATGAGGAACAAGGGTCCCTCTAGAGGTCAAACCAGTAAGAAATAAAAATAAACAATAATATACATGTGATACGATGCATAAAGAGAATAATGCCATAGACAATGAGAGGAAAATTAGTATTTAGTATAATCATTTACTTCCTATCTGATTGTATATCCATTGTATGTTACCACATCAGTACAATTCTTGTGTCATAGTCATAACCTACGTTTTTGGCTGTTTTTGGCGTTTTTTTTTTTTATTCCCATCCCATCTTCCCATTTCCCCATCCCCTTCCCCTTCCCCCCCTGCGTTGTGTTTTTTTTTTTTTTTTTTTCCCTCCTTTCCCCTGCATTCTTTTTCCCTTCCCCTTTCTCTCTACACATCACCATCCTCAATAATAATCATGGATATTATCTCTGATATAGAATCTCATAAGTACAGCATATTGGATGATTTATACACCACATTACCCACCACATTATTCACCAGTAATCCATCCCTTACCAAAACATTCCGCTACATGTTATGTGGTAAGTTCAAAAAATTAGAGCGGCTTATACATTCCACCAATGTCCAATGGTGGGACAAATTTTTCTTAAATAAATACATCACCACTAAAATGACACCCAGAGGCCTACGCACTATGAAAACCTGCTCCTTTCTGGATAAAGAAAATTTAACAGAATGGAACAACATTTCCGAATTCTGTACCTCCAAATGGATCAGTGTCTTAATTAAACATAGATCCTCCAGGTTTTCTCAGCTCACCCATCAAGTGCAAATCCTCTCACAAGAAATTGTGAACGCCAAACAGTGTTTACCTCTCTCTTGGCTGGACACTTTAAAGAAAAACACCAAAAGACAAGAAGACACCCTTATCCGCACAAAAATAGGTAAATTTAGACGTGATCTCCATGATTACACCAACAATAGGGTCTTCACTTGGAACCAACCACAGCAGTCATCGAATTCTGTTGACCTGGTCATCCCTCCCCCTCTCTCCACTACTCCCCCATCTTTGCTGACCCTCAACCTAGAACCGCCACCTAGGCCCCATAATCGCCACACACATGGCAGGTCTCCCTTACCTCTTACTTCACATCCCATCAGAGTCCACACACCAGTCAGATCCAACCCCAGACTTCTTCCCCGCAACACAAAAGGTTGTACCCCATCTCATACCAAAACATTACAACACCTCACTACCTTTTATAATCGGCCCCACCATTCCTACCATACTCACCCATCCACAGCTTTGCATAAAGCCAAGCATCACCCTACCACTACAAAACATTCAGATTGTGGACCACAGATACCAGCACGTCTAAGTACACCATCTACTTCACGTGAATCTGTAGCTCACAATTTATCAGTGATCGCTACAATCAACACTCTGAATAAACCCCTATCCCCTATATCCATGGCTACTACCTCCAGAGAGGTCATTGGGATTCCATCTAGCCAACCACCCTGCCAGTCTCCCCATAACCCCGCTGCTCCTGTCTCATCCCACAGAGACACCCCAATTATGGAGGCATCCCCAGCTACTCATAGGGCCTCTTCTGATTGTCCTCCCCAAAACCCCTCCATCCATCTCAACACCATCACTAGGGAGTCTTTTTTAGTGACGGGCCCCCCTCAGACAGGCTCATCCAAAAGAAAGCACACAGAAGAGGATGCAGAGGGGGGAAAAATAGAAACAAGCACAAAAAAACCCAAAACACTGAAACCATCAAAATATTCAATCTATCCAAACACACACTCTCTCAGGCAGAAACATGCCTCTTAAGCAGGGGCCTCAACTTTGCCCCCTGCAATAAACCAGATCCGTTTCTCCTTTTCAAGGATCTAAACAAATACGTGAGAAACTTGACATTGAAAAGATTTTTCCAAATAAACGAAACCAAGCAGGGTTCTAGACCCAACACCACATTGATTGCACCCCTCAGTCTTACTCCTGAACCCCAAGAATTTGACTTTGAGACAGACATTATAAAGACATTGGAACAGCTATATAACAATGACACCCTAACTGACTTAGATTTGTTTACACAGCATTTAGCAACCTCCCCCCCGGTCCAACATTCAACATTGAAACCCAAATCAGTCTTTAACCCTTACCAGCATAAAGGCCCACATCTTACCACTTTTTACAATATGGTCTATTCCGACTTCCTGAAATTATGCAAACCGTCTTCCCACACCCCTACCCAGTTAGGCACCCTTACACCTCAAGAATCAAAAGCCCTTTCATCCTTGATTAATAACAATGACATTATTATTAAAAATGCTGATAAAGGAGGAGGCATTGTCCTCCTGGATCGAGATTCTTACATCCAAGAGGCCGAAAGACTTTTGGCTGATTCCAACACTTACACTCCACTCCATAAGGATCCCCTTCCTGAATACAAATTGGACCTGAAGGCTATCATTGACCATGCCATTGAAACCAAAATTATAGACTCCAATGAAGCCTCCTTTCTCAATAGGATGTTTTATCGGACCCCATATTTTTACCATATTCCCAAGATCCACAAAAGTCTCACCGATCCCCCAGGCCGTCCCATCATTGCATCCATGGAGAGTATCACCTCTGGTCTCTCCTTATACATAGACCATTTTCTCCAACCACTAGCTCAAAGTTTTCCTGCCTACATCAGAGACGGTACTCATCTGTTGGAACTACTGTCCCCCTACACATGGGAACCTAGTTATACCTGGATGTCTCTGGATGTTAATTCACTGTATACATCTATTCCACACCATTTCGGCCTCACAGCCCTAGATCATTTTCTGCATCTGGATCCTTACATGAGCCCCAAACAAGCCCACTTCATTCTTCACTTCTTCATTAGTCCTCCCAAGTACTCCCAGAGTCACATAGAGGAAAGCACCCAACCTTAAAAACAAAATTGCACCCAGCAAACTTAAAACCATTAAAGACGCCACCCCTAGGGTGTGCCTGATTCCTTTAACAGGCATGTATAGGTGCAACAAGTCTTTGTGCAAAACCTGTGCATATGTAAAACATGGTAAAAAATCATTTCATACACATAACAAAACATACAACCTCGCTGATTTTTTCAATTGTTCATCTGATTTTGTAATCTATTGCCTCAGTTGTCCTTGCAACCTCCTCTATGTAGGACGCACGATCCGTCCCCTTCGACAAAGATTTGGGGAACACAGGAGAAAAATAGAGGAAGGAAAAGACAAACATAGCGTCCCCCGCCACTTTCTCAGACACCATGACAAATCTACCTCAAATCTTGAGGTATGGATCATTGAGCAAATATCAAAAGACCTTCCGGAAGCCGAAAGATTTCACAAACTGTGCGAACGTGAAACGTTTTGGATCTATTCCCTCAATACACTTTCGCCCAATGGGATGAACGAAGAATTGGATGTATCCACCATTCTTTAATTAGTCCCCTCTAGGGTTCACTTTAGGTAATCCATACAGTGCTAATTTTTATTTATTTATTCATTTATTTATTTTTTCCCACCCCCCTTCCTACCCTTCCTGCCGCCAACAATTCCTCATCCACTCACTGTCTAGCATTTATCCCTTGTCTCCACCGAATGATTATACATTCCATATTCATACCTCTTTCAGGTTGATATTCATCATTGTTCCCATTCCATCCATCTCATTGCATTAGTATCCATTTCCTGATTTTATACATACATGTATCAATATATACTATAAGAATTTTACATTATCACATACAAATATAATAATATTTTTTTTTTTTTTTAATATATATTTTTTTATTGTATATTTAGTCTCAGTTAATGATATGCTTACATCATATACAATTCTTTATTTATTTTGTTTACATTTATTTTTATTTTTAATTTCCCATTTTTGATTTTTATTTCTATTTTAATTTCATTTTTATATTTTATTTTTATTTTCATTAATATTTAATTTTATTTCCACATTTATCATTTCTTTCTCATTTCATCCCATGGTTTGTTTGTTTTTTTTTTTCCCCCCTCTAATTTTCCTCTCATTGTCTATGGCATTATTCTCTTTATGCATCGTATCACATGTATATTGTTTATTTTTATTTCTTACTGGTTTGACCTCTAGAGGGACCCTTGTTCCTCATACAGCCATAACGTAGAGTTATGTTTACTTTGATAGTAATTTAATAACTTCACCACCAGAGGGCATTGTTCCTCATACAGCTATAATGTAGAGTCATGTTTACTTTGATAGTAGTTTTATAACTTCACCACCAGAGGGCATTGTCCCGGAACACATAAATTGGTCCTTCTCTTTCCCTTTTACATTTGACTTTGAAAAAGGAGCGCGCGCTGGTTTCCCACCACAGTGCGCATGCTCGGAAACGCGTCAGTCATTACGCCGGAAGATCCTGTGGACAAGCATCACAGCCACTGTGCGGCCCAAGCCTCCATCTCACTGCGGTTTCACCCTGCTGTCCAAGCCTCCATCTCACTGCTGTGACACCCTCCACTTCCTGCTGGACAGGAAGAGGAAGAGAGGAGATGATTACAGACCCACAGTGATGACTCCAAGCCCCAGCCTCCACATGGACACCGGAAGGACCCATCTTGTCTGCTTATACTTACTTTGATGTAAGTTTTTATTACTTGTTTGCCATATTAAATCGCAGTCTTAACTCAGAGGCGCCTGTTTTCTCTTTTGTTTGTTGCATGTTTGGAGATCGCTTCTGCTCCCCAACAGGCTGGCCCTGAGCATTCAGACTATTTCCTCATCTCACCTTAAGACTTTATCATAGCCTTGATGTGCTATTATATGGACTATCGTTTTTATGTAGTGCTAACAGCTTGCGCCACTTGTTCCATTTCTTGTCTGTGAGAAGCATGGTGAGTCCATGGAATAGTTTATATTTTGCCACAATTATCGGGAAAATTATTATTTTTTTTTTTTTTTTTACACAAAGTTGTCAGTAAATGATATAATGCTCACACATGCCATAGGTATATGTGAAAAGACACCCAAAAATACATTCTGCTGCTTCTCCTGAGTACAGGGATACCCCATGTGTGAGACTTTTTGGCAGTCTAGCCGCGTACAGGACCTGGAAAACCAATCCGCACCTTCTGGCTTTCTAAGGGCGTAAATTGTTGATCTCACTCCTTACTATCTATCGCACTTTTGAAGTCCATAAAAAGCCAAGATGGCACAAAACCCCCCCAAATGACCCCATTTTGCAAATTAGACACTCCAATCTATTTGCTGAGAGGCATGGTGAGTATTTTGCAGCTCTCATTTTCTTGGGAAAATGAAGAAAAAAAAACAGTAAAATGCATTTTTTCCTCTTTTTTCAATTTCCAAAACTTTGTGACAAAAAGTGAGATCTGCAAAACACTCAACATGCCTCTCTGCAAATAGCTTAGGGTGTCTACGTTCCGAAAAGGGGTCATTTGGGGCGGGGGGGGGGGGTTGTGCTGTCTTGGCATTTCATGGCCTCCGAAACTGATAGGTAGTCAGGAGTGAAATCAACAATTTACGCCCTTGGAAAGACTGAAGGTGCGGATTGGTTTTCGGGGTCCTGTACTCGGCTAGACTGCAAAAAAGTCTCACACATGGGGCATCCCACATTAAGTACTTGGGCATTAATATTGGAAAGTCACCGTCATCAATATACTCCTTGAATTTTCCCCCAGTAATTGACACGATCATCAAACAAATGGGGGTTTGGTCGGCCCTACCCCTCTCTCTTCTGGGCAGATGCCATCTTTTCAAAATGGTTGGCTATCCAAAACTTCTGTACCCAATGCAAACCATTCCACTATTACTCAAACATAAAGACTCCCAAAAACTTTATAAGGCTTTGTCCGCATTCTTGTGGCACATGAAGCGACCACGTATCTCACTAAAGAAGCTCCAAATGCCCAGAAGAGAGGGGGGCCAACATTCCAGACATCAGACTCTACAACTTATCCTGTCTTTTGAGGGTGGGTCTTGACTGGATCACAGGGAAGTCTAGATTTTCTAACTTTGAATTGGAATCCCACATGGTGTCACCTCTTAGCTTAGCAGCTTTGTTACATTGTTCTTTACCTACTATACCGGCATCTCTGAGAAATAATTTGTTGTTGCGGGATACTGTGATAGCATGGAGGGAAGTGTCCAAGTTATTATCTCTGTCTCCCCGCTTCTCCAAATGCCTCCCAATCATGGGCCACCCCTTGTTTCCGCAAACCAGACAATACCTGCCCTTCTCTACATGGCCCGACAAGGGTCTCTCCCTTGCCCATCAGCTATTTGACCCTAACTCGGGTCGTCCACGTCCCTACTCAGAACTTTGTGACCTACACAATATACCACTTCACCATTTCCTGCATCTCCAACAAGCCACAAAGTTTGCTGAAGTCTTATGTCCAGATAAGAGCAAGCGCTCCTGTGACTCTTTGCTTGACGTCAAATTAGGAAATTAACGATATCGGATGTATATAAACCCCTCTTAAATCACCGTCTCCATAGAAAGGACATTGATCCACCAACGCCCTGGAAGACCGCCTTTCACTACCCTCCTTGTTCACCTCCATTCTCAGCGGCTTTAATACGACCTGTAAATTCATTGAAAACGAATTCTGGAGGGAACAACAACTAAAGATTATGCATAGGGCCTACTCTCCTTTTGCATCTTCTGCTACCTCGCCCACAGGTCAAGCATGTTCTTGGTGTCTACTGCATAGACCAACCCTATCCCATAGACTGTGGGACTGTCCTCAAATTGCCAAGTTTTGGTTGGATGTGCAGCATTTAGTTTCAACCGTATCAGGATTACCCCTAATGAACAACCCACTCCTCCTTCTGTTCGGAAATCTTCATGGTCCTACCCTGGGCCTGGCCCCGACACAGTCAGTTATATTATACCAGAACAAACCCTGGATATCTACATGTCTCATGGTCGCCAGAAGGTCTATCCTCAGGAAGTGGATCTCCCACGACCCCCCTAAGATCCAGGGGGTGCACGAAGATCTTAGTTCACTTATGGTTAAGGAACTACTGGATGTAAAGCTATTGTCGGGCTCCCCCGCACACTTCCAAGCCAAGTGGAACTCGTACCTGTCTTATTTTCCCCAGCCTTCTTCTGGAACACCCTGATTGTAAATTATTGTGGGCCACTCTGAGCATCTTGTCCTATTATGTTAGATTCTTTGTGCCGACCTGAACCTCCCTTTTCTTCTTACCCGACTCTCTCGTTTATCTCCCTCCCTCTCTCGGTATTCCTTTCCTTTCCCCAGTTACTTAATACCCCCCCCCCCCACTCCCACTACTCTACTCTACTCCCCCCCTCCTCCCTCTCTGCTTCATCCCCACACGACATCTAGTGCAACTCCAGATCAGATCGTGTCTTCATCTCCTATCTGTATGAGTACAGTTGTATGGTTTACTGATATGTTCATTTGTATTCTTCCATATGTTTATGGTTCTTTCTTATTTTGTATTTCAAAAAACTCCAATAAAATTTGGTATAAATAGAAAAAAGGGGTCTGGTCAGGAAGGGGGTAAAATCTTCCGGGGCTTAAGTGGTTAACTATACACATCAGCTCTGCAGCCTACTGCACTGATCGAGTGAGAATATGACTCCTGTAAACCGCATTGGCCACACATGGATCGAAATTCAGCTGGGCCCTGCTGAACCAGCCACATTTTGATCCATGTATGGCCAGTTTAAGGAAGTTACAAATCTTTCTGCATACATGTCATGGTTTAAGGCTGGCCATACATGGAACTGTTAAACTGAACAGATTTCCCCATCCACACAAGCGAGGTGTGTTGTAGAAGTTTTATTAATATTTATGTGGACATTTCTTTAGGATGTATTTTTAGTTAAATTGCCATTATGTCTCCCAGTGTCAGTTTACCGGTACCTCGTAACTTTAATCACTATGCGAATATTGCTTTAACTGGCATTGAGGAAAGACTTGTTAGTGGAACTCTTCCATTAGATGGAATTGCACAAAACTTGTAGCCTGATTTATGGCAAGGAGCAATCCATCGCACAAATATATATCCGCCATCGAGAGCACCAGTATTCACTGCAGAGATTTGTTTGTGATGTGGAATTCTTATAGTTTTACCAGGATTAATGGCTGGCATCTTTCTATTATATTTGATCCATATGAATGACATAAGACTGCTGCTATTGTCTTTTGCAGATATAATAAAGTCCCATTCACTGGAACAATAGCATGATCAGTATCAAATAGGGTTTATATGAACCATGAAAGGATTTATGTGGTTCCGCGCTTAGGATAGGGGGTATATAAGGAAAAATATATATGATACCGCACCTGGCTGCTGCCCACTTCAAAAAATGCAACCCTGAAAGGGGAGCATTTGAATGAATAAGAAAAAAAGGAGAAGTAATTGGCGCTGCCTGGTGGGGTATTGGGAATGCAATTTATGGTTGCTAGCCTCCTGAATTAAGTTATATAAAAAAATCTATGTACTGTGATTTAGGGTATATAAAACAACATGGACAAATTGGTAAAACTGGGTCAATCTATGTGTAGAATCAATGGTGTTCCATGTGTAAATCAAAGCATCAAAAAATCTTAAAAATTATAAAAAACCAACATATACATACAATGTGTACAATCGGTGGGTATAAAGTGCAACAAAAGAGTGCAATAGTGGATATCAGGAGTGAAATGAAAAAATTAGTTAAAATATCCAATCATAAATAGGCAACCATATCATCACAATCAATAGATATAACCATAAAAATTCTAATAAATAGAAGTGCAAATAGAGTGCATATATATAGCTGCCAAAAAATACGTGCAAAGGTGCAAAAAGGTGAAAACGATCAAAAAGATCTTTCTGCTAATACAGCTGTGCAAAAGAAACGGCAGCACAAAAAATTGAAGTGTCCTTATAGATTATGAAGCAAATAAATCACAACACATGTGCAATCTCGGTGATTGACAGATCCAGAGCGTGACCACGTCATTTCCGTTTTCCGAACCCGAGGCCTGGAACGCACATCCGGCGGTTGACGCGCACGCCATCCCCTAGCGTGCACCGCAAGTGAGGAGGTTGCGGCTCCTATGCCAGACGGGCATACGATAGGTTACACTTTTATGTGAGTACATGTCCTTTTTTTAACAATAAAGTGTCTTTTAAAACGATATTACACTATCGGAGGCTCCTTCCCTTTTCTTCTACATACCCTGGTACTGAATTGGAATTCATTATATCTACTGAGCTGACACCTGAACACTATTAAAGGAGAGAGATCGAGATCTGGGGACATCCTTGATTGCCAGTGTATGGGAGCGATCCCTTATTATCGACCCGCTGTTTACCCCTGTAGGGGTAAGGGAATCTGGTAAGCGCAGGACCCCAGGCTCAGGGGAATACTTCTTCCTTCTGCCCATTCACCACACTCTGGGCATAGAGAAAAGAGCACCATAATCACTATATATGGACTATACAATCTAGGACTTCTCTGGATCTGTCAGAATCACCGAGATTGCACATGTGTTGTGATTTATTTGCTTCATAATCTATAAGGACACTTCAATTTTTTGTGCTGCCGTTTCTTTTGCACAGCTGTATTAGCAGAAAGATCTTTTTGATCGTTTTCACCTTTTTGCACCTTTGCACGTATTTTTTGGCAGCTATATATATGCACTCTATTTGCACTTATATTTATTAGAATTTTTATGGTTATATCTATTGATTGTGATGATATGGTTGCCTATTTATGATTGGATATTTTAACTAATTTTTTATCATTTCACTCCTGATATCCACTATTGCACTCTTTTGTTGCACTTTATACCCACCGATTGTACACATTGTATGTATATGCTGGTTTTTTATAATTTTTAAGATTTTTTTGATGCTTTGATTTACACATGGAACACCATTGATTCTACACATAGATTGACCCAGTTTTACCAATTTATCCATGTTGTTTTATATACCCTAAATCACAGTACATAGATTTTTTTATATAACTTAATTCAGGAGGCCAGCAACCATAAATTGCATTCCCAATACCCCACCAGGCAGCGCCAATTACTTCTTTTTTTCTTATTTATATGAACCATATTTGATAGGATCCACTAACAGGATATGATGAGTTCATGCTTGTGAATTAGCATGGCTGGGTGCATGGGAATCTATGTAGCAGCCATGTTTCTTTGTTCACCTGGCAGTTAGTCTCTGCACTCAGTGATGTTCATACATAAACATTGACTCTTTTCTATTGTACTTTGGAATGTATATATGTCTGGGGGCGTGGCCAGCGCGGGACAGTGATGGACGCCTGATATCTGAGCTCCGCAGATAGACGACTCCATCCAGCGCCATCCACAGCAACACAGACAGGATCCGAGCCCGATTTTCACCCCAGTTGACCGCGGCAACCTGCAGCGATGTCCCACAAGCAAAAGGAGAAAGGGCCGAAGAAACTCACCGCTTGCTTCCCCGCGCCTCGGGGGAAGCAGCGGGTGCACTATACTGACCTGCCGGAGGACGCTGCCTCGGCTGAACCCCTGCTGTCAGGTACTCTCTCCCCCTTCGCATCTGCTCCCTCCAGCCCTTCCTGCACGAGCCCAGCTAAGTCAAAATTGAGGCTAGACAGCGCTGACAAGGCCCCACAGCCTGGGAGCTCCAGTAACCCTCTACTGCCCATCTCCCTGGGGACATCTCCATTTGCAGCCTTTCCCACGGTAGGCCAGCCTATCATGGACACAGCTCAAGGAAATGATGTATGCCCTCCATAACTCTCTCCAAGCGAACATTGTGACACTTGCTAACAAATTCTCAGCAGAAGTCCACTCCCTAGGGGACAGGGTACACACTGTAGAATACTAAATATCAGAGATTGAGACCACTGTGAATGATTTGGTAGAGGCACATGAAGAACATGTGGATGAGCGACACTGGATCAAAGCAAAAAATGCAGATCTGGAGGATCGCTCCAGAAGAAATAACCTTAAAATCCGTGGCATTCCTGAAACTGCTTCCTGCTGAGCTACACAAATTTGCCACGGACCTTTTCTTAGCTATATTGCCTGGAGCGTCTCCCCTGGAGCTGACGGTTGACTGTATTCACAGGGTCCCAAAGCCCCCTTTCCTCCCTCAGCATGTTCCCCCGCGACACATTGCTACTTGTGCACTTCTACCAAACTAAGTAATCCATCTTAACCAAAGCTAGATCCCTGGGCACTCTCCCTGACCCCCTACTCAGCTGTGCAAATCTTCAAGGACCTCTCTAAGCATACCCTAGATATGCGCAGACAACTTTCCACCATTACCAAAGCCGTGCGCAACCACAACCTGCCGTACAAGTGGAAACACCCTTCCAAGATCTTAGTGGAGGGGAATGGAGAATCATACACAGTCACCACGCTTGAAAGGGGCATATCCCTGTTAAATTCTTGAGCATCATCCCTGATCCGGTTCCCCCCCGGGAGCGAAAAAATCCCCAGAGTTCCCCCTCAATGGCATTCCCTGCCTCAATGCCCTGCAAGGGACACTTGAAGTCTGGACTCGTGCATCCTATTTTTTCTTTTTTTATCTTTTTTTACCTCTTCATCATTGGGTCCTGTTCTGAATCCAGCCCGTTTGGCTACTGAACTGTTCTTACCCCCATTTGGAAACGGCTACACCAGCCCATGGTTTCCACCCGATTTTATGTTCCCTTGTTGTCTTGATTTGTTTTGTCCTCTTTTTTTTCCCCCTTCTGCAGGTGTAACAGATGTTGTGCTCCCAAGCAACGCTATGTCTCCTTCCAGGACCTATTGGAATTTCCTTAAGCTCTCCAGATCCGCCAGCACACTACAGCCGCCCTGGAGCATGCCTAGACGGTCAACAGCTCGTCACTCATTCTTTAAGTTTCCAAAAGACTGCTTACGGTTCCGTGAGTAACGACTTATCGCACACTCCGACACTCACTTATGACAGTTAAAATCTTATCCCTGAACGCCAATGGCCTCAACCATCTGGCCAAGTGAGCTTCGCTGTGGCGCACTGCCATCAAGCACAAAGCAGATGTAGTTTGTGCCCAAGAGACTCATTTTTTGGATCAGCATGCTCCTACCTGCTCCCATAGAGACTACCCTACAGTATTCACATCCTCCTGTTTCAAGAAGAGGAAGGGTGTCCTATTGGCCGTTCACAAAGATCTGGACTTTGATCTAATGTCATCAGTAGGGTTGAGCAGACACCTAGATGTCCGTGTTCGATGGGTTCGGCCGAACTTTAAAAAAAAGTCCGGGTCCGTGTCCCGGACTTTTACCGCTTTTCCCGGACACCGAACCCCATTGAAGTCAATGGGGACCCGAACTTTAAGGCACTAAAATGGCTCTAAAACACCAATGGAAAGGGCTAGAGTGCTGCAAATGGCAGCAAAACGTAATTAAGAGCATGGCAAGTGCTCTGCAAACAAATGTGGATAGGGAAATAACTTAAAACAACAAAAAAAAACAGAAAAATAAAACAATGTTCTTCATCTCTGAAGGACGAGGCCCATATGGAGTAGGAGGGAGGTTGAGGTGGTGGTGGATGTGGCGGTGTCATAGGCATGCGCACAGGGTGTGCCTGGTGTACCTGGGCACACCCTAATCACCTAGGGCACATAGCATTATCGCTCTGTTTGCCAGTGAGGAGATGGGAAAGATCTCCCTCGCACCTGCTCTGCTCTATTTCTCTTTGCCAGCAGGGAGAGTAATGTATCGGGGCCATGTACATGTAGGCAAACACATGCATGTGTATTTCAACTTTGGGGTGCACACCCTAATGCAATAGGCTGCGCACACCTATGGGCGGTGTAGGTGGAAGCGGCGGTGGAGGAGGACCAGGGCCGGATTAAGAGCATCATGGTCTTGGTGCTGAGGATTTTGAAGGGCCTTAAGGGCCGTGCCTTGGCATGCACCCAGAGGAGGAAGGGTGCAGCCATGCATGCCTAATTCAACATGGGATGCTGTCTCTGAAGCCCATAAACACATCCATGCATCGGCAACTGTCCCTCCTTGTCCGGCCTTCGCGCTGTGTGGGGAGGTTCTGAGGGTGCTGCCTGGGGAAGCGAGCATAGAAGCCAGACTTCTGTGTTTACAAGTGACAGAAGAGCGGTCACAGTGAATATGGCCAACCCGGGGCCTATATAAAAGGTAGGGGCCTGCATGGAGCTGCAGCTCCAATAGCCCCTACGTTAATCTGGCCCTGAGGAGGAGGACGAGGTAGCCAACACTGCTTCTTTTCACAAATTTTAAATGAGGGTACACCCCAAAAGAGTGAGAAAGAGCAAAAATGGAACAATGGCTGGGTAAGGTCGGTATCCATTGCTATTCTGCACAAGGTACGGAAAAGTCCCGTGGGATCCATGCCTGGTTCATTTTAATGAACGTGAGCTTGTCCACATTGTCTCTGGACAGGCGGCTGCGCTTGTCTGTTATAACACCCCCAGCCGTGCTAAATACCCGTTCAGATAATACACTGGCTGCAGGGCACGCCAGCACCTCCAAGGCGTAAAGGGCAAGCTCAGGCCATGTGCCCAATTTGGAGACCCAGAAGTTGAAGGGGGCAGACCCCTCATTCACTACATGTAGGCGTGTGCACACATACTGCTCCTCCATGTTGGTAAAATGCTGCCTCCTGCTAAGACGTTCCATCTGAGCTGCTGGTGCTGCTGTTTGTTGTGGCGTGCTGACAAAGCTTTTCCACATTTCGGCCATGCTAACCCTGCCTTCTGAGGTGCTGGCGGTGCCCTGGTTGAGTTGGCGACCTCCTCCTCCTCCTCCTCCTCTGCCTTGTGCTTCCACTGTGGCCCCGCTGTCAGATGGGAATGCCAGCAGCATCGCGTCTACCAGCGTGCGCTTGTACTCGCGCATCTTGCGATCGCGCTCCAGTGAGTGAATTAAGGACGGTACGTTGTCCTTGTAACGGGGATCCAGCAGCGTGGCCACCCAGTAATCAGCACAAGTTAGAATGTGGGCAACTCGGCGGTCGTTGTGGAGACACTGCAGCATGTGATCGCTCATGTGTGCCAGGCTGCCCAGAGGCGACGAAAGGCTGTCCTTTGTGGGAGGTGTATCGTCCGTGTCCTCTGTATCCCCCCAGCCATGCACCAGTGATGGCCATGAGCTGGCCTGGGTGCCACCCTGCTGTGAACATGGTTCCATCTCCTCCTCCAGCTCCTCCTCCTCCTCATCCTCCTCATCCTCCAGAACTGTGCCCCTGCTGGACAATTGTGTCCCTGGCGTTTGTGTGTGCAGGAACCCACCCTCGGAGCCCCTTGCGAATGACTGCCCTGAAAGCCTTTGAAATGTTACCTCTTCATCCTCCTCCTCCTCATCCTGTGCCACATCCTCTTCTATCATCGCCCGAATTGTTTTTTCAAGGAGGCATAGAAGTGGGATAGTTAAGCTGAGAACGGCGTCATTGCCACTGGCCATGTTGGTGGAGTACTCAAAACAGCGCAACAAGGCACACAGGTCTCGCATGGAGGCCCAGTTATTGGTGGTGAAGTGGTGCTGTTCCGCAGAGCGACTCACGCGTGTGTGCTGCAGCTGAAACTCCACTATTGCCTGCTGCTGCTCGCAGAGTCTTTGCAGCATGTGCAAGGTGGAGTTCCACCTTGTGGGCACGTCACATATGAGGCGGTGAGCGGGAAGGCCGAAGTTACGCTGCAGCCCTGCCAGGCGAGCAGCAGCAGGGTGAGAACGCCGAAAGTGCGCACAGACTTTCTGCAGCAGCTCTGACATATCGGGGTAGTTTTTAAGGAACCTCTGCACCACCAAATTCAGCACATGCGCCAGGCAAGGGATGTGCGTCAAACCGGCTAGGCCCAGAGCTGCTATGAGATTTCGCCTGTTATCGCACACCACCAGGCCGGGCTTGAGGCTCGCTGGCAGCAACCACTCATTTGTCTGCTGTTCCATGCTCCTCCACAACTCCTGCGCGGTGTGTGGTTTGTCCCCCAAACAGGCAAGTTGTAAAACTGCCTGCTGTCGTTTAGCCCTGGCCGTGCTGAAGTTGGTGGTGAAGGTATTACGCTGTCCGGATGAGGAGGCGGTAGAGGATGAGGTAGCGGAGTAGGATGAGTTAGGAACAGGAGGCAAACTGAAGCGCCCTGCAATCCTCGGTGGTGGAAGGACATGTGCCAAATTGCTATCCGCCTCAGGCCCATCCGCCACTGCATTTACCCAGTGTGCCGTTAGGGAGATATAACGCCCCTGACCGTGCTTACTGGTCCACGTATCGGTAGTTAGGTGGACCTTGGCACAGATGGCGTTGCGTTGCGCAGTGCACACCTGATTTTTTCCCCCACTTGGTTGTGCAGGGAAGGGATGGCTTGCCTGGAAAAGTAGTGGCGGCTGGGCACGACGTACTGTGGGACAGCCACCGACATAAGCTTTTTAAAACTGGGCGTCTCCACCAGACGGAATGACAGCATTTCAAAGGCCAATAATTGTGAAATGCTGGCATTCAGGGCAAGGGATCGCGGGTGGGTAGGGGGGTACTTCCTCTTCCTCTCAAGTGTTTGGGAGATGGAAAGCTGAACGCTTCCACGGGACATTGTGGAGATGGTTGTTGGTGACCCAGGTGGTGGTGTTGCTGACAGATCGTCTGTTTGCGGGGTGGCAGGTGCCGGTATGACTACAGAGGTGGCTGGAGCGGCCGAGACTGCAGCAGAAGAGGAAGCAGGATGAGCCAGAGACGTTTCTTGGTTTTGAAGGTGTGTACTCCACTGCAGCTCGTGCTTTGCACTTAGATGCCTGATCATGCAGGTTGTGCTCAGGTTGAGAAGGTTTATGCCTCGCTTCAGGCTCTGATTGCACAGGGTGCAAACCACTTGTGTCCTGTCATCAGCACATTTTCTAAAGAACTTCCACGCTAGAGAACTCTTTTGAGCTGACTTTGGTGCGCTCGTTCCCTTGCTGCGTTGGGCAGTAGCAGGCGTAGTGTCTAGGGCACGGCCGCTCCGCTTCTGCACCCTGCTCCCTCTTCTGCTGTGCTGGTGGCTCTGTGCGACCACCGCCTCTTCCTCCAAACTACTCAGGTCACCTGCATGACCTTCATTCCATGTGGGGTCGAGGACCTCATCGTCCTCCACATCATCTTCCACCCAGTCTTCACCCCTGCCCTCCCTGTCGGTCTCCACAATGCTGAACGCCGCAGCAGTTGGCACCTGCGTTTCGTCATCATCGGAGACGTGCTGTGATGGTCCTTCCATGTACTCATCTTGAGAAATAAGTGGTTGGGCATCACTGCACTCAATCTCTTCCACTTCTGGGGCAGGGCTAGGTGGATGGCCCTGAGAAACCCTGCTGACAGAGTCCTCAAAAAGAATAAGAGACTGCTCTATGGCTTGGGGCTCAGACTGCTTGCCTGATTTGCAAGGGGGTGAGGTGAAAGACGGTTGGACATTGGCTGCAGGTGCCAACTCTGACCTTTCTGCAGTAGACTGGGTGGGAGACAATGTGAAGGAACTGGAGGCACTGTCAGCAGCAAACCAATCTACTATCGCCTCTCTGTGTTCTGGCCTCATCACTTCTAGAGGCGTATGATGCCCTACCAAATACTGATGCAGGTTCTGTCGCCTACTCACACTTGAGGAAGGTGTTTCACTTGTGCGTGTAGCTGGCACAGATCGACCACGTCCTCTCCTTGCAACAGGAGCTCTAGCAGCAGCACCGCCACGGCCCCTATTTGACGCTCTCTTCATATTTCTGAAATTTAAGATCTTGCCCTAGAAAGGTCTTTATTGAATAGCGGAACAAAAGAACAACAGTATCGCACGGGTGTATCTCACAGTCAAGTATGCAAACTATGCCGCAATTTAATGTTTTTTACACCAAAAGGGTGTGTATTGAATAGCGGAATAGGATAAAAAACTGTGTATCTCACACGTACAAACACAGACTAGGCCCGATTAAATTTTTTCCTACCCTAAAGGGAGGATGAGGAAGAGGAGTATGGAACAGGCAGCACCCTCAAAGCTTCAGAAGTATGAGATGAACCCCAAAAACTTGGAAAGGTGGATCTCACACGTACCGACACAGACTATTCCGCAATTTAATTGAGCCCCAAAGGTTTTTATTGAATAGCGGAATAGGAAATATGATCAAAAAAAAGTGTATGTTTTTCACACGTACAGAAGCACACTAGGCCCCAATTACTATTGTTTGTACACCTAAAAGGATGGATGAGGAAGAGGAGGAGGAGGAGTATAGAACAGGCAGCACCCTCAAAGCTTCAGAAGTATGAGATGAACCCCAAAAACTTGGAAAGGTGGATCTCACACGTACCGACACAGAATATTCCGCAATTTAATTGAGCCCCAAAGGTTTTTATTGAATAGCGGAATAGGAAATATGATCAAAAAAAAGTGTATGTTTTTCACACGTACAGAAGCACACTAGGCCCCAATTACTATTGTTTGTACACCTAAAAGGATGGATGAGGAGGAGGAGGAGGAGGAGGAGGAGGAGGAGTATAGAACAGGCAGCACCCTCAAAGCTTCAGAAGTATGAGATGAACCCCAAAAACTTGGAAAGGTGGATCTCACACGTACAGACACAGACTATTCCGCAATTTAATTGAGCCCCAAAGGTTTTTATTGAATAGCGGAATAGGAAATATGATCAAAAAAAAGTGTATGTTTTTCACACGTACAGAAGCACACTAGGCCCCAATTACTATTGTTTGTACACCTAAAAGGATGGATGAGGAAGAGGAGGAGTATAGAACAGGCAGCACCCTCAAAGCTTCAGAAGTATGAGATGAACCCCAAAAACTTGGAAAGGTGGATCTCACACGTACCGACACAGACTATTCCGCAATTTAATTGAGCCCCAAAGGTTTTTATTGAATAGCGGAATAGGAAATATGATCAAAAAAAGTGTATGTTTTTCACACGTACAGAAGCACACTAGGCCCCAATTACTATTGTTTGTACACCTAAAAGGATGGATGAGGAAGAGGAGGAGTATAGAACAGGCAGCACCCTCAAAGCTTCAGAAGTATGAGATGAACCCCAAAAACTTGGAAAGGTGGATCTCACACGTACCGACACAGACTATTCCGCAATTTAATTGAGCCCCAAAGGTTTTTATTGAATAGCGGAATAGGAAATATGATCAAAAAAAAGTGTATGTTTTTCACACGTACAGAAGCACACTAGGCCCCAATTACTATTGTTTGTACACCTAAAAGGATGGATGAGGAAGAGGAGGAGGAGGAGTATAGAACAGGCAGCACCCTCAAAGCTTCAGAAGTATGAGATGAACCCCAAAAACTTGGAAAGGTGGATCTCACACGTACCGACACAGACTATTCCGCAATTTAATTGAGCCCCAAAGGTTTTTATTGAATAACGGAATAGGAAATATGATCAAAAAAAGTGTATGTTTTTCACACGTACAGAAGCACACTAGGCCCCAATTACTATTGTTTGTACACCTAAAAGGATGGATGAGGAGGAGGAGGAGGAGTATAGAACAGGCAGCACCCTCAAAGCTTCAGAAGTATGAGATTGTGTTCACTGTACTCCACAAAGATTGTGTTCACTGTACCCCACAAAGATTGTGTTCACTGTACCCCACAAAGGTTTTGTTCACTGCACCCCACAAAGATTGTGTTCACTGTACCCCACAAAGGTTTTGTTCACTGCACCCCACAAAGGTTTTGTTCACTGCACCCCACAAAGGTTTTGTTCACTGCACCCCACAAAGATTGTGTTCACTGTACCCCACAAAGATTGTGTTCACTGCACCCCAAAAGGATTGTCTTCTCTGCACCCCACAAAGATTGTGTTCACTGTACCCCACAAAGGTTTTGTTCACTGCACCCCACAAAGGTTTTGTTCACTGCACCCCACAAAGATTGTGTTCACTGTACCCCACAAAGATTGTGTTCACTGCACCCCACAAGGATTGTGTTCACTGTACCCCACAAAGATTGTGTTCACTGCACTCCAAAAGGATTGTCTTCACTGCACCCCACAAAGATTGTCTTCACTGCACCCCACAAAGATTGTGTTCACTGCACCCCACAAAGATTGTGTTCACTGCACCCCACAAAGATTGTGTTCACTGCACCCCACAAAGATTGTGTTCACTGCACCCCACAAAGATTGTGTTCACTGCACCCCACAAGGATTGTCTTCACTGCACCCCACAAGGATTGTCTTCACTGCACCCCACAAAGATTTTGTTCACTGCACCCCACAAAGATTGTGTTCACTGTACCCCACAAAGATTTTGTTCACTGCACTCCAAAAGGATTGTCTTCACTGCACCCCACAAAGATTGTGTTCACTGTACCCCACAAATGTTTTGTTCACTGCACCCCACAAAGATTGTGTTCACTGTACCCCACAAAGGTTTTGTTCACTGTACCCCACAAAGGTTTTGTTCACTGTACCCCACAAAGATTGTGTTCACTGTACCCCACAAAGGTTTTGTTCACTGCACCCCACAAAGATTGTGTTCACTGTACCCCACAAAGGTTGTGTTCACTGCACCCCACAAAGGTTGTGTTCACTGCACCCCACAAAGATTGTGTTCACTGCACCCCACAAAGATTGTGTTCACTGTACCCCCCAAAGATTTTGTTCACTGCACCCCACAAGGATTGTCTTCACTGCACCCCACAAGGATTGTCTTCACTGCACCCCACAAGGATTGTCTTCACTGCACCCCACAAGGATTGTGTTCACTGTACCCCCCAAAGATTTTGTTCACTGCACCCCACAAAGATTGTGTTCACTGCACCCCACAAAGATTTTGTTCACTGCACCCCACAAGGATTGTCTTCACTGCACCCCACAAGGATTGTCTTCACTGCACCCCACAAGGATTGTCTTCACTGCACCCCACAAAGATTGTGTTCACTGTACCCCACAAAGATTGTGTTCACTGTACCCCACAAAGATTGTCTTCACTGCACCCCACAAAGATTGTGTTCACTGTACCCCACAAAGGTTTTGTTCACTGCACCCCACAAAGATTGTGTTCACTGTACCCCACAAAGATTGTGTTCACTGCACTCCAAAAGGATTGTCTTCACTGCACCCCACAAAGATTGTGTTCACTGCACCCCACAAAGATTGTGTTCACTGTACCCCACAAAGGTTTTGTTCACTGCACCCCACAAAGATTGTGTTCACTGTACCCCACAAAGGTTTTGTTCACTGCACCCCACAAAGATTGTGTTCACTGTACCCCCCCAAAGATTTTGTTCACTGCACCCCACAAGGATTGTCTTCTCTGCACCCCACAAGGATTGTCTTCACTGCACCCCACAAGGATTGTCTTCACTGCACCCCACAAAGATTGTGTTCACTGTACCCCACAAAGGTTGTGTTCACTGCACCCCACAAAGGTTTTGTTCACTGCACCCCACAAAGATTGTGTTCACTGCACCCCACAAAGATTGTGTTCACTGCACCCCACAAAGATTGTGTTCACTGTACCCCACAAAGGTTTTGTTCACTGCACCCCACAAAGATTGTGTTCACTGTACCCCACAAAGATTGTGTTCACTGCACTCCAAAAGGATTGTCTTCACTGCACCCCACAAAGATTGTGTTCACTGTACCCCACAAAGGTTTTGTTCACTGCACCCCACAAAGATTGTGTTCACTGTACCCCACAAAGGTTTTGTTCACTGCACCCCACAAAGATTGTGTTCACTGTACCCCACAAGGATTGTCTTCACTGCACCCCACAAGGATTGTCTTCACTGCACCCCACAAGGATTGTCTTCA
The DNA here is from genome assembly GCF_965119305.1 of Pelophylax lessonae. Classification (NCBI taxonomy): domain Eukaryota; kingdom Metazoa; phylum Chordata; class Amphibia; order Anura; family Ranidae; genus Pelophylax; species Pelophylax lessonae. The sequence goes on along the minus strand of NC_138775.1, from coordinate 133,010,952 downwards.
CTGCACCCCACAAGGATTGTGTTCACTGTACCCCACAAAGGTTTTGTTCACTGCACCCCACAAAGATTGTGTTCACTGTACCCCCCCAAAGATTTTGTTCACTGCACCCCACAAGGATCGTCTTCTCTGCACCCCACAAAGATTGTGTTCACTGCACCCCACAAGGATTGTGTTCACTGCACCCCACAAGGATTGTCTTCACTGCACCCCACAAGGATTGTCTTCACTGCACCCCACAAGGATTGTCTTCACTGCACCCCACAAGGATTGTGTTCACTGTACCCCACAAAGGTTTTGTTCACTGCACCCCACAAAGATTGTGTTCACTGTACCCCCCCAAAGATTTTGTTCACTGCACCCCACAAGGATCGTCTTCTCTGCACCCCACAAAGATTGTGTTCACTGCACCCCACAAGGATTGTCTTCACTGCACCCCACAAGGATTGTCTTCACTGCACCCCACAAGGATTGTCTTCACTGCACCCCACAAGGATTGTGTTCACTGTACCCCACAAAGGTTTTGTTCACTGCACCCCACAAAGATTGTGTTCACTGTACCCCCCCAAAGATTTTGTTCACTGCACCCCACAAGGATCGTCTTCTCTGCACCCCACAAAGATTGTGTTCACTGCACCCCACAAGGATTGTCTTCACTGCACCCCACAAGGATTGTCTTCACTGCACCCCACAAGGATTGTGTTCAATGTACCCCCACAAAGGTTTTGTTCACTGTACCCCACAAAGATTTTGTTCACTGCACTCCAAAAGGATTGTGTTCACTGCACCCCAAAAAGATTGTGTTCACTGCAGCCCACACACAGAAAAATGGATGTGGATCACTGACACCTGCCTATCTCCTATCCCACACCACACAGCAATATCGATTGTAGTTTGTAGAACACACTTTCCCTAAAATTCAGCAGACTCTGTCCCTAACAGGATTGAGAAGAGATCGTAGATCAGGAGAAGTGCAGACCCCACCCCACACAGCAATATCGATTGTAGTTTGTAGAACACACTGACCCTATAATTCAGCAGACTCTATCCCTAAAATGCCTACAACTCGCCCTGCCTAAACACTCCGACCTGTCCCTCAATTCTATCCGGACACAAATGGTTTTTTCCTGCCTATCTTTCCCTAATCAGCAGCCAGCACATTGATGTGTGCTCTGTCCCTGATCTAAGCAGCATAATGACGCCGCTGCGGCTGCCTCGAACTTATAAAGACTTGGTCACATGCTTCAGACGGCCAATCACAGCTACTGAGACATTTGCAGGCATGGCTGGGATGGCTTAAGGCACACCAGTTAAACGATTGTTGATTGGCTGTTGAAAGCCTGCCATGAAAAGAGCGCCAAAACATGCAAAACCCGGAAATAAAACAACCGAACACGGATTTTTACCCGAATATACAGTAAAGTGTCCGTGTTCGGGTAACAAAAATTATTCGGTACGAACACGAATAATACAGTCCGTGTTCGCTCAACACTAGTCATCAGTAACAGACACCAACGGTAGATACCTCATCATTGTCTGTTCTATTAATGGCTTTACAGTGACTTTAGTTTCTGTTTATGCCCCCAACGTCCATCAAATTCGCTTTCTGAATCGAATTATGAAAAAATTTGTGCAGTTCAAAAGGGTCCCCTAGTGCTATGTGGTGACTTTAACCTACCCCCCGGATAGAACCGTGGACATTTCAGCCACCACCAAATGTCATCAATCCCTGCAAGGGTTTATCCATAGAAACTACCTCTACGACATTTGGAGGTGCCACCATCCCTCTGACCGGGAATTCTTCCACCATTCAGTAGTGCATAATACTTATTCAAGTATTGATGTTATTTTATCTGATATGTCGATTCTCCAGAGAGCAGTGGACTCAGAGATAGCCCCAATTACGTGGTCTGACTACGCCCCAGTGAGCGTTGTACTTTCGCTGTCTTCTAAAACATCTTCGCAAAAACCTTGGAGAGCAAATGCTGGAATTCTTAAGATCCCAGAAAATGTAGATTTTCTAAAACACTCCATTTCTGATTTTTTTTTAAAGATAACCAGGGGTCGGTATCTGAGTCCGCGACTCTCTGGAATGCCCATAAGGCATTCAGTAGAGGGGTTCTGATCCAACTGCAGCGTCGAACAAACAGAAAACACTCGCACATTGTAGACAAACTCACCCGCGACATCACCTCTCCGGAAGCTCAAAACCAAACTAGCCCCTCCGCAGACCTCAAAATCAAGCTCTTATCACTTAGGCAGGAAATTAGATCACATCTCCTTGACACGAATGAACGCAATCGCCGAAAAATTAAGGCCTCTTATGCCACCAACAACAAATCAGGCAAATTATTAGCCACCAGACTTAAAGGGCAATGTCTTAAACACAAAATTAAATATATCATTCACCCCCACACAAACGAGCAGCTCTATGACCCCAGAGACATGGCCAACGCCTTTAGTAGCTACTACGAATCTTTGTACAATCTTAAAGACTCCCAGTCTACGTTGCCTACTCCTGACCACATCAAAAACTTTCTAGACAGCATCTCCCTTCCTACCCTCACTCCCGCACAATCTGCACAACTTAACATCCCCTTCACGGTAGAGGAGGTTTGTGAAGCCATAGCGTCCCTACCAACTGCAAAATCCCCAGGCCCGGATGGCTTGATTAATGACTATTATAAAGCTCCCAAACAGGGGTCTTCAAACTATGGCCCTCCAGTTGTTCAGGAACTACAATTCCCATCATGCCTAGTCATGTTTGGGCATGTCAGAGTTTTACAATGCCTCATGGGATGTGTAGTTCTGCAACAGCTGGAGGGCCGTAGTTTGAGGATCCCTGCTCTAAAGGATGTCCTAGCTCCCCACCTGTGCATGTTGTTTAACGATGCCACCACATCCTCTTCATTCCCAACGGAAATGCTTGAGGCCACTATCATCACCCTCCCCAAGCCAAGTAAGAACCAATCACTCCGCAAAATTTCCATCCCATCTCCTTACTCAATTCAGACATAAAAATCTATGCCAAAATGGTAGCCAATAGACTAATGCCCATCCTCCCACAGCTTATCCACAAGGACCAATCGGGTTTCACCTTAGGTAGACAATCCGCAGACGCAACCAGACGCCTCATTAACATTATTCACAATGCAAATGCTTCTAGAACGCCTTCTCTGCTCCTGTCACTGGATGCAGATAAGGCATTCGATAGAGTGCACTGGGGGTACCTTCAGGAGGTGATCCGCAGATTTGGTATAAACGGCAGAATGCATGCGGCTATACTAGCGCTCTATTCTCATCCATCAGCCCGAGTACTTGTTGACGACTCCCTTTCCTCACCTTTCTATATTACTAATGGGACGCGGCAGGGATGCCCACTCTCCCCCCTGGTCTTTAATATGGCCATAGAACCTCTGGCCCAAAAAATCCGAACGGACCCCGGCATCACGGGCATAATTATCGGCTCTCAGGAGAACCGCATCAGCTTGTTCGCTTATGTTATCCTGATGGTATCGAACCCAGTCACCTCACTTCCACGAAGGATATCCTTACAGCGTTCGGAGAAGTTTCACTATACAAGGTAAATGAGGCCAAATCCCATATACTTGATTTAGGTGTAGACGGAACAACCAGAAACCTTCTCAATCGGTCACTCCCGTACAAATGGGCAGATGCGGGTATTACCTATCTGGGCATTACGCTTACCAAATCCACATCCCTACTTTTTCAAGCTAATTTCTCTCCCTTCAAGAGCCAATTGGCCACGGAACTGCAATCTTTGGCAAAATTTGAACTTGCGTGGTCGGGACGCCTGGCTGCTTTTAAGATGTGCACATTGCCCAAACTTCGGTACCTATTCAGGTCGCTACCTATCCCCGTCCCCAAGTCATTCCTGCGTTCACTACAGACGATGCGGTCTCGTTATCTGTGGCAAGACAAAACGGTCTTGGTGTGCTAAAGGGATCTTACTGAAATCCAGGGAAGCCGGAGGTGCCTCCATGCCTGACCTGGAAGATTATTACACAGCCTCCATAATCTCCCAGTTGCGCACTTGGTTCCAGCGAACCCCAGACAGCCTCTGGGGAGCACTGGAAAGAGACCAAACCCCTCAAAAGGACCTCTCATCATGGTTATGCAGTAGGAACATAGGGGACAAACTTCCGGAACACATATCGCCGACCATTAGAGCATCGGTCTCGGCTTGGCTACATTTGACACACTCTAGATGGAAACACCTCACTTACCACGATCTCCCTTCCTATGTCCAGCATCCTTCAAGTGGTCCCAGATATGAACCTCAACCGGTGGATACTCCATGGCTGTACCACCTTAGATGCCCTGTATAATCTCGGAGTCCTTAAACCCTTCTCACAGTTAGTGTCGGAATAATGCATTCCCACAATGGAATGGTACCGTTACATCCAAATTAAGTCCTGCCTGACACAAAACCCCCAGCTCAGAGCTCCCCTCCCGAAGAAAATTTGGGATTACCTCACATCCACTTTGTCGAAAGCCAAGGGCATATCTACAATTTATCCCGTCCTCGGTGAGAACGTCCTGACCAAGACTTCCCCCCCCCCCCCCTACTTAAATGGGAAGGAGATTTGGGCACAGTTTTTTCCCAGCGTCAGAGGTCCCTGGCCCTAACCTCAGGTTGTAAAGCCTCCCTGAGCGCTTCTGTCAGGGAATTGCATCTAAAGATATCCTTGAGATGGTATCTCACACCGCATATCATAGCAAAACTCGATGACAACACCCCCCCAACATGTTGGCGAGAGTGTGGTCAGCAGGGTACCAAACATACTGTGGGATTGCCTGCCCATACGAGCCCTATGGTCTGAAGCCTTTTTACTCTCAAAAATTACTCAAATACCCCTAGACCCCTCCCCAGAGCTAGGTCTACTTAATCTGACAATAGAAAAAATACCGCTGCAACTCCGCAAAATAGTATTGAATATACTCCTGGCAACAAGATTAAACATCACTAGGAAATGGAACACCATCCAACCCCCATCATTGCTAGACATTGTCCGTACCACCCAATTGCACTACACATATGAACTGATTATGTCCCCCTCTAGCGAGCATTACCATAAAGAAAGAAAGAAATGGCACCCCTGGTGTCAATGGTTCAGTTCGAATTTTGATGTATAATCTAAGTTGATCACTAGATGGCGCACTTGTTTTTTCATTAGTTGTTTTGAGTGGTGAAGATGTAGGTATAATGCATTGTACTTTTCACCTGCCGATATTGTAGATGTTACGTGCTATCTGAGCTGATAAGATCTGGAAAGATATTGATGATTGAATTCTTCACAGTTTTACCTGTTACACATGTTTTGCAAACCTGCTTGTTTTCCCTTGTTGTATGACAAAAATTACAATAAAAACTATTTGAAATGAATGTATACATGTCTGATTGGTTGTCTTGAAGCCACTCCCTTGTAACCCCCTTCCTTTTGTTCACTTGCTGTAAATAAACCTAGCGCTGCTCTGGAGGGCTCAGAGACTTTCACACACACACTCAGACACAGAGAGACCCTTCAGATGGCATCGATATGACCCAACGTGACGGTTCCTTTGTCGCCGAGTGCGATGGGTTAAAAGAGCTGTACATTGTACTTTTCAATACAAGGGATTAATGGCGTTTGGCACATATTAATATCCACAAGTGCGCTTTTCATTGCAGCAAATTTCAATGCTCCAATCATTTCCACAACAGGTGGAAAGAGACATCCTTCCAATTGTTGTAATGTATTTGACAGCGGGGAGACTCCTCCGCTGTCAGAAGCAGTGCTTATTGAAAGGAACAACAAGCTGGCTCGAGAGAAGTCTATCATCAGATCTACATTTCTGGAATGGGAACAGCCATAGATTAATTGAAAATGCGGCCCAGTCCCTGCTGAACTGCTTGAATCGTGATCCATCTATAGCCAGTTTTAGTTTCTCTAGAAAATCAGCAGTCTCCAGTAGAAGAAAAAGGAAGAAGCCTTGACACATCAAATTATAGCCAACCAAAAAAAGAACATGCATTTCTTTGTTTGCATTTAAACATTTTCATGCACAATAAGACAGCATTTTAGTCTTAGATGGTCAAGTTACAGAAGTAATATTGAGCAAGCAACTCTTTGTTAACTACTTCAGTACAAGGCACTTTCACCCCCTTCCTGCCCAGACCAATTTTCAGCTTTCAGCGCTCTCACACTTTGAATGTTAATTACTCAGTCATGCAATGCTGTACCCAAATGTTTCTCTTTTTTTTCACACAAACCAAGCTTTCTTTTGGTGGTATTTAATCACCACTGAGTAATTTATTTTTGCGATACAAGCGAAAATTTTGAAAAAAAAAAAACACATTTTGTTTTACTTTCTATTATAACATTTTGCAAATAAGTAATTTTTTTTTCATAAATTTGGGCCAAAATTTATACTACTATATATCTTTGGTAAAAAATAACCCAAATTAGTGGATATTATTTAGTCTGTGTGAAAGTTAGAGTCAACAAGCTATTGTGCCAATCATTGAAATTTGATCACGCCTAATCACACCTGATGTACCGTCAGCCTATCGCATTTATTGAGGCCCTGAAATGTCAGGACAGTACAGATACCCCCCCCAAATTACCCCTTTTTGGAAAGTAGACATTCCAGGGTATTTAGTAAGAGGCATGGTGAGTTTTTTGAAGTTTTAATATTTTCCCACAATTCTTGGGAAAATACTTTATTTTTACACAAGATTGTCATAATAACAAGTTATTTCTCACACACAGTATATGCATACTTGCAATCACACCCCGAAATACATTCTGCTACTCCTCCTGAATATGGCAATACCAAGAGTGAGGCTTTTAAACAGCCTGGCCACATACAGAGTCCTAACATGCAGGGGGCACTGTCAGGTGTTCTAGGAGCATAAATTACACACAAAATTTCATAAGTTTCACACATAATATCCTAACGACCTAACACACTTTTGAAGGCCCTGGAGCATCAGGACAATCTAATTACCCACATGACACCATTTTGAAAAGAAAACACCCCAATGTATATTCTATGAGGCATGAGTCTTTTGAACATGTCATTTTTTTACACAAGTTTTTGGAAAAATGTGGAAATAAAATTAAAACGTATTTTTTTTTTTTACACAAAGTTGTAAATTTATAAGATATTCCTAACACATAGCATGTACATAGCA